>NC_058087.1:155791263-156991263 GCF_014858855.1 Bufo gargarizans | reverse complement strand
ATCAGGGATGGGTACATTATTATACAGGGCATGGGCAGGGTAATATAACTCAGCTCAGGACTAGGCCTATCAGACATTATACAGTTATAATGAGTAATGACACCAACAGCAGCCTCCATTCTAAATAATGTCCATAGTGATCCTTATTAAACTTAATGTCCCCCACAGTGACAGTGGCCCCCATTTTCATGTCTCCCACAGTGGCCCCCCCATTGTAATTAATTCCCCCCCATTGTAATTAATGCCCCCCCCCATTGTAATAACCCCCATCCCCCCATTGTAATTAATGCCCCCCCAGACCATCACTCGCCTCACAGCAGGCATCAGCACTGCTCAGGGGCTCAGGGCGGGCGGTAACAGGCAGGCAGTGCGGCGCTCACTCAGTCACTTTATGTCACGCGCCTGCGCCGCCTAGTGGGAGGATCAGGCGCGTGACGTCAGTAAGTCTGACCAGGGCCGGTGCAAGGATTTTTGCCGCCCTAGGCAAGATAAAAATTGGCACCCCCGCCCCCCCTTATCAGATCCGGAATTGCGGACCCGGATCCGCAATTCCGAACCTGAAAAAAAATAGTACATGTCCTATTCTTGTCCCCAATAAAGGACAAGAATAGGCATATTCTCTTAGTGCCGGCAATGTGCGGTCCGCAAAATGTAGTATTAATAACTAAACAATTAAATAATACACATATTGCATTGTCTACTTACCACCAGGACAATTAGATGATCTGGTCTCTGGCTGCAGTCTGGCTCTGCGGACTCCCTTGTCACTCTCTTCCCCCCCCCTCCCTTGTCACTCTCTTCTCCCCCCCCTCCCTTGTCACTCTCTTCTCCCCCCCCTCCCTTGTCACTCTCTTCTCCCCCCCTCCCTTGTCACTCTCTTCTCCCCCCCTCCCTTGTCACTCTCTTCTCCCCCCCCTCCCTTGTCACTCTCTTCCCCCCCCCTCCCTTGTCACTCTCTTCTCCCCCACCCTCCCTTGTCACTCTCTTCTCCCCCCCCCCTTGTCACTCTCTTCTCCCCCCCCCTCCCTTGTCACTCTCTTCTCCCCCCCCTCCCTTGTCACTCTCTTCTCCCCCCCTCCCTTGTCACTCTCTTCTCCCCCCCCTCCCTTGTCACTCTCTTCCTCCCCCCCCTCCCTTGTCACTCTCTTCTCCCCCCCCTCCCTTGTCACTCTCTTCTCCCCCCCCTCCCTTGTCACTCTCTTCTCTCCCCCCTCCCTTGTCACTCTCTTCTCCCCCCCCTCCCTTGTCACTCTCTTCTCCCCCCCCTCCCTTGTCACTCTCTTCTCCCCCCCTCCCTTGTCACTCTCTTCTCCCCCCCCTCCCTTGTCACTCTCTTCTCCCCCCCCTCCCTTGTCACTCTCTTCTCCCCCCCCTCCCTTGTCACTCTCTTCTCCCCCCCTCCCTTGTCACTCTCTTCTCCCCCCCCTCCCTTGTCACTCTCTTCTCCCCCCCTCCCTTGTCACTCTCTTCCCCCCCCTCCCTTGTCACTCTCTTCTCCCCCCCCCTCCCTTGTCACTCTCTTCTCCCCCCCCCTCCCTTGTCACTCTCATTCTACTTCTCCCCCCCCCCCTCCCTTGTCACTCTCAGTCTCATTCTACTCCCCCCCCTCCTCTCATTTCCTCCCCCCCTCCTCTCATTTCCTCCCCCTTGTCAATGTCACCTCTAGTGTAGCGTGGCCGAGCTCTGTTCGCTCCGCGGTACAGGAGCTTTTGTTTCCTGTACCCGGCTGACAGGAAGTGCTCACTTAGTGTGCACTTCCTTTCAGTCCGGCCGGGTACAAGAAACAAAAGCTCCTGTACCCCGGGCCGGACCGAACAGAGCTCGGCCACGCTACACTAACAACTCAGCAGTCTGCAGCGCAGGCAGGCTGCGCAGCACTGAGCCGGCCGCTCAGGAGGCTCAGCATGAGGGGCGCCGCCGGCCGGCCGCCCGATCCTTTAACGAATTTTTTTTTTTTTTTTATTTTTTTTTTTGTACCTCAACGGGCGCCCCCTGCTTCTGGCAGCGCCCCGGGCGGCCGCCCGTCCCGCCCGCCCCTAGAAACGTCCCTGGGTGGTCTCATTCAGTGCGCAGGAGCCTCAGTCTCTCTCAATCCTCTCTGAGCAGGAGCCCATGCAGCTGGGTTTGCTTCCCTCTAATAATAGAGGATTCAGCTCTCAGAGGAGGGTTTGTTTCTGTTGTGGTGGTATAAATCATTTGGCAAATGTTTGTCCCTCTAGGAGATTCAGGTAGTTTTTTGAGGGTAATAAAGAAACAAAAAGAAAAAAGTCCTCTAAAAACGTTCCATCTGTTACTATTGGCAAGGTTGATGTGGAAATTGAAGGTTTTCCGTTTGCTTGAAGTTCCCGTTTTGTCCTACCTGCCAGGGTGGCGCTAGACAGCAAGAATATTGTTTGTGAGATTTTTGTAGATAGTGGAGCAGCTGTCAATCTCATTGATAATCAATTTGCTATAACACATGGTTTCCAGGTATGCACTTTGGGAAAGGATATACCTGTTTTTGCTATTGATTCCGCTCCACTTTCTCAAAAATCGTTAAAGGGCAAAGTTCACAATATCCGTTTGACTGTGGGTGATGCTCATGTTGAGGATGTGTCATGTTTCTTCCTAAGCGGATTACCTACTCCTCTGGTGTTGGGGCCTAAATCTCGTTTATACAATCTCTCCCAACCTGAAAAGGTCGCTATGCGCACTTATATCTCTGAGAGCATGAGAAAGGGACACATACGATCCCCGAAGTCACCTGTTGCCGCAGTTTTTTTTTTTGTCAAGAAAAAAGATGGTTCGTTAAGACCATGTCTGGATTTCAGGGAGCTGAACAGTATCCCAATTCGTGACCCTTATCCGCTTCCTCTGATCCTGGATCTCTAACCAGATTGTTGGGGCTAAAGTTTTTTCCAAGTTGGATTTGAGAGGGGCATACAACCTGGTCAGGGTCAGAGAAGGGGACGAATGGAAGAAGGCCTTTAATACCCCTGAGGGCCATTTTGAGAATTTGGTTATGCTTTTTGGCTTGATGAATGCTCCAGCCGTCTTCCAACATTTTGTGAACAGTATTTTTTATCATTAAATGGGGAACTTTGTACTAGTGTACCTAGATGACATTTTGATTTTTTTCTCCTGATTTCAAGACTCATAGGGACCACCTACATCAGGTTTTGCTCATTCTGCGGGAGAATAAATTGTACGCTAAACTGGAAAAATGTGTGTTTGCGGTTCCAGAAATTCAATTTCTGGGTTTTCTTCTCTCCGCCTCTGGTTTTCGCATGGACCCCGAGAAGGTCTGTGCTGTGCTTGATTGGGAGCTTCCTGAGAATCAGAAGGCGCTGATGTGTTTTTTGGGTTTTGCCAATTATTACAGGAAGTTTATTTTGAATTATTCCTCTGTTGTTAAGCCACTCACTGATATGACTAAAAAGGGGGTAGATTTTTCCTCCTGGTCGGTAGATGTGCGTAAGGCCTTTTCTAGTATCAAAAAGAGTTTTGCTTCCACTCCCATTTTGATACAACCTGATGTCTCTCTGCCTTTCGTTGTTGAGGTGGACGCCTCTGAGGTGGGTGTGGGTGTGGTCTTGTTCCAGGGTCCCTATTCTGCCAAATGGCGACCGTGTGCCTTTTTCTCGAAGAAACTCTCCTCCGCAGAGAGAAATTACGATGTGGGAGATAGGGAGTTGTTGGCCATCAAGTTAGCTTTTGAGGAATGGCGCCATTGGCTAGAGGGAGCCAGACACCCTATTACCGTGTTTACCGACCATAAGAATCTGGCCTACTTGGAGTCAGCCAAGCGTCTGAACCCAAGACAGGCCAGATGGTCTTTGTTCTATTCAAGGTTTAATTTTGTTGTCACGTTCCACCCTGGGGTTAAGAATGTGAAGGCGGATGCCCTGTCACGTTGTTTTCCAGGAGGGGGAAACTTTGAAGACCCGGGTCCCATTTTGTCTCTGCTGTTTATCCTGAATTGGAGACAGAGGTTCAGGCAGCCCAGGCAGAGGCTTCTGATCTTTGTCCTCCTGGGAGGTTGTTTGTGCCTCTCGCTTTACGACATAAGGTTTTTAAGGAGCACCACAATACTGTCCTTGCTGGGCACCCGGGGGGTAGAGCCACAGTGGATCTCATTGCTCAGAGATTCTGGTGGCCGGCTCTTCGCAAGTTGGTTGAGGGTTTTGTGGCAGCCTGCGAGACCTGCGCTCGTGCCAAAGTCCCTCATTCACGGCCATCAGGTCCTCTCCTCCCGTTACCCATTCCTTACCATCCTTGGACACATCTCTCCATAGACTTCATTGCGGACCTGCCTCGTTCCTCAGGGAAGACTGTGATTCTGGTGGTGGTGGACCGTTTTAGCAAAATGGCGCATTTTATTCCTTTTCCTGGGTTGCCCAATGCTAAAATGCTGGCACAGGCATTTGTTGATCACATTGTCAAATTGCATGGCATTCCTTCAGACATAGTCTCTGATAGGGGCACACAGTTTGTTTCCAGATTCTGGAAGGCTTTCTGTTCTCGCTTGGGGGTTCGGTTGTCATTCTCTTCTGCTTTCCACCCGCAGTCGAATGGCCAGACAGAGCGTGTCAATCAGAATCTGGAGACATATCTGCGCTGTTTTGTGGCGGAGAATCAGGAGGATTGGTGTTCTTTTTTGTCCCTTGCTGAGTTTGCTTCAAATAACCGTCGTCAGGAGTCCTCTGATAAGTCGCCATTTTTTGGTGCATATGGGTTTCATCCGCAGTTTGGGACATTCTCTGGAGAGGGGTCTTCTGGTTTACCTGATGAGGAGAGATTCTCCTCGTCTTTGTCATCTATTTGGCAAAAGATTCAGGATAATCTAAAGAGCATGAGTGAGAGATATTAGCGTGTGGCGGATAAGAGACGTGTGCCTGGTCCGGACCTGAATGTTGGTGATCTGGTGTGGTTGTCTACTAAGAATATCAAGTTAAAGGTTCCCTCCTGGAAGTTGGGTCCTAAGTTTATTGGGCCTTACAAAATCTTGTCCGTCATCAATCCCGTTGCCTTCCGTCTTGATCTTCCTCAGACTTGGAAGATCCATGATGTTTTTCACAAGTCCCTATTTAAACCTTATGTCCAACCCACTGTACCCTCCTCTTTGCCTCCTCCTCCGATTGTGGTTGATGGTAATCTTGAGTTTCAGGTCTCTAGGATTGTAGATTCTCATGTTATCCACGGTTCTTTCCAGTACCTTGTTCATTGGGAGGGTTATGGTCCTGAGGAGAGGATTTGGGTCCCAGTGGCGGACATTAAGGCTACTCGTCTTATCAGGGCGTTCCATAGGTCCCATCCTGAGAAGGTGGGCTCTGAGTGTCCGGAATCCACTCGTAGAGGGAGGGGTACTGTCACCGCCAGGTCTCTGAGAAGTTCTGACAGACGTTCTTCAGTACCTCCTGCATGATGTTCTTTTGTTTTGGTTTCGCTTTGACATCTCTTCTCCCTCTTCCAGCTGTCATCTATTAGCAGTGATTGCCTCCCTTTATATCCCCTCCCATACTGCCTCACTTTGCGGTTTATACTACTTCCTGGATTGTGCTTACTGCTAGAAGTTTGCTACTGCTGGTTTCTCAGATAAGTCTATCCCTTTATTTGTGTTTTCCTGTTGGCTTGATTCTAGGTGACCCTGACTCCCTCCGTATTAAGTGCAGGGAGCCGGTGGTCGTGTCCCCTCACTATTATAGGGTTTTCGGGTGTCACTCAGTCTAGGTACGTGGAAATGCAACTTTCTATCACAGAGATCTTTGCATGGGCTGAGCAGTGAGGGAGAGCTCTAGGGCTTTTATAGGGCTCACCCTTTTGTTCCTTAGTTTGGGATCAAGTCAGTCGGATCTTTATTTGTTACTTCTTGTTTTCTGCAACACCATCCGTGACACTTTATCCAGATGTCTCATATTTATGGCTGAATCTTGTTGTCGTTTTCTCCCTCGTCCATGTCTGTGGTCCATCTTCCTCTTGTTACGAGTAAGCCGGGTAGAGTGGGCCACATGTGACTGGGGATCTCCCGAAGATGACAAAGAGGACACTGAAAAGGATCTACTGAGGGGTCTATTTCTATTAGCTTCTTTATTCCTCCATATGTAAACCCATTTTTGTTGTACATCATTACTATCTCTAGTGAATTTCTTTATCTTTTCCCATAATGGATATTTTATGTCCAATTGTTCCTGAAAACTTCTCAGCGACTCTGCACTTCAGTCATTGGATAGATGTGCCTGTAATTGTTCGATCTCAATATCCATCTCTTCTAGACTTCTTTTATTTAAACCAATCAAGAGCTCCATAAATTTAAAGGAGCTTTGGTTACATGTATCCTCCCATTTAGATATAAAGTTCTCATCATCAATGGGAAAGGAGGGAAAGACTTGTATCCTAAGGCCACGGGGGATAAGGCCTCTCTGGAGATATTTTTTCAAGAAAGCCTTATTCCACCACACTCGTGTTCTTTTGTGTAATAGTTGATGAAATGAACTTTCGGACTCTCTAATCATTCCACAACTACCAAGACCACCCACTGCCCCCTCCTCCCTGGTTCTCACAGGCAGGCTGTTAGCATAAAAGATGACAGGCAATGCATTACAATACAGGATGTATTGTAATGCATTGCAGAGGGGATCAGACCCCAGAAGCTGAAGTCCCAGAGTGGGACAAAAATAAAAAGTAAAAAAAAAGTTAAAAAAGCACTTTTTCCAAAATAAAACACATAAAATAAAATAAATAAAAATTTGAGAAAAAAATAAAAACAGATGTATTGTGTATTTTCGCATCAGTAATGACCAGCTCTATAAAAAATATTGCATGTTCCACCCCTTCACCTGAACGCCGTAGAAAAAAATAAAATAAAAACTGTGCTAAAACCATTTTTTTTCTCCTTACATCACAAAAGGTGCAACACCAAGTTATCAAAAAGGCATATGCCCCCCAAAATAGTACTAATCAAATCGTTATCCTGCAAAAAATTATACCCTACATAAAGCAAAACAATCGGGCAAAAAATAAAAAAATAACTATGGCTCTCAGAATATGGAGACACTAAATCATGATTTTTTTTGTTTCAAAAATGCTTTTATTGTGTAAAAAATGAAAAAAATTTAAAAGTTGACATATTAGGTATTTCTGCATCCGTAACGACCTGCTGTATAAAAATATCACATAACCTAACCCCTCAGGTAAAAAACTTTAAAAAAAATAAAATATAAACTGTGTCAAAAAAGCCATTTTTTGTCACCTAACATCACAAAAAAACCAATCAATACCAAGCAATCAGAAATTCATATGCTCAGGGGTGCATCTAGCCTTTCTGCTGCCTGAGGCAAAAACTGAAATGATGCCCCCGCCTCCGTGACAAATTCTCAACCTAACCCCTTCTCTCCAGGCTTACAGTTAAAGGCATACAATGAAAACATTACATATAGTACTACAAAACATACTGGTTAATATAGCAATACTGTTGAATATGAATGCTTCCACAATGAAAGTGCTCATTGCCCAAGGCCTTTCCGCTGCCCCCCACTTGTCCCTACCTGGTGCTGCCTGAGGCAATCGCCTCACCTGGCCTCATTTGAGGTGCACCCCTGCATATGCACCCCAAAATAGTACCAATCAAACTGTCATCTCATCCCGCAAAAAATGAGACCCTACCTAAGACAATCTCCCAAAAATAAAAAATAAACTATGCCTCTCACAATATAGAGACACTAAAACATGTTTTTTTTTTGTTTCAAAAATGCTTTTATTGTGTAAAACTTAAATAGAAAAAAGTATACATATTAGGTATTGTCACGTCCGAAACGACCTGTTGCATAAAAGTATCACATGACCTAACCCCTTAGGTGAGCGCCGTAAAAAAATTTTAAAATAAAAACTGTCAAAAAAGACTTTTTATGTCACCTTACATCACAAAAAGTGTAATGCAAAGAGATCAAAAAGTGATACGCACCTCAAAATAGTACAAATCAAACCATCATCTCGTCCCGCAAAAAATGAGACCCTACCTAAGACAATGACCCCAAAAATAAAAAAACTATGGCTCTCAGAATATGGAGACACTAAAACATGATTTTTTGGGGTTTCAAAAATGATTTTATTGTGTAAGTAAATAAATAAATAAAGTATACATATTAGGTATCGTAGCATCTGTAACAGCCTGCTATATAAAAATATCACATGACCTAACCCCTTAGGTGAACACCGTAAAAAAATAAATAAAAAAAAGACCTTACACCTTACATCACAAAAAGTGTAATACCAAGCGGAAAAAAAATTAACCTCTACATAAGACAGTCGCCCAAAAAAAAAAAAAAAAAATATGGCTTTCAGAAATGCTTTATTATGTAAAACTTAAACAACCATATTTGATATTTTTGCGTCTGTAACAACCTGCTCTATAAAAATAGCACATGATCTAACCTGTCAGATGAACATTGTAAAAACAAAAGGTAAAAACAAAAAGTAAAAACAACGCCAAAACAGCTTTTTGTTACCTTGCCTCACAAAAAGTGTAATACAGAGCAACCAAAAATCATTTGTACCCTAAAATAGTACCAACAAAACTGCCACCTTATCACGTAGTTTTCTAAATGAGGTCACTGTTTTTTTAGTTTCTACTCTAGGGGTGCATCAGGGGGTCTTCAAATGTGACATGGTAACTTAAAATGACTGAACTGGTCCTTAAAAAAGTGGGTTTTGAAAATTTTCAGAAAAATTTCTAGATTTGCTTCTAAACTTCTAAGCCTTCTTACTTCCCCAAAAAATAAATGGCTTGGATAAGTAAAAGCGTTCCAAAGATGTGTCACTTTATGTGGTAACATGTCAAATTTAAAAAAAACGGCCTGGTCATTAAGGTGAAATATGGCAGGGTCCTGAAAGGGTTAATTGCATTGGATAAACATTGATGTATCCTGATTTTTAAAGGACCTGCCACACATCCCACATACTGAATGTTACATGTTTTAAACATTTTAACATAAAGAACATTTTTGGTGTTAAAATTAATATTCCGTATTTTCCGCCCTATAAGATGCAAGTTAGTGTGTCTTATGAGGTGAATATAGAGCGGAAAAGCATGTCTGGCTCCTGTGAAACCACTGAACCTGCTGAGCTGCGCAGAAAAAGAGTCTTTTCCGGTCCGATCGGGGTGTGCAGGGAGCCGGCACATGCACAGTGGACAAGTTGAAGCCGGTGCCAGTAGTCCGCACGGGCGCAGACTACAGTGTCCACTGCGCCTGTGCGAGACTACGGAGCAGAGATTACATGACGTCAGGAAAGTGCAATGAATAAATTAAGTGGAAGGCGGTGCTGGGCTCTGGATCGATGGGCACGGCTGGGCTCCAGGAGATCGTGGGACAACCCCTTGGGCTCCTGACAGAGGTGATTTAAATATGAATAAGATCGCTTTTTATAAGAATATAAGGCACACAGAGCATAAAAAGAGGGATCATTGTAAACACTGCATGAAGACTAATGGGCACATATAAATATCTACATATCGTTAATCCTGGTGACAGAATTCCTTTAATATATGGTGATTTTATATCATGTATTGTTATGCTTTTTATACTGCCAGCATAGCTGTATGGTAATGATGGATTTAACTAACTCTGACACAGCCCTTTGCAGGAGGATGCTAGGTGGCGGCTGCCTCCACCCTAGCTTTAGAGTGTTTTAGGGGTGTATGAAGGAGAGCTTGAAGAAGGAGGAAGCAGACTTCATGTGCTCCTCTTCTCAGGTCAAAAACATCAAATTCCAGAGACTCACAGTTCTCTGTATGTTCTTGGAGCAAGAAAGCAGAAACATGTAGAAGATAGAGAATCCGCATGGCCGAGCGAGGAGTAACTCAGTAACGTGACCTGTGTTTTCAGCTATTTAGACTTTGCTGCTTTGGATGGATAACAAATTAAGACACCCTGCACATTTGAAAATTACTTGGCCAATCGTAGTTAATTGGACTTTTATACCGCAGTGCGAATTGCAGGCCAGTGCACATCTTGTCTAATGTATTCAGTCCTGGAACAGCCATTTGAGGGTGCATATCTTTGTTCAAAATGTGAGCAAATTGCCTGTTTGGAATTGCACATCAAGTATCTAAACGGGCAAATTTCAACAATGAGAGGCATTGACAATTTGGAAAAGAGTTTTCTGCTCACTGAGCAAGCACTCTATGGGGTAGATGTGGGGGAGGGTGGTACAGAGGAGTCTCAGGAAAGTGAGGGAGCTAGCTGGGTAACAGTTAGAAAGCGGGGTAGAGGGAAGAGTGTCAGGGAGGCTAGCCCTGATCTGACACACCCCAATAAGTTTGCAAGGTTGGCAGATGAGGGGAATGTCTGTTCAGGGAGAGCACTGCTGCAGCTGGACACTTCCTCTGCCAATCAGGGGAATGTCAGCTCCAGTAAGCAGAGTACCAGTAGACCAGGGCAGGCCAGACAGGTGCTGGTAGTGGGAGACTCAATTATAAGGGGTACAGATAGGGTGATCTGTCACAAAGAATGGGATTGTTGAAAGGTATATTGTCTTCCTGGCGCTTGAGTTCAGCACATCGCTGATCGGGTTGACAGAAGTTAGAGGTAGGTGGAGCATCCTTAAAAATGATTTTAGGAATTAGGTCAAAAGCTTAGGGTAAGGACCTTAAAGGTTGTGTTTTCCGAAATACTACCTGTACCACGAGCTACACAAGAAAGGTAAGGCAGCGGGAGATAAGGGATGTTAACAAGTGGCTCAAGAACTGGTGTAGGAAGGAAGGGTTTGGGTTTCTGGAGAACTGGGCCGACTTCTCGGTCGGCTACAGGCTCTATCGTAGGGATGGGCTGCACCTCAATGGGAAAGGGGCAGCTGTGTAGGATGAAAGGATGGCTAGAAGGTTGGAGGAGTGTTTAAACTAGGGACTGGGGGGAGGGTAATTAAGTTATAGGATGGGAAGATAGTGCAGATAGAGACTGGGGGCAAGGTAATAGGACTGCGGGAGGAATGGAAGGAGGGAATAGAACAGTTCAGAAGGAAAAGTGTAGGGTAAAGAATATACATAAACCTCTCAAAGGTATGTATACTAATGCCAGAAGCCTGACTAATAAAACTGGGTAACTGAAATTAGTGATGTGTGAGGAGGACTATAACATAGTGGAAATTACTGAGACATGGCTGGATGATAGCTTTGACTGGGCAGTTAACGTACAGGGTTACAGTCTGTTTAGAAAGGATCGCCAAAACCAGAGAGGGGGAGGGGTCTGCCTTTATGTAAAGTCTTGTCTAAAGCCCACAGTCCGAGAAGATATAAGTGAAGGACATGAACATGTGGAGTCACTGTGGGTAAAAATACATGAAGGCAAAAACAATAATAAATTCCTAATAGGAGTTTATTATAAACCACCTAATATACCAGCGTTCAAAGAAAATCTACTGCTAAACGAGATTGACGAGGTGGCAAATCCTAATGAGGTGGTTATTATGGAGGACTTCAACTACCCAGGTATAGACTGGAAAACTGAAACTTGTATATCTCTTAAAAGAAGCAGGTTCTTGGCAATAGCCAAAGACAATTACCTTTCCCAACTGGTTCAGGACCCGACTAGAGGGACGGCCTAACTGGACTTGGTATTAACCAATAGATCTGACAGAACAAATGATGTGAAGGTTGGGGGACACCTGGGAAATAGTGACTATAACGTAATAACCTTCCAATTATCATTCAAAAGAGTGTTTCTTCAGAGAGGAACAAAAATACCAAACTTAAGAAAAGCTACATTTAGCCAACTAAGAGAGGCCATAGGCCTAACTAACTGGGACAAAGTCCTTAAAAAATAAAAATATAGCCACAACATGGGATATTTTTAAAAGCATCTTAAATTCTAATTGTGAGAGGTACATACCTCAAGGGAATGAAAGGTTAAGGAACAAAAAGAAACCAATGTGGATAAATAGAACTGTAAAGAAAGCAATAAATGTCAAAAAGAAAGCATTTAAATGCTGAAACAGGAGGGTAGCGAGGAAGCACTGAAAAACTATAAGGAAAAAATTGAATATGTAAAAAACAAATAAAAGCAGCCAAACTATAGACTGAGAGATTAATTGCCCAAAAAAGCAAAACTAACCCTAAAATGTGTCAGATAATATGCAGAATGTAAACGTTAATTCCCAATTAAAAGTGCCCTGTCTGACCCAGGAAGAAGTACAGCGGCATCTTAAAAAGATTAAAATAGACAAATCACCAGGACCAGATGGCATACACCCCACATATACTAAGAGAATTAAGTAATATCATAAGCAGACCCTTATTTCTGATATTTAAGGACTCTATACTGACAGGGAGTGTTACACAGGATTGGCAGATAGCAAATGTGGTGTCAATATTGAAGAGAGATCCAAAAACAGAGCCCAGAAACTATAGGCTGGTAAGTTTAACATCTGTCGTAGGTAAACTCTTTGGAGGTTTTCTAAGAGATGCTATCTTGGAGTACCTCAATTAAAATAAGCAAATAATGCATATCAGCATGGCTTCATGAGGGATCGGGCATGTCAAACTAATTTAATCAGTTTCTATAAGCAGGTAATGTTTAGACTTGACAGCAGTGAGTCAATGGATGTCGTATATCTGGACTTCTCCAAAGCATTTGACCCTGTACCACATAAAAGGTTAGTATATAAAATGAGAATGCTTGGACTGGGAGAAAATGTCTGTATGTGAGTAAGTAACTGGCTCAGTGATAGAAAACAGAGGGTGGAAATTAATGGTACTGTCACGGCTGAGGATGGGGAAAATCCTCAGCCGTGCGATGCCAGATGATATTATGGCTGCTCGGCCAGGACAACAGGATTAGGGAGCAGGTCACCTCCTACAGCGTCCCTAACCTGACCCTAACTCCTACCTGCATGGGCCGACCTTAAAGGTAGGAGGACCCATGCGCAGGAACCTAGGAGCCCTGACTTACCCTCCGTCCGGTCCCTAGCTAGGAGTCAGGGTAAGACAACCTACTCCTCCTAGGCACGGAGGAGCAGGAGTCTCAATGGCCAAGCTGCTGGAAAAGGGGGAACATAAACAGCTCTATGGATATGGCAGGTGAACAAGGAGTTCCACCTACCTGCCACAGCCTTGCTGACTGGATCCCTGTGCTGGCAAGGAGAAGTTCAGAACGCATCCGCACACAGGGACCCAGATCCATAGCTGCACAAAATCACAAGGAAACATCAAGTAGACATCACACATAACTGGACATAAACTTAAATGTGACATAATGGTTATGACCACAGGGGTGGCTCTCACTGGCAGGTAGAAAATACAGGAGGCTGCTCCAGCAAAGCATGGCTGAAGCAAACTCCAGACCTGGGAAAACAGTGAGGCTTTATAGGCCAAGAAGCCACACCCCACAGTCGGACACACCCAGTGACACAACACACACACTGGGAAGGGAGTTAACCCTTCCAGCACCAGAGAAGGGAAACACACATTAAAGGGAAAGTGTCCAACTCACTAACACACACTGTGGCTGTTGCCGCAGGCAACGACATGGGTGGCACTCATGTCCTGGGAGTCAGCCCGAAGGCCGGGACACTGCCACCACATGTACATCATACCAAACGTTGCCACGGGCAGCCACAGTGAAAGGAAGATGTCCGTGCGCAGCAAACATAAAACACAGTGCACACCAGACATACAAAAGTGCATACATACACGCACACAACTCCAAGGGAACCGCACACATCACTGTTGTCCGCGGCAACCGCACTTGAGGCAAACAACATCATGGCTCCAGCCGCGGTTGAAACAACAACCCAAACCGCGGGCAACTGTATGCGGCTCCCAAGGAGTCACGGCCATAACCGTGGCCGTGACAGGTACACACTCAGACTGGGTCACTGTCACTAGTGAAGTACCTCAGGGGTCAGTTTTAGGCCCTATTCTCTTCAAAATATGTATTAATGATCTTGTAGAAGGCTTGCACAGTAAAATATAATTTTTTGCAGATGACACTAAACTGTGTAAAGTAATTGACACAAAAGAGGACAGTATACTGTTACAGAGGGATCTGGATAGATTGGCGGCTTGGGCAGAGAAGTGGCAGATGAGGTCTAACACTGACAAATCTAAAGTTATGCACATGGGTAGGAATAATACAGGTCACCAGTACATACTAAATGGTAAAACACTGGGTAACACTGACATGGAAAAGGATCTAGGAATCTTAGTGAACAGCAAACTAAGCTGTAAAAACCAGTGTCAGGCAGCTGCTGCCAAGGCCAATAAGATAATGGGTTGCATCAAAAGGGGCATAGATGTCCTTGATGAGAACATAGTCCTACCACTTTACACATCACTAGTCAGACCACACATGGAGTACTGTGTACAGTTCTGGGCTCCTGTGAACAAGGCAGACATAGCAGAGCTGGAGAGGGTTCAAAGGAGGGCAACTAAAGTAATACCTGGAATGGGGCAACTACAGTACCCTGAAAGATTATCAAAATTAGGGTTATTCACTTTAGAAAAAAAGATGACTGAGGGGAGATCTAATAACTATGTATAAATATATCAGGGGTCAGTACAGAGATCTCTCCCATCATCTATTTATCCCCAGGACTGTGATGAGGAAACATCCTCTGCGTCTGGAGGAAAGAAGGTTTGCACACAAACATAGAAGAGGATTTGTTACGGTAAGAGCAGTGAGACTATGGAACTCTCTGCCTGAGGAGGTGGTGATGGTGAGTTCAAGAGGGGCCTGGTTATTTTTCAGGAGTGTAATAATATTACAGGTTATGACTACAAGGGAAGGGTCGATGATTGAGGGAGTTATTCTGATTGCCTGATTGGAGTCGGGAAGGATTTTTTTTGCCTTCTTCTGGATCAACTTGCAGGATAACAGGCCGAACTGGATAGGCAAATGTCTTTTTTTTCGGCCTTATGTACTATTTTACTAATTGCAAGAGCGCTTTCGCCAGTCATAGATTCTACTGAGAGACATTTTAGCATGATAGATAGTAAATAAAGAGGGCCATAACGTCCATCTTTGCCAAAAGTCATACATTGGTCTCTAAGTGGAGTTACACTATGTACAAATGAGAATGTGTTTCTTTGCACTACAGCTCCCATTTTGCACTACAGTAAAGAGAGACATTTATTCTGTTTAAAGCTAGTCTGGTTTAATTATTCCTAGGGCACCACCCTGACCATTGCATACTCTACTTGCCCTGCCTTGCACTCATCCAAACACTTAATATCATGGGCACCCCAGCTACCATCAGGCCGGAGCCCCAGAAAGAGGTTGTACCTGAGGGAAGAAAGGGTGCCCTCTCCTTTAACACTAGGGAGTAATAGTGAGAGGGGAGCCACTATGATAGACTGTTTTATAACATGATTTACTACCACTCCCATCATCCAATCCAGCTCCTCAAGGGCTCGCTGCACCAACACTGATTGGATAGCATCTCAGCATGCAGGGCCATATCCCCACAGACAGCACTCTTATTCATTCATAAACTTCCAGTAGCAATAACTGAGGAATGGGTCAATAGAAAGTTTTATGAAAAAACGCTATACAATTTTTGTTGCATGGGGAATAAAATAAAGCAAAGATTAGAAATGGTCCCTCTTTAATTGTTATGTAATTCATCAGCAATTACAGAAAATAATAATGAAATGAGTTGTCATTATAAATATGTATTTAGTTAATATGTGCTTTTTTATTATTAAAAAGGTTATGCCATAGTTGGTAAAAAAAATAAAAAAATCAGGCATACTATAATTCATGACAATATATTTCTAAAACAGCTAGAACCAGTCTTGTTCTCCGCATGGATTCAGAGCTCTCCTCATTCATTGTTCCACTTGCTCTGCTAGGTCGCAGCTTTGTCTTTTCTCAAGGTGAGTGTCCTTTCTGCTGCAAGTCTCTCCCTGTAACTATTACAGCTTCCAATAGTAGATCTGGCTGATAGCAGTTGAAAGATGGAACTGAGCATGTGCGACCACCTCAGGAAAGTTACTGAAGTGGATAGAAAACAAAGGAACAGAACAAATAGAAGGTGGCGCAGTCACAATTTTTTTTAATAACTCAATGAATTTACTACATTTTTTATTGAATACAGGTACAAAAGTAATCCGATTCAGATGCTGGTTGAAAAGTACTTTTTCATGGGACAACCCCTTTAAACAAACATTTTAGGCCTCATTCAGACGGCCGTAGTGTCGCAGTTTGCACCCATTCTGCAAAATTGTGAATGAGCCTTTAAGTGCAAGAAGATAAAGACTTGAACCATAGTTAGGCTTTATTTAACGCTCAAGCTGCTTGCAAAATGTCCGTCATGCGCCTCCTGCCCCGTCTGTCTGCTCCTTCCACTTTATGAATGAAGCAGGCAGGCGGGGCAGGAGGCGCATGACGGAGGGAGAGATGTCACGCTGCGCACAGCAGCAGAAGGGCAGGCAGCGGCGCTCTAGTTCGGCTGCCCACTGCCGGCCATGTGAGGAGTGGTGAAGAGGCCGCCGCTCAGGAGGAGTGAAATGTCCTGCAGCAGAAAGGTAGGAGCCGACCCCGGTGTGTGGACAGCGCCGGGCACTGACCGGCCCCGCCGCAAGTGTCCCTGCCTCCTCCCTTCCCCCCACTAATACATTAATTTACTTACTAGAAGGCACTTATGGGGGATATCTGTGGAGGGCACTTATGCTATATATGCGTCATCCACAGATATCCCCCATAAGTGCGTCATCCACAGATATCCCCCATAAGTGCGTCATCCACAGATATCCCCCATAAGTGCGTCATCCACAGATATCCCCCATAAGTGCGTCATCCACAGATATCCCCTATAAGTGCGTCATCCACAAATATCCCCCATAAGTGCGTCATCCACAGATATCCCCCATAAGTGCGTCATCCACAGATATCCCCCATAAGTGCGTCAGCCACAGATATCCCCCAT
Organism: Bufo gargarizans; assembly: GCF_014858855.1. Classification (NCBI taxonomy): domain Eukaryota; kingdom Metazoa; phylum Chordata; class Amphibia; order Anura; family Bufonidae; genus Bufo; species Bufo gargarizans. Next base: position 156,974,367 of record NC_058087.1, on the reverse strand, counting down.
AAGTGCGTCAGCCACAGATATCCCCCATAAGTGCGTCATCCACAGATATCCCCCATAAGTGCGTCATCCACAGATATCCCCCATAAGTGCGTCATCCACAGATATCCCCCATAAGTGCGTCATCCACAGATATCCCCCATAAGTGCGTCATCCACAGATATCCCCCATAAGTGCGTCATCCACAGATATCCCCCATAAGTGCGTCATCCACAGATATCCCCCATAAGTGCGTCATCCACAGATATCCCTCATAAGTGCGTCATCCACATTACATCCACATCTGCAGACAAGTTTAATAAAAGTAAAAAATGATGAAGATAAAATGAAATAATAATCAAGATCCAAATAAAAGAAAGTACATATAAAAGTATGAAACTAGTCTAGACCTATGATTTCACGCATTGAATATCTATGGAAATAATGTAAACACTGAAAATAAGCAGAAATATGTCATATAATACTCAGTGTATCACTGCTGCCATTTAAAGGGGTTGTCCGGGATCAAACTTATTTTTTTTAAAACATCTTACTCACCTTTAGTAGCCAAGTCTATGTTCCCAAGGTGGTTTGAGGTATCTTTTACACTGGAGCATGGCTCCTACAGCCCTGAACACATTGTTTACATATCTGTTTATCTGTTTCTTCACTTCCTGCCGCACTGCATTGTGGGTCTCAGTGCAGGGCTGCATCTGCTGATTTCTCCTGTCTAACATCATGTCCCTGCACCCGCCCCCCTCATACATATTCATGCACCCTGCACAGCCTCCACTCCTCCTTCGATCCGCCCCCCTCATACACATTCATCCTCTTGCCTCATATTCCTCCCCCATATGTACACCCATAAACTTCTCCTTACTCTATCTCTGGCATCTGTCATGTGCTCAGTGTTTGCAGCGCTTAGAGATAATCGGACACCATCACACTGTAAGGGGCACGCTCCCACATGCATCCATAAACATACCGGACACTGTCACACTGTAAGGGGCACGCTCCCACGCGCATCCATAAACATACCAGACACCGTCACTGTAAGGGGCACGCTTCCACATGCATCCATAGACATACCGAACACCGTCACTGTAAGGGGCACGCTCCCACATGCATCCATAAACATACCGGACACTGTCACGCTGTAAGGGGCACGCTCCCACATGCATCCATAAACATACCGGACACTGTCACGCTGTAAGGGGCACGCTCCCACATGCATCCATAAACATACCGGACACTGTCACGCTGTAAGGGGCACGCTCCCACATGCATCCATAAACATACCGGACACTGTCACACTGTAAGGGGCACACTTCCACATGCATCCATAAACATACCGAACACCGTCACTGTAAGGGGCACGCTCCCACATGCATCCATAAACATACCGGACACTGTCACACTGTAAGGGGCACACTTATATATATATATATATATATATATATATATATATATCTATATATATATCTATATCTATATCAAGGTAAACCTTATATACTGACCAGTTGAAACCGATGTATAACCACAGGAAAGGGAAATGCACACACTGCAGCTCCAAAAGGAGAATGTGCAAAAAAGATTCATTCCAAAACACAAGTACGGGGCTAAAAAAAATTATTTTAAACTAGACAAAAGCAGCCCCATTACATAAATAGGATTATCCGTTTATTTCAAATCAACAAAAAAAAAAAAAAAGCAGACTGATTACACTAATATTACCTTTTCTTTCAACTGAGCCATTGTTTTATCTCTTTTTTTTTTTACACAATCAACATGCCATTGTCTAAATGCAATATATGCAATTAGCATGGCCAGGTCATCCTGTGGTGAAAGGAATTCCTCCTTTCTAAAGCCTTCTGCCCCATTAGCTAGTAATTCTGATGGGAGGAGTTTTCTATGCTAACAAGCATAGTAATCCTCCTCCATTCATTGTAATGCTGAAGGCCCGGTGACGTCACCGACTGGGGGCGGGGCTTAGCGCGATGGGGGCGTGGCTTAGCGCGATGTCAGCCGGATAAGTAACCGCCCCTCCAACCTCTCTGCATTATCATCTAGACTGCCAGTGACGTCACCGGGCTCCGTGAGCAGAGGAAGAGGAAGCGTTGCTCGCCTGCCAGGGACCCGGTACGTCACTGAAGATAAGAAAATACTCACTTCCGGCCATGAATTGAAACCAGGAAAACAGGGCTTCAGCAATATGCTCTAAAGGTACCACATGCATGTTTGTAATGTTTATGTTATTAGATTACTAATAGACAAATGTCCCCAATCCCGGACAACCCCTTTAATGACATGTAACTGAAGCTGAGTGTCATAGACGGCCATTAAATAAAGTTTAAATAAGATTTTTTCCCTGTTTCCTATAATCTTTCTTATCATGACAGTAAAGCGTGAGAAGATTTATGTGTTAATGTATTCTTGAACAACTAAAGATAATCTTTTTAATTAAAATGTCAGTTTTTCTCTGAGCTGTTTGTGCTGGCAGGCATCACGGATCAGAGTGTAATGCATTAAATGTACTGCTGAAATTAGCAAACTGTTTCTGAACTTTTTTCCTGTTTTAACATATTGCTATCGCTGGCATTACTGGATTTAATGTGGTATGAAAAAGAATTAGCTTATTGGAGTTCACTCATGCCTAAGCCAGGATACATTATCAACACATGATTGTGGCCTAGTAGGAAATGATGGATTTTGCTTTGTTGTACAAGGAGGTGATGCAAAGTTTTATCTGGAGAAGCTGCTATCACTTTCTAGCTCATGACATTGGGAGGCTGACTTTTCAATTTTAAGGCTCCACTGCATTTCTTTCCAAGCCGTTGCTCTCTGCGCCCTGAGGGAATGTTAGGGGTTGCAGGTTTATAACAGATGGAGAGGCACAGGTTGGAGACTGTAACGTGAACTTCATGTAGATAAGTTGGTAGGTCCATGATCGTATTAAACACCATCTCCACAGGGAAACGATAACGCCTCCAACGCGTTTCAATCCAACAGATCTTAGTCATGGTACCATTACTGAGATCTTTTTAGATCAAAACACATTGGTTGCATTACTGCTTTCCATGTGAAGATGTATTTTTTTACATTTAAAGATTGAAGATTTAATTTTCATCTAAGTGCTTGACATATTTTCAATGTTTTTCACTGTGCATGAAATTTTGCACGGGATCTTCAAGCAAGATGGCCGTGGCAGCCTTTTTGTGCTCAACTGGATAAGGTGATTATTATTTTATTTTTTTACCACCATTTAAAAGAAAATTTATTTGTTACCACAAAACGCCTCGTGGCGAATCTAATTTTCCCTGAAATTCAGATCGAGGTCCTTTTGGGATACTTTGATTTTTTTTAACACTAATCACACTGTAGATTTCAATCCCTTTGAGTAACAGAAATAATACTGCAGGACTTGCACGTTCTAACATTTTAGAGATGACATGATAACCGACTTCAACTACCCGTATATAAACTGGAAAACTGAACCCTGTAGATCTCATAAAGGAAACAGGTTCTTGGCAATGCCAATAACCAAAGACAATTGCCTTTCCCAACTGGTTCAGGACCCGACTAGAGGGACGACCATACTGGACTTAGTATTAACCAATAGACCTGACAGAACAACAGATGTGCAGGTTGGGGGACACTTGGGTATAGTGACCAATCCTAAGCCGTAATTGTGAGAGGTACATACCTTATGGGAATAAAATGGTAATTAACAAGAAACATACAATGTGGATAAATAGAATTGTAAAGAAAGCAATATATGACAAAAAGAAACCATTTAAAATCACTAAAATAGGAAGGTAGCGAGGAAGCATTGAAAAACTATAAGGAAAAAAATAGAATATGTAAAAGACAAATGCAATGAGCAGGACACTGGTACGATGGCCAATTATGCAGTGGGTCAGGGTATGTGTATATAAGTTTATGGTTATTTTGTGACGCCAATTGCAGCTTGCGCAGGTACTGTAGCAGGGCCCTTTAAGATGTTATAACTCACGTACCAGGTGAGGAATGCCAGAGGGGGATAATGTCTCTGTATAGCAGATAGGGTGGTGTCAACGGTGTCTCCTACCTTGGTACGGCTGGACTCCTGGATCCTGGCTCACTTGCAATAAATTTGAGTGTTGTTAATAGGAGTAATTGAGGAACTTTGGTAATAGTAAATAAGATCCAGACTGGAGATATAATCCAACTTGTCTTTACTGAATGGCAGCTTTAAATCCATACAAGTTACAGCAGTAGTCTTGGGTCCCATCAGGTATAGGCAATGTATGGCAGGAATCAGTATCTCTTCTGCTTGGTATACTATGTGCCTGGAGAATCTGTCAGGTATTTATCTTCTGCTCTGTCTGTCTTCTGCTTGTAATGGGCCTGACTAGCTGAGGAGGAATTTGGCTTCTTCTGGACTCTGGATATGTACTCACAGCTTGGCTCACAGGGAATGCTTCTTCCTGGAGGCTGGAGGCAGGGCCGGCGCTACCATAAGGCAGACCAAGCGGTCGCCTTAGGGCGCGCCCTGCGCAGGGCGGAAGAATGGATGACTTTTTTTATTTTTATGACTTGACTGACTTGTTACTTGAACCTGCCGCGCCCACCCTGCGTGTGCCGGCCGGCGGCCGCGGCGCTCGTCTAGTATTCTAGAGACAGTAGTCAGGGACTCACTCAGGGCAACAGATATCACTTGCCCGTCCTCCCCCTGTGTGCGCGCGAGTGCGGCTGTGTGCTGGCTGGGCCGCCCGGCTGGACTCGTAGAGTCAGGGCAACATAGCAGCAGCTAGGCACTGGCAGGCAGAGATAGAAGAGCACAGATGAATGATAGATATTCATTCATTGGCTCAGCAGCGCGCCGCTCTGGCTGCCACTACTAGTGACTGACAACTCAAGTCACCTGACCTGCACAGGGGGGCGTGAGTAGACACAGGCAGCTGCGACCCGCGCCCGCCAAGAAATTGAAAGATGTTACAGGCTTAGAGATGAACAGTGAGTACAGCTAACAGCATTAGCCAAGCCAAGTGAAAGGAACTATGTATGTGCTGTTAATACACAAGGCGCATAGATATGTACTGTATTATACTGAAAGGCTGCTCTGTACCATACAGTATATTGAAATGAGCAAAATTCTTCTAGGTCAGATAATAGTAGCTACAATGAAAGTGTTGTATTTCATAATCTGATTAGATCATCTAATCAGATTAATCTGATAATTCTGATTCAATTTCTTGGTGGGCACGGGCCGTGGCTGCCGTCTGAGGTCTGACTGCTGAATATATTATGTCTGAGTGACTGAATGAATTCTGATCTAATTTAGATCAGAATTCATTCAGTCACTCAGACATAATATATTCAGCAGAGTCAGACGGCAGCCGTGGCCTGCGCCCGCCAAGAAATTGAATCAGAATCATCATCAGATAGATCAGATCATGATTCTTCAGTCAGTCATATATATTCAGGCTTCAGCAGAGTCAGTCAGACCTTCAGACAGAAGACGCACACTGGCACTCTGGCAGGCGGCTGCCAGCAGCAGCGCAGGAGACGGCACTCGGCAGGCTTTCAGGACTAAACAGGGGTCAGGACTTGTTAGGGTAGGTCCCAATTGAATTTTGAATGTTATTTTATAATAATTAATATGATCATTTGATTTAAAATTAATTCAAAATGATGGAATGAGCGTGGGGGAATGATGTGCCATGGGGGGGGGGGGGGTGGTAAAATGTGACACATTAGGGGGTAATGATGTGATCATGGATGGGGCCAGGGCCGTCCGGGCGGGGGGGTAATGATGTGATCATGGATGGGGGGGGGGGTGCCAAAATGTAGCTTCGCTTGTGTTGGCAAAAATCCTTGCACCGGCCCTGGCTGGAGGTGGTGCTTCTCTTGTCAACCAGCTGAGGCTGATGACTCAGGCTGGGAAGGCTCTCTGGTCTCAACCGAGACAGGGTCCTGATTTGGGATCCCTATGTTCTGGGAGCTCCTACTAACACAGACTACCCCAGGCGGGGGTAGCTGGTACACTAACTGAAACTTCCTTTTTCTCCCCATAAGGCAGGATGTGGTACCAGCCCACTTCTGCTCACAGAGGATGGGGCTAAAGCTGGAATGAACTATTCCAGTCTAGCAATACTAAATTGGCTATGGACCTGACCACACATTGCTGCCACTTGCTGGTGTACAGGGAAATTACAGCATAATATATGAAACAGACCTAAAATACATAAAATGACAGTAATAACAATATAATAATATAGACGGACAATAAAATTACACCTAACATTTTGTAGCAGGGAAAGAGAGTTTAGTAACATACTTCGGGATGTTACACAAATAAAAGCAGCCAAACTAGAGACAGAGAGGTTCATTGCCAAAGAGAGTGAAACTAACCCTAACATGTTCTTCAATTATGTAAATGGTAAAAAGTATAAATGTGAAGGTGTTAGCCCTTAAGGCTACTTTCACACTAGCGTTCGGGGCTCCGCTTGTGAGTTCCGTTTGAAGGCTCTCACAAGCGGCCTCGAACAAATCCGTACGGCCCCAAAGAATTCTGAGTGGATGCGGATCCGCTCAGAATGCATCAGTCTGGCACCGTTTGGCCTCCGCTCAGCAGGCGGACACCCGAACGTTGCTTGCAGTGTTCGGGTGTCCGCCTGGCCGTGCGGAGCCAAACAGATCCGTCCAGACTTACAATGTAAGTCAATGGGGACGGATCCGTTTGAAGTTGACAGAATATGGTGCAATTTTCAAACGGATCCGTCCCCATTGACTTTCAATGTAAAGTCTGGACGGATCCGTCTGACTAACTTTCAAACTTAGAATTTTTTCTGAAATATAATGCAGACGGATCCGTTCTACCATCGTTTGCATTATAGGAGCGGATCCATCTGTGCAGACACCAGACGGATCTGCTCTGAACGCAAGTGTGAAAGTAGCCTTACAGAGTGATGAGGGGGGAGTTGCAGACAGCGATAAGGAGAAAGCAAAGCTATTAAAGATTTTTTTCTCCACTATATTCACGTGGAGAATAAACTACACTTTGCTGAAAACCGCTGCAGCTTTCTGGATTTCAGTTATCTCACCCAGCTGAGGTATCTGGGTGGGATATACACGTCTCACAGCACTTATACTGTACACATCATCACAAAATAAACACACGCTTACCTATCCTCGTTCCTTCCGTACTCTGTTACTGGTTGCTTCTATTCCCCACAAGACCAGGAAGTGTCTAGGTGTGGTCAATCACATCTTTTAGCTGTAATATCTGCAGTGACATACCATTCAAGCACACATAACTGCTGAGGCTGGTGAATGGCTGCAGCGGTCATGGGACTAAGCACTTCCTGGTCCTGCAGGAACCAGAAGAAGCCAGGAACAGGGTAGGAGTGTGCGCAAATATAATAATATGATGTGAACAGTCTTACTCAACAAATAATTGTGCTGTATATCATAAACAGTATCCCAGGTGGGACACAGTAGACTACAAAAAACCTGTGGAGAAGTTATCATAAGGAGAATATTTGAAGTCAGTTTTGCTTTAATTTGGTTTAAAGCATATGTGTCAAATTTGTGCCATGGTGTTTATGAAATCTGGCACGTCTTCAAACCTAACACTTTTTTCTAGACATGATACTCCAGGTTTTCTATGTCACCTGCTAGAGTAACTTTTTTCAAACGTTGGCAATCATAAATGTGCCTTAAAAGTGGTGAGAGGAGAAAAAAATGTCAGGATTCTTTGTTTTGTTTTCTTCACCACATAAGGAGAAAATATAACAACTTAAAACTAAAGCTGCAAGGTTCTGAGGTCAAAATGTTGCAGAATTTTGCACAAACTACCATATGCGACATCACTTGCAACCGTGAAAAGCGTCTGTCCCTGCACCAGATTTATCATCCAACCTGAGCCTCTGTAATAAATCCCTGGGTTTGTTATAGTTGTATCCAGAGATGTATGAGAGTCAAGGAGTACAAGGGCACTTTTGTGGTGCTAGGGCATGGCAGAGCACTTTGAAAAAAGCTAACCCTATTCCCTGGATGAGAAATGTTTACCACCATTGAGTACAAATCAAAGTAAAACCACAGCTAGAAGAGGTCCAGGGCCTTTGGTGACGTCAGATTCACATGACAAAGTCCCTGAAAAGGAGAAAATTAGAGAGGAGTGAATCGAAGTTGACAAAGTGGAAATCGATCCGAATTTCAGGAAAAAAAATTTGCACCGAAACCGAATTTCCTCACGCTTCATGGTAACAAATCGCATTTTTTCCTAAAATGGCTGCTGCATGTGTGAGGACATTGAGCAAGGAACTCTGGGAATGCGGGATTACCCATAATGCCATGCATGCAGTCAATCAGCAGCCAGTCAGCCCTGTGATGTCACAGCCCTATAAATAGCCTCAGCCATCTTGGATTCTGCCATTTTCCAGAGTAATTAGTGCAGGGAGAGACGTCAGCAGGCGCTAGAGACAGTGGTAGAAAAGACTTTAAAACTTTTATTTTGCTGTATAGAAGTTCAGAGAAAGGATAGGGAGTAGTGTTGATCGAGCTCTACAGAGCACCCGAGCACAATGAAAGTCAATGGGAGAAGCCGAGCATTAAACCAGGCACCCCATGCTCTGAAGAGGGGAGGGTGTGTGGTTCATAGGAAAAGGTCAGAAATGGATGGAAACACCACTGAAATGGTTCGGAAACAGCATGGGTAGGATGTCTGGATTCATCTTGGACTCTCAGGTCACTGCTGGGAACGATGTTGTCCGAGTAGTACGCCACTTTTACAGACTGACAATAATGCGCACCAAACCGAAGATAAAATTGTTAGGAAACATTCATTCCTGTATATTTACTTGTATATAAAGTGCAAGTGCTGCCAAAAACTACAAGGAAGAGGCATTCTGATACAACCTGTATATCACATAAAGGAAGGCCTCATTCACATTGTGGTACAATTGTTCAGGTAGTTGGACTCCTACACTCATAAAGGCTTTGCACTAAATGAAAAGGCTGCCAAAAATTACAAGGAACCGGCACTCCAATACACCCTTTATTACACATAAAGGAGGACATTATACACACCCTTGAAAAATTATAATTGATGGCGCTCAAAAACATAAGGAGCAAAGGCCTGCTGGTGACCCTTTAAAACATTAGGGGCGAGGGCCTGCTGCTGATCTGACCATATGAAACATTAAAGGCGAAGGCCTGCTGCTCATCTGACCATCTAAAAAATTAGGGGTGAGGGTCTGCTGCTGAGTTGACCATCTACAAAATTAGGGGTGAGGGTCTGCTGCTGATCAGACCATCTAAAACATTAGGGGTGAGGGTCTGCTGCTGATCTGACCATCTAAAACATTAGGGGTGAGGGTCTGCTGATGATCTGACCTTCTAAAACATTGGAGGTGAGGGTCTGCTGCTGAGCTGACCATCTAAAACATTAGGGGAGAGGGCCTGCTGCTGATCCAACCATCTAAAAAAATAGGGGTGAGGGTCTGCTTCTGAGCTGACCATCTAAAACATTAGGGGTCATGGTCTGCTACTGATCTAAACATCTAAAAATTTAGGGGTGTGGGTCTGCTGCTGAGCTGACCCTCTAAAACATTAGAGGCGAGGGCCTGCTGCTGATCTGACCATCTAAAACATTATGTTCGAGGGCCTGCTGGTGACCCTCTAAAACATTAGGGGCGAGGGTCTGCTGATGAGCTGACCCTTTACAACATTGGGAGCGAGGGCAGCAGCCTAATAAGCATGTTGATATGATGGAGGAGGACGAGAAAAGGAATATTGACCATATACCCTTTTTTTGTGGTGAAAGGTGCATGGGAATACAGTGTATTCAATACACCATAAAAGCCACATGTTGCCTTTATGTTCAGCCGTTTTCCTCTGGTGGAGTAGAGAAATCAGGGGCAATCCAGTCCTTGTTCATTTTGATAAGAGTCAACCTGTCAGCATTTTCATTTGACCTCAGATGCGCTTATCAGTTAATTTTACCCCCAGCAGCACTAAATACATGCTCAGACAAAACGCTGGCAGCAGGGCAGGCCAGCACCTCCAAGGCGTAGAGCGCCAGTTCGTGCCATGTGTCCAGCTTGGACACCCAATAGTTGTAAGGCACAGAAGGATCACTGAGGATACTGACACGGTCTGCTACGTACTCCTTCAACATCTTTCAAAACTTTTCCCTCCTTGTGACTCTAGGCCACGCATCAGGTCAGGATGAGGGTGCTGGCGGGGTGTCATGAAACTGTCCCAGGCCTTGGAGAGTGTTGCCCTGCCTCTCTTGGAACTGCTCTGTGTTCCCCTCGTCTCCCCTCCTCAGTTGCCCAAGGAACTATGTACTCTGCCGCCAGCGTTGTCAGCTGGGAATTTTTGAAGCAATTTTTCCACAAGGACCTCCTGGTATTGCATAATTTTGCTAGTTCTCTCCACCACATGAGTGAGAGATGAGAAGTTCTCTTTGTAGCGAGGGGTCAAGAAGGGTGAACAACCAGTAAGGCTACTTTCACCCTTGCGCTTGATCGAATCCGTTCTGAACGGATCCGATCATATTAATGCAGACGGAGGCTCCGTTCAGTACGGATCCGTCTGCATTAATAACTTAGAAAAATTTTGCAAGTGCGCAAGTAGCCTGAGCGGATCTGTTCAGACTTTCAATGTAAAGTCAATGGGGGACGGATCCGCTTGAAGATTGAGCCATATGGTGACATCTTCAAGCGGATCCGTTCCCATTGACTTACATTGTAAGTCTGAACGGATCCGCTCGCCTCCGCACGGCCAGGCGGACACCCGAACGCTGCAAGCAGCGTTCAGCTGTCCGCCTGTCCGTGCGGAGGCGAGCGGAGCGGAGGCTGAACGCCGCCAGACTGATGCAGTCTGAGCGGATCCGCGTCCATTCAGACTGCATCAGGGCTGGACGGAGGCGTTTGGGTCCGCTCGTGAGCTCCTTCAAACGGAGCTCACGAACGGACCCATGAACGCTAGTGTGAAAGTAGCCTAATCGGTGTTGGCCAAAATGCGTATAGAGCGAGGGTCGCATCGTGAGATTACGGCTCTTTGGCTGTCTAAAGTCGGGGAGCAAGGAGGAGATTCGGAGGATATGGGGCGGTGCTGCGCTCCTTCACGCTGGACTCCTCTCACGTACAGGAAAAGGGTAATTTGCATATGGATCAAATCGTTTTTTTTCCACAATAAAAGCACCAGAGCTATGAGGACTGGGTATTGTGGATGTGCTAGCGACCATCTAGCAATCCATGTCCTCAGCTCTATGCATCAAATCCTGGTGACAGGTTCCCTTTAAGTGGACCTTCCCAATAACTGTGTTGGTCAGGGCACGGGTGATGTTACGAGACACATACTGGTGTAAGGCGGGGACGGCACACCCGGAAAAATTGTGGCAGCTAGGGACTGAGTAACGAGGCTGCAGAAAGCCTCAGTGTCCACAAGCCTAAATTGCAACATTTCCAGATCCAGCAATTTGGAAAGTTGCGCATTTAGTGCTATGGCCTGTGGGTGGGTGGCTGGGTATTTGCGCTTTCGTTCAAATTCCTGGGGTATGGACATCTGTATGCTGCGCTGGGATACTGTCACTACCAGAGCTTTGAGACGTTCTCAAAGCTCTGTGTCTCCACCCCTGTGATGATGTCACTTAGGGTTGGAGGTTTTCTCACTGTTCTGTTTCTCCGCCCCTGTGATTAGGTCTTACTCCCAGCTGTCTCTCCTGCGTTTGATTTCTCTGCCTTTAAATCACCCCTCCTCCTATTGCAGGGCGTGGATTATATTTCTCTTTTCAGTTGTAGCTCTGCCTTGAGTATCTTCACTCCTTTAGCTACTAGTTCTCTGGACCTGTGTTCTGCTGCTGCAAGCACTCCGGATATTGCCAGCGGTCCTTGGATCCGTCTTCTCTGCGGCTGCAGCTCCATCAGCTAAGTGTGCAGACTTTGTTATGTACCTGGTGATTTCCTGACTGGATCCGAGGTGGCCCCGGTTCCCTCCATATTCTGTGCAGGGCATCGGTGGCCGTGCCCCTTCCACTATTGTAGGGGTTACAGGGCTCATCAGTCTAAGGTACGCGGGCATGCCTCGTTCCACCATTTGGATCCGGGCATGTGCTTTAGCAGCATAGGGAGAGTGTTGAGGGTCTGACAGGGGTCACCCTTTCTCTTCCCTAGTTTGGGTCCGGTCAGTAGCTCTTCTTACTGTGTATACTCTTGTTACCCTTAAACAGCCGTGACATTATAATCCACCAAAACCGTCCTTGTTGACATGGATCCGCTTTCTGACCTGGTTGACCGCATGCAGGGTCTTTCTTTGGAAGTAGCGGATCTCCGTCAATCTCTGACTCAGCTACAAGCATTGGGCTCTGCTCCGGCTCATGGAGTCTGTTGCGAGCCAAAGGTCTCACTTCCGGAAACGTTCTCCGGGGGCAGTGAGAATTTTGTTCGCTTCAGAGAGGCATGTAAACTCCATTTTTGTTTGTGTCCCCACTCCTCTGGTAATGAGGAACAGAGGGTGAGGATTGTCATCTCCCTGCTCAGAGGTAATGCTCAGACTTGGGCTTTTTCGCTGCCATCAGGGGATCCTTCCCTGCGATCCGTGGAGAGGTTTTTTGTGGCCCTGGGGCAGATATATGATGACCCGGATCATGTTGCTCTGGCAGAATCGAATTTACGTGTTCTATGCCAGAACAAACTGTCTGCGGAGCTTTATTGTTCTGAATTTCGGAGATGGGCAGCTGATTCAGGCTGGAATGATGCTGCACTCCGAAGTCAGTTCTGTCATGGTCTCTCAGAGGGTTTGAAAGATGCCTTTGCTTTCCATGAGAGACCAACGTCCTTAGAGTCGGCCATGTCATTGGCGGTACGCCTTGACAGGCGTCTAAGGGAAAGAAACAAGACCTCTCTGTCCAGTCATTGTCAGTCTAGGGGCAATGGTGCGGACTCATTCAGTATGCAGGGGTCTCATCCTGTCTCGCTCCCCTCTGAGGAGGAGCCCATGCAGCTAGGCCGACTTGCCCCTGATAAAAGAGGATTTAGTCCTCAGAATATGGTGTGTTTTTGTTGTGGGGGCATAGGTCATTTGGCAAATGTTTGTCCGTCTAGGAGATTCCTGAACTGTACTAAGAGCGATAATAAGAGAAAAACCTCAAGAGGTAGATCATCAAGTTCTGCTTCATCTGCTACTTTGGGCAAAGTTGATGTGGGAATTGATGCTTTTCCTCTGACCTGCAGTTCCCGTTTTCTCCTGTCTGCCAGGGTGGCGCTAGAGAGCAAAGTCATTCCTTGTAAGATTTTTGTCGATAGTGGAGCGGCCGTCAATCTTATTGACACTCAATTTGTAGCCTTGCATGGTTTTCAGGTTTGTACATTAGAAAAGGATATACCTGTTTTTGCTATTGACTCTGCCCCACTCTCGCAGAGATCTCTGAAAGGCATTGTTCACAATATCCGGCTAGCTGTAGGTGACACTCATGTGGAGGAGATATCTTGTTTTGTCCTTAACGGATTGCCTTCTCCTCTAGTTTTGGGGCTACCCTGGCTCACTAGACATAACCCCACTATTGATTGGCAAGGAAGGCAAATAAATGAGTGGAGTGACTTTTGTAGAGAGAATTGTCTCACAGCCACTCTTGCAGAGGTGTCTACTAAAACTCTGCCATCATTTCTCTCTGATTTCTCGGATGTGTTTTCCGAGAGCGGTGTTCAGGAGCTACCTCCTCACCGGGAGTTTGACTGTCCCATTAACCTCATTCCCGGCGCCAAGCTGCCAAAGGCACGCCTCTACAATCTCTCACAACCGGAGAGACTCGCAATGCGAACCTATATCTCTGAGAGTCTCGAGAAGGGGCATATTCGTCCCTCAAAGTCGCCTGTTGCCGCGGGTTTTTTTTTTGTTAAAAAAAAAGATGGCTCTCTGAGACCTTGCTTAGATTTTAGGGAGCTAAACCGTATCACGATTCGCGATCCCTATCCCCTTCCTCTGATCCCGGACCTCTTCAACCAAATTGTTGGGGCCAAGGTGTTTTCCAAATTGGATCTGAGAGGCGCGTACAACCTGGTCAGGGTCAGAGAGGGGGATGAATGGAAGACGGCCTTTAATACCCCTAACGGGCATTTCGAGAATCTCGTTATGCCTTTCGGCCTGATGAATGCTCCGGCCGTCTTTCAGCATTTTGTTAATAGTATTTTCTATCATTTAATGGGGAAATTTGTATTGGTGTATCTTGATGATATTTTGATTTTTTCCCCTGATGTTCAGACTCATCAGGATCATCTTTTTCAGGTCCTGCAGATACTGCGGGAAAATAAACTGTATGCCAAGCTGGAGAAATGTCTTTTTATGGTATCAGAGATTCAATTTCTGGGTTTTCTCCTCTCTGCTTCTGGTTTTCGCATGGATCCGGAGAAGGTCCGTGCTGTGCTGGAGTGGGAGCTTCCTGAAAATCAGAAGGCATTGATGCGCTTTCTGGGTTTTGCTAACTACTACAGAAAGTTCATTTTGAATTATTCCTCTATTGTCAAACCCCTTACTGACATGACAAAAAAGGGGACGGATTTTTCCTCTTGGTCAGAGGAGGCGCTTGCAGCCTTTTCTAAGATTAAAGAGAGTTTTGCGTCTGCTCCCATCTTGGTGCATCCCGATGTTTCCTTACCTTTTATTGTTGAGGTGGATGCTTCCGAGGTGGGTGTGGGTGCAGTTTTGTCCCAGGGCCCCTCTCCTGCCAAATGGCGACCATGTGCCTTTTTCTCTAGAAAACTCTCCCCGGCAGAGAGAAACTATGATGTGGGAGATAGGGAGTTGTTGGCCATCAAGTTGGCTTTCGAGGAATGGCGCCATTGGTTGGAGGGGGCCAGGCACCCTATCACCGTTTTTACCGACCATAAGAATCTGGCGTACCTGGAGTCGGCCAGGCGTATGAATCCGAGACAGGCCAGATGGTCTCTGTTCTTCTCCAGATTTAATTTTGTTGTTACTTTCCGCCCTGGGATCAAGAATGTGAAGGCTGATGCTCTCTCTCGCTGTTTTCCGGGAGGAGGAAACTCCGAGGACCCGGGTCCCATTTTGGCGGAGGGGGTAGTTGTTTCTGCTCTATATTCCGATTTGGAGGCCGAGGTCCAGGCTGCCCAGTCTGAGGCACCTGCCCGTTGTCCCTCCGGGAAGTTGTTCGTGCCTCCTGAGCTACGTCACAAACTCTTTAAGGAACATCATGATACAGTTCTTGCTGGTCACCCCGGGAGTAGAGCCACGGTAGATCTCATTGCTCGGAGATTTTGGTGGCCGGCTCTTCGTAAGTCTGTGGAGGGTTTTGTGGCGGCTTGTGAGACGTGCGCTCGCGCTAAGGTCCCTCGTTCACGACCTTCAGGTTCCCTTCTCCCGTTACCCATACCTTCCCGTCCTTGGACACACCTGTCCATGGACTTTATCACGGATCTTCCTCGTTCCTCGGGGAAGTCGGTGATCCTGGTGGTCGTGGACCGTTTTAGCAAGATGGCTCATTTCGTTCCTTTTCCTGGTTTACCCAATGCTAAAACGTTGGCGCAAGCTTTTGTCGATCATATTGTTAAATTGCACGGCATTCCCTCTGAGATTGTTTCCGATAGAGGCACGCAGTTTGTGTCCAGGTTCTGGAAGGCTTTCTGTTCTCGCCTGGGGGTTCGGCTGTCCTTCTCTTCTGCTTTTCACCCGCAGTCGAATGGTCAGACTGAGCGCCTCAATCAGAATCTGGAGACATATTTGCGCTGTTTTGTGGCAGAGAACCAGGAGGATTGGTGTTCATTTCTCCCTCTTGCTGAGTTTGCTTTGAACAACCGTCGTCAGGAATCTTCTGATAAGTCACCATTTTTTGGTGCATATGGGTTCCATCCGCAGTTTGGGACATTCTCGGGAGGGGCTCTTTCTGGTTTACCTGAGGAGGAGAGATTTTCCTCGTCTTTGTCTACCATTTGGCAAAAGATTCAGAGTAATCTCAGAAAGATGAGTGAGAAGTATAAGCGTGTGGCTGATAAGAGACGTGTGCCTGGTCCGGACCTGAATGTGGGTGATCTGGTGTGGTTGTCTACAAGAAATATTAAACTGAAGGTTCCCTCCTGGAAATTGGGTCCCAAGTTTATTGGGCCTTATAAAATTTTGTCAGTCATCAATCCTGTTGCCTTCCGCCTTGATCTTCCACGGGTTTGGAAGATACATAATGTTTTTCACAGATCTCTCTTAAAACCATATGTCCAGCCCACGGTACCCTCCTCTTTGCCTCCTCCTCCGATTTTGGTTGATGGCAATCTGGAGTTTGAGGTTTCCAGAATTGTGGACTCTCGCATTGTCCGCGGTTCTCTTCAGTACCTCGTTCATTGGAAGGGTTATGGTCCTGAGGAGAGGATGTGGGTTCCGATGTCGGACATTAAAGCCACTCGCCTTATCAGGGCATTTCATAGGGCTCATCCTGGGAAGGTGGGTCCTGGGTGTCCGGAGTCCACCCGTAGAAGGGGGGGTACTGTCACTACCAGAGCTTTGAGACGTTCTCAAAGCTCTGTGTCTCCACCCCTGTGATGATGTCACTTAGGGTTGGAGGTTTTCTCACTGTTCTGTTTCTCCGCCCCTGTGATTAGGTCTTACTCCCAGCTGTCTCTCCTGCGTTTGATTTCTCTGCCTTTAAATCACCCCTCCTCCTATTGCAGGGCGTGGATTATATTTCTCTTTTCAGTTGTAGCTCTGCCTTGAGTATCTTCACTCCTTTAGCTACTAGTTCTCTGGACCTGTGTTCTGCTGCTGCAAGCACTCCGGATATTGCCAGCGGTCCTTGGATCCGTCTTCTCTGCGGCTGCAGCTCCATCAGCTAAGTGTGCAGACTTTGTTATGTACCTGGTGATTTCCTGACTGGATCCGAGGTGGCCCCGGTTCCCTCCATATTCTGTGCAGGGCATCGGTGGCCGTGCCCCTTCCACTATTGTAGGGGTTACAGGGCTCATCAGTCTAAGGTACGCGGGCATGCCTCGTTCCACCATTTGGATCCGGGCATGTGCTTTAGCAGCATAGGGAGAGTGTTGAGGGTCTGACAGGGGTCACCCTTTCTCTTCCCTAGTTTGGGTCCGGTCAGTAGCTCTTCTTACTGTGTATACTCTTGTTACCCTTAAACAGCCGTGACAGATACAGAAGTGTATGTGCTAGCTGATGGTGCTTGCCAAGGTCCAGGTGCAGGGCGGGAGGCATCCGAGTCTGAGTTTTGGACAGGGGATTGGCCAGCATGTAACACAGGGGAAGAGGAGGCAGTCGTGTGACCCACAGACACTGATTGTGGACCCAGGCGTTCGGCCCACCTATTAGGGTGCTTTGATGCTATATGGCAGATCATGCTGGTGAGGCTGCTAGTGTTCACGCCCCTACTCATTTTGGTACAGCACAGGTTACAAATGACAATTATTTTATTGTCCGCACTTTCCTCAAAAAAGCGTCAGACTGCGGAACACCTACCCCTTGGCAAGGGAGATTGTCACAAGGTGGTGCTCCAGGGAACAGTTGCGGACCTGTTTGGTGTGGCCCGCCTTCTCCCTTTTGCCACCCCACTGCCTCTTCCAGCCTGTTGCAGTGCTGCGGATTCCTCCCCCTCTGTACTGCTGTCCTCGCTCGGCTTGCTACCTTCCCAGGTTGGGTCAGTGATTTCATTGTCAAGCACCTCCTTTTCCACTTCCTCACTCTGGTACTCCTCCTGACTTGTTGACCTAACAAGAACCTCACTTATTGAAAACTTTGTCTCATCCTCATCATCAACCTCTTGAGACACTACTTGCGGTTGACTTATTGGCAACTGTGTCTCATCATCATCCACCTCGTGAAATGCTAATTGCCATTCCCCACCATCATCTTTTTCTGACGGTGGATGCTTAAGAGTTTGGGAATCAGTGCAAAAGATCTCCTCATGTCCCTCTTCAAAATCAGAGAGCCAAATAAAGGAATGGCGATGAAAAGAGCTCCTCGGAATATCCGAGTGTGCAATTACTTGTTTGCCAAGGCTCTCCATGGTGGGAGGAGGGAGGATCAGGGTGAGGATTCTGTTGATCAGACTCTTGGCTACTGAGACTGGACTTTGTGGAAGACAGGGTGGTGCTTAACCGACTGGAAGCATTATCTGCTGCAATTCAACCAACCACCTGGTCGCACTGGTGTGACTTTGAGAGCATTGTCCTGCGCCGACCTGCAAACTGGGACATGAAGCTAGGCATCATGGATGAGTGTGTTTCTTGTCCTCTGGCAGCAGGCACAGTTTCACCGTGCCCAGGGCAACTGCCTCTGCATGCACCATCAGCAGCATGGCCACTTCCCCGTCCCTTGCTGCTCGCCTTGAGCATATTAAATGGTAATTATGCTTGCAAGTATGTCACACGTACAGTAGTGCAGGTTTTGTAAGTGTATGAGCAAATAAATTAAACTGAATGTTACAGATATTTAGAATGCTCAAAGGTTATACAGGAGATGTAGCGCAGGTAAGGTCGCTGTCACCAGAGTAAAAAAGAATTAACTGAATGTCACTGAGATTTAGGATGCTCAAATGTTATAGAGGAGATGTAGTGCAGGTAATGTCGCTGTCAGCAACGGTGAAAATTTTTTACTGAATGTCACTGATATTTATGATGCGCAAACATTATACAGGAGATGTAGCGCAGGTAATGTCGCTGTCACCAGCGGCGATTTTTTTTTTACTGAATGTCACTGATATTTATGATGCGTAAACGTTATACAGGAAATGTAGCGCAGGTAATGTCGCTGTCACCAGCAGCAAAAAAAAATAAACTGAATGTCACTTACATTTAGGATGTGCAAACGTTATACAGGAGATGTAGCGCAGGTAATGTCGCTGTCACCAGCGGTGAAAAAATTAAACTGACTGTCACTGATATTTATGATGCGCAAACATTATAATGTCGCTGCTGTCACCAGCGGCTAACGTTATACAGGAGATGTAGCGCAGGTAATGTCGCTGTCACCAGCAGCAATTTTTTTTTTACTGAATGTCAAGGATATTTATGATGCGCAGGCATTATACAGGAGATGTAGCGCAGGTAATTAAAAAATTAAACTGAATGTCACAGATATTTATAATGCGCAAATGTTATACAGCAGATATAGCGCAGGTAATGTCACTGCTGTCATCAGCGGCTAACGTTATACAGGAGATGTAGCGCAGTTAATGTCGCTGCTGTCACCAGCGGCTAACGTTATACAGGAGATGTAGCGCAGGTAATGTCACAGCAGTTTAAACAATTGCACGCAATTTAGCACATGTTGTGCTTATATATTTTGTAGCCAGATAAAACAATAGTCCTTAAAAGGACTGTTGGATCTCTAACAACTTTCAACACTCAAAACTCCCTTTAAAAAAAACACAATTCCTCTCCCTACACCATCTGTCCCTTCTGCTGCAGCTCACCCTAACTAAGTCTGGGTTGAACCACGTGTTATCGGGTGCCTTATAGCACCCAATGACGCGTTCCGGCCAGCCAAGCACTGTAATGTCAGTAACCAACATGGCTACGGCATTACAGTGAGTGGCACTACTGCCCCGCACTTTTATTGGCTGCGTAGCAGCCAACAAACGTGCGGGGAGGAGACCTGAGTAAAAAAGGTGTTCGTCCGAGCATGCTCACCCAACACTAATAGGGAGGAATCATTCCACAGTATTAAAGCAGAACAGGGTTCAGTGGGGGAGTTTACAGCCTGAGTAATAGGAACAATACTATTACACCTTGCTACACTGACTGGCGATCCAAATTGCATTATACAGCTCTGTAATTCCAGCAAACCGTTCTTGTCATTGGGGTGCAAGTGCTGTTTGATACAGCCATTTAACAGGGTTTATTACAAGGAAATATTTCTTATCTATTTATTATTTCTTAATAGTCTTATTTGCCTTTCTGCAGTGCAGTTATATATGTTCTAAAGCATATTTTGGATTGTATTAGTGGGAAAAAAGGGCTTATTAGCCGTTGTGTGGTTAAGCGAGAAAATTACAGCCCTTTTTGGCGTGGCAAAAAAATATATTATTTGCCGTTCAGTGGTGCATTTATATTTTTTATAGCCTTTTGTGGAGTGTATAAGTGGAAAAAAGTAAGGGCCTATTTGCCATTTAGCGGTGCAGTTATATGTCTAAAGCCCTTTTTGGTGTGTATTAGTGGCAGAAATTTTTTTATTTGCCATTGTGTGGTGAAGTGAGAAAATTAAAGCTCTTTTTGGCATGTATTAGTGGCAAAAAAAAAATATATTTGCCGTTCAGCTGTGCAGTTATATGTTCTAAAGCACTTTTTGTGTGTATTAGTGGCACAAAAAAGTATTTGCCGTTGTGTGGTGAAGTGAGAAAATTATAGCCCTTTTTGGCGTGTATTAGTGGTAGAAAAATATATTTGCTATTCAGCGGTGCAGTTAAATGTCATGTTGATCGAGCACCAAAGTGCTCTACAGAGCACCCGAGCACAATGGAAGTCAATGGGAGAAACAGAGCATTAAACAGGCACCCCCTGCTCTGAAGAGGAGAGGATGCCGGGTCCCACTGAGGTCTATGCAGACGATCACTGTATAGTGAGGGAATCCCCCAGTGTGAGTCCCTGCTCTGACTTCATATATAGCTATGTCCATATATGGAGTCAGTGCTTGGGGACACCCAGTGTATTTAAATCTAACCTAGCCTCTATTTCTGAAAAGTTTCTGCCAGGATTTTAACTCACAACCTTCTACATTACAGGCAAGGACTTTAACTACTTAGCTATAAAGCTAAATGATAAACTATGTCATTAAAACCTCATAGTAGTTTGTCATGTAGTAAGTATTCCTATATAGCAGAAGTATAATTTCATATTTTAGTGCAGGTTAACAAGTAGCAAACGTCACTTCAGAAATGGAGGCTAAATAAAATTTATATATTTCATACTTTTTCAGTAATTGTAAAAAATGTATGGCACAAAATAAATGGGTAATTACTAATTATATATATATATATATATATATATATATATATATATATATATATAGAATTTTCAAAGAAGAGGCAGCACTCCAGAATTTCAGTAAAAACGACCCACTTTAATCTCCCCTGTGCAACGTTTCAACTGCTCCTTGCAGTCTTTTTCAAGCATAGCAATCAGTGTCACAGCATGTATTTATATACCCACAATCCTTAGTGAGTGATTAACAGAGTGATTTAACAATAACATAATCAATTTCATATAAAAAGACAAATAACATATAAATTCCTTTCAAATTCATCTGTGAAAACCTGGCTTCATTTCATATATCGAAGCAGCAATTTTGTATATAGTCATATATAGGTATATATATAAACATTAACATATTAATAAAGTGCCTCGTGCTTTCAATCAATGTGGTCACCTGTATGTGCTAATTATGCGGTCAACAGGCCGCGTGATTTAAAACTTACAGCAAGAGGTAAGATGATGGCGGCAGCCGTCTCAGCGTTCCCCTATCTCCACTGCGCATGCTCCATATCATGGCAACCAGGCACAAACTCCCAGGCCGCGCTCCATAGTGACGTCAGCCATGACGTTCGCACCGGCCGCCAAGACCCGCCCCTGAATCGTGACGATGCGAGAGGACGCCTCCGTGTCCGGCCCCCGGGTCACATGACTGGTCATGGTAGCCGTAGCCTAGCAACAGGGAAGTGCCCACCCACACTTATCACGATCTCCAGGGCCGGAGAGAAACAGGCAGTGAGACATCCAGGGGGAACGGAAGCCCCATATAGGGAGCAAACGGGTTGTGCATCAGTCTGAAATCAAATCTTCCTAGATAATTGTTATGAATATAAGGATATCAAGCCGTGAATATCAGAGGATATAGTCCTGGTATAGGATGTATTTATCTAGGAGAATAAGGGGTGTGGCCTGCATGGACATCTCACAAAGTGATATTCCATGCAGACCCGCAGATCCCTGGTGCCAAGTGTTTCCACACCCTTCACCCCTATGGTCTGCATCCACCCCCTCATCCCCATAACATATAATTTCCTCCATTCACGACTCATCCATTTGGTTAGATGTTAAGTCATAATTCCAACCCTATTCTCCTATGGGACCTCTTTAAGCAGTCGCCATCATCCTCCTCCGCCGCACAATGTACTTGAAATATAATAGATACCCCTTTCAGAGTTGAATCCTTCTGAAAAAAAGGGGGAAATAGAAAAAGTAATTAGTAAATTGCCAGACACTAAAGGTGATCACATAACCAAAAGAGTCAGGGGAAAGAAAACCGTGAGTCGTGAGTTTTATTTTATGTTTGGGGAGCAGTTTTTTCTGCAATTACGGGGGACTGCGATGGGGTCCAACGTGGCCCCAACGTATGCAAATGTGTTTATGGCGTCACTCGAGGAGGACCTTGTCTATGTGTCCCACCACTTCAACAAAGTATTGGGGTGGTGGCGATACATAGACGACGTCTTCCTCGTTTGGCAAGGTGACACAGAGTCCCTAGAGCAATTTCACTGTTATCTCAATGAGATGGACAGTGATATTGCATTCACATTAACATACTCTAATGAACGGGTTCAGTTTCTTGACACAATGGTGACAATAGTTGGTAATATGTTGTCTACTGACATCTTCACCAAGCCCACTGACTGCAACACACTGCTGCGGTATGAAAGTTGCCACCCTAGACCCTGCATTGAGTCCCTACCGCGCAGTCAATTACTGCGTGTGAGGAGAATCGTGCAGGATCCAGAAAAATTGCCTGTGAGATATGGACAGATGATCAACAAATTTAGACAACGGGGGTACCCACAAAAAAATCTTGAAAAACATCTAAGGAGGATACAGCTCCCGCAGGGTGAAGAGGGAAAGAAATCAAAATTGAGAGCTAAACAGATTCCATTTGTATCAACATATTCGGAACAGAGTAGTGATTTAGCGAATATACTGAGAAAACATTGGCCTATCCTGCAGAGCAATTTTCCTAAGATCGAATTATTAGCTAGACCTCCGCTCTTTTCATATAGACGGCCAACTAACCTACGTGATAGGCTGGTGAAGGCCGATGTCCCTACCAAAAAGAAGACACAAACATTTCTCGGCACAAGGAGAATGGGATGTTTCCCGTGCCTGACGTGCGTGAATTGTACATACATGATGAAGGGCAGTGTGTTTACACATCCAGATACTGGGGTCCAGTACGATATCCGCCACTATCTGACATGTGATAGCACATTTGTCATATATGTGCTTAAATGCCCATGTGGCCTCCTCTATGTGGGGGAGACCACATGTGACATGAAAACGCGTCTAAACAATCACCGTTTCTCAATAAGACGTAAAAGATTGGACTTACCGGTTCCGAAACATTTTGTAGAACGTGGCCATACGGAAAAAGATCTGAAATGTATGATCATAGATCAGGTCCAAAGAGGCAGACGAGGGGGTGACCGCACATTGACCCTTAAACAACGGGAATTGCAATGGATTCATCGCCTACAGTCACTCAAACCACAGGGTCTAAATGTGGACTTTAAATGGAATATAATGTAGAATGTTGGAGAGTGTGTCTCTCTTATTTTTTTAGTGTATATGACCCCCTGGGGTTTTCTTTCCCCTGACTCTTTTGGTTATGTGATCACCTTTAGTGTCTGGCAATTTACTAATTACTTTTTCTATTTCCCCCTTTTTTTCAGAAGGATTCAACTCTGAAAGGGATTCTATTATATTTCAAGTACATTGTGCGGCGGAGGAGGATGATGGCGACTGCTTAAAGAGGTCCCATAGGAGAATAGGGTTGGAATTATGACTTAACATCTAACCAAATGGATGAGTCGTGAATGGAGGAAATTATATGTTATGGGGATGAGGGGGTGGATGCAGACCATAGGGGTGAAGGGTGTGGAAACACTTGGCACCAGGGATCTGCGGGTCTGCATGGAATATCACTTTGTGAGATGTCCATGCAGGCCACACCCCTTATTCTCCTAGATAAATACATCCTATACCAGGACTATATCCTCTGATATTCACGGCTTGATATCCTTATATTCATAACAATTATCTAGGAAGATTTGATTTCAGACTGATGCACAACCCGTTTGCTCCCTATATGGGGCTTCCGTTCCCCCTGGATGTCTCACTGCCTGTTTCTCTCCGGCCCTGGAGATCGTGATAAGTGTGGGTGGGCACTTCCCTGTTGCTAGGCTATGGCTACCATGACCAGTCATGTGACCCGGGGGCCGGACACGGAGGCGTCCTCTCGCATCGTCACGATTCAGGGGCGGGTCTTGGCGGCCGGTGCGAACGTGGCTGACGTCACTATGGAGCGCGGCCTGGGAGTTTGTGCCTGGTTGCCATGATATGGAGCATGCGCAGTGGAGATAGGGGAACGCTGAGACGGCTGCCGCCATCATCTTACCTCTTGCTGTAAGTTTTAAATCACGCGGCCTGTTGACCGCATAATTAGCACATACAGGTGACCACATTGATTGAAAGCACGAGGCACTTTATTAATATGTTAATGTTTATATATATACCTATATATGACTTAGGATATTCGACTATATACAAAATTGCTGCTTCGATATATGAAATGAAGCCAGGTTTTCACAGATGAATTTGAAAGGAATTTATATGTTATTTGTCTTTTTATATGAAATTGATTATGTTATTGTTAAATCACTCTGTTAATCACTCACTAAGGATTGTGGGTATATAAATACATGCTGTGACACTGATTGCTATGCTTGAAAAAGACTGCAAGGAGCAGTTGAAACGTTGCACAGGGGAGATTAAAGTGGGTCGTTTTTACTGAAATTCTGGAGTGCTGCCTCTTCTTTGAAAATTCTATAACCATACTTGACCGAGTGGCCTAAGGTCAGAGGACTTCTGCACCCGACTACATCCACAAGTGCTGCTGCTCTTTCTTTGTATTGTGTGTATATATATATATATACATACACATACACCAAGACAAGATAAAAAATAAATAAAATATATATATATAAAATTTAGCCTCTATTTCAGAAAATTTTCTGCCAGGCTTTGAACTCAAAACCTTTTATATCAGAGCCAAGAATCTTAACCACTATGCTATACAGCTACATGTTAACCTGCAGTGAAATATTAAATGATACTTCTGTTGTATAAGAATACTTACTACATGACAAACTAATATGAGGTTTTTCTAACACAGTTTATCATTCAGCTTTATAGTTGAGTAGTTAAAGTCCTTGCCTCTAATGTAGAAGGCTGTGAGTTAAAATCCCAGCAGAACTTTTCAGAAATAGAGGCTAAATTGGATTTAACCCTTTCGCTACCAGTGTCGTACATGTACAGCGCTGGTAGCGCTGTGCAAGCAGGACGGCCGCTCACACGTGCAGTGGGCGTCATGGCCGGAGACGTCTCTGCTGTTTCAAATAGCAGAGACCTGCGGCTAGTTACCGCAATGATGCAGATCGCGGTAATTGAATGCTTTAGATGCCGTGATAAAGTGAGATCCTGACACCTAAATGCGCTAAAACCCGGAAGTGTGAACTGAAGCCCCATGCAGCCAATCGGGACTTTAGTACATGCTCTGAATGCTCTGAGTCTCTATGAAGAAATTCAGGGCATTAATGCTGCAATTTTTATTTTGGCCACCAGATGGCAGGCAAACATAAGAAATGAGCAAAATGCTAAGAAATTGTCATTTTTTTATCCCTTTTTTAAATTAAAATGAAACATTCAAAACATAATTTATAAGGTCATTTATGAGCCTTAAAATGATGATAATTTTAATTTTTTTAAGTTAAAAATATATATATATATCTCAAATAAAAAAGTTTAAATCATCCCTCTTTCCGTATAATAAAAAACAACAATACCTAAATAACAATAAATATAAACATACTGGGTAACACCGCGACCGAAAACGCCCATAATATTAAAATATAAAAAAAATTGCCATTTTTTCATAGCTTCATTGCTAAAATGTGATCAAAAAAAGTCATGCACACTCAAAAATTGTATCAATAAAAACTAATAATTTTCTCGAAAAAAATGAGCCCCTAAACAGCTCAGTAGACATAAATATAAAAAAGTTATGGGGGTCAGAATATGATGATGTAAAAAAAAATACATTTCTCAAAGTTTAAATTGATTTTTACACTATTTACACATATAAAACCTATACATATGGGGTATCATTGTAATCATACTGACCCAGAGAATGAAGAGCATGGGTCAGTTTTTCCGTAAACAAAACGCAGTGGGAACAAAACCCGTAAAACAGTGGAGGGATTGCGTTTTATTTCCAATTCCATTCCATTTGGGATTTTTTTCCTGCTTCCCACTACATTTTATGCCATAATTAATGGTGGCATTAGAAAGAACAACTTGTCCCGCAAAAAAAAAGCCCTCATACAGCTATGTGACTGGAAATATAAAAAAGTTATGGCTCACAGAATATAGGGAAGAAAAATGAAAACGCAAATACAAAAAAAACCTCCGGTATACTGAGGGTTAAATACACTGACTCGAGCATCGCGCTCGAGCACACAAAGTATTCGGCTGAGCCATATAAAAAAGTTATGGGGGTCAGAATATGATGATGTAAAAAAAAATACATTTCTCAAAGTTTAAATTGATTTTTACACTATTTACACATATAAAACCTATACATATGGGGTATCATTGTAATCATACTGACCCAGAGAATGAAGAGCATGGGTCAGTTTTTCCGTAAACAAAACGCAGTGGGAACAAAACCCGTAAAACAGTGGAGGGATTGCGTTTTATTTCCAATTCCATTCCATTTGGGATTTTTTTCCTGCTTCCCACTACATTTTATGCCATAATTAATGGTGGCATTAGAAAGAACAACTTGTCCCGCAAAAAAAAAAGCCCTCATACAGCTATGTGACTGGAAATATAAAAAAGTTATGGCTCACAGAATATAGGGAAGAAAAATGAAAACGCAAATACAAAAAAAACCTCCGGTATACTGAGGGTTAAATACACTGACTCGAGCATCGCGCTCGAGCACACAAAGTATTCGGCTGAGCATCACGATGCTCAAGCCGAATTGGTGTTTGACCAAGCATGCTCACTCAACACTAGTTATATGTTCTAAAGCCCTTTTTGGCATGTATAAGTGGAAAAAAAAGAAAGGAAAAATGGGACACACAATGGATCCTATGTAATAGCTGTAATACCTGCATGACATGGTCCTTATTTTGCATCAGAATTGGCTTATGATTTGGTAGCCTAAAGCAGGAGTGGGTACAAAACACAGAAGACATGCAAATATTCCATTCACATTGTAAGAAATATAACTCAACAATATTAATATTAAATAGGATGATAATATTGAGCAATAAAAATATTCCTACGAAAGTTCTAGGGGATGGTCAGCAAAGAAAGCACACCATCAAAAAGTGTATATTGAAAAAAAAAATGTACATTATATACACAGAGTCAATCGCGCAGCATTAATATTGATAAGACACAAATAAACCAATTACCATAACATAAAAGAAAACCACGTTAAGCAATAAAACAGATATTTAACAAACCATAACCCAGCCTATATATGTGAGACAGAAACACAATTAAATCACAAAACTATTTCACAAATTCCTGGCCAAAAGAATCCTAGACATAAATCACAAAAACAAAACCTGTTAACCAAAACAATATTACACCGCCTTATTACAATGCATAATAACCATTCAGTAATGTAAAATCATTGAGTTATAGCTACTAGAATAAGGTACTCTTTTGAGCTCACAGGCCACCTTCTCCTAGGAAGGCTCTCTCTGACCTGTCCCTATGCCAAATTCTGCACATGTGTTATACAAATTTTTGGATCTTGGAACTCACTCCCCCTCCCATCAGCAAATATTTCCTACTTCGAAGGCTGGTTTTGATCTCTGTGTGTTCCCTCCCAATATGCACCAGGAGAATAAAAGGTGTCACATTTCCCGACACCTTGCATATTATGACAACTCTATTCTCCCGTCGTTTGCACATTGTGATGACATTACACTGACTAGAGATATCACGACTGGTTGTGATACAATCTAGTATTCGTATTTGAATGGGAGAGTCCATCTGACCTCAGGATGCCTTAGAAATGTAAATGATTGTAAACACTACTGTAGACATCCTGATTAACAATACAGAAGGCTTCTTTACAACAATTGACCCCAAAAATATTAATTAGAAAACCTTTTCATCTGCTATATCAATGACTCTACAAATCTGATATAGTTCACACAATTCATTAAATTATAACTCAGCCTATAAGACATTTTATATGACCATATCTTCATTTTATATGACCATATCTTACAATCCCCCACTTGAGAGCGAACAAATTTTTGAGAGCTCTCACAAATATTGGTAAATGTTAATCACGATAGTCTGTTTATAACGTCCATAAAGGTTGATAAAGAAAAGAAAAAAAAATCCACTTTGACTGCTGACTGGGGCCATATAAAGGTTCTGGTGTGAGGATATCTGTTGATTCTTCCTTTTTTTTTGTGATTGCCTTTGTGTAAACTCCTTGTAACATGCTTGGATGCTCCTCAAACCAACAAATTTTCAGGTCATACTGCTGCACTTTTCACAGAAAGGTGAAGTTTGTCTTCTCTGGGAAAAATGAGCATTTAAATCACATATACATTTGTCAAAGCAGAAATCTCTGGAAACTCTGGAGGCTCACACAAACTTTAGCAGCTCTCTTAGCGTACTGATCATCCAAACTATTCCTATCTGCATGAACTGAGCCTTTAGAATGACCCTAGATAGACCCTAATTATTGTACACAGGGCCTTCCTTTCTTGCAGCAAGTTCCAAATGTAACTCAACAAACTTGCATGCACTAAAGGTTTGCCATCCGTAGATCTGAATCCATTGGCAACATAGAGAGGTAGCATAAACAATGTGTTCACCACATAAGCACTAAGAAAAAAACACAATGCAACAGCACTCTGCAAACCAAATAAAGTACGATAATGCCATAGTAATAGAAAATATTCTGGTGTTAATGCTATGCTTATTTTGTAAATGTGAGATTCTTGTCAAATACATTTTGTACAAAATTATTTGGGCCAGTCTGCCAAACGTCAAGGAGATCTCAAAGCTGAGGTAAGAGCTTTTTCTTACAAGTAGTCTGTACTTCCCTGTCTGGCCTTTGTCTTGTTCAAGGGTCTGGCAGAGTATAAGGTAACTTTACAGTCATGCGTAGTTTATGTTTAAGAATCTGTGACCCTGGTAAAGGGCTAGCAGACGAACGCATGAGTGGTGGATGGATTCAAACAAGGATTTTAGCTGGGAATTGCTTGGGATTGTTCTAGGAGTAACTGTCTACGTATTTGTCATTGTTTATTGTGTGTGTAGAATATGGCAGGAAACTAGGGGAAGGGGCCAGAAGCTCAGAGAGGCGTTGGCTTTAAAGTAGCACAGAAGTATACATGAGGATAGGATGGGGAAGCTTTTCTGTAGAAAATAGATGTCTAGGTTCCCTCTAGTAAGCACAGATTCAGAAATAGACAATGGGTAACCAGAATAGTGATGAGCGGGAGGTGCCATATTCGATTTCGCGATATTTCGCGAATATTCGAATGAATATTCGTGTTATATTTGTCGAAATCGAATATTCGTAATTATTCCAATTATCGCGAATAATATGCGATTTTTTTTTCGCGTATTGCGATTATTTATCTTGATAGTATAAGGCAACGTTCCTATGCTAATTGACTATGGCTAGGCTAATATGTGTATTTTACAAAATTTCGTGATATTGCTCTAACTTCGTCTCTTAGAATATTACGAATATTCTAAAAGACGAAGTTAGAGCAATATTACGAAATTTCGTAAAATACACATAGATTGTATTTAAGCTAATATACTGCTATAGTAATATTTTTTAATAGTGTACATATTTTACAAAACTTAAGTTCAGAAGAGGCAAAAAAAATTTAGAGGAAAAAAAGGGATTATAGCACTATATTAGCTAAATTACAATCTATATGTGTATTTTACGAAATTTCGTAATATTGCTCTAACTTCGTCTTTTAGAATATTCGTAATATTGCTCTAACTTCGTCTTTCAGAATATTACGAATATTCTAAAAGACGAAGTTAGAGCAATATTAAGAACATTTGCAAAAGTCGAAATTGCGATGCGAGTAATATAACACGAAATAATCGCATGAAGATTTCAACTTTGCACAGCTATATTCCATATTCTAGCCTAATATGGAATATAGCAGTGCTAACTTAGCACAGCTATATTCCATATTAGGCTAGAATATGGAATATAGCAGTGCTAAATTGAAATCTTCATGCGATTATTTCGTGTTATATTACTCGCATCGCAATTTCGACTATTGCGAAATTTCGTAAAATACACATATAGATTAGATTGTAATTTAGCTAATATGGAATATAGCAGTAAGTTGAAAACGCCACTGACTGGAGCAGCCAGGAAGCCAGGAATCCAAAGGACAGGTAAGAACAACTTTAGAGAAGTGGGAAAGAAAAAAATATAATAATAATAAATAAAAAAATATAAGAATATTCGAATTCGCGAATATATAGAACGATATTCTAAATATTCGCGAAATCTCAAAATTGCGATATTCGAGAAAAGAATTCGCAATTCGAATATTCGCGCTCAACACTAAACCAGAATAGCGTTCCCGAAGATTATGAGACAGCTAAACAACTGGTAGAAAAGAGAGGTGGCAAAGAAGGGTTAAAGAAAGTTGACAAAGTGTTGGAAAAAGCAGGTATGAAGCATGGAAATCTTGATTTAGAGGTTTAGGAAAGGTTCAAGCACACCCACAATGGGTGAATTAAGGATCATGCATGTGAAAATGTAGTTAGCATCTGGATTAAGGTAGCGAGAGAGATAGAAACCGAAGATTGGGAGCCACAAGTTTTCAGGGGAAAGTTGCACTACAAACCCCCTGAAGAGGAAATTGAAAAGGTTAAATCTGGAGGTGCACCACCGTATAATCCTCCAAGGGCACATGCCTCTCTCACAGCCCCTGCACAGCGACTGGAGGGATGGGTATGCAGAACCTGCGGGAATCAGAATCCAGATTGGACTGAAACCTGCAGAGTGTTTGGTGCCCCTAGATACTGTACTGGATTATATTCAGTACTATTGAGAACAGGGATGATACCACAGGTCTCTCAGGCGCCTGCCGCCGCCGATGGACCTGTGGTGGAGATGGCCAAGACGGCCAACAAGCAGCACAACCTCCTCAGGCTCCCCATTATCTCCAACAACACCTCATACAGTATGTTCCATGGAGTCCTAAGGACCAACTGGGACTATTGTCGAGGATACCTGACCCACTGACGCGACCCAACATGGGCAGACTTAAATTACCTGGTAGACCTGAAGTTAGGGGAAGCACAGTATAACCCGGTTAAGAATACCCTAGAGGTCAACAGAGTGAAAAATGTGGCCTGGAGGGATTAGGAGAAGACAGAACAGTCAGGGACAGAGTACTGTAAGACATTTGGTAGATGGGCCATGACAAAGGAGGATGAGAGTTCATGAAGCCTAAAGGACGTAGTGCTGGAGGCTAAAGAAGATGTAGTCTCCTCTGAGTCAAGATTAAAAACTGTCCAGACTGACATAGGGTGGGATGCCGCGGGACAAATGGGAGAAAACCTTCTCACGTCTGCCTTCAAGGAAGGACTTAATTTAGGATTTGGGGTGTTAAAGTGCATTGTGAGCCAGACCAAATCCTGGGATTGGACTTAGACAGACCATGGGGACCATACCAAGTAAGTCCAGGGAGAAAAAGAGGAAAACTGCCAGACAAATGGTGAGAGAGAGAGAGTAGAAAAGAGACAGCAGAGACATATGCAGCTGGACTGCGGACAATTACAGGATGTGATTCAAATGGAGAACTGATTGTGGAAACTTGCTCGGTGCAGCGCAGAGGAAGTATTATGTTTTGTCTGCTGGTGTATTTGTGTGACCTGTTGCCTGGTGGATACACAGAACCCGTAAGAACTCTGTTTGCCGAGTTAGAGAACATATGGAGACAGAAAGCTGAGTATGAAGAGTAAGACAGAGGGGGTGGCTTGTTTGCAGCTGCGGGGGAATGACGTCACTGCATTGGAATGTGTGATAGCGAGAACACTGTCTGCAATTTTAAGAGAAAATAATAAGGCAATGTATGTGAGGTACTTAGTGTGAGTATATGGAGATCCAGAAAATGTTATTTGTTAATAAGTTCAAAGACTTGTGTGTGTGTGTAAATGTATGAGAAATATTTCTTTATGTCTGTGTGAGCCAGAAATCTGACCTTGTGTGTGTTGCTAACTAGTAAA
Source organism: Bufo gargarizans (assembly GCF_014858855.1). NCBI lineage: Eukaryota > Metazoa > Chordata > Amphibia > Anura > Bufonidae > Bufo > Bufo gargarizans. The sequence goes on along the minus strand of NC_058087.1, from coordinate 156,942,091 downwards.
CTGACTAGTAGAGGATGGTCACACAGCCAAGTTTACTGTGAGCAAAATCAGCTTTAGGCCTCATGCACACGGCAGTTTTTTGGGTCCGCATCCGAGCTGCCGTTTTGGCGGGTCGGATGCGGACCCATTCATTTGAATGGAGCCGCAAAAGATGCGGACAGCACTCCGTGTGCTGTCCATCCATGGCTCCGTTCCACGGCACAGCAAAAAAATACAACATGTCTTATTCTTGTCCGCAAAACTGGCAAATTGCGGAAGGCACACGGGCGGCTTCCGTTTTTTGCGGATCCGCGATTTGCGGATTGCAAAAAACAGCACGGTCGTGTGCTTGTAGCCTTACTGATGGAATCATCACAAAAGCACAGGGAGGTGTGTGCTCTGGTTTTAGGTAAAAAAAAGGAGTGAAATTATTCTATTCTGGATATTATAAAAAAAAACAAAAAAAAACAATGATGAACAGACATGTGTAAGGCCGATTCATTGGCCTGTATTTGTGGGAGGGGCTTGGCTGCCTACTTCAAGGGCCAGCGCCCCTCCCACCTTGTACGACGTAGCAGAGTTTTGTGCGCTCGTACCTGGTGTCGATCCTGCAGGCGAGGGTAAGAAGCCGTTAGTCCGGTTCAGCGCGGTCGGCCCCTAGGTGAGTGGGGGCCCCACGCTCCGGACAGTCATGCGACGGGAGAAGGGCTCCCCTCCTCCCCCCCTTCTGAGTGCCTGAGCGACGCGCTCCACGCAGCAGCAGTCGGGGGCGGAGCCGTGATGGGAAGAGCTCTCCGCTCCGGTGTCATGCCAAAGGGCCGCGCTGTTTCCCCACGTGGTGGAGTGCCCAGCCGGCGGCGGGTCGGCCCCTTAGGCAAAGGGGGGCACCCCCGCACTGGGCGCTCTGCCAGGGAGCAGTGCGACCTCCCACGTGGCACGTCTCTAGACCGGCGGGGGGCGGGGCCATGACGTATAGGGCCTCCCCCTGCCCGGCTCAATGTCAGGGGGTTGCGCTGTTTCCCCACGTGGTGGAGTGCCCAGCCGGCGGCGGGTCAGCCCCTTAGGCAAAGGGGGGCTCCCCCGCACTGGGCGCTCTGCCAGGGAGCAGTGCGGCCCCCCACGTGGCACGTCTCTTAACCGGCTGGGGGCGGGGCCATGATGTGTAGGGCCTCCCCCTGCCCGGCTCAATGCCAGGGGGTTGCGCTGTTTCCCCACGTGGTAGAGTGCCCAGCCGGCGGCGGGTCAGCCCCTTAGGCAAGGGGGGGCTCCCCCGCACTGGGCGCTCTGCCAGGGAGCGGTGAGGCCCCCCATGCGGCAACATTTCACTGACCAGTAGGGGCGGGGCCCACGTTTAATTAGGGGCTCCCCCCATACTGGTTCATGCCAGGGAGCTGCGCTGCTCCCCACATGATAGAAGCGCCCAGCCGGCAGGTGGGTCGGCCCATAGGTGATGGAGGGCACCCCCGAACTGGGCGTTCTATCAGGGAGCCGCGTAAGCTCCCCACGTGGCTCACGAGCGGTGTTGGTGTGGGGCGGGGGCCATCACGCAGGAAGAATCCCCCTGCTCTGACCCACGGTGCCAGGGAGCATTGCGCTCCCCACGTGGTTATCGTGGAGGGGTGTGGGGGACGCGGTGGCCCCGCCCCTCACCTGCATTAAAGTCTGGCACGGGCCGCCGTGCCGCATAGATAGGTAGGGATCCGTGACAACACTAGGGTCGGTCTGGGGGAACAAATGTTAGCCTGTGGCTAGCCTCCTCCTACCAGCTGTACACAAGGTTCACGGTTACGTCATTTATGTCTTACTTATTCGCATGGTTCTTTACAACGCGTGCACAATCCAGGGTTGATGCTTAATTGTTTTGCTTCTAGGTCCTAGTCTTGTCTTACTTACATCCTGAGATTGTGGCTTGTCGGCAAGGTAGTAGGGGTTCACGTTGGGGAAGGGGGAGAAGAGGCCTTTACAAGCGGGGTTGTGTCTCATGCACTGTCTCACGTCCAGGTTGTGCTGTTTCACAAGTTTTCCGCGGTGGTCATTCTGTAGATTTCTAAACCGGTAAGTATATCACATTCCCTCTGTGTGGTACTTCTGGGTGTCGGTTCCGGTCCACTTCCTCACGGTCCTTCTGGTGTTAATGTGCAGAGCTACACGGGGGCGGGGCACCTTTCCATACATTGCTGAGCAGGTTCACTGGTGCTGGTGGTCATCCAGTGTAGCCGGTCACTTACGTTACTGTTTCCACAGCTGTGATGTCACACGCATCGGACATCGTCGAGGCGTCTGTGGACGAGAATGTGGCAGGAATGTCCGAAGGGGGCAGTATACCGTCCCTGAGAGCATGGACTATCCCTAGGCTTATGTCGGAGTTAACGAAGAGGGGTATCCCCTTCCCGGCTGCCGCCAGGAAGGCGGAATTATATCGGCTGTGGAAAGACTCTGTGGCGCCCAGTCAAGATGTTCTCCCCATGACCACGGTGCAAACATCGCTCGCGCAGCTACATGTCATGCTGAACGGCCTAATGTCAGCTGTCACTTCTATACAAGCGAGGTTGGAGTCAGTTGAGTCTCGCGACTCGGTCGTCCCTGCTTCCCCCCCTGAGGTTCCGGTCGCTACTACCTCTGCTGTAGGGGAAATCCGTACTACCCTGGCCGTTCCCAATGTGGCTCCTTCTCATTTTGTCCCGACCAACGTCAGGAAAGACATCTTAGAGGGTAGGGATGTTAACCTCGCTTCTTTACTGATAGCCTCCAGGGATTTGTCCGACAATAAAGTTATAGCTTGCGGGGAAGTCTCGTGGTGCTGAGAGGCCGTGACCACAGGCTTAACCGCAAGTTAACCATCCCGGAGTTCGTCATGGCATTTAGCCTTTTCAGAGATGTCATATGTTCTGCTAGGCCGGACAGGAGGAACTTGATCTGTACCTTTTTCGCGTTACAGAGTTGGGTCATAAGTACGGAGGAGTTTCGTTTTATGATTACCATTGTTCTTTTGCAGCCAAGGCAGCAGCGGCTTTTACTCAGTTCGGATACGGCACAGATTGGTCCAACTTGGATACAGAATTGTTTTGCAGGCATTTTGCGGGTCTGAAAGCTCCTTCCTGTTCTGCCTGTCAGTCCATCTTCCACTCTACCGAGTGGTGCCACAAATCAGCCGCCAGTACACCATCATACCCTTCTGGCTTGTCGGCTGGGCCACTCGATGTTTTCAGACCTCCTAGTTCAGTGGACAAGTTAGGCCGGCCCATTGTTCAGTTGGGTAGGGCCCAGATTTGTAAAAATTATAACTACGGGTCTTGTAATTTCGGTCAATGCCGTCTATTACACATCTGTACCAATTACTTTAGGGCCCATCCCAGAGTCGCATGCTCATTAAAATCAGTTAAAGCCTACATGAGTGTGGTCAATACCGATTGTTTACAAAGGTTTTTGCAAGGTCACCATAATCCAGGGTTCGTGCAGTTTCTGATTGCAGGATTCTGCGAGGGCTTTCATACGGGGCTAATCACGACACCAGAATACTCGTATGAGTGCAAGAACCTTCAGTCTGCCGAGCGGAATCCTGAGTCTGTAGACAAACTAATAGAGTCCGAGTTGGGTAAGGGTTTCTTGATCGGTCCTTTCAAAGTGCCCCTCTTCCAGCGGTGGAGAGTTAGTCCCATGGGGGTGGTCACGGGCAAATTTAACAAGAAGGAGAGACTTATCATCGACCTGTCAGCCCCACATGGTTCCTATGTCCCTAGTCTTAACTCCCTCATTCCTTCAGAGGAAGTGGGCATGAGGTATTCTTCTATTGACCAGGCCATCGCCATTATTATGCAGTTAGGGCCCGGAGCGATGTTGTCTAAAGCTGATATATCGGACGCCTTTAAGTTACTTCCCATTATGCCAGCGCTCTGGCAATGGCACGGCATCAAGTGGAAGGACCAATACTATTTCTCCACCAAACTCACCTTCGGTTCTAAGAGCAGCCCGTGGCTCTTTGATCAGTTGGCTCAGGCCCTTCATTGGATTTTAGAAAATAAGGTCCGCTGCGAATTTGTTATCCATTATTTAGATGACTTCCTGTTGATTGAGAGGCCAGGGGCAGCCCCCCTAGGTTTGGGGAAGTTATTGAGGTGTTTCTCCCAGTTAGGTGTACCGGTCTTTCCCAAGAAAGTCGAGGGCCCGTCCACAGTCATTACCTTCCTGGGCATTGAGCTAGACTCGCAGGACATGTTAGCCAGGTTGCCATTGACAAACTAGTTAGAATTAGGGAAGTCATTCACAGGTTTTCTGTCACAACTGTGGTCACCAAGGCGGACTTACAGTCGCTACTGGGTATGTTGAATTTCGCCATGCGTATCATACCGCAAGGCAGGTCATTCATCTCCCGCTTGCTGGTGCTCCTAGCCACGGCCCCGGAACAAGACAGCTCAGTGCGTCTGGACAGTCAGGCCTAAGCTGACCTTCACATGTGGGACCACTTTCTTTGCCAATGGAATGGGGTGTCTTTGTTTATACCTGAGTTGTCTAGCCAATCCCCTGTAGTGTTTTCAGATGCGGCTGCTAGCTCAGGGTTTGCTGCTATTTTTGGCACCCACTGGGTCGCAGACGAATGGCCGGCTGAGGTGAGACAGATCCCAGGTTTCCTTCAAACCTCAGCGCTGTTTGAACTGTACCCCATTGTGGTAGCCGCCCATGTGTGGGGCAGTCGCTGGGTAAATCGCTCTGTCTTGTTCATAACTGATAACGCTGCGGTGGTAGAAGTTCTGAATAGTGGGTCGTCTAAATCCTCGTATGTCATGTGTCTCTTGAGACGTTTAGTTCAACTCTCCCTACATTATCATTTCTGTGTCAATAGCACGCATGTACCAGGTTTGCAAAACGTGGCTGCTGACGCTTTATCGAGGGCTAATTTCTCCCTTTTCTTGCAGGTCATGCCAGAGGCAGATGTCGTGGGCGCTACCGTCCCTCCCCACGAGTCGTTAATACTAATGTGACCAGTCACCTAGAGACGGCCCACGCTTTACTAGCCAAGTCCCTTTCACTAAACACGAACAGGGCATATAACACCGGGTGGAGGGTATTTTGCAGGTTTCAGCGGGAATGTCCTCAGGGGGAGTCCAGTTTTGTGGAGTATATCCTTGCTTTCATTGGCTACTGCCACTCAGAGCTCAAGCTGTCCCACAACACAGTGAAGACATACTTGTCGGGGGTGCAGCATTTCCTCTCTGTCAGGCATCCTGAACGGGCATCGGTTTTTTCCATACATGCTGTCAAAGCTACGTTGAGGGGTCTGGGCAGATGTGGATCTGGAGGCCAAGTGCGCAGACAAGCTGTCACCGGGCTCCTTTTCCGTAACTTGTCCGACATCCTGGATAGGAGCCCTTTTGGGGCCTTGCCCAGCCTGGTGCTTAAATCCGCCATCTATTTAGCCTTCTATGGCTTCTTGAGACCTGGGGAATTTACTTGTTCTCCTGGTAGTGGCAGGTTTCTCACAATCGGCCAGTTGGTCCAGAGCGCCGAGGGTTACGTGCTACTACTCAGGACGTCCAAGACCTCGCAGATGGGTCCCCCAGTCCCGGTGTCCTATTTGCCCACGTCTCATCAATGGTGCCCTGTCACCGTCTTCCGTCAGTTGCAGTCTGCATTAACTGGGTTCAGACCAGATAGTCCTCTATTGCCGTTCGGGGTGGTGCCACTCACTACTCATCAGTTCGTGTCCCATGTACGCTCCTTAGTGGCCAGCTTGGGCGGTGACCCAGCTGCGATCTCAGGACACTCATTTCGCATAGGTGCCGCGTCTGCGGCCTCCAAGAATCAGGTACCAGCGCATGTCATCCAGAAGCTCCGCGTGTTTTAGCCGTTATGTACCTCATCCCAAAACTGAAATGTCAATGGCTTTCCAAAGTTTTGTTTTGTGAGTCATGTTGTAATAAATTATTCCTGCTAATCAGTGTGTCTTTTGCCCTCTTTCAGGCGTCCCTACTACGGCGCGGTTGCGGCATGACTCTAACCGCTTAGGGGCAGGGTAATTAGGTAGGACGGGGGCGTTCTCTTGGTTGCCACGACCACAAGTGTAAGGCCGATTCATTGGCCTGTATTTGTGGGAGGGGCTTGGCTGCCTACTTCAACGGCCAGCGCCCCTCCCACCTTGTACGACGTAGCAGAGTTTCCCCACCCACCCACCCTTACTGCCTACTACTCTCAGAGGGGATGCCCTCTTTCAGGCGTCCCTACTACGGCGCGGTTGCGGCATAACTCTAACCGCTTAGGGGCAGGGTAATTAGGTAGGACGGGGGCGTTCTCTTGGTTGCTACGACCACAAAGGTAAACTCACTGTGTCTCCGGTTACTATGTATCTTAAGTCAGGATGTTAGCCCCCTCAAATGAAGCAGTACCCCCCCCCCCCTTCCCCCCAGTCATGCCCAGGAGAGAGCAGTGGCCAGTCAAATTGATGCTTTTCTCCAGCCCTGGGTATTCCAAAGCATGATAAAGAATTGAACCTGTTCCGTTTAGAAATGCAGGGTCACAGTACTGCTGTGCTTACTCAGAAGCATGGTGAACGTCAATGCCCAGTGGTATACTTCTCAGCTAGATTAGATCCTGTTGCTCGAAGCGCTCCCTCCTGCGTCAGGGCAGACGCGGCAGTACAGACAATGATTGAAAAAGCCTCAGAAGTAGTGCTGGACTACCCGGTGATTATGCAAACTCCCCATGAAAATGATCCTCAGGATTGTATATGGAAGAATATTAATGGGAGAAGATGCCGGTTCCACACTGGATATGCAGTGGTCACACAGCATAAGGTAGCCATTGCTGAACCACTCCTTCCGCACATGTGTGCACAGGAGGCAGAGTTGAAGGCACGCATTGAGGCGTGTATGGTGGCCGAAGGGAAGAAGGTGAACATCTACACGGATTCCAGATATGCCTTTGGTATTGCATATGATTATGGACCAATCTGGCGGGCCAGAGACTTTTTGACATCAGCAGGCCAGCCCATTTAAAATAAAGACTCTGTGCTTGAACTAATAAACTCTTTACTGTTGCCAGAAGAAGTTGCTATTGTAAAGGTAAAGGCTCACACAAGGTGTACCACAGCAGAGACAAAAGGCCACTGAGTGCTGATGCCACCCCGGTAAGAGCCTTAAAACCTTTGGATATATACAAAGACACTCTGATCAAATTGTGTGAGCAAGCCCCACCTGAAGAAAAAGAACTATGGACTAAACAAGGTGCTGGGCCAGATGACCAAGGACTATGGAGAAACAAAGAAAGAATATGTCTATCACGCCCTCTGTACCCAGCTATGGCTCAGGAGGCCCATGGGCCTACACATCTGTCAAAGGTGCCAAGGTAAGTGTGATAAATGAAGGGTGGATTGCTCCAGGGTTTTCTGCAGTAGCTGCTCGGTTTGTACAAGAATGTATGGTCTGTGCATTGAACAACCCCGGCCAAGTGGCGAAGACTCCAAGCAGGCACACCCCTAGGCCACTTTACCCGTTTCAGAGACTGCAGATAGACTACATGCAACTACCAAAGGTAGGAGTGTATGAGTTTGTTCTCGTGTGCGTTGATCTCTTTTCAGGTTGGATAGAAGCCTTCCCAATAGCCAAAGCCAGTGCCAAGAACACTGCAAAGAAACTGGTTAGTGGACTGATATGCAGGTATGGTGTTCCTGAAGTTATTGTGTTAGACAGAGGTCCCACTTTTCAGGTGAAGTGATGAGAGAGGTTGTGCAAGCATTAGGGGTGACCCAAGCCTTCCATACAGCTTACCATCCCCAGCAGTAGCCGAGTTGAGCGCCTGAATGGCACATTGAAAATGAAAATACAGAAGGCAATGCAGGAGACCCAGAGGCCCAGGAAAGAGTGTTTGACTCTAGCCTTATATTCCATAAGAACTACTCCAAAGAAGAAGACAGGGTTATCCCCATTTGAGGTATCGTTTGGCAGTGCCCCAAAGCTAGGACTGTATTTTCCTCAACAACTGCAGTTTAGTGATGAGCGGGAGGTGCCATATTCGATTTCGCGAATATTCGATTGAATATTCGTGTTATATTCGTCAAAATCGAATATTCGTAATTTTTCCAATTATCGCGAATAATATGCGATTTAATTAATAGAGTATTATTACGAATATTCTAAAAGACGAAGTTATAGCACTATTAAGAAAATACGTAAAAAGTTGAAATCACAATTCGATTATTATAACTTGAATTAATCGAATTGCGATTTCAACTTGGACCTGGTTTACTATGGTTGCTGCTTTATTCCATATTCGTTAATTCTAGCCTAATATGGAATATAGCAGTGCTAAGTTGAAATCGCAATTTGATTATTATAACTTGAAATAATCGAATTGCGATTTCAACGTAATTCTCAAATCCGACAGTACATTCTAGTATATGGAGACGTTCCCATGATGATGGGGACGCTCCATGAGCATGGAATATAGCATTACTAAGTTGAAATCGCAATGCGATTACTTTGAGTTATATTAATCGCATTGCGATTTCAACTTGGACCTGGTTTACTATGGTTGGCTTCAATGGCTTGATAGAATTAGCGAATATGACGAATGTATTCGTCATATTCCACAAAACAAATATCCGAATGTATTCGTCATATTCCACAAAACGAAGATATTCTCCATCTTCGTTTTAGCTACCTATTCATCAACTTCGCGAATTCTAGCAATCATATAGGAAAGTTGACTATAGAAACAGCTAAGTTTAATTCGCTATGCGATTATATTACTTTTTTTTTTATAAATAGAATAATTATAATAATTATCAGGTATTATAATTATTCTATTTATTTAAAAGAAAAAGCTAAGTAATATAATCACATAGCAAATTAAACTTAGCTGTCTCTATAGTCAACTTTCCTATATGATTGCTAGATTTCGCGAAGTTGAAGAATAGGTAGCTAAAACGAAAATGGAGAATATCTTCGTTTCGTGGAATATGACGAATACATTCGTATATTCGTTTTGTGGAATATGACGAATACATTCGTCATATTCGCTAATTCTATGAAGCCATTGAAGCCAACCATAGTAAACCAGGTCCAAGTTGAAATCGCAATGCGATTAATATAACTCAAAGTAATCGCATTGCGATTTCAACTTAGTAATGCTATATTCCATGCTCATGGAGCGTCCCCATCATCATGGGAACGTCTCCATATACTAGAATGTACTGTCGGATTTGAGAATTACGTTGAAATCGCAATTCGATTATTTCAAGTTATAATAATCAAATTGCGATTTCAACTTAGCACTGCTATATTCCATATTAGGCTAGAATTAACGAATATGGAATATAGCAGTGTTAAGTTGAAATCGCAATTCGATTATTATAACTTGAAATAATCGAATTGCGATTTCAACGAAATTCTCAAATCTGACAGTACATTCTAGTATATGGAGACGTTCCCATGGTGATGGGGACGCTCCATGAGCACGGAAGTCGGCAGAAGCGGCAACGGGCACTGACTGGAGCATAAAAAAAAACGAATATTCGATTTCGCGAATATATAGCACTATATTCTAAATATTTGCGAAATCTCGAAATCTTCCATTCCAGATCCCGACTTAGTAGAGGGTACATACATGCTTGAACCTGGAGATTGGGTGGTGATAAAGAGGCATGTGAGAAAAACATTTGAGCCCAGATTTGATGGTCCCTTCCAAGTTTTGCTGAAAACCGCAACCTCTGTAAAAGGTAGAAGGAAAGCCTAACTGGATTCACACCTCACATTGTAAGAAAGTGCCTAACCCTAAGGATGAGGATTTTTGCACTGCTAACCCTGGCCCTGAACATTCACGCTCTGTATGTGAACCTGAAAAGTGACTGGGACAATGCCCTTTTTAGGCATCATCAGGTCATGCTAAGGAATATGACTAATCTGGACAATTACAAGAACTGTTGGATCTGCACTCACGGTCCTATGAGTTGAAAGAGTATGCCTTATCTGTCCATTCCAGTACCATGGTCAGAATTTACTAACATGAACTGAAAAGACTTCTTATCAATCAGGAGGCCAGGAGATGATGTCCTTAACTTCAACTCTACAGCAGTCCCACTCCCTATCGCAGGGTGGGTTGAGGACCCCTGGTGGCAAGCCAATATCACTGCCCAGGAAGATATTCAGGAGATACTCAGGAGGTAATCTGGAGGTGGATACAATCTAAACAAGTAAGATTTGTTTGTTTAAAATCCCCCCCCCCCCTCTTTGCAATGGCAGACCTGGTTCTGTGCAGGAATTGTTGTGCTTTTATTTCAGGTTCCACTCTTCAGAGGTTTGGATACTGTCTGATCTGTAGACAGCTCTCCATAATGCAACAGGAAATTACCTTTTTGAAATATGAGATTTGTAAATTAACCATTAAGCAAACCCAGACTGAGAACATTGCAATGCCACTGCCACAGAGGCCCCCTAGAAATGGAAGATGGGTTACTGTAGGTTCTGGGAGACTGAGAGTTGTGGATAGAAGACATGTCCCACAGTCTGTGGCTCTCCATAATTCATTTGCAGCACTTTCAGAATGCAAGAGCAACATGGCGGATGGCTGAAGCACAGTGGGTGAAAAAACAATCATCTCCCATGCCTAAAGTATGCAAGACTGCAGCCAAAGACAAAAAGGAGAAGGTGAGGACTGATAGTAAGCAACTGTTGGTGGGCTATTCCATCATAAGAGGTGTGAAGTTTGAGGAGAATGGTGTTGTAAGATGTCTCCCTGGTGCTACCGCTAGCAGGGATAGACAACGGATCTTGTTAGGCAAGCAAAACAGGAAAGGGAAGTGGATGTTATTGTCCATCTGGGGACAAACGATCTGGCTTGCAATGAGGTTTCAAAGGTGAAAGAAGCTTTTCACACACTTGGAAAGGATATACGGGAGGTTGCATGAATTGTTTCATTCTCTGCAGTTTTGCCTGTGCATAACCTTCAGCATGACAGGAAGATGCGCATTAAGGGATTCAATGTATGGCTTGGTGAATGGTGTCGGAACCAAGGGTTTGGCTTTGTGTCTCATGTTAGCTCTTGTTGGAATGGAAAAGAACTGTACAAGAAAGATGGTTTGCATCTTTCTCTCAAAGGAACGAATGTCCTCGGTGAACAGTTCCAAGTATTTGCTAAGGAGCATTTAAACTAGGAAAGGGGGGCAAAAGAGTGATAATCCAGCAGTCCGACTGCCCCCCGGAGCAATGCCAGAAGATGCTAGTAGCACAAAGGTTAAGAAATGACAAGCTCAGATTCTTATCTACAAATGCTCGCAGTTTAGGGAATAAGATCAATGAACTTGAGGCTATAATGGCCTCTGAGAATATAGATGTAGTGGCTGTTACTGAGACGTGGTTCAAGGGGAGTAATGACTGGGATATATCAATACCAGGGTTCTCTATATACAGGAAAGACAGAGAAGGCAAGAAGGGGGAGGGGTGGCCCTGTATGTGAAAGACAGCATCAAATCTAATTTGATACAAGTTAGCGAGAACAATTTAGAGTCAGTTTGGGTTACCTTGCAGCTTGATAATCATAAGGTAACTCGTGTAGGTGTGATATATAGACCACCTAGCCAAGTCAAAGAATTAGATGATCTACTAGTGGAGGAAATAGCTAAAATGACATTGAAGGGGGAAGTTATCATTATGGGAGACTTCAATCTTCCTGATGTAAACTGGAAAACCAAAATAGCTAGTTCGGCCAGGAGTACAGATATTCTAAATTCCCTACTGGGATTATCTCTACAACAAGTAGTTGAGGAGCCAACCCGGAATGAGGCCATTTTGGATTTAGTATTCACAAATGGGAATTTGGTTTATGATATTACTGTAGGGGAAAGCTTGGGATCTAGTTATCACCAGTCAGTGTGGTTTACTATAAGTACAGTGACTGAGTCACACCACACAAAAACAAAAGTTTTAGATTTTAGAAAAACTGACTTTTCTAAAATTAGATTAGTGGTATACGAGTCCCTATCAGATTGGAACAGTTTCATTGGAGTCCAGGAGAAATGGGACTACTGAAATGGCACTATTGAAGGCAACAGAAAATTGCATTAGGCTTGTCAGTAAAAGCAAAAAAAGGAAAAGACCACTGTGGTACTCAGCAGAAGTGGCCAAAATCATTAAAAACAAAAAGATAGCATTTAGGAATTATAAAAAAAAACAAAAAACGAGGATGACAGGCTAATTTACAAGATTAGGCAGAGAGAGGCCAAACAAGTTATAAGAGCTTCTAAAGCACAGGCAGAAGAGAAATTAGCTCAGTCAGGGGAAAAAAGGCGATAAGGCATTCTTCAGATATATAAATGAAAAAAGGAAACTAAAACAAGAAATTACAAAATTAAAAACAAAAGAAGGAAGGTATATGGAAGAAGATAAAGAACTAGCTGACTGCCTCAATGAATACTTCTGTTCAGTCTTTACAAAGGAAAATGCAGAAGGACCTCAGTTAGGAAAGAAGACTAATGAATAGAGTTGAGCGAACACCTGGATGTTCGGGTTCGAGAAGTTTGGCCGAACATCCCGGAAATGTTCGGGTTCGGGATCCGAACCCGATCCGAACTTCGTCCCGAACCCGAACCCCATTGAAGTCAATGGGGACCCGAACTTTTCGGCACTAAAAAGGCTGTAAAACAGCCCAGGAAAGAGCTAGAGGGCTGCAAAAGGCAGCAACATGTAGGTAAATCCCCTGCAAACAAATGTGGATAGGGAAATGAATTAAAATAAAAATTAAATAAATAAAAATTAACCAAAATCAATTGGAGAGAGGTTCCATAGCAGAGAATCTGGCTTCCCGTCACCCACCACTGGAACAGTCCATTCTCAGATATTTAGGCCCCGGCACCCAGGCAGAGGAGAGAGTTCCCGTAACAGAGAATCTGTCTTCATGTCAGCAGAGAATTAGTCTGCATGTCATAGCAGAGAATGAGGCTTCACGTCAGCCACCACTGCAACAGTCCATTGGCATATATTTAGGCCCAGCACCCAGGCAGAGGAGGGAGGTCCCGTAACAGAGAATCTGTCTTCATGTCAGCAGAGAATTAGTCTGCATGTCATAGCAGAGAATGAGGCTTCACGTCAGCCACCACTGCAACAGTCCATTGGCATATATTTAGGCCCAGCACACACACAGGCAGAGGAGAGAGGTCCCGTAACAGAGAATCTGGCTTCATGTCAGCAGAGAATCAGTCTGCATGTCATAGCAGAGAATGAGGCTTCACGTCAGCCACCACTGCAACAGTCCATTGGCATATATTTAGGCCCAGCACCCAGGCAGAGGAGGGAGGTCCCGTAACAGAGAATCTGTCTTCATGTCAGCAGAGAATTAGTCTGCATGTCATAGCAGAGAATGAGGCTTCACGTCAGCCACCACTGCAACAGTCCATTGGCATATATTTAGGCCCAGCACCCAGGCAGAGGAGGGAGGTCCCGTAACAGAGAATCTGTCTTCATGTCAGCAGAGAATTAGTCTGCATGTCATAGCAGAGAATGAGGCTTCACGTCAGCCACCACTGCAACAGTCCATTGGCATATATTTAGGCCCAGCACACACACAGGCAGAGGAGAGAGGTCCCGTAACAGAGAATCTGGCTTCATGTCAGCAGAGAATCAGTCTGCATGTCATAGCAGAGAATGAGGCTTCACGTCAGCCACCACTGCAACAGTCCATTGGCATATATTTAGGCCCAGCACACACAGAGGCAGAGGAGAGAGGTCCCGTAACAGAGGATCTGGCTTCATGTCAGCAGAGAATCAGTCTGCATGTCATAGCAGAGAATCAGGCTTCACGTCAGCCACCACTGCAACAGTCCATTGTCATAAATTTAGGCCCAGCACCCAGGCAGAGGAGAGAGGTCCCGTAACAGACAATCTGGCTTCATGTCAGCAGAGAATTAGTCTGCATGTCATAGCAGAGAATGAGGCTTCACGTCAGCCACCACTGCAACAGTCCATTGGCATATATTTAGGCCTAGCACACAGGCAGAGGAGAGAGGTCCCGTAACAGACAATCTGGCTTCATGTCAGCAGAGAATCAGTCTGCATGTCATAGCAGAGAATGAGGCTTCACGTCACCCACCACTGCAACAGTCCATTGGCATATATTTAGGCCTAGCACACAGGCAGAGCAGAGAGGTCCCGTAACAGACGATCTGGCTTCATGTCAGCAGAGAATCAGTCTGCATGTCATAGCAGAGAATGAGGCTTCACGTCACCCACCACTGCAACAGTCCATTGGCATATATTTAGGCCTAGCACACAGGCAGAGGAGAGAGGTCCCGTAACAGACAATCTGGCTTCATGTCAGCAGAGAATCAGTCTGCATGTCATAGCAGAGAATGAGGCTTCACGTCACCCACCACTGCAACAGTCCATTGGCATATATTTAGGCCTAGCACACAGGCAGAGCAGAGAGGTCCCGTAACAGACGATCTGGCTTCATGTCAGCAGAGAATCAGTCTGCATGTCATAGCAGAGAATGAGGCTTCACGTCAGCCACCACTGCAACAGTCCATTGGCATATATTTAGGCCTAGCACACAGGCAGAGGAGAGAGGTCCCGTAACAGACAATCTGGCTTCATGTCAGCAGAGAATCAGTCTGCATGTCATAGCAGAGAATGAGGCTTCACGTCACCCACCACTGCAACAGTCCATTGGCATATATTTAGGCCTAGCACACAGGCAGAGCAGAGAGGTCCCGTAACAGACAATCTGGCTTCATGACAGCAGAGAATCAGTCTGCATGTCATAGCAGAGAATGAGGCTTCACGTCACCCACCACTGCAACAGTCCATTGGCATATATTTAGGCTTAGCACACAGGCAGAGCAGAGAGGTCCCGTAACAGACGATCTGGCTTCATGTCAGCAGAGAATCAGTCTGCATGTCATAGCAGAGAATGAGGCTTCACGTCACCCACCACTGCAACAGTCCATTGGCATATATTTAGGCCTAGCACACAGGCAGAGCAGAGAGGTCCCGTAACAGACAATCTGGCTTCATGTCAGCAGAGAATCAGTCTGCATGTCATAGCAGAGAATCAGGCTTCACGTCAGCCACCACTGCAACAGTCCATTGTCATAAATTTAGGCCCAGCACCCAGGCAGAGGAGAGAGGTCCCGTAACAGACAATCTGGCTTCATGTCAGCAGAGAATTAGTCTGCATGTCATAGCAGAGAATCAGGCTTCATGTCAGCCACCACTGCAACAGTCCATTGGCATATATTTAGGCCTAGCACACAGGCAGAGGAGAGGTTCATTCAACTTTGGGTAGCCTCGCAATATAATGGTAAAATGAAAATAAAAATAGGATTGAATGAGGAAGTGCCCTGGAGTCCAATAATATATGGTTATGGGGAGGTAGTTAATGTCTAATCTGGACAAGGGACGGACAGGTCCTGTGGGATCCATGCCTGGTTCATTTTTATGAACGTCAGCTTGTCCACATTGGCTGTAGACAGGCGGCTGCGTTTGTCTGTAATGACGCCCCCTGCCGTGCTGAATACACGTTCAGACAAAACGCTGGCTGCCGGGCAGGCCAGCACCTCCAAGGCATAAAAGGCTAGCTCTGGCCACGTGGACAATTTAGAGACCCAGAAGTTGAATGGGGCCGAACCATCAGTCAGTACGTGGAGGGGTGTGCACACGTACTGTTCCACCATGTTAGTGAAATGTTGCCTCCTGCTAACACGTTGCGTATCAGGTGGTGGTGCAGTTAGCTGTGGCGTGTTGACAAAAGTTTTCCACATCTCTGCCATGCTAACCCTGCCCTCAGAGGAGCTGGCCGTGACACAGCTGCCTTGGCGACCTCTTGCTCCTCCTCTGCCTTGGCCTTGGGCTTCCACTTGTTCCCCTGTGACATTTGGGAATGCTCTCAGTAGCGCGTCTACCAACGTGCGCTTGTACTCGCGCATCTTCCTATCACGCTCCAGTGCAGGAAGTAAGGTGGGCACATTGTCTTTGTAGCGTGGATCCAGCAGGGTGGCAACCCAGTAGTCCGCACAGGTTAAAATGTGGGCAACTCTGCTGTCGTTGCGCAGGCACTGCAGCATGTAGTCGCTCATGTGTGCCAGGCTGCCCAGGGGTAAGGACAAGCTGTCCTCTGTGGGAGGCGTATCGTCATCGTCCTGCCTTTCCCCCCAGCCACGCACCAGTGATGGACCCGAGCTGCGTTGGGTGCCACCCCGCTGTGACCATGCTTCATCCTCATCCTCCTCCACCTCCTCCTCATCCTCGTCCTCCTCGTCCTCCAGTAGTGGGCCCTGGCTGGCCACATTTGTACCTGGCCTCTGCTGTTGCCAAAAACCTCCCTCTGAGTCACTTCGAAGAGACTGGCCTGAAAGTGCTAAAAATGACCCCTCTTCCTCCTCCTCCTCCTCCTCCTGGGCCACCTCCTCTTCCATCATCGCCCTAAGTGTTTTCTCAAGGAGACATAGAAGTGGTATTGTAACGCTGATAACGGTGTCATCGCCACTGGCCATGTTGGTGGAGTACTCGAAACAGCGCAACAGGGCACACAGGTCTCGCATGGAGGCCCAGTCATTGGTGGTGAAGTGGTGCTGTTCTGTAGTGCGACTGACCCGTGCGTGCTGCAGCTGAAACTCCACTATGGCCTGCTGCTGCTCGCACAGTCTGTCCAGCATGTGCAAGGTGGAGTTCCACCTGGTGGGCACGTCGCATATGAGGCGGTGAGCGGGAAGGCCGAAGTTACGCTGTAGCGCAGACAGGCGAGCAGCAGCAGGATGTGAACGCCGGAAGTGCGAACAGACGGCCCGCACTTTATGCAGCAGCTCTGACATGTCGGGGTAGTTGTGAATGAACTTCTGCACCACCAAATTCAGCACATGCGCCAAGCAAGGGATGTGCGTCAAATTGGCTAGTCCCAGAGCTGCAACGAGATTTCGCCCATTATCACACACCACCAGGCCGGGCTTGAGGCTCACCGGCAGCAACCACTCGTCGGTCTGTTGTTCAATACCCCGCCACAACTCCTGTGCGGTGTGGGGCCTGTCCCCCAAACATATGAGTTTCAGAATGGCCTGCTGACGTTTACCCCGGGCTGTGCTGAAGTTGGTGGTGAAGGTGTGTGGCTGACTGGATGAGCAGGTGGAAGAAGAGGAAGAGGAAGCCGAGAAGGAGGAGGTGGCAACAGGAGGCAAAGAATGTTGCCCTGCGATCCTTGGCGGCGGAAGGACGTGCGCCAAACAGCTCTCCGCCTGGGGCCCAGCTGCCACTACATTTACCCAGTGTGCAGTTAGGGAGATATAGCGTCCCTGGCCATGCTTACTGGTCCACGTATCTGTGGTTAGGTGGACCTTGCTACAGATGGCGTTGCGCAGTGCACACTTGATTTTATGGGATACTTGGTTGTGCAGGGAAGGCACGGCTCTCTTGGAGAAGTAGTGCCGGCTGGGAACAACATACTGTGGGACAGCAAGCGACATGAGCTGTTTGAAGCTGTCTGTGTCCACCAGCCTAAATGACAGCATTTCATAGGCCAGTAGTTTAGAAATGCTGGCATTCAGGGCCAGGGATCGAGGGTGGCTAGGTGGGAATTTACGCTTTCAATCAAATGTTTGTGAGATGGAGAGCTGAACGCTGGCGTGTGACATGGTTGAGACGCTTGGTGACGGAGGTGGTGGTGGTGGTGTTGGTGGTACATCCCCTGTTTGCTGGGCGGCAGGTGCCAACGTTCCTCCAGAGGCGGAGGAAGAGGCCGAGGCGGCAGCAGCAGAATAGGCCGAGGCGGCAGCAGCAGAAGAGGTAGCAGGGGGAGCCTGAGTGACTTCCTTGGTTTTAAGGTGTTTACTCCACTGCAGTTCATGCTTTGCATGCAGGTGCCTGGTCATGCAGGTTGTGCTCAGGTTCAGAACGTTAATGCCTCGCTTCAGGCTCTGATGGCACAGCGTGCAAACCACTCGGGTCTTGTCGTCAGCACATTGTTTGAAGAAGTGCCATGCCAGGGAACTACTTGAAGCTGCCTTTGGGGTGCTCGGTCCCAGATGGCGGCGGGCAGTAGCAGGCGGAGTCTCTTGGCGGCGGGTGTTCTGCTTTTGCCCACTGCTCCCTCTTTTGCTACGCTGTTGGCTCGGTCTCACCACTGCCTCTTCCTCCGAACTGTGAAAGTCAGTGGCACGACCTTCATTCCATGTGGGGTCTAGGACCTCATCGTCCCCTGCATCGTCTTCCACCCAGTCTTGATCCCTGACCTCCTGTTCAGTCTGCACACTGCAGAAAGACGCAGCAGTTGGCACCTGTGTTTCGTCATCATCAGAGACATGCTGAGGTGGTATTCCCATGTCCTCATCATCAGGAAACATAAGTGGTTGTGCGTCAGTGCATTCTATGTCTTTCACCGCTGGGGAAGGGCTAGGTGGATGCCCTTGGGAAACCCTGCCAGCGGAGTCTTCAAACAGCATAAGAGACTGCTGCATAACTTGAGGCTGAGACAGTTTCCCTGGTATGCATGGGGGTGATGTGACAGACTGATGGGGTTGGTTTTCAGGCGCCATCTGTGCGCTTTCTGCAGAAGACTGGGTGGGAGATAATGTGAACGTGCTGGATCCACTGTCGGCCACCCAATTGACTAATGCCTGTACCTGCTCAGGCCTTACCATCCTTAGAACGGCATTGGGCCCCACCATATATCGCTGTAAATTCTGGCGGCTACTGGGACCTGAGGTAGTTGGTACACTAGGACGTGTGGATGTGGCAGAACGGCCACGTCCTCTCCCAGCACCAGAGGGTCCACTAACACCACCACGACCATGTCCACGTCCGCGTCCCTTACTAGATGTTTTTCTCATTGTTATGGTTCACCACAACAACAAATATATTATTTGGCCCAATGTATTGTATTCAAATTCAGCGGGATATAAATTTGAGGCCTAGTATTTAGGCGCTGGGTGACCGGTATGGATTTAGTGACAGAATTAGACTTGGAAATGCACAGAAGCGTGTGTGTGTGAAGTTATTCTGAATGACCCAATGTGCACCTTGAATATTATCTACCCTTTTAGGGATAGATTTCAAATAGCTCTGATATAGCAGAAACCACTAAATTATGAAATTGCTAAATTGGGAATTGTATTTCAACCCAGAACAAAAAATGTGCTTTGACGGACACTAAATAACTTTCCCAGCCACAACAGGACAGCGTTAACGAGAGATTTAGCAGGATATAAATTTGAGGCCTAGTATTTAGGCGCTGGGTGACAGGTATGGGTTTAGTGACAGAATTAGACTTAGAAATACACAGTAGCGGGTGTGTGTGAAGTTATTCTGAATGACCCAATGTGCACCTTGAATATTATATACCCTTTTAGGGATAGATTTCAAATAGCTCTGATATAGCAGAAACCACTAAATTATGAAATTGCTAAATTGGGAATTGTATTTCAACCCAGAACAAGAAATGTGCTTGAACGGACACTAAATAACTCGCCCAGCTACAGCACTAAGGACAGATTTAGCTGGATATGAATTTGAGGCCTAGTATTTAGGCGCTGGGTGACAGGTATGGGTTTAGTGACAGAATTAGACTTAGAAATACACAGTAGCGGGTGTGTGTGAAGTTATTCTGAATGACCCAATGTGCACCTTGAATATTATATACCCTTTTAGGGATAGATTTCAAATAGCTCTGATATAGCAGAAACCACTAAATTATGAAATTGCTAAATTGGGAATTGTATTTCAACCCAGAACAAAAAATGTGCTTTGACGGACACTAAATAACTTTCCCAGCCACAACAGGACAGCGTTAACGAGAGATTTAGCAGGATATAAATTTGAGGCCTAGTATTTAGGCGCTGGGTGACAGGTATGGGTTTAGTGACAGAATTAGACTTAGAAATACACAGTAGCGGGTGTGTGTGAAGTTATTCTGAATGACCCAATGTGCACCTTGAATATTATATACCCTTTTAGGGATAGATTTCAAATAGCTCTGATATAGCAGAAACCACTAAATTATGAAATTGCTAAATTGGGAATTGTATTTCAACCCAGAACAAGAAATGTGCTTGAACGGACACTAAATAACTCGCCCAGCTACAGCACTAAGGACAGATTTAGCTGGATATGAATTTGAGGCCTAGTATTTAGGCGCTGGGTGACAGGTATGGGTTTAGTGACAGAATTAGACTTAGAAATACACAGTAGCGGGTGTGTGTGAAGTTATTCTGAATGACCCAATGTGCACCTTGAATATGATCTACCCTTTTAGGGATAGATTTCAAATAGCTCTGATATAGCAGAAACCACTAAATTATGAAATTGCTAAATTGGGAATTGTATTTCAACCCAGAACAAGAAATGTGCTTGAACGGACACTAAATAACTCGCCCAGCTACAGCACTAAGGACAGATTTAGCTGGATATAAATTTGAGGCCTAGTATTTAGGCGCTGGGTGACAGGTATGGGTTTAGTGACAGAATTAGACTTGGAAATACACAGTAGCGGGTGTGTGTGAAGTTATTCTGAATGACCCAATGTGCACCTTGAATATTATATACCCTTTTAGGGATAGATTTCAAATAGCTCTGATATAGCAGAAACCACTAAATTATGAAATTGCTAAATTGGGAATTGTATTTCAACCCAGAACAAGAAATGTGCTTGAACGGACACTAAATAACTCGCCCAGCTACAGCACTAAGGACAGATTTAGCTGGATATAAATTTGAGGCCTAGTATTTAGGCGCTGGGTGACAGGTATGGGTTTAGTGACAGAATTAGACTTGGAAATGCACAGTAGCGGGTGTGTGAAGTTATTCTGAATGTCCCTATGTGCACCTTCAATATGATCTACCCTTTTAGGGATAGATTTCAAATAGCTCTGATATAGCAGAAACCACTAAATTATGAAATTGCTAAATTGGGAATTGTATTTCAACCCAGAACAAGAAATGTGCTTGAACGGACACTAAATAACTCGCCCAGCTACAGCACTAAGGACAGATTTAGCTGGATATGAATTTGAGGCCTAGTATTTAGGCGCTGGGTGACAGGTATGGGTTTAGTGACAGAATTAGACTTGGAAATACACAGTAGCGGGTGTGTGTGAAGTTATTCTGAATGACCCAATGTGCACCTTGAATATTATATACCCTTTTAGGGATAGATTTCAAATAGCTCTGATATAGCAGAAACCACTAAATTATGAAATTGCTAAATTGGGAATTGTATTTCAACCCAGAACAAGAAATGTGCTTGAACGGACACTAAATAACTCGCCCAGCTACAGCACTAACGACAGATTTAGCTGGATATGAATTTGAGGCCTAGTATTTAGGCGCTGGGTGACAGGTATGGGTTTAGTGACAGAATTAGACTTGGAAATGCACAGTAGCGGGTGTGTGAAGTTATTCTGAATGACCCTATGTGCACCTTGAATATTATATACCCTTTTAGGGATAGATTTCAAATAGCTCTGATACAGCAGAAACCACTAAATTTTTAAATTGCTAAATTGGGAATTGTATTTCAACCCAGAACAAAAAATGTGCTTTGACGGACACTAAATAACTTTCCCAGCCACAACAGGACAGCGGTAACGAGAGATTTAGCGGGATATAAATTTGAGGCCTAGTATTTAGGCGCTGGGTGACCGGTATGGATTTAGTGACAGAATTAGACTGGGATATGGCCAAAAAATAACCACACTATTGCTGGTTAAATGCACTTGGTGATGGGCGCAGCTTGCCCCTGATGTAGTATATGGCCAAAAAATGAACAGACTATTGCTGGTTAAATGCACTTGGTGTCACAGCTTGACCAACCACACTACTGAGGGTTAAATGCACTTGGTGACGGGCGCAGCTTGCCCCTGATTTAGTATATGGCCAAAAAATGAACAGACTATTGCTGGTTAAATGCACTTGGTGTGATAGCTTGACCAACCACACTACTGAGGGTTAAATGCACTTGGTGTGACAGCTTCACCCTGATGTAGGCTTTAGCCAAAAAACAACCACACCATTGAGGGTTAAATGCACTTGGTCGCAGCTTGTGCTGGCGCACCACAAGACACAAAATGGCCGCCGATCACCCCAGAAAAATGTGACTGACAAACGGTCTGGGCAGCCTAAAAACAGTGAGCAATTGAGGATCAGCAGCTCAATGATCCACAGCTGCAGATCGATCAGTTAATCAAGTCCTTTGGAGGAGTTAATCTGCCTAATCTCGCCCTACTGTCGCAGCCGCAACCTCTCCCTACGCTAATCAGAGCAGAGTGATGGGCGGCGCTATGTGACTCCAGCTTAAATAGAGGCTGGGTCACATGGTGCTCTGGCCAATCACAGCCATGCCAATAGTAGGCATGGCTGTGATGGCCTCTTGGGGCAAGTAGTATGACGCTTGTTGATTGGCTGCTTTGCAGCCTTTCAAAAAGCGCCAAGAAAGCGTCACAAAAGCGCGAAGAAAGCGACGAACACCGAACCCGAACCCGGACTTTTACGAAAATGTCCGGGTTCGGGTCCGTGTCACGGACACCCCAAAATTCGGTACGAACCCGAACTATACAGTTCGAGTTCGCTCATCCCTACTAATGAATCTTTTGACGCATGTGTCTTTACAGAGGAAGAGGTTCTAAGTCAGCTGTCTAAAATTACTACAAATAAGTCACAGGGGCCTGATGGGATACACCCAAAGCTATTAAAAGAGCTCAGCGGTGAACTAGCAAAACCATTAACAGATTTATTTAACCAATCACTGGCAACAGGAGTCGTCCCAGAAGATTGGAAATTAGCAAATGTTGTGCCGATTCACAAGAAAGGTAGTAGGGAGGAATCGGGCAACTATAGGCCAGTAAGCCTGACATCAATAGTGGGGAAATTAATGGAAACCATACTTAAGGAGAGGATTGTGGAACATCTAAAATCCCATGGATTGAAAGATGAAAAACAGCATGGGTTTACTTCAGGGAGATCATGTCAAACTAATCTTATAGATTTTTTTGATTGGGTGACTAAAACAATAGATGGCGGAGGTGCAGTAGACATCGCTTATTTAGACTTCAGTAAGGCTTTCGATACTGTCCCACACAGAAGGCTTATCAATAAATTGCAGTCTTTGGGCTTGGACTCCCATATTGTTGAATGGATTAGGCAGTGGCTGAGGGACAGGCAACAGAGGGTTGTAGTCAATGGAGTATATTCAGACCAAGGTCTTGTTACCAGTGGGGTACCTCAGGGATCTGTTCTGGGACCCATATTGTTTAATATCTTTATCAGCGAAATTGCAGAAGGCCTCGATGGTAAGGTGTGTCTTTTTGCTGATACACAAAAATGGGCCCTAGTGAGACCCTCGGGATTATAACCCTGAAATAAACCACTGGTCAAAAGACCAAAGAAAGTCCCTATAGGGGTCTACTAATTTGGAAAATAAAAGCCAAATACTTTATTTAGTTCATTTTAAAAAAAGGGGGGAATTACTACCCCACAAAACCACACGTTTTTTAAAAATAACAGGTGGCAGAGCAAATTTATGTACGGAATTGTTTCTCTCTCATTTAATTTGAGAACATATATATGTGCAGGTGGGTGGTTGGTGACAGTATACCACAGTTTGATATACCCTATTGCTTTGTGTCCTGGAACCTGGGCCCAGGTTCCGGTCACCGCTGCGCTGGTTGTCTCTACACTGGCACCTAATAACCATTGTTTTGTGGGGTAGTAATTCCCCCCTTTTTTTAAAATGAACTAAATAAAGTATTTGGCTTTTATTTTCCAAATTAGTAGACCCCTATAGGGACTTTCTTTGGTCTTTTGACCAGTGGTTTATTTCTTTTTGCTGATGACACAAAGATTTGTAACAGGGTTGATGTTCCTGGAGGGATACACCAAATGGAAAAGGATTTAGGAAAACTAGAGGACTGGTCAAAAATCTGGCAACTAAAATTTAATGTGGATAAGTGCAAAATAATGCACCTGGGGCGTAAAAACCCAAGAGCAGAATATAAAATCAGTGATACAGTCCTAACCTCAGTATCTGAGGAAAGGGATTTAGGGGTCATTATTTCAGAAGACTTAAAGGTAGGCAGACAATGTCATAGAGCAGCAGGAAATGCTAGCAGAATGATTGGGTGTATAGGGAGAGGCATTACTAGTAGAAAGAGGGAGGTGCTCATTCCGCTCTACAGAGCACTAGTGAGACCTAATTTGGAGTATTGTGCTCAGTACTGGAGACCATATCTCCAGAAGGATATTGATACTTTGGAGAGAGTTCAGAGAAGAGCTACTAAACTGGTACATGGATTGCAGGATAAACCTTACCAGGAAAGATTAAAGGACCTTAACATGTATAGCTTGGAAGAAAGACGAGACAGAGGGGATATGATAGAAACTTTTAAATACATAAAGGGAATCAACAAGGTAAAAGAGGAGAGAAAATTTAAAAGAAGAAAAACTGCTACAAGAGGACATAGTTTTAAATTAGCGGGGCAAAGGTTTAAAAGTAATATCAGGAAGTATTACTTTACTGAGAGAGTAGTGGATGCATGGAATAGCCTTCCTGCAGAAGTGGTAGCTGCAAATAAAGTGAAGGAGTTTGAGCATGCATGGGATAGGCATAAGGCCATCCTTCATATAAGATAGGGCCAGGGGCTATCCATAGTACTTAGTATATTGGGCAGACTAGATGGGCCAAATGGTTCTTATCTGCCGACACATTCTATGTTTCTATGACTGCTCAAGTATGGGACTTTGATAAGCAAAAGTGGGACAGAAAGAGAGTGTTGAGGTTTAATTTGGGAAACTTTGACTTTCCAGTGTTGGTCTCCTTTTCCCTAGCTAAAGGATATGAACAAAGTGATGTCCCCATGATAACAGGAGTACAGAGGACCCTTCATAATACATCATGGAAACATAATATTAAGTTTGAACATGCAATAAAGGATAATGAAGATTGTAAGAACAACACTGGGGCTGTAATCACCCCCGAGACCAATGATAGTTACTCTTGTGGTTTGGGAGGAGAGATAGGTAGCAGCAATGACGAAGGTCAAATATGGTGTTTGTACAATGAAAGTGTAGCGGTCACTGTGGCTGCCTATATTATCCTCTATCATTTAACTTATAACCATAGTCTTCCTGGTAATCTTTATTTTGCCTGTGGAGTGGCAGCATATAAGTGGATTCCATCTGGAGCTTCTGGAACCTGTACTCTTGTCCGGTTGACTCCAGCCACATTTATGCTGTCACAAGCCTAACATAAATGCTGTGCCTAAACATACATTATATAGAAGACCTGCAGACAACCATCCCAGACCTAATGGAAAACCTCATGTAGTGGAGATGAGTATTTTAAACAAGATTTTTAGTGCTCTGTTTATTTACCCAATGTTAATGCAGATGTGGAATATGTTAGTGGTAGCCACTGACTACCTAGAAGACCAAATATGGGATGTGTTAGGCCTTGTAAACCAAACTAATGATGTACAATTTCAGTTAATCATAGTTACTAACCAGCATACTCTAGTTCTGGATTATCTCACTGCCCGGGAGGGAGGAATGTGTCAAGTGATAGGACCAACCTGCTGTCATTACATAGATCCACAGGGTAACCTACAAATAAGGACAGGTATTGGAAAAATGAAAGAGATGAGAGATAAGTGGCTGAATGAGCATAGTGCGGAAAAATATTCTTGGTGGTCAGATACTTTTTCTTTCTTGAACCCAGCGAGCTGGTTTATAAATGTCGGTGGGCGGCATAATACAGGGAATAATAGAGAGTATGTTGATTATTGCACTCATCTACATTGTAGTTAAGCTCACATTGATGTGCTTAAACAGAGTGTGTAACAACAACAGAAGTAGAAGAGACAATGAGACATGTTGAGATGATTCCTCACGCAGATACAGATATGCAGAATCTGGGAAAACCAGTAGCAAGGGGAAAGTCCAGCTGAAGTATGTGTATCTGTCACCCGTGATGAGTGAATATCTCAAAATGGGGGAATTGTGAGGGCTGAGACTCCGTGTTGTGCCTTGTACAGCCATTTTATGTTATAAGCCTTAAAGCTTTGTTTGAGGAATCTATGATATAAACTGTGAATTTCTCTGTGTAAGATTACTGTGACTTCAAGGTCGCTCCTAGCCCCTCCAACTTTGTCCCTTTGAGGAATTTTTACAATTATTAGCAGGACGAGTCCGTGACTAACACCAACATTTAAGATTAAGGAGACGCTTCAGGTGTATAGTCAAGAAATGCTTATTTCAGATTGTGATTTAATGAGTTATGATATAAATGCTTAATTATGTCTCCCACTTTGGAAATGATCCAGAAAAACTGTAAATAATCTCTGCTTACTTTCAATAAAGTTGGAACACTTGATACACAGCACTGCGCCTGTCATCAGTTTTCTCTGAGTAGTCACATAAACTTCTAATTTGGAGTCCACCGCCCATCGGCATTGGGGTTTTTGCTACAACAGTCTTTTCTTGCTCCTTTATCATTGCTTCAGCCCTCTTAAAGCAATCATAATTTTCGTAAATGAGTTCTGAACTGCCACTGATAAACCAACCAATCTCCGTATGTCTGGTGATGCCCTGTTAATTAATGCCGCTTATAAATATCATCATTTAGTGAGCCATGGGTACCAGCTGAAAGTGGTAACTTATATAACAGAAATAATAGATTAGCAAAACCTTGGACAGACCCCCCCCCCCCTTCTCTGTGCACAGTTCCCAAAATTTGTGTGATGATCAGTCTCCTCAATGCCCAAAGCTTCAACTAAATTTTGCTTAATCCGTGGTTCAGTAAACACAGAAGGGAGCAGACTGACCTTTAACGAATTATCCAAGCTGGCAACAATAACATCAAAGACAAAATAATTTGGGCTCAAATTTCGATATACCTTTTAAAACTGATCGATTTTCATCATTACCTCACCAGGATCATCATGCAGACTAATATTTCCAAATTCTTTACTAAGCACTTGCACTTCAGTACTGGTTAAGGGTTTGGACACAGTGGTTTCAGAAACAGTCAAACCATCTGAATCTGTTTGCCTTTCTGTTTTAATTGGAGCCCCGGGCGGCTGTTCTTAGAACTGCCTGCTCGTCACATATTGTACTTAATGATAGTGGTAAAATTGAGTAAAAAAAAATCCAAAATTTACCAAAAATTTGGAACAAGTTTCAAATTTCTACATTTCAATTTCTCTACTTTTAAAATAGATAGTAATAACTAAAAAAAAAAAGTTATTACTTTACATTCCCCATATGTCTACTTCATGTTTGGACCATTTTGTAAATGCCATTTTATTTTTTGGGGACGTTTGTGAGGATTACATAATAGAAACCACCCAAAAAGTGACCCCATTTGAGGAACTCCACCCCTCAAGGTATTCAAAATTGATTTTTACTAACTTTGTTAACCCTTTAGGTGTTCCACAAGAATTAATGGAAAATGGAGATTAAATTTCAGAATTTCACTTTTTTGGCAGATTTGAATTTTTTTTCTGCTAACAAAGCAAAGGTTAACAGCCAAACAAAACTCAATATTTATTACCCTGATTCTGTAGTTTACAGAAACACCCCATAAGTGGTCGTAAACTGCCGTATGGGCACACTGTATAGCGCAAAAGGAAAGGAACGCCATATGGTTTTTGGAAGGCAGATTTTCACTGTGATTATTTTAAGCTGCCATGTCACATTTGAAGACCCCCTGATGCACCCGTAGAGTAAAAACTCCCCAAAAGTGACCCCATTTTAGAAACTACACATCTCAAGGTATTCAAAACTGATTTCACAAACTTTTTTAACCCTTTAAGTGATACACAAGAATTAATGAAATATGGAGATGAAATTTCAGAATTTTACTTTTTGGGCAGATTTTCCATTTTAGTCAATTTTTCCCAGTAACAAAGTAAGGGTTAACAGCCAAACACAACTCAATATTTATTACCCTGATTCTTTAGTTTACAGAAACACCCCATATATCGTCGTAAACTGCTGTACGGGCACACGGCATAGCGCAGAAGGAAAATAACACCATATGGTTTTTGGAAGGCAGATTTCACTGGAATAATTTTAAGCTGGTGTGTCACATTTGAAGACCCCCTGATGCACCCCTAGAGTAGAAACTCCAAAAAGTGACCCCATTTTAGAAACGAAACATCTCAAGGTAATTCAAAACTGATTGTACAAACTTTGTTAGCCCTTTAGGTGATCCACAAGAATTAATGGAAAATGTAGATAAAATTTCAGAATTTCACTTTTTGGGGAGATTTTAGATTTCCATCCATTTTGTTCCAGTAACAAAGCAAGGGTTAACAGCAAACACAACTCAATATTTATTAGGCTACTTTCACACTTGCGTTTTGTGCGGATCCGTCTTGTATTTGCACAGACAGATCTGCACAAATAATGCAAACGCTTGTATCCGTTAGGCCTCATGCACACGACCGTTGTGTTCATTCGTGGCCGTTGTGCCGTTTTCCGTTTTTTTTCGCGGACCCATTGACTTTCAATGGGTCCGTGGAAAAATCGGAAAATGCACCGTTTTGCAGCCGAGACCGTGATCCGTGTATCCTGTCCGTCAAAAAAATATGACCTGTCCTATTTTTTTGACGGACAACGGTTCACGGACCCATTCAAGTCAATGGGTCCGTTAAAGAACACGGATGCACACAAGATTGGCAATCGTGTCTGTGATCCGTGGCCGTAGGTTACTTTCATACAGACGGATCCGAAGATCCGTCTGCATAAAAGCTTTTCCATAGCTGAGTTTTCACTTCGTGAAAACTCAGATCCGACAGTATATTCTAACACAGAGGCGTTCCCATGGTGATGTCATGGTCTTACCTTCTTACTGTTCTCCTTCGTTTGACATGTGCTGGCGGCCATCTTGGTTTCTGGGTTTCTTGTAGCCTCCCACCCTGCGGCTTCTCCTTCCCATATATATATAGAAGGTCTGTGGCTTCAGTTCCTTGCTTGGTCCTCCTGTGTTCACATGCTTCTAAGACTGCTGCTGCTTCTGGTTCCTGATCCTGGCCTCGTCTGACTACCCCGTTGGTTCCTGATCCTGGCTTCGTCTGACTACCCTGCTGGTTCCTGATCCAGGCTTCGTCTGACTACCCTCCTGGTTCCTGACCTCTGTCTACGCAAGACCCTGCTTCGGTTTAGCCATCCGTTTGGACTTTTGCTTACAGCTTGATTTTCAATAAAGCCTTCTTATTTCCACTTATCTCTTGTTGTACGTCTGGTTCATGGTTCCATGACATTAGGACCAAGCCATGAATTCTGACGGTACAGGGCCATCCTCGCTACCTACGCTGGTTGCCAGACTTGATCAGCAGGATCACCTGTTGGGTCGGTTCGCTGTGGCGTTGCAAACCCTGCTTGAACGCACGGCTCATTTCACTTCCGTTGCCGATGGGTCGGTTGTCGCTCCTGGGCCCGCTCCTACTGCCGCTCCGGTTGTTGCGCCAGAGTCTACCCCGACACCTGTTGCTGCGCCTGCGGTGTCTCGGGGTATGACCGGTTCTGCCCCCCTTCCACAGCGCTTTGGGGGAGAGCCAACTCAGTGCCGAGGTTTCCTTAACCAGGTGGGCATTTATTTCGAGTTGCTGCCACATGCCTTTCCTACTGAGAGATCAAAGGTGGGCTTCTTGATCTCGCTGCTCTCGGACAAGGCCTTGGCCTGGGCCAGCCCTTTATGGGAGAACAACAATCCGGTGGTTGCCGAGTTTTCCGGTTTTGTTGCTTCTCTTCGGAAGGTATTCGATGTGCCGGCTCGTGCTGCCTCTGCTGCGAAGCTCCTTATGTCCATCAGACAGGGTTCACGATCCGTAGCTGAATACGCCATTGAGTTTCGTACCCTGGCAGCAGAGGTGGGCTGGAATAATGAGGCTCTGGTCGCTGCTTTCTCTCATGGTCTCTCGGATGCCTTGAAGGATGAGGTTGCAGCTAAGGACCTACCAGTGGAGCTCGAGTCTCTCATTTCTTTCCTGATTTTGATTGACACCAGACTCAGGGAGAGACCTTCCTTTAAGGAGAGCCTGCGGAGGTCTTCTAACAGATTGGCGCCTACGTTTGCTGTCCCACCCGTGCCTCCCTCTCCTCCCACGCCTCCTGGGGATGACTTGTCTGGGGGTGAACCCATGCAGCTGGGGTTTGCTCGCCTGTCCGAGGGGGAGAGGGTACTCCGGAGACGCGAGGGCCGATGCATGTACTGTGGTCTCGGTGGGCATTTTCGGTTGGCATGTCCGAACCTTCCGGGAAACGCTCGCACCTGAGATCCTGTCGGGGGCAGATCTTGGGTGGAGTCTCCTCGTCCCCGGTTTCCCGTGTTGACAAACCACTGATCACTGTTGTCCTCTC
The DNA here is from genome assembly GCF_014858855.1 of Bufo gargarizans. NCBI lineage: Eukaryota > Metazoa > Chordata > Amphibia > Anura > Bufonidae > Bufo > Bufo gargarizans. Next base: position 156,911,792 of record NC_058087.1, on the reverse strand, counting down.
CTGGGTCGGGGGCTCGGTGACGACCCAGGCGTTGGTGGACTCTGGTGCTGGTGGTATGTTCATTGATAGTGTGTTCGCTGCCGCCAATTCCATTCCTCTGCAGCCTCGAGGTTCCCCACTGGCTCTTGAGGCGATAGACGGCAGACCCCTTCTGCCGCCACACGTGACTCATGAGACCCTTCCAGTGGGGATAGCCATTGGTGCCGTTCACAGAGAGTCGGTCTCTCTCCAGGTGATTTCGTCTCCACACTACTCGGTGGTCTTGGGGTACCCCTGGCTCCAGAAGCATAATCCGACTTTCGATTGGAGATCGGCCGAGATCCTCTCGTGGTCACCGCAGTGTGGGGCTAGTTGCATCCATGGGCCTGTCAAGTTGCTGTGTACTTCCTCGGACTCTCTGTTGCCTCCTGAATACGAAGAGTACCGGGATGTATTCGATAAGGTGCGCGCGGTTGCCCTACCTCCGCACCGCCCATACGATTGTGCCATAGAGTTACAATATGGTGCCGTTCCTCCTCGTGGCAAAGTCTATCCACTGTCGGTAGCGGAGAATGAGGCCATGGAGGAGTACGTGAGGGAGGCGCTTTCACGCGGACACATTCGCAAATCCTCGTCCCCGGCAGGGGCTGGATTTTTCTTTGTGAAAAAGAAGGGCGGTGAGTTGAGGCCTTGCATCGATTACAGGGGTCTCAATCGCATCACGATCAAGAACGCTTACCCGATACCCTTGATTTCCGAGCTGTTCGATCGCCTCAAAGGGGCCACGGTCTTTACCAAACTCGATCTGAGGGCGGCATATAACCTGGTAAGGATCAAGGCGGGCGATGAGTGGAAGACCGCGTTTAACACCAGGACCGGTCATTATGAATCCTTGGTTATGCCCTTTGGGTTGTGCAATGCGCCCGCAGTCTTCCAGGAATTCATCAACGATGTTTTCCGTGACCTGTTGCAGCAGTGTGTGGTGGTCTATTTGGATGACATCTTGGTATATTCTGAATCCATGGAGGCCCACATTATGGATGTCAGACGAGTGTTGCAACGGTTACGAGAGAACAGGCTGTTCGGTAAGCTTGAGAAATGCGAATTTCACCGATCCCAGGTAACCTTCTTAGGTTACATAATTTCCGCTGAGGGGTTCTCCATGGATCCTGAGAAGGTTTCGGCTGTCTTACAGTGGCCCCAGCCCAGTGGTCTCCGTGCCCTGCAGCGCTTTTTGGGCTTCGCCAATTATTATCGGAAGTTCATCAGGGACTTTTCTATGCTAGCCAAGCCTCTCACGGATCTGACCAGGAAGGGCAGTAATTTCCAGGTCTGGCCACTCGAGGCCATCCGAGCTTTTGAGGCTCTAAAGTCCGCCTTTGTGTCGGCTCCGATTCTGTCGCATCCCAACCCTGGGTTGCCCTTTGTCCTCGAGGTGGACGCGTCTGAGACGGGAGTAGGCGCCCTTCTGTCTCAGCGTAGAACACCCGAGGGTCCTCTGCTTCCTTGTGGGTTTTACTCCCGGAAACTGTCTTCCGCGGAGTGCAACTATCAGATTGGTGACAGGGAGTTATTGGCCATCGTGCAGGCCCTTAAAGAATGGAGGCACTTGCTCGAGGGATCGGTGGTTCCGGTTCTAATCCTGACGGACCACAAGAATCTGACCTACCTTTCTGAGGCCAAGAGATTGACACCACGTCAGGCCAGATGGGCTCTGTTCTTGTCACGTTTTAATTACGTGGTCTCCTACCTACCCGGTTCCAAGAACATCAGAGCGGATACCTTATCACGGCAGTACTCCGAGCTGTCCGGGGAGGAGTCGATTCCGACTTCGGTCATACCTCCGAATCAGATCCTGGCCGCCATTCGCACCAGCCTGACCTCTCCCCTGGGTGAGCAGATTTTGGCGGCTCAATCTGGTGCTCCCTCTGGGAGACCCAACGGCAGGTGTTTTGTGCCTGAGGAGTTGCGCACTCGGTTGTTGCGAACCTACCATAACTCCAAGGCCGCGGGGCATCCTGGAAAGAATCAGCTGTCCTGGGCTGTTTCACGTCTGTTCTGGTGGCCTTCTCTACGTTCCGACATTGCCGCATATGTAGCGGCATGCTCCGTTTGTGCCCAGAGTAAGTCCCCTCGGCACCTTCCGTTGGGCCTTTTGCAACCCATAGCCACCGGGGAGCGCCCATGGTCACACCTGGGGATGGATTTCATTGTGGACCTCCCTGCATCCCGAGGCCATACGGTCATTCTCATGATTGTGGATCGGTTTTCCAAAATGTGCCACTGTGTTCCTCTCAAGAAGTTACCCTCTGCACAAGAGTTGGCCACGATTTTCGCCAGGGAGGTCTTCCGGTTGCACGGTTTGCCCAAGGAGATTGTGTCGGATCGGGGGAGTCAGTTTGTGTCCAGGTTCTGGCGCGCCTTTTGCTCCCAGTTGGGGATTCATCTCTCTTTCTCCTCGGCCTACCACCCTCAGTCCAATGGGGCCGCAGAACGATCCAATCAGGCCTTGGAGCAATTCCTTCGTTGCTATGTCTCCGATCACCAAGACAATTGGGTTGACCTCCTGCCTTGGGCTGAGTTTGCCAGGAACACGGCGGTGAACTCTTCCTCTGGGACGTCTCCCTTCATGGCCAATTATGGGTTCCAACCTGCCGTGTTACCGGAGGTATTCTCTCCCCAGGATACTCCGGCTGTGGAGGATCACCTTTCCGTCCTACGTGCTTCTTGGGTACAGATCCAGAGGTCCCTTGAGGTCTCTGCGCAGCGCCAGAGATTCCAGGCTGATCGCAGACGAGCGCCCGCTCCTTCCTACCAGGTCGGAGACCGTGTATGGTTGTCCACCCGCAACCTCAACCTTCGAGTGCCCACTCCCAAGCTGGCGCCTCGCTTTGTTGGTCCCTTCCGAGTGCTTCGCAGGGTAAACCCGGTAGCCTATGCCCTTGCGCTTCCTCCTGGCATGCGGATCTCCAACGTGTTTCATGTCTCCCTGTTGAAGCCATTGGTGTGTAATCGTTTCACTTCCTCGGTTCCTCGGCCCCGTCCGGTCCAAGTGGGCAATCGTGAGGAATATGAGGTGAGCAATATCCTGGACTCACGCCTGGTCCGCGGTCGGTTGCAGTTTTTAGTCCATTGGCGTGGTTATGGTCCAGAGGAGCGTTCCTGGGTTCCCTCCGCAGATGTCCATGCTCCTGCTTTGCTCCGAGCCTTCCACGCACGCTTCCCTCAGAAACCGTTCCTTAATACGCGGAGGAGGGGCCCTTGAGGGGGAGGTACTGTCATGGTCTTACCTTCTTACTGTTCTCCTTCGTTTGACATGTGCTGGCGGCCATCTTGGTTTCTGGGTTTCTTGTAGCCTCCCACCCTGCGGCTTCTCCTTCCCATATATATATATAGGAGGTCTGTGGCTTCAGTTCCTTGCTTGGTCCTCCTGTGTTCACATGCTTCTAAGACTGCTGCTGCTTCTGGTTCCTGATCCTGGCCTCGTCTGACTACCCTGCTGGTTCCTGATCCAGGCTTCGTCTGACTACCCTCCTGGTTCCTGACCTCTGTCTACGCAAGACCCTGCTTCGGTTTAGCCATCCGTTTGGACTTTTGCTTACAGCTTGATTTTCAATAAAGCCTTCTTATTTCCACTTATCTCTTGTTGTACGTCTGGTTCATGGTTCCATGACAGGTGATGGGGACGCTTCTAGTTAGAATATACAACGAACTGTGTACATGACTGCCCCCTGCTGCCTGGCAGCACCCGATCTCTTACAGGGGGCCGTGATCCGTACAATTAACCCCTCAGGTGCTGCACCTGAAGGGGTTAATTGTGCTATCATAGCCTCCTGTAAGATATCCGGGGCTGCCAGGCAGCAGGGGGCAGACCCCCCTCCCTCCCCAGTTTAAATTTCATTGGTGGCCAGTGCGCCCCCCCTCCCTCTATTGTATTAATAACATTGGTGGCACAGTGTGTGCCCCCCCGCCCCACCCCTCCCTCTATTGTAATAATAGCATTGGTGGCACAGTGTGCGGCCCCCCTCCCTCCCTCTATTGCATTAACATTGGTAGCAGTGTGCGCCCCACCCGCCCCCTCCTTCCTCCCTCTATTGTTTTAATACATTGGTGGCAGTGTGCGCCCCCCCTTCCTCCCTCTATTCTTTTAATACATTGGTGGCAGTGTGCGCCCCCCCTTCCTCCCTCTATTCTTTTAATACATTGGTGGCAGTGTGCGGCCTCCCCTCTCCCCCTATATACAAATTGAATGGAATGACGTGGTATAGCAGGAGGTGCTCAAACCCACATGCAGTCGTGCATATATATAGGGGAGCAAATCCTGCACTTGTGGCCCGTTGCTAATGGCAATCCCCAGCAAACATGCATACGGTGGAGGATGCCCGCAGCGAACCACAAGTACCACAATAGACATCCTACACAAGGTAACAATTGTGTGGATGTGATAATCAATATAACAATATAACAAAATGGCAAAGGACAGGTGCACTCTGCGGTATTACTAAATCCTCAAACTGGTTTTAAAATTGAGAAATTAGTCAACATGTCCTACGGAGTAGGACATGTCTAAGCCCGGGCACCGCGACAAGGTTTCTCAAGTAGCCCGGGACCTAACACTCTCCTACCTGTGCCAGTGGGCAAATACCAGGAGCCAGTGGGCAAATTACAGGAGCATAAGGCCGACTCACAAACAACTCACCAGTTACCTCCAACATGTATCCATGCTTGCAATGGGAGGAGGGAGGAGTCTGCAAGTCCCACTCAAGACTGTCTGGTATGGCCCAGGCCTCACAGGTGCACCTAAATGTGGCCTGTAGATGGAAAACAGGCACATTTAAATTGGAGTTTATATACCTCCAGGAATCTCTATATATACAAATTGAATGGAATGACGTGGTATAGCAGGAGGTGCTCAAACCCACATGCAGTCGTGCATATATATAGGGGAGCAAATCCTGCACTTGTGGCCCGTTGCTAATGGCAATCCCCAGCAAACATGCATACGGTGGAGGATGCCCGCAGCGAACCACAAGTACCACAATAGACATCCTACACAAGGTAACAATTGTGTGGATGTGATAATCAATATAACAATATAACAAAATGGCAAAGGACAGGTGCACTCTGCGGTATTACTAAATCCTCAAACTGGTTTTAAAATTGAGAAATTAGTCAACATGTCCTACGGAGTAGGACATGTCTAAGCCCGGGCACCGCGACAAGGTTTCTCAAGTAGCCCGGGACCTAACACTCTCCTACCTGTGCCAGTGGGCAAATACCAGGAGCCAGGTGGCAAATTACAGGAGCATAAGGCCGACTCACAAACAACTCACCAGTTACCTCCAACATGTATCCATGCTTGCAATGGGAGGAGGGAGGAGTCTGCAAGTCCCACTCAAGACTGTCTGGTATGGCCCAGGCCTCACAGGTGCACCTAAATGTGGCCTGTAGATGGAAAACAGGCACATTTAAATTGGAGTTTATATACCTCCAGGAATCTCTATATATACCCCCCCCCCTTGATCATTGGTGGCAGCGGAGTTCCGATCGGAGTCCCAGTTTAATCGCTGGGGCTCTGATCGGTAACCATGGCAACGAGGACGCTACTGCAGTCCTGGTTGCCATGGTTACTTAGCCTTAGCAATAGTAGAAGCATCATACTTACCTGCTGGCTGCTGCGATGTCTGCGTCCGGCCGGGAGCTCCTCCTACTGGTAAGTGACAGCAATGCGCCGCACAGACCTGTTACTTACCAGTAGGAGGAGCTCCTGGCCGGACACATAGATCGCAGCAGCCAGCAGCCAGGTAAGTATGATGCTTCTACTCCGCTGCCACCAATGATCGGGGGGGGGGGGAGACGGGAGGCCTCACACTGCCACCAATGTATTAAAACAATAGGGGGAGGGGCGGGGGGGCGCACACTGCCACCAATGTTAATGCAATAGAGGGAGGGGGGCGCACACTGCCACCAATGCTATTATTACAATAGAGGGAGGGAGGGGGGGCGGGGGGGCGCACACTGGCCACCAACGAGTTAACTACAGGAGAGGGAGGGGTGCGGGGGGGGGCGCACACTTCCACCAATGCTATTATTACAATAGAGGGAGGGAGGGGGGGCGGGGGGGGGCACACACTGGCCACCAACGAGTTAACTACAGGGGTAGAAACTCCCCTAGAGTAGAAACTCCAAAAAAAGACCCCATTTTAGAAACTACGGGATAAGGTGGAAGTTTTGTTGGTACTATTTTAGGCTACATATGATTTTTGGTTGCATTATATTACACTTTTTGTGAGGCAAGGTAACAAGAAATAGCTGTTTTGGCACCGTTTTTATTTTTTGTTATTTACAGTGTTCATCTTACAGGTTAGATCATGTGGTATTTTTATAGAGCAGGTTGTTACAGACGCGACAATACCAAATATGACAACTTTTTTAATGACTCCATATTCTGAAAGCCATAGTTTTTATTTTATTTTGTCCGACTGTCTTATGTAGGGGCTAATTTATTTCAGTATAAGGTAACGGTTTGATTGTTACTATTTTAGGGTGCACATGACTTTTTGATCGCTTGGTATTACACTTTTTGTGATGTAAGGTGACAAAAAAATAGCTTTTTTGACACACTTTTTTTAAAATTATTTTTACAGTGTTCATCTGAGGGGTTAGGTCATGTGATATTTTTATTCAGCAAGTTCTTATGGACGCGGCAAAAACTAATATGTATACTTTTGTTTATTTATTTGTTTTACACAACAACAGCATTTTTTAAACAAAAAATCATGTTTTAGCCATAGTTTTTTTTTTTTGGACGACTGTCTAAGTTAGGGTATTAATTTTTGTGGGATGAGATGACGGTTTGATTGGCACTATTTTTGGGGAGTGTATGACTTTTTGATCGCTTGCTATTAGTTTTTTGTGATGTAAGGTGACAAAAAATTGCTTTTGACATTGTTTTTATACATTTTATTTTACAATGATAACCTGAGGGATTAGGTAATGTGGTATTTTTATATAGCAGGTTGTTACAGATGCAGCGAAACCTAATATGTGCACTTTTTTATTTTTTTTACATTTAACACAATAAAAGCATTTTTGAAACAAAAAAATCATGTTTTAGTGTCTCCATAGTCTGAGAGCCATAGTTTTTTATTTTTTTTAGCCGATTGTCTTAGGTAGGGGCTAATTTTTTGCGGGATGAGGTGATGGTTATATTGGTACTATTTTGGGGGCATGCACTTTTTTGATCGCTTGGTGTTGCACTTTTAGTCATGTAAGGTGACAAAAAATGTTTTTTTTTTTAGCACAGTTTTTATTTTATTTTTTTACGGTGTTCACCTGAGGGGTCAGGTCATGTGATAATTTTATAGAGCTGGTCGATACGGATGCTGCGATACCTAATATGTCTACTTTTCTTTCTTTCCCTATTTTTCCCAAATCTTTTTAACTTTATTTTGGGAAATGGATGTTTTTTGTTTGTTTTTTACTTGAAACTTGTAATAATTTTTTTTTTTACTTTATTTTTTAAACTTTATTATTTGTACCACTCTAGGAGTCCAACATTACAGGGTCTGATCCCTGTTTCCATGCATCACAATATATCTGTATTGCGCTGTATTGAACTGTTAGTGTCTTACACTGTAAGACGCTAACAGTTGCCTAGGAGACCCAGCCTAGGCAACTCAATCTACTGTAGTGTATTCCCATGCACCTTTTCCACCACAAAAAAAGAGTATATGGTTGAATCTTGTTTTCTCCTCCTCATCATCCAGATTGTATATTTTCCCTCCACTCTATTTTTTTTAATAGGGTCAGCTCAACTGCAGGCTCTCAACTAAATTTTTTATAGGGTCAGCTCACCAGCAGGCCCTCGCCCGTAATGTTTTAGAGGGTCAGCTTTGCAGCAGGCTCTCGCCCCTAATGTTTTAGAGGGTCAGTTAAGCAGCGGGCCTTCGCCCCTAATGTTTTAGAGGGTCAGTTCAGCAGCGGGCCCTCGCCCCTAATGTTTTAGAGGGTCAGTTCAGCAGCAGGCTCTCACTCTTAATGTTTTACAGGGTCAGCTCAGCAGCAGGCCCTCGCATATAATGTTTTAGAGCATCAGCTCAGCAGCAGGTCCTCACCCTTAATGTTAGAGAGGGTCAGTTCAGCAGCAGGCCCTCGCCCTTTATGTTTAAGAGGTTAAGCACTCCAGCAGGCCCTCGCCCCTAATGTTTTAGAGGGTCAGCTCAGCAGCATGCCCTTGAATATAATGTTTTACAAGGTCAGCTCACCAGCAAGCCCGCACCTAAAATCTTTTACTTGGTCAGCTCACCTGCAGGCCCGCAACTCAAATTTTTTACAGGGTCAGCTCACTTGCAGGCCCAAACCTAAAATCTTTTACAGGATCAGCTCACCTGCAGCCCCAGCAACTCAATGTGAATGAGGCCCTCCTTTATGTGATATACAGGTTATATTGGAGTGCCTCTTCCTTGTAATTTTTGGCAGCACTTGCACTTTATATACAAGTAAATATACAGGAAAGAATATTTTCAATCAATTTTTCCTATAAAATCGATTTTTTTTACTTTGCTTTCGTGCGTAAAACCTTAATTAGATTGTGGGCCTGATGATCACTTTAATCCCTTTTAAGCTGCATCAGCAGCAGCATGGTGATAAAAATGGGTGGCAAGGTGACATGGTGTGGAGATGGCAGCATGAGGAAGCCACATAGTGTCACAATGACTGGATAAAAGACTGAGGCCACAGATTGCTTAGAAAGATGCAGATGGAAACAATCTGTGGAGCTGTATCACGGTCATCTGCAGATTAATGCAGCCATCAAAATCAAGTTGGGTTTGTCGATTCCACCTCAGCTCACCTGCAGGCCCGCAACTCATGCTGCCCTGCTTTGAAGTAGTAGCCATAGCCGTTTATCAGGTTCCCTCTCCGAAATTGAACAATGATTCACCGTCACTGGTGGTCACCATGTTAGGCGCATAAAAGAACAATGAAAGTTGATAGGGAAGATATCCAAATGGATCGTTGACGTCACGTGGACGTGCGATAAGGCAGAAGTTATCTAGAGTCAACAAAGCAGCAGCAGGGCCTCTCCTGTTTTCTCTTTCAAAATACTGCAGTGACATTCCCTGTAATTTTTTTATTACTCATTCCAATAACAGGGCATCTTAAGAGTCCTGTATTGTTATTTATCGTCACTACCTCCCCGAGTCGGGAGTGGGTAATTGCCGCACGCCTGCTGCCTTCCTTGGATGTTTCTGCTTTAATAACTTGACCCACCCTCTCTACCCAATCAGATTTCAGCCATTGACCTCCCTTGGATGTGGTATCCCTTTTCTCAAGCTCCCTCTCCGGCATCGAACTCTGATTCCCTGTTACCCGTGATCACCATGGTAGGCGCAGAAAAGAACATCGAAAGCTGATAGGGCAGATATCCAAATGGATCGTCGCCTTCACAGGGACGTGCAATCGCCCAGAGATTATCTAGAGTCACCAATGCGGCAGCAGGCCCTTGCCCCTAAGGTTTTATGATAGTCAGATCAGCAGGCCCTTGCTCCAAATATTTTTGAGGGTCACCAGCAGGCCATCAATCATAATTTTTCAAGGGTGTGTATGATGCCCTCCTTTATGTGTAACAAAGGGTGTTTTGGAGTGTCGGTTCCTTGTAATTTTTGGCAGCCCTTTCACTTAGTGCATAGGCTTTATGAGTGTAGGAGTGTAAACAATTGTACCACAATGTGAATGAGGCCCTCCTTTATGCGATATACAGGCTGTTTCAGAGTGCCTCTTGTTTGCAATTTTATTGCAGCACTTGCATTTTATATACAATTGAATATACAGGAAAGAATGTTTCCTAACAATTTTTCCTGTAAAATTGATTTTTTTGGGGGTTTTTGTGCGTATTTTTTGGCAGTCTGTAAAAGTGGCATACAACTCGGACAACATGGTTCCCAGCAGCGACCTGGGAGTCCAAGATGCATCCAGACATCATCCCCATGCTGTTCCCGATCCATTTTTATGGTCTTTCTGACACCTTCTACCTTTTCCAATGGACCAGGCACCCTCCTCTCATCAGAGCAGGGGGTGCCTGGTTGTCTCCCATTGACTTCCATTATACTCGGCTGCTCGGCCGAGTACACGAATATAGCAATATGTTCGGGCCGAACACCCGAATACTTTGGTGCTCGATCATCACTACTCAGGATGCCTTAGAAATATAAATGATTATAAACACTACTGTAGACATCCTGATTAACCATACAGAAGGCTTCTCTACAACAATTGACCCAAAAAATATTAATTAGAAAACCTTTTCATTTGCTATATCAATTACTTTACAAATCTGATAGAGTTTACTCAATTAATTAAATTATAACTCAACCTATAAGACATTTTATATGACCATATCTTACAACATGTCATCTCTGTTTTGGAACCACTCCTGTTTTTTTGGGCTTTAGCAATACTGATGGATTACTGACCGAGTGAAGGCGGATGCTCCACAGACAGGATCCGTTGTTCTGACGGATCAGAGGAAGGGCAAAATAATCTGTGACATCAACACAAACTTACTGCTTACACTCTCTCCACTCTTTCGGGGGGCTCTACTTGTATAAGCGTTTAATAGAACAGGTTCTGTAGACATCTATGTGGAATCAGCTGACCACAGTGTAAAAGGAGTGCGCTCTTTCTTGGCACTAACATCGACCTGTAAGGCTGATCAAACCACATTTTTACAAAGAATTCTGCGAACAGCGAATGGAATTTTTTAGAAATTCGCTCATCTCTAGAGACAATTGTTAGTGGTCTTGTCTGAAATGGAGCTGCTTTTGGCAAGTCATATGATCTTGAGGTCATATAACAGAACAGGAGGTGACAGGTCTTACACTTAATGCAGTGCTATGGAAGGTAAAGAAGTGGAGAGGATGCTGCTGTTGCATGATACTGCTGTGGAGGAAGCTAGTAAGGGAACTCAACATACTCTGTTAGAAAGAAGGGAGCATGGGGAGCAGGCCATGAGAGAGCACTGGGTATGGGGAGCAGTCTGTGAGAGAGCATGGGGTATGGGGAGCAGTCTGTGAGAGAGCATGGGAAGAAGGCTATGAGACAGAATTGGGTATAGGGTGCAGTGTGTGAGAGTATAGAGTATGGGGAGCAGTCTGTGAGAGAGCATGGGGCATGGGGAGCAGTCTGTGAGAGAGCATAGGGAGCAGTCTGTGAGAAAGCATAGGGAGCAGGCCGTGAGAGAGCACAGGGCATGGGGAGCAGGCCGTGAAGGCTCATAGGGCATGGGGAGCAGTCTGTGGGAGAAAAGGGAACATGGGGAACATTTTGTTGGAGAGAAGGGGCATGAGAAGCAGTCTATTCTCTCATAGGGGTAGTGGTCTTGGAGTGCAGCTTGTGAGACAGGAGAGAGCATGTGGAGCACTCTGTGTTGGAGAGGGACCATAGAAAACAGTCTGTAAGGGAGTAAAGGGACATGGGGAGCACTCCATGAGAGAGGAATGGGGCATGGGTAGCAGTTTATAAAAGAGGAGGAGGGCATAGCAACCAGTTTGTGTGAGAGAGGAGGGGTAGCAGGGAAATCTTAGAGGGTACAAGGGAGCAGTCTATTAAATGACAGGCATGATGAGGAACAGACTGTGAGACAGAGACATTGGGAGCAATCTCTGAGAGAAAGGCCTGGCGATCAGACTGTGAGAGAGGGGCATGGAGGCCAATCTGTAAGAGAGAGGAGGGGGCATGAGGAGTAGTCTGTGAGAGAGGAGGCCATGGGGTCAGTCTATGAGGAAGAAAGGTATGCATGAGAGGTGGGTTGTGGTAGAGAGGAGGCATAGGTACGGTCCACGGGGAGAAAATGAGCATGAGGAGCAGTCTGTGAGCGAGGCTGGGGCATGGGGATCAGTCTGAGTGAGAGCATCCTGCAAGGGACTGGGGGCCATTAGGAGCAGTCTCAACTATGTACAGACTTGTGTTTAAAATAAAAGAACACGTGGTATATCTGGTGAGTGTTAAGGGTTTCGTTATCTGCTGGATTGTAATATTGTTTTTTACAGTCAGGTCCATAAATATTGGGGCATCAACACAATTCTAACATTTTTGGCTCTATACACCACCACAATGGATTTGAAATGAAACGAACAATATGTGCTTTAACTGCAGACTGTCAGCTTTAATTTGAGGGTATTTACATCCAAATCAGGTGAACGGTGTAGAAATGAATAAAGTTTGCATATGTGCCTCCTACTTGTTAAGGGACCAAAAGTAATGGGACAGAATATTAATCATAAATCAAACTTTCACTTTTTAATACTTGGTTGCAAATCCTTTGCAGTCAATTACAGCCTGAAGTCTGGAACGCATAGCCATCATCAGACGCTGGGTTTCATCCCTGGTGATGCTCTGCCAGGCCTCTACTGCAACTGTCTTCAGTTCCTGCTTGTTCTTGGGGCACTTTCCCTTCAGTTTTGTCTTCAGCAAGTGAAATGCATGCTCAATCGCATTCAGGTCAGATGATTGACTTGGCCATCGCATAACATTCCACTTCTTTCCCTTAAAAAAACTCTTTGGTTGCTTTTGCAGTATGCTTTGGGTCATTGTCCATCTGCACTGTGAAGCATCATCCAATGCATTTGGCTGAATATGAGCAGATAATATTGCCTGAAACACCTCAGAATTCATCCTGCTGTTTTTTTCAGCAGTCACATCATTAATAAATACAAGAGACCTAGTTCCATTGGCAGCCATACATGACCACGCCATGACACTACCACTACCATGCTTCACTGATGAAGTGGTATGCTTAGGATCATGAGCAGTTTCTTTTCTTCTCCATACTATTCTGCTCCCATCACTTTGGTACAAGTTGATCTTGGTCTCATCTGTCCATAGGATGTTGTTCCAGAACTGTGAAGGCTTTTTTAGATGTCGTTTGGCAAACTGTAATTTGGCCTTCCTGTGTTTGTTCTTGTGGTGAACCCTCTGTCTTCACTCTGGTGAAGTCTTCTCTTGATTGTTGACTTTGACACACATACACCTACCTCCTGGAGAGTGTTCTTGATCTGGCCAACTGTTGTGAAGGGTGTTTTCTTTACCAGGGAAAGAATTCTTCGGTCATCCACCACAGTTGTTTTCCGTGGTCTTCTAGGTCTTTTGGTGTTGCTGAGCTCACCGATGCGTTCCTTCTTTTTAAGAATGTTCCAAACTCTTGTTTTGGCCACGCCTAATGTTTTTGCTATGTCTCTGATGGGTTTGTTTTGTTTTTTTCAGCCTAATGATGGCTTGCTTCACTGATAGTGACAGCTCTTTGGATCTCATCTTGAGAGTTGACAGCAACAGATTTCAAATGCAAATAGCACACTTGAAATAAACTCTGGACTTTTTATCTGCTCATTGTAATTGGGATAATGAGGAAATAGCGCACACCTGGCCACGAGAAGCCAATTGTCCTATTACGTTTGGTCCCTTAACAAGTAGGAGGCACATATGCAAACTGTTGTAATTCCTTCACCGTTCACCTGATTTGGATGTAAATACCCTCAAATTAAAGCTGACAGTCTGCAGTGAAAGCACATCTTGTTCATTTAATTTCAAATCCATTGTGGTGGTGTATAGAGCCAAAAATGTTAGAATTGTGTCGATGTCCCAATATTTATGGACCTGACTGTATGTACTGTTTGCACTTCATAGTAGAGCAGTCCATTAAGGAGAGGGGAGAAGTATTTCCTGTCCTGAATGCTACTCCTATGTCATTGACCCACGGCATTATCCTGATTTCTAATGCTGCGTGTTCTTGTCTGATCATAACTCTAATGATTTGTACTCTAATGCCTTCAGTACGAATCATTAGATTTGAGGCTGGGCAGGAACAAACATCATTATAAATTATCATAATGCTGTGGGTTTATGTCATAGGGACAGGGCGAGAAGTACCTCTGACACACGGAGAGTATTTCTCACACTGAATGCACTTGTGTGAAATTGGCCTTTGGCTCATTTTTTGATGCACAATGTTGCATCTTAAGCCACACCCATGTCTGGTAAGACATACACCTTTTACACTAAGGTACAACCTTTTTGGATGTCAAAAAAGTACCTAAAAGTCTTAATTAATTTGATGCAACGCATATACACCAGTTTTAGGGGGAAGCTACACCATAGTTCTGGCGAATCTCAATTGGTAAATCTCCCCAAGTGTGTCTGCCTGGATATAGTCATTAGATTAGACTAGTCCTTAATATGATCAGCAGTGCTTACATTACATTGATGAGATTTTATGTCATTATTCTTCATCATTTTTGGTGTCTGCTTTTAGGAAGTATTTTTTTTTATTGTATCACAATACCGCTTTACTAATTATAAGATTATATATCCAAAATAAAATATTTTTGCACAGAGAGAAGAAATGTATCTTAGTGCCTTGATGTCTGAAGTCATTCAAATTCTGCAATAAAACTAAATTTGATTCCATTCAATGCGAACCTGATAAAATCTGCTGGCTGATATGCTTCAATATTAAAAGCCATATATTATTACTCGGAAACCTCAATCTGTTTAAGCTTGGTATCACATTTGCAACAATCTCTGATCATTTTCTCAGCATATTATATTTTTCCTAGTTAATGTATTTTACACAGACAGAATTAAATCTTCCTTCCTCTTTAATAACATAATCTACTTGGCTTTTGACTGAGCATAGGTAATATGTATGTTACTTTTGAGCACGCTATTATTAAATCATATGTTTTAATTTCAAACTCAATCGCCTTCTAACCTAATAATATGAAATAAAATTTGACTATAGCTTTTCCCCTTACCTAAGGTCAAAAACAGACCTGTTAAGACCAAGTAGATGGATATGCCTTTTCATGTCCGATTATAACAGAGTTCTCTACCTGTTCCTTTGAGTAAATTCTGGGAAAGAATCCAGATTCTGCTATGTAGAAGTATCTTTAGGTTATTAATTTAATTCAATTACGCTGTCCAATTTTTGGCTGAGCTCAAGGTTTAATTATTTTTCAGGACGAAAATATTTTGCTCTTTAGGCAATTTTTCAGTGTGTTCTAATGGGCACATCTTTGGAATACTTTATACCTAAAGACAAGATATAATGTTCAGTAGCTAGAAAAGTATGCACGCTCTCCGTTTTTTTATTGTGTAAGAATATGCCTGGATCCACTTAAAGCTTTTAGGTCAAGTTTTCATTGTGTCTTATAGGCATCTAATTACAGGGGGAGGTGTCTGTCCCAGAAAGGCTCTTTTGTGATGACTGGTATACTGCTACAGTGTATTTTGGCAAACGCACAATTTCTAATGGGATAAACTACTGAATTTAGAGAGTAACCTTAAAGAGGACCTTTCACCGGTACTGACATTACCATATAAATAGCTGGCAGGGTAGGGCATACTGATATCTTATATCGCTTATTATTTTTCTATGCGCTGCTCCGTTCCCCACTGTGCTCCCCGTTCTGGTTTCCTGCCTGGTATGTAAATTCATACCATTGGTACAGGGAGGAGGAGACGGCCGTGTTTCTCAAGGGGCGTCTGTTGCGTAGGAAGGGAAGAGTGCAGCCCTGATTTCCACCCGCACCTCTGTCCCTACCTATTTGCATGCCCGTCCTAACTGACGGCGTACAACTTGGCGGCGGGCCCAAGCTTAGATATGTGCCTAAAGAGAAAAGAGAAAACCGTAACAGAGTCAAGGAAGCAAAAGGACAGGGCAAGGAGGTCACGTAGGTACACAGGGAGAAGGCAAAAACAAGGTCAATACAATCCGAAGTCAGAAGCCAAGAGGTCAAGTCAAATCCAAGGAGGTCACAAAGTCAAGGTCAAAACTAGCCGAGGTCAAAACATACAATAGTCAATATCCAAATACGCAGGTGAGGGTAGCAAAAACCAATCACAGGCAACCTGTGGTCAGTTTAAATAGCCCTAAGTGGTGAGTCACATGACGTGGCCAGCGTCACGTGACTCACGTTACACAGTCCAATACGGCTGAGCGCTGACTCACCATTATCGGTGCTCAGCTCCCCTGCAGCTCGTTGTCTAGGGGATGGAGGACGCTGGCCGCGCTGAGAAGGCGTGCACGGCTGGATCCTCCCCGCCCCCTGGTTACTGTGGAGACGAGGATGCCAGTCATGCCCCACTCCCCTACATGCACGGGAGGCCGGTGGCGCTTTTAAGGGGAAGCGCATCGCCTGCTTCCTGTTACAGTCTCCAATCGCAGCAGAGAGCGTCACGGCCAGGGAGGAAAAAAAAGCTCACCTTCTTCCTGCTTTCTTTCAATTTGGATCCGTCTCCAACATGGGGACGGTTTTTGATTTTTTCCAGGGCCAATTTTAATTTCCAGTTCGCCCCCTAACTATTACTGCTTCAGAAGCTGAAGCTGAGTTTCTATACTTGGGCCGCTACTCAGAGCAGTGGTGCAGGCGCAAGATAGTCAGAGCCGAGTGAGATGTTCGGCCCTTTCAATCAAGTGATGTGGGGGGCTTCATCAGCAGCGGGGACAACCCTTGGCAGGTGATCAATTAATTAATTTGTACAAATTGATTTGCTTATCTCGACTGCCTTTCTATTTATTACATTTCCCGCCATGGCATTTTGGTGTCTGTTTATCACTTGTACACCTTATTTACAGGTGTTCTCAAATTCAGCCTGAGTTTACGCGTAAAGATTTTTGATCTTTTCTTCATTCATATCGGTTGTAGGGCACAAAACAGTATGATTTTGGCGAAATACAATAAACACTTGATCATTCACAGCCTTTGGACTTATGAACACAGTTTATCACACCTCTGTAAAATGGCGTCTAGAGAAGCCAGTACTGTAACTCTAGATACCTTTGATTTCAACAGAGTTTTTTTTCTCTTGGATTAATTCGCAATCTGTGAGAATAAAAAACTTGTTGCAATATGACAAAGGCATACTCCTTTACAGTAATTGAATCTAGGAGAAGATGCTATGCACATAAAGGGGGTTATTTATTAAGACCGGCGTTTTAGACACTGATCTAAATAACCCCTATATCTGGAGAAGTATCTGCCTCTACATAACTTTGGCGCATCCAGTGCCGGTCTAAATGTAAGTCAACATCCTATCTGGTTTACATTTAGACCATTTTCTGCTGGCCCATCCCCGCTCACGTTACAACCACTTTCTTAGACCTGGTGTTAACGGGGAAAAGTTGCAGATTGAGGTGCAACTAACCGTTGCGCCGCAATCTGTGCCAGAAATATGCCTAATATTTCTGGATCATAAATGACATCCAAAGCCTTTATGTTCCATGTGACCATTCTGGCTCCTGCCCTTATACTCAAAAATGGTCTTACTAAAATGTTATTGATCACAAAACCCACATTCCGTCCTCTAGCTGTCCATGTTATGCATACTACCTTCTCATTAGGGTCTACTAAACCCTAAGATATTGATGTGAAAGCAATAAATTAATATCTTCTTTTACTCTAGTTTACCCGGATACATGTTCCATACATTCCAAACCCCCAGGTTTGAGATTTGTTACATTTTAGTGTAACAGGGTGACAACTAACCATTGTATACCACAGGTACTATTCTACAGAATTACTAGTAATTGAAGACATGTTTGTGCCAAGTATTTTTGTTTCCTTTATGTTTTATTCCTGTGGACAGGATCTCATTAGCATGTTAGTGTCAGACAGATGCAATAAGTAGCTAATTTAATGGTATTGCAATGGTAAAAAAAACAACTCTCAATACCTCAAGATGACTGTATCGGAAAAAAAAAAAAAAGTTTTTCATTTGGCTCCATTCACGCAGATTAGTAATCATTTCTTACTTTTTCATTGCATAAAAAGAGCAAAATCATCATTTGACATGAATCATGCAATATGCAGCTAGTATGAAAAGTTATATCATTATACCACTCTGTTTTAAGACTCTAAGAAAAAGGTCAGGTTCATTTTACACACTGTAGGATATAAAATATGTGCCCTTGTTATGCAGTCATCTATGAGCGAAAGTAATTCATCTCATGTATAAAATATGTATTAGGACAGATCTTAGGATTCAGATGCTGTAGCAACATGCAGCAATTTATCTTGCATAAAAATATTATCAGTGTAATCAAAAAAGCATGGAAATGTAACAGCTCTCTATAGGTATTGCCTGCCTAATGGTGGGTATTTCTCTCCCGGCCTCCTCCTTTCTTCTGTAACAAATGAGCTTTGAAACACCATTTTGTGTATCATTTTCACTTCCTTACTATACTTATTTTACACTAGCTTATTCTATCAAGAACTTCAAATGCACAGTAGTGGACTGGGATCCCTGGGGCCGATCAGAGGAAATAATTGTTAGCGCCCACCCTCCATCCATATAGATTATTCTTATGTCTGCTTTGTTGTTATTGTTGCACACATGAGATATCAATATCAACAGAGAGAAAAGTCCAGAATGCAGGACTTTTTTCTCTGCTAAACAGATGTTCTCCTGAACAAAAACCTAATGGA
This sequence comes from Bufo gargarizans, assembly GCF_014858855.1. Lineage (NCBI taxonomy): Eukaryota > Metazoa > Chordata > Amphibia > Anura > Bufonidae > Bufo > Bufo gargarizans. Next base: position 156,893,331 of record NC_058087.1, on the reverse strand, counting down.
TCCCATGATAATCAATGGGATCTGTTAGGCTCTGTCGCTGTCAGTTATGTGCCGAATCCAGCACTTCCATTATTTTGGTTTTTCTGCTCCTATAACAGATCAGAAGAATGGAAATAATAAGCACTGATGTGAAAGCAGCATTAGTCCTATAAACGCATGAAATAGATATGTTACTCTGAAAAACCATTTATGTGGGACACAAGTTAGAAAAAAAAGAAAACTACCTAATTTTATTAATGATCACATTAAACATATATTTTAAAATACATAGCTAAAAGGATGTACACAATACAGCGCAAAAGGGACATCTAGTGGTGCAAAAGCCTGTATGTGTGGCCAGTAAAAAGTAGAGAGTATAGAGAAGATGCACTAACACCAATAAAAAAGAATAATTAAAGATAAGGTACAATATATCAGGTGGTCGACAAACCTGCCTCAAAATAGTCCAAAGATAAGCACAAAAAACAGCACCTATGTCAGATAATGAATGATTGGACACCCACCATCAGATTATCACCCGATGCGTGTCGGTAAAGGCTTTGTCCAGGGGTGGTCAGGTGGTGCGGAAACCAGGAATTTATACTGCCTGTAATCAATAAAAAAACATAATAATAATAAAATAATAATATAAAAATACAGTTAGGGCTCATGCCCATAAACATAAGGGCTCTGTGCCCATATTGCGGACCGTAAGTGGTGGGTCCACAATATATGGGCACTGGCCGTGTGCAGTCCGTGCTGCGGATGCAGACCCTTTGGCTTTAATGGGTCCGCGATCTGCAAGATATGACCAAAGATAGGACACGTCCTATCTTTTGAAGAGTGTAGATACGATTTAGATGCCCATGGAAACACTACAAAGCACTTCCATGGGCTTTTAGGTCCGAGCCAACACACTGCAAAAGATAAGACATGTCCTATCTTTTGCCATATCTTGTTATTCAGGTCATTGGGTCCTCATCTGCTGCATGGACTGACTGCACACGGCTGGTGCCAGTGCATTGCCGACTGCTATTTCTGGTCCCCAGCACAGGCATTGAGCCCTTACATTCGTGGGTATGAGCCCTTAAGTAGATATTCAGTAATAAATACCTTCCGATTATAAGAAATGGGTTAATGGTATAACTGATGGCAAAACATGGATACCACATGTGGCACATACCTAGCAGTCACAGATCACATGTATATTAGAGTCCATTACAAAATAAATGACATGGCACGCTCTTCGAATAACATAACAGCAGAAACAGAAACAACTCTTGGAGCATGCTGTTTTGCACAAAAAATCTGTGCAGAAAAAAGCATGAAGGGTTAAATGGGAGGAGTTGTGGCCAGTAACTTTCCAACATACCATTACTTAAGACAGAAAACGGTGTGTATCTCATGACAGGCATATATTTCATTTTATATCAGGGGGAGAAAAAAATGACTGTATTGCACAATCGCAATGCTATGCTTAGATCTAATTAAACTCGCTTCTCAGCGCCATATTGAAGTGTACAGCCCCCCATACTGCCTGCTGTACAAGAGGCATTAGTGTACATTTTGATCAAAAGGCATAAGTCCACTCACCACGCCAAGGTCGCCTCTTTGAATGGGACCTACTCTAACAAAAAGGCACAGCACAATGCAGTGACAAAGAGGCACTGCCCTAGTAGTGGACTAACCATATCAGGGGCGTGGCTTAGCGGGAAATGGGGGCAGGGTTTTAAGTTGTCTTTTGAGGGTGGAAACATTGTGGCAGCTGGCGTGTCTGGGCTCCTTCCTGCAAGAGTGACGCCCCTCTGGGCACCTTACTGGCTCATTTGCATACCAAATAAACTGAATTTTCAGAGGATAAAAACATCTATTGCTGGGACAAAGGCACATCTGGAAATAAGGTACTAAGTGCTATTAAGCCATTCGTGATTGTAAATGCGACAATGCGGATTCCTTTAGCGGACATTTACACACACACATACACTCAGATTTATATATTAGAATATAGTTAGTGTTAGATAGTATAGGTTATAGTGTGTGGCAGGAAAATAAATGTGCACTGTGCATGTGAGAGAGATTTCTCTGCTGTCCATACATACATGCTACAGACATAGTGCTGTGATGTCACAACAATACTAAGTTCAACAATCAGTATTATGTTGCCAGACCTGATTAAAGGTGAAGTTGTATGTATTGCGCAAAAATATTCACATCAATAGTGGCGATTTGTGCAATCTCAAATACTTTGAAAAGCTCTATCTGCATATAAAGCTATTGTTATGACATGCATGGAATTTTAATCTAGAACAGTGCTGTAATGTACAATGACTTACCGTGATCAGGAGTTCTTCCTTACTATCTCGAAAGTTGCTGGCAACCATTTTCGGCACTTATGTAGCTAATAGTGCGTGCATGCGTACGTGCAAACGTGCGCATAATAGCGCAATTGAAAATAATATCACAAATATAACAAAATCACGAATATTTGCCTAAATATTCGTTATATATCGCAAATTGGTATATTGCCCCTGCCGCTTATCACTAGTTACTACAGTACTGCTGCCACTGAAATCAATGAGAGCGGTGCTGTAGTAACACTTCCACAGTACAGACCGCGACCTGCAGACCGCATCACTACAGTTTGTTTGTATGCTGTGTAGCGTATAGTGATATAAAGACATTATGGGGGTCATTTGTCAACCTGAAATATGCCTATATTAGGCGCATTTTAGGTGCAGATTGCGGCTCAAAGCTTAGTTGAACGCTCATTCATCATTCTCTACGCCTGTTTTAGGCATAGAAAATGATCTAAATGTAAGCTAGCTAGGAAGCAGTCTTACATTAAGAAGAGTGGAGGATCGGCCAAAGATATGTAGGTATTATACACCTACAAAACGTCTTACCAGCAACTAATATGAGCTTTGTAGATACTGGTTTGATTTCTGTAGGGATGATAAGACCTTTGAAGTTACTGTTATGACCTTCTAGCTGTTTCACCATGTGAGTCCTCCTTTTTCTATGGAATTTACACAGATGTGAGTGTAACCGTATGTGCGAGTTATAGCCTTACCCGTATTGTTGTAATGCTGCCACAATCGCGGTATTCCGTGGTAAAGGTAAATAGAGATGCCTTTTATACTCACCAGGTCCACTCAAGTCGTCCACGAGGGCGGGAGATGGGCTTGTTTGAGAAGCGCGGGCGGGAGTAGCGCTATTCCAGTCCGTGTAGTCAGGGGCGTAGCTATAAATGCATGGGCCCCATAGCAAAAAAAAATTATGGGCCCCCCCCCCCCAGCCCCTACATATCTATCGGGCCTCCCACCACCCCTTCCAGAGCTCCCACCCAAACACCCATCCTAGATCTCCCACCGCCATGAGCAGTTTCACACTTGCAAGTAGTTTCACACTTGTGGCAGGACGGATCCGACAGGCTGTTCAGCCTGTTGGATCCGTCCTGCCGCTATTTCGCCTTGCCGCCACTCCATCCCCATTGACTATAATGGGAACGGGGACAGAGCTCCAGTGCAGCGCGGCAGTGTGCGGTGAAAGGCTGGCGGCCTAAAAGTACTGCAAGTCCGACTTTTTTGTCTGGTGACCTCTCACCGCGCAGTGCCGTGCTGCGCCGGAGCTCCGCCCCCATCCCCATTATAGTCAATGAGGACAGAGCAGCGGTCCAGCGAAATAGCGGCAGGACGGATCCGACAGGCTGAACAGCCTGCCGGATCCGTCCTGCCGCAAGTGTAAAAGTACCCTTAGTCTGTCATATAAGGGCATTGGCATATACTTCTGCTGTGGGCCACAGCAGAAGTATATGCCAATCGTCCACCAGCAAGGCAGCTGGCACTAGGATCTCCATGTTATTGGTCAGTTAATACATCAGGGACCCCCTGGCATAGCTAAGTGCAAGCTGGGTGATCCATAGGCAGGACTGAGTGGCTGCCCTCATCCACCAGCCCGTTCCTAATGCCAGTCAATACCCCCTTAGGAAATCTCTCATCAGATGTGAGAGCAGCAGCGATCGATCAGCCAGGATTAATGTGCACAGTGGGAGGCCTCCCTTAGGCAAGTGACAAACTGCCCCCCTCATTATTAGGCAAGTGACAAACTCAGCTCTGCTACATCTACAATGAGCAACTACAACAAATGTAATGCCAAACTGCAGTTCCTCTATGTGATGCCTTGGATAGCTTCCACTGGACCCATGGAACTGCAGTTTGACATTACATTTGTTGTAGTTGCTCATTGTAGATGTAGCAGAGCTGGGTTTGTCACTTGCCTAAGATTGAGGAGGGGGGGCAGTTTGTCACTTGCCTAAGGCCAGGCCAGGGTAATGGGGGCCTCCCACTCAGGCTGTGCACATTAATCCTGGCTGATCGATCGCTTCAGGCCTGCTACTGTGCTGCCTGCAGTCACATCTGATGAGAGTAGTAGTACTAGTACTGGCTGATATTTGTTTCCTAAAGGAGGGGGACGGGTATTGACTGGTCTGGGGCTGCTGGGCTTAAGTTATCACTATCTATGTCACCGCCACCGGCGTTCCCACCAGGCGGGTAGGGCCCCGGACTCACTCAGGGAGGGAGTAGGGACAGTCACAGACACTTAGACTGGTCTGGACCGGACCACCAGGACCCTGGTCCGGTTGGATGGTCCGTCCAGCCACTCTCACCTCAGCAGACAGGAGTCAGGCAGCGGCGCAGTCGCACTCGTCGCAGGATCAGCCGCTCAGGATAGGAGGAGGGGAGCTCTCAGCCAGGAGAGGAGACGGAGTCAGTCAGATAAGACAGTGAGTCACTCGCACAGTCACTGGCAGGCAGCCAGCACCGCTGCACACAGTTTCCTCTTTCGTCTTCCGACCTCAACTGAAGCCGCTCCCTCCTCCCTCAGCCTGCCCTGCACAGTGCGAGTCACGCACGGCCTCGCCTCCGCTCCGCCCCCTGTGAATCAGATTTCACTCATTTATCAGCTGCGGTGCGGGCCGTGTTCTCCTGGCTTGAGGGGGCCCCGTGGGCCCCCCTGGCTTAGGGGCCCGGTCGCAATTGCGACCGCTGCGACCCCTATAGCTACGCCACTGCGTGTAGTTCTTTGGATCCAGGGATAGATGACCGGTCTTTTTTGATAGGGCAGTAATCCTTGTGCCGCTGCAGCGGAACCAGACGCGTTTCGAAACAGGATGTTTCTTCTTCAGTGGCCTGCAGCATAATGAATTTTCTAGGCTTATAAGGGGAGAGTGGGGGCGTTCCCGTTGACGGAAGGAAGGGGGCGTGGTTGTGATATCCGAGGTGTTGAATTTGGCTGGTGTTTAAAAGATATTCCATAATGGTGTTGCGGCAATGCTCAATAGTGCGGCATGGGGACTTAGTTACTTGAACAAACCTACATTGTGAAAAGATAAGTGTTTTTCCTGAATGGTCATTATGATGTCAGTGTAGTGTTATGGTCAGGTGATTGAGTCATGTGCATCGGAAGGGGGTGTGTACAAGGTGCGGTCATGTGATTTTCGGATGTGATTAGACTTGTGATTAGACTTGTGATCATGCGCTGGGATAGGAAGTTGGTTCAGAATGCGGTTTTAATGCGTTCTTTTCATGAAAACTGTCTTTCAATATGTGAGGGCATTACTGGTGGCATGGATAATCTTCACATATTCGTGTGTGTACACACACATATCCACATTGTGTGGGGGCTAGGGTTAGGGTGCGGTTCTGTTGCGTTTTATTTGGGAACGTTTCCCAAATTTTGGTTTTTTTGTTGTGATTTATATATAGTACAGACGAAAAGTTTGGACACACCTTCTCATTCAAAGAGTTTTCTTTATTTTCATGACTATGAAAATTGTAGATTCACACTGAAGGCATCAAAACTATGAATTAACACATGTGGAATTATATACATAACAAAAAAGTGTGAAACAACTGAAAATAAGTCATATTCTAGGTTCTTTAAAGTAGCCACCTTTTGCTTTGATTACTGCTTTGCACACTCTTGGCATTCTCTTGATGAGCTTCAAGAGGTAGTCACCTGAAATGGTTTTCACTTCATAGGTGTGCCCTGTCAGGTTTAATAAGTGGGGTTTCTTGCCTTATAAATGTGGTTGGGACCATCAGTTGCGTTGTGGAGAAGTCAGGTGGATACACAGCTGATAGTCCTACTGAATAGACTGTTAGAATTTGTATTATGGCAAGAAAAAAAGGAGCTAAGCAAAGAAAAACGAGTGGCCATCATTACATTAAGAAATGAAGGTCAGTCAGTCCGAAAAATTGGGAAAACTTTGAAAGTGTCCCCAAGTGCAGTCACAAAAACCATCAAGCGCTACAAAGAAACTGGCTCACATGTGGACTGCCCCAGGAAAGGAAGACCAAGAGTCACCTCTGCTGCGGAGGATAAGTTCATCCGAGTCACCAGCCTCAGAAATCGCAGGTTAACAGCAGCTTAGATTAGAGACCAGGTCAATGCCACACAGAGTTCTAGCAGCAGACCCATCTCTAGAACAACTGTTAAGAGGAGACTGTGTGAATCAGGCCTTCATGGTAGAATATCTGCTAGGAAACCACTGCTAAGGACAGGCAACAAGCAGAAGAGACTTGTTTAGGCTAAAGAACACAAGAAATGGACATTAGACCAGTGGAAATCTGTGCTTTGGTCTGATGAGTCCAAATTTGAGATCTTTGGTTCCAACCACCGTGTCTTTGTGTGACGCAGAAAAGGTGAACGGATGGACTCTACATGCCTGGTTACCACCGTGAAGGATGGAGGAGGAGGTGTGATGGTGTGGGGGTGCTTTGCTGGTGACACTGTTGGGGATTTATTCAAAATTGAAGGCATACTGAACCAGCATGGCTACCACAGCATCTTGCAGCGGCATGCTATTCCATCCGGTTTGCGCTTAGTTGGACCAGCATTTATTTTTCAACAGGACAATGACCCTAAACACACCTCCAGGCTGTGTAAGGGCCATTTGACCATGAAGGAGAGTGATAGGGTGCTGCGCCAGATGACCTGGCCTCTACAGTTACTGGACCCGAACCCAATCGAGATGGTTTGGGGTGATCTGGACCGCAGAGTGAAGGCAAAAGGGCCAACAAGTGCTAAGCATCTCTGGGAACTCCTTCAAGGCTGTTGGAAGACCATTTCAGGTGACTACCTATTGAAGCTCATCAAGAGAATGCCAAGAGCGTGCAAAGCAGTAATCAAAGCAAAAAGGTGGCTACTTTGAAGAACCTAGAATATGACATATTTTCAGTTGTTTCACACTTTTTTGTTATGTATATAATTCCACATGTGTTATTTCATAGTTTTGATGCCTTCAGTGTGAATCTACAATTTTCATAGTCATGAAAATAAAGAAAACTCTTTGAATGAGAAGGTGTGTCCAAACTTTTGGTCTGTACTGTATGTATGTATTTATTGTGCACATGTATGTGTGCATGAGGGATCTTGATGGTGAGGGTGAGAGAGATATTAGTATGCAAAATATAGAAAAAGATATATCCCACAAGTAGGAGGATCCCTTGGTATACACCAAGAACGCTGCTACCCAACAGGAAAACAAGAAGAAATAAAAACACCATTACAGGCAGCACTACAAGTGCCAGCATTTACAATAACTTTCGATCCTGTATTGGATCTTATATAGAAATTTGGAATTATTTTCTCTGAAGCCAATACCGGATTCTACCACGGACATTGAACTTACTATTATTCATTGGAATATACATTTTTCATATTTTTCATCTTTATCTTCTACTTTTTATTTTTTATTTTTAACTTTTTACCTTTATTTTTTCTATTTTTTCCATCTTTCATTTCTATATACACCAAATATCTTTTATATATATCTTTTGGTATCATCCACCCATTTTTATATACATTTTTATATTAATAAATTACCCTTTTTTTAAAATATACAGGTCCTTCTAAAAAAATTAGCATATTGTGATAAAGTTCATTATTTTCTGCAATGTACTGATAAACATTAGACTTTCATATATTTTAGATTCATTACACACCAACTGAAGTAGTTCAAGCCTTTTATTGTTTTAATATTGATGATTTTGGCATACAGCTCATGAAAACCCAAAATTCCTATTTCAAAAAATTAGCATATCATGAAAAGGTTCTCTAAACGAGCTATTAACCTAATCATCTGAATCAACTAATTAACTCTAAACACCTGCAAAAGATTCCTGAGGCTTTTAAAAACTCCCAGCCTGGTTCATTACTCAAAACCGCAATCATGGGTAAGACTACCGACCTGACTGCTGTCCAGAAGGCCATCATTGACACCGTCAAGCAAGAGGGTAAGACACAGAAAGAAATTTCTGAACGAATAGGCTGTTCCCAGAGTGGTGTATCAAGGCACCTCAGTGGGAAGTCTGTGGGAAGGAAAAAGTGTGGCAGAAAACGCTGCACAACGAGAAGAGGTGACCGGACCCTGAGGAAGATTGTGGAGAAGGACCGATTCCAGACCTTGGGGGACCTGCGGAAGCAGTGGACTGAGTCTGGAGTAGAAACATCCAGAGCCACCGTGTACAGGCGTGTGCAGGAAATGGGCTACAGGTGCCGCATTCCCCAGGTCAAGCGACTTTTGAACCAGAAACAGCGGCAGAAGCGCCTGACCTGGGCTACAGAGAAGCAGCACTGGACTGTTGCTCAGTGGTCCAAAGTACTTTTTTCGGATGAAAGCAAATTTTGCATGTCATTCGGAAATCAAGGTGCCAGAGTCTGGAGGAAGACTGGGGAGAGGTAAATGCCAAAATGCCTGAAGTCCAGTGTCAAGTACCCACAGTCAGTGATGGTCTGGGGTGCCATGTCAGCTGCTGGTGTTGGTCCACTGTGTTTTATCAAGGGCGGGGTCAATGCAGCTAGCTATCAGGAGATTTTGGAGCACTTCATGCTTCCATCTGCTGAAAAGCTTTATGGACATGAAGATTTCATTTTTCAGCACGACCTGGCACCTGCTCACAGTGCCAAAACCACTGGTAAATGGTTTACTGACCATGGTATTACTGTGCTCAATTGGCCTGCCAACTCTCCTGACCTGAACCCCATAGAGAATCTGTGGGATATTGGGAAGAGAAAGTTGAGAGACGCAAGACCCAACACTCTGGATGAGCTTAAGGCCGCTATCGAAGCATCCTGGGCCTCCATAACACCTCAGCAGTGCCACAGGCTGATTGCCTCCATGCCACGCCGCATTGAAGCAGTCATTTCTGCAAAAGGATTCCCGACCAAGTATTGAGTGCATAACTGAACATAATTATTTGAAGGTTGACTTTTTTTTGTATTAAAAACACTTTTCTTTTATTGGTCGGATGAAATATGTTAATTTTTTGAGATAGGAAATTTGGGTTTTCATGAGCTGTATGCCAAAATCATCAATATTAAAGCAATAAAAGGCTTGAACTACTTCAGTTGGTGTGTAATGAATCTAAAATATTTGAAAGTCTAATGTTTATCAGTACATTACAGAAAATAATGAACTTTATCACAATATGCTAATTTTTTTAGAAGGACCTGTACAACTGTATCTATTCATTATTCACACTAATCCACCTTATTGTGTACATTACGAATATCCCAGATAATTGAGTGCCCTCCACCCTGTTTTAGCTTTGCCACACCAATTATATTCTGCGACATCGGGGTGAGTCGCAAGGAGTGAGCACCACACCACTGTTCAACTAGCAGGTGCAGCCACTTTTTCCTACACATTTACTGTTATGACCTTGTTAGTGGCTAGTGATGGATGAGCATCTGCCGGGACGGTTCGTGAACGCGATCGCGCCAACACGATTAAACGTTCGCGAACCGCAAGTTTGTGGCAGGTCCCATTCATTTTAATAGCAGGCGAACCTGAAAAACCTTCAGCTCATATTTGCAGCCAAGAAATAATTACTAGAAGTGCACAAATAGTCCCACAACATGGACAGTGACATACCAGATGTATTATTCGAATTTGCGATCTCCATTCATAATTTTTTTTAATGCAAAATATCGGCAATAGAACTTTCGCGTACGCGCATGCGCAAATGCACTATACAGTACCAAAGTGCACTAGAAAAAAAGTATATTGGTATATAACACCCACCTTCAATTAGTTTTTTTTGGGGGGCGATGAGCATATCCCACCAGTAGAAATGATTTGTTCCAATAACGCTTGTCCCTCTATATATCTGCAGTATCGCAGCAGAACCGCACACAACTGCCGCACAATACAAATGCACCATAATATACTTTCTAACATAGAAAGTATATTATAACATTGTACAAGGAAGGCAATCCATTAGAATATACATAAAGATAAAACGTAACCTTTATTAATGTTACTATGAGGGACCATTCACACGTCCGTAAGTGTTTTGCGGATCCGCAAAACACGGACACCGGCAATGTGCAGCACTATAATAGAAAATGCCTAATCTTGTCTGCAATTGCGCGAATATCTCCATATGTTCACATGTTCGGCGAATCGCAAACATGCAAAGTTCGCCGCGAGACGACCGCCGGGCAAACCGCAGGGCCATCTCTATTAGTGGCTAATATGACACTTTATTAGACCAGATAGCCAGCTTCTAAAAGAACATTATTTTATTAAAACAAACCACATAAATGCATAAAATCTAACCTAACTAATAAAGTCCAGTCCCTCTATTCTTATTAGTGCGGAGCTCACGCACTATTATATAAAATACATAGTTCCAGAGTGTCCGTTTATCCACTTTGTGTCACTTGGACAGGCAAGTCTGAACGCACCACTAGTCCACTATGATGCTGTTCTTTTCACACAATGCTTGGATCAATACACTGTACAGATATTCCTAATTAAAAAGTACGTATGATTGTTGCTTACCCTAGTATGCCGAAATTGTCAGTTGTTGGCCGGTTAGCTTATACATACGTATTATCTTGGCTTTGCAGCTGCCGTTCTCTGTGTTTGGTCTTTGCGCTTGTACTGGCACATTAGTTTTCAGCGCATGTGCAATGGAGGTCCAGAGACGCCAAATGAGACTCTTGGTTGTGTGCGTTGATCTTACAATTTAGCCTAGTGTTCAGACCAGCTTCTACTCGATATGTAAGTTGCTTATGGAACGAAGTCTAACCAGACGCGTTTTCGAGACCTGCCTGGTCTCTTCCTCAGTGGTATGTAATGTAAATAAGGGACTTAGTCTCTTTTTATACGATAACGTTCATTTAAAAAAATTGGCCGGATTATACTGTGTCGGTATCTTTATTTCAAACCGGGACTGGACTTTGTGATAATCAAAATTCAGACTCTGCGTTTTTCACATGATCATCGAGTCTGTTATTGCACTTTTTCATATATTGTGTCTATCTTTTTCCTTATAATAATACATACTACCACTACTTTCAGTGCTTAGTATACAATATAATTAAATTAAAGAGATGAAAAAATGTAACAATATACAAATCAATAAAAAATAGGTAAAAAAATCTGAGACCGAACATATACACTCACCTAAAGAATTATTAGGAACACCATACTAATATGGTGTTGGACCCCCTTTTGCCTTCAGAACTGCCTTAATTCTACGTGGCATTGATTCAACAAGGTGCTGATAGCATTCTTTAGAAAGGTTGGCCCATATTGATAGGATAGCATCTTGCAGTTGATGGAAATTTGAGGGATGCACACCCAGGGCACGAAGCTCCCATTCCACCACATCCCAAAGATGCTCTATTGGGTTGAGATCTGGTGACTGTGGGGCCATTTTAGTACAGTGAACTCATTGTAATGTTCAAGAAACCAATTTGAAATAATTCGAGCTTTGTGACATGGTGCATTATCCTGCTGGAAGTAGCCATCAGAGGATGGGTACATGGTGGTCATGAAGGGATGGACATGGTCAGAAACAATGCTCAGGTAGCCCGTGGCATTTAAACGATGGCCAATTGGCACTAAGGGGCCTAAAGTGTGCCCAGAAAACATCCCCCACACCATTACACCACCAGCACCAGCCTACACAGTGGTAACGAGCCATGATGGATACATGTTCTCATTCTGTTTACGCAAAATTCGGACTCTACTATTTGAATGTCTTAACAGAAATCGAGACTCATCAGACCATGCAACATTTTTCCAGTCTTCAACAGTCTAATTTTGGTGAGCTTGTGCAAATTGTAGCCTCTTTTTCCTATTTGTAGTGGAGATGAGTGGTACCCGGTGGGGTCTTCTGCTGTTGTAGCCCATCCGCCTCAAGGTTGTGCGTGTTGTGGCTTCACAAATGCTTTGCTGCATACCTTGGTTGTAATGAGTGGTTATTTCAGTCAACGTTGCTCTTCTATCAGCTTGAATCAGTCGGCCCATTCTCCTCTGACCTCTAGCATCAACAAGGCATTTTCGCCCACAGGACTGCCGCATACTGGATGTTTTCCCTTTTCACACCATTCTTTGTAAACCCTAGAAATGGTTGTGTGTGAAAATCCCAGTAACTGAGCAGATTGTGAAATACTCAGACCGGCCCGTCTGGCACCAACAACCATGCCACGCTCAAAATTGCTTAAATCACCTTTCTTTCCCATTCTGACATTCAGTTTGGAATTCAGGAGATTGTCTTGACTAGGACCACAACCCTAACCCTGGGTTCACACCTGAGCGTTTCTGAGACGCGCGTTTTACGCGCGTATTTGTAGCGCGTTTTTATGCGCGTTTTTGCAATAGTAAGCGTGCGTTTGACGCGAGTTTGTGTGATTGACTGCAGTGTTGTCCAATGAGTCTATGGGCCAAAACGCGCGACAAACGCCCCAAAAAAAGCTCAAGAACTTGTTTATGCGTCGGGCGTTTTACAGCGCGTTCAAACGCGCTGTAAAACTCTCAAGTGTGAACCAGGGCCATAGGGAAGCATTGGTTTTCACGTGTTGAGCGTTTTACAGCGCGTTTGAACGTGCTGTAAAACGCTCAGGTGTGAACGTAGGGTTAATGCATTGAAGCAACTGCCATGTGATTGGTTGACTAGATAATCGCATTAATGAGAAATAGAACAGGTGTTCCTAATAATTCTTTAGGTGAGTGTAAATAGATATCTCTATACACAGTATACAGAGAAAAGGAAACAGATGATCTCTGGGGGGCGGTGGGAGGATGCAGGACATGTCGGCGTATTGCTGTAGATCCAAACGCCGACATGTTGTGGAAAACTACCACCGGTCCCTTATAGAAAACCAAATATTTCCATTTCAGAATTCAATCCCCAAGCTGCCATCCATCCAAACTCATAAATCATCTTGGATTCATTTCTTGACATTTTGGCTGCAAAATCTCCTCCTCTCCAATCTTTTTTCACTGTCTGAAGTGCTGCATATCTCAAACCTGTGGGATTGCTATTGTGATGTAGCTTAAAGTGGTATGACAATGAATGTTTTTCATACCCTTTTTTAATATTATTTATATGCTCCGATATTCTAGTTTCTAACTTTCTCCCTGTACGTCCAATATACCGTTTGGAGCACGGACATTCCAATATGTAAATGACCGCTTCCTCATTACATGTTAAAGTCTCTTTTTTTTCCCATTTGAACGTCTTTACTCTTGATTTTATTATAGTGGCTTTTTTTAAAATCAAATTTGGTTTGCTTGCAATTATTGCATAAACCGCACCTATAAAAACCCTTGAGTTCTTCCCAAGGTGTGATCATAGATTTTTCTCTATGCATTTTTATAGTAGGATCTACTTGTATACCCAAATTGGGTTTTCTTGCATAGATTTTTTGGGAGGGTAGATGCCAATAGCTTGTCTTTTAACAACAAGTGCCAATGTTGATTTAGGATCACAGAAATGTTTTAATGTTCTCTATTAAATGGTAGCACTAATTTAGATGAGTTCTCTTTGTTATCTTTCTCTCTCTTTTAAAAAAAAGTTCATCTATCTAGGTTCCGGACCTGATTAAACGAACTATCAATTAAATCAAATGGATATTTTTCTCCATTAGATAAATTTTTTAAAATAAAATAATGTTCATTTTTTTCTAAAGGTGGTTTAGCAGGCCAAGCAACACGTTGAAGAGTGCTCCTATTTACGGTATATTGAAGTCTATTTAAAAAAAAAAACCACTAGGAGTCGGCTCCCAAAGTGAAGTAGCAGATACAAGAGTTCTTAATTCATTTTAGATTGGATTATTATTAGGATGGATATTTGGGGATATATGGAAAATAAAAAGTAGAAGATCCAAAACTATTGTTTTACAAAAACGAATATAGAAGGGTCTATTAAAAATAAATCTAATCCCACATTGTTGGAGACATTCAGAGACATTCAAAAATTCTAATTAAACTATTAAGACAAACTCACAGATTGACATAACCCTGTTCAAGGGACTATAGTAGAATGTGGTCATTTAAGTTGGATTCACAGGAACACTATTCTAAAACATAACCTTTAATGATACAATATTAAAAGCCAATACACCCTTATTACAATGAAAAGAAAAATATTCAAAAATAAACTCAAAACCTCATGCGAGATTACTATTCCAATAACTGATAATTGCAGAAGGGTAGGCAGACATCTCATAGGCCTTGCATGGGGGCGATATCCCTAATGCTGGCCCTATTGCTGCCGCCCTGCCTGCAAACGGAATAGCCGTCCCGATAGGGGCGATCCCATGTCTCATGTCTCCTGATAGCCCTAGGATGACCCTGACACGGGAAAAAATTCCAACAATGTGAAATTGTGGCCCTAGGTTTGGACCTGAACTAATATAAATACCAAAAATAACAACCATGTACAATTCCCCAGGTGGGGTGACAAAAAACACCCAATAATAAAGTACAGTGAAAATAATAGTGATACAACGAAATCCAGAAAAATGTGTCCTTAGAAATGTCCTATACCGTCCCTACGCATTTCGCCTAGTTGATTTCAGGCTCCTCAGGGGACATACCAGACTAAAAAGGTACCTGTCACCAAAATTTGTCACCAGAGCAAAGAAAAGATAACGTTTTACTTTTCTGATAACAAAGTAGTCACTATTATAAGAACTGACTACTAAATACACTACTGGATGGTTTTTAGCAAGAGCCGGAAGTGTACAAGTTTATAGCATAAGGTATTACTTGTCTAATAGAAAAGTAGTCGCTATTATGAGAACTGACTACAAAATACACTAACTGGATGGTCTTTAGCTAAAGCCAGAAGTGTGCAAGTTTATATCAATAGCCTAGGTCGAAACCGAGGGCCTCGCTAATTACCCCTCTCTTGTGCCAAGAAACGTTCTCGAGGGCTGAACAGTAATATAGGTTTGTTTGACAAGATATCTGATGCATAGATCAATAAATAGAATTACGAACAGATATAATGATGTTGTTGATTCAGTAGAAACCATATATCCATGGACGCAAATTTATAATTAGCCATCAATAACCTACAAACCGGATTCCAAAAAAGTTGGGACACTAAACAAATTGTGAATAAAAACTGAAAGCAATGATGTGGAGATGGCAAATGTCAATGTTTTATTTGTAATAGAACGTAGCTGACAGATCAAACGTTTAATCCGAGTAAATGTATCATTTTAAAGGAAAAATACGTTGATTCAAATTTTCACGGTGTCAACAAATCCCAAAAAAGTTGGGACAAGTAGCAATAAGAGGCTAAAAAAAGTAAATTGGAGCATAACGAAGAGCTGGAAGACCAATTAACACTAATTAGGTCAATTGGCAACATGATTGGGTATAAAAAGAGCTTCTCAGAGTGGCAGTGTCTCTAAGAAGCCAAGATGGGTAGAGGATCACCAATTCCCACAATGTTGCGCAGAAAGATAGTGGAGCAATATCAGAAAGGTGTTACCCAGCGAAAAATTGCAAAGGCTTTGCATCTATCATCATCAACTGTGCATAACATCATCCGAAGATTCAGAGTATCTGGAACAATCTCTGTGCGTAAGGGTCAAGGCCGTAAAACCATACTGGATGCCCGTGATCTCCGGGCCCTTAAACTACACTGCACCACAAACAGGAATGCTACTGTAAAGGAAATCACAGAATGGGCTCAGGAATACTTCCAGAAACCATTGTCAGTGAACACAATCCACCGTGCCATCCGCCGTTGCCAGCTGAAACTCTACAGTGCAAAGAAGAAGCCATTTCTAAGCAAGATCCACAAGCTCAGGCGTTTTCACTGGGCCAGGGATCATTTAAAATGGAGTGTGGCAAAATGGAAGACTGTTCTGTGGTCAGACGAGTCACGATTCGAAGTTCTTTTTGGAAATCTGGGACGCCATGTCATCCGGACCAAAGAGGACAAGGACAACCCAAGTTGTTATCAACATTCAGTTCAGAAACCTGCATCTCTGATGGTATGGGGTTGCATGAGTGCGTGTGGCATGGGCAGCTTGCATGTCTGGAAAGGCACCATCAATGCAGAAAAATATATTCAGGTTCTAGAACAACATATGCTCCCATCCAGACGTCATATCTTTCAGGGAAGACCCTGCATTTTTCAACAAGATAATGCCAGACCACATTCTGCATCAATCACAACATCATGGCTGCATAGGAGAAGGATCCGGGTACTGAAATGGCCAGTCTGCAGTCCAGATCTTTCACCTATAGAGAACATTTGGCGCTTCATAAAGAGGAAGGTGCAACAAAGAAGGCCCAAGACGATTGAACAGTTAGAGGCCTGTATTAGACAAGAATGGGAGAGCATTCCTATTTCTAAACTTGAGAAACTGGTCTCCTTGGTCCCCAGACGTCTGTTGAGTGTTGTAAGAAGAAGGGGAGATGCCACACAGTGGTGAAAATGGCCTTGTCCCAACTTTTTGGGGATTTGTTGACACCATGAAATTCTAATTCAACATATTTTTCCCTTAAAATGGTACATTTTCTCAGTTTAAACTTTTGTTCCGTGATTTATGTTCTATTCTGAATAAAATATTAGAAGTTTGCACCTCCACATCATTGCATTCAGTTTTTATTCACGATTTGGATAGTGTCCCAACTTTTTTGGAATCTGGTTTGTATATTTTTAACATGATAAGCCAATTAAGATGTATATAGAGTATACTGGTGGATCCAGCTGTACTTCCGTGCCCAAAAGATATAAAGGGGCGACCCTTAAATGTCCTCCGATATCGAGGGGCGGTCTGTGTAGTGGTGTAGATACATCCCGGACGGCAGGCGGTGGCTAAGATGTCAGGCAGATAGAGCAGCCAGACGCTACTGGTGTTCTCAGTATTTAAGAGCTACTTCCGGGTGCCGTCTGACGTCATCGGCAAACATGTGACCCCGCTGCCGATCACATGACCGCATGGGCCGGCTAAACATGCCATTCTCTATATAAAAAGGCGAAGTTAAAGGGGTTGTCCCACTTTGCTGTTTCAATCTTACCAGCAGTAAATGTCCTGATAACTTCCTGGTTCTCAGGCAGTTGAGTGAAGGCCACGCCCCCTCATGACTCACCCTCAGAGCTCAGTCCGTGCTCGTTCATGTGGATGAGTCATCCACATGGAGCCTGCAGAGTATGTAAAGCCCATCCCCCTGCTGGGGAATCACTCAGTGACCACTGACCAATGCTAGTGAACTAATGGAGTAACTTGTGGCTGTCCTGCATTCTAATACACTTTTACACATAAAACCTGTGTTACAAACCCATTCTGTGCAGCAAAAACAATAAATCACTACAGCCCAAATGCATGTTAGCTAGTAGCCATATGATCTGTGCTAGATATAGATAGATATATTCACTGACTTATTACCCAGCTTTCCCGATGTCTGATATTATAACTGACTTATTACCCAGCTTTCCCGGTATCAGATATTATCACTGACTTATTACCCAGCTTTCCCGGTGTACAATAATATTACAGACTTATTACCCAGCTTTCCCGGTGTACAATAATATTACAGACTTATTACCCAGCTTTCCCGGTGTACAATATTATCACTGACTTATTACCCAGCTTTCCCGGTGTACAATATTATCACTGACTTATTACCCAGCTTTCCCGGTGAACAATATTATCACTGACTTATTACCCAGCTTTCCCGGTATCAGATATTATCACTGACTTATTACCCAGCTTTCCCGGTATCAGATATTATCACTGACTTATTACCCAGCTTTCCCGGTGTACAATATTATCACTGACTTATTACCCAGCTTTCCCGGTGTACAATATTATCACTGACTTATTACCCAGCTTTCCCGGTGTACAATAATATTACAGACTTATTACCCAGCTTTCCCGGTGTACAATAATATTACAGACTTATTACCCAGCTTTCCCGGTGTACAATATTATCACTGACTTATTACCCAGCTTTCCCGGTGTACAATATTATCACTGACTTATTACCCAGCTTTCCCGGTGAACAATATTATCACTGACTTATTACCCAGCTTTCCCGGTATCAGATATTATCACTGACTTATTACCCAGCTTTCCCGGTATCAGATATTATCACTGACTTATTACCCAGCTTTCCCGGTGAACAATATTATCACTGACTTATTACCCAGCTTTCCCGGTGAACAATATTATCACTGACTTATTACCCAGCTTTCCCGGTGAACAATATTATCACTGACTTATTACCCAGCTTTCCCGGTAAAGCTGGGTAATAAGTCAGTGATAATATCTGATACCGGGAAAGCTGGGTAATAAGTCAGTGATAATATTGTACACCGGGAAAGCTGGGTAATAAGTCAGTGATAATATCTGATACCGGGAGAGCTGGGTAATAAGTCAGTGATAATATCTGATACCGGGAAAGCTGGGTAATAAGTCTGTAATATTATTGTACACCGGGAAAGCTGGGTAATAAGTCAGTGATAATATTGTACACCGGGAAAGCTGGGTAATAAGTCAGTGATAATATCTGATACCGGGAAAGCTGGGTAATAAGTCAGTGATAATATCTGATACCGGGAAAGCTGGGTAATAAGTCAGTGATAATATCTGATACCGGGAAAGCTGGGTAATAAGTCTGTAATATTATTGTACACCGGGAAAGCTGGGTAATAAGTCAGTGATAATATTGTACACCGGGAAAGCTGGGTAATAAGTCAGTGATAATATTGTACACCGGGAAAGCTGGGTAATAAGTCAGTGATAATATCTGATACCGGGAAAGCTGGGTAATAAGTCAGTGATAATATTGTACACCGGGAAAGCTGGGTAATAAGTCAGTGATAATATCTGATACCGGGAAAGCTGGGTAATAAGTCAGTGATAATATTGTACACCGGGAAAGCTGGGTAATAAGTCAGTGATAATATCTGATACGGGGAAAGCTGGGTAATAAGTCAGTGATAATATCAGACATCGGGAAAGCTGGGTAATAAGTCAGTGATAATATTGTACACCGGGAAAGCTGGGTAATAAGTCAGTGATAATATCTGATACCGGGAAAGCTGGGTAATAAGTCAGTGATAATATCTTTTACGGGGAAAGCTGGGTAATAAGTCAGTGATAATATCTGATACCGGGAAAGCTGGGTAATAAGTCTTATAGACTTATTACCCAGCTTTCCCGGTGTCTGATATTATCACTGACCTATTACCCAGCTTATATGGGGGGAAGGGCATCTGTGGAGGGCACTTATGGGGTGGGGGCATCTGTGGAGGACACTTATGGGGTGGGGGGGCATCTGTGGAGGGCACTTATGGGGTGGGGGCATCTGTGGAGTGCACTTATGGGGTGGGGGGGTATCTGTGGAGGGCACTTATGGGGTGGGGGGGGCATCTGTGAAGGGCACTTATGGGGTGGGGGCATCTGTGGAGTGCACTTATGGGGTGGGGGCATCTGTGGAGTGCATTTATGGGGTGGGGGCATCTGTGGATGGCACTTATGGGGTGGGGGGGCATCTGTGGAGGGCACTTATGGGGTGGAGGGGGCATCTGTGGATTGCTGCCTGGACTCCTTCTGGGCGCCGGAGCACACGGCGTCCTCGGTTGCTATGACGCCGTGCACTCCCTCATGCTGCCGGAAAACAGTAATACACTGCTATGATCTGTAAGATGTATCACTGTATTCCGGTGGCAGGAGGGAGCGCACGGCGTCATAGCAACCGAGGACGCCGTGTGCTCCGGCGCCCAGAAGGAGTCGGCCCGTGACTAATAGGGCCCAGGGGAGCATATCAATCACTAACCTCTGCCACCGTGATCTTCCAGGGCCCTCCTCCCTCCTCTAGAATCTGCAGGACAGCAGCGTAGCAGGCAGACAGTCTCTCTCCCCGGCACTATCTCCAGCATGCAGGACACGCCTCCCCAGCTTGTAAAACAACCATGCGTGCGCGTTCTCGAGCGGCCGGCTGGGGAGAAGGTAGGACATTGTGCGCAGGCGCGGCACATACAAGCCCCGCAAGTATCTGGCCGTATCCATGGGATACAGGTAGACAACAGAGGCGCAGATGAAGGCATTTTTCAGGAGAACCGTGCAAGTTAGGAAATGGAAGTTATTTAGAAGATTATTCAAGGACACTTGGGGAAACTGATTAACAGCAATTAATGAAATGGGACAACCCCTTTAAGTGCCGATAGTGATAAGAGAACAAAACAGATAAATCGGTCCATATATAGTGATTTAATAGACTAGATCTCCGCAAGTAATTGCCAGTTCAGTGTAATTCTTTTTATATGCAAATCATGTGACAGTCATATAATCCAGCCCACTTACAAGCCAAGCCGTGTACAGACAAAGCAAGGCTATGCTGTAGATAGTAACAGCACGGTGAGAAAGGAGAATATTCCCTTCATTTAATGAATAAAGGGACATCACAACTTGTTAGTATGTCAATGTGGTAGCCCTAGGCTAGTAGACTACTAATAATTTAATATGGGGGCGATTAGCTACAAAGTAATGGGGATCTATTAGGACAGGTTCACCTCCCAGCCAACGTTTATTGGAATAAATACAATGTCAATAATAAATTGATCCTCAAATCATAAGATATAGTAGGCCCCTTAGAGAAAACACACAAATTCAATGCATTCATTTAGTCCAACGGGTCCAACGGTGTTGAGCATAAGAATCTATCTGGACTCTTTTTGGTTGACCTTAACAGACCCTGCATGACTGGCCCATATATGTCTAGAGATGGGTTTATCCCGTCTGTTCCGGATATCCCCAATATGTTCAAGGATTCTTTTCTTGAAGATCCTTTTGGTTTTGCCTACATATTTAAGTCTGCAGTCACACTGAGCCGAGTAAATTACTCCAGAGGTATTGCAATTTGCAAAGCTGCTGGTATAAAATACCTTGTCTTCAGAACTATTTGTGAAAGTTTTCCCTGAAGATATAAACATGCATGCCTTACATTTACCGCATTTGCCGCTGTTGGACAGCCATGTGCTAATTTCTGGAGAGTCTAGATGACTGTGGACTAGTGTGTCTCCCATACTAAGCCCACGTCTATAAGTAATAGCCAGGTTTTCAGATAATACTGCAGTTAAATCAGGGTCAGTCTTGATAAGTGACCAATATCGATTCAAAATATCTCGAACTTGTTGAGACTCTGAGTCAAAAGTACCAATGATCCTAATTGGATCTTGGGGACTCGTTCTCTTCATTTGTGGCTGTAATAGGGAGGAACGGTCTCTGAAGTTTGCCCAATTCCACACTTCATATAGGCATGGGCTCGGGTATCCCTTTTGTTTAAAGTGATGGAATAGCTTAGATGCCTCATGTGTAAAATCTTCTGATTCAGAACAGTTTCTCCGAACCCTCAGAAATTGTCCTTTGGGGATACCCCTTTTTAAAAGCTTAGGATGGAAACTATCCCATCGTAAAAGACTATTGATCGAGGTCTTTTTCTGAAAAATGGTGGTTTTTCTGCAATTGTTTTCCTCTCTCTCTAGGTGTACGTCCAGAAAAGTAATAGCATTGCAATGAATTTCTGAAGTAAAAAATAAACCTGTGGTTTGAATTAAATGTATCCATAAACTATTGAAAATCACTTTCAGTCCCTGACCACAGAAGTAAGACATCATCTATGAATCTGGACCAAAGAGATATATGTCTGGTCCAGTATATCATAGATTCTGAGAAGACCTCTGTTATCTCCCACCAGCCCAGGAGCAGATTTGCATAGGTTGGTGCCCAAGGGCTACCCATAGCGGTGCCCCTGAGCTGGTGGTAGAAACGGTCCTCATAAACAAAATAATTATGCGTTAAAACGAAGTTGAGTAATTGCAGAACAAATAGGTTGTGTTGATACATATCCTTAGATCTAGAATCCAGAAAATATGTTACTGCTGATAAGCCCTTATTATGGGGAATTGAAGTATAGAGGGCCTCTACTTCGATAGAGTCAAACCAACTGTCTGGTTCTATAATGACACCCTCAACTTGTTTTAATAAATCCGTCGTGTCACGTAGATACGACGGTAAAGCAGATACAAAGTGACGTAAAACTTGATCAATATAGGTTCCTGCATGGTTAGGCTCTCAATTCCTGAAACTATAGGCAGTCCTTTTAAAGGGGTAGTTCCTTTGTGGATTTTGGGGAGTCTATAAAACGTTGCTGTTTTTGGAGTCGTAGGTAACAAATACTCAAATTCTTTGCGGTCTATGCATTTATCTTCTAGACCCTCTCAGAGAATTTGAAATAACTTAACTGAATACTTGATAGTTAAGTCTACCCTCAATACTTCATAGCTCTTTTTATCTGATAATAAGGAAAGGCATATGTCCCTGTATTGTTGAAGGGAGAGGATAACAATGTTTCCCCCTTTGTCCAATGACTTTACTATGATGTTTCTGTTAGTACTGAGATTCCGTAGTGCCACCATTTCTGCTCGAGTATCGTTTTTATTAGGACAGGTGTATCTTATTTTTTCCAAATCTCATATAACTGACTTCAAGAAGATATCTATATTGGCTTTATTAAGTGTTTTTGGTGGCATTTATGAACTTGTATTTCTCAAAGTGGTAAAAGGACCCTGTCCACTTGGTCGTTCATTCTCATCTAATAGGTGTATCAGATTTTCAAAGCCCTCCAAATCACCTATTTCTAGACCTAATTTAGAGCATCTCTTTTTATCCGATGTAGCAAAAATCTTATGCCATTGGAGTTTCCTAGTAAAGAGATGTATGTCTTTGATCTAATCGAAGCAGTTAAATCGTTTTGTCGGCACGAAGGTAAGTCCTTTTCTCAGTACAGATATTTCGTCTTCGGACAGAATCATCCCTGATAGATTTATAATAAGGGTATTATAAAAGGGTGGTGTGTTCACTTTTTGTTGTTGTGTTGTTGGGGTTGTTGTCAGTCCCTTAGTGCATAGGTGTTTGGTGGAGGTTGGCCTAAAAAAGTGGTAGGGGGGTTCGGTGTAGGAATTGCCAAAGAGCCAGAGGGTCCAGATAAATACACACAATCAGGGAGCACAGTGCAAGATACACATACCCAATACCAAGCACATCAAGAAGTCGACCAAGACATACACACAATCCACAACAGTCAAGAAACAACAGATTACATTTCCAAGTTCAGCACAGGTCACGTTCCCAGCACATTCACTTTTTCAAGCCATGTCCCAACTAGTCTCTCGGTACAACCAGCTCAACAAATAAAGGAAAACAATATCACCACAGTGGCACAAATTCACGTGCACATTACACAATCACCTGGAAGAAAAAGGGAACACGAATTGGGGGATATAAATTCAGGGACAAAGACAAAAATGTGGAAAGTGGCAGACACAACATTATAAATCTAAGCTCTACTGTTTTAAATGATAATCAAACGAAATTATTGACTAAAGGCTTAAAATTTGCACCAAGTGCACCTTTATATTTTTTTTTAGATTTATATAGGTATAGAAAAATATAGAAAAAAATTATGCTGCAAAAATATATATTTTTAAATCTGATCATGCCACATATGCCAAATACATCCACTTACCAACACGTGGATGTAAAATTAAAATCTAAAATGTACCCAAAACAGGAAATGGGGAAGGAGGCACTAGCATTTAAAGGGGCAGTGGATACTGAAATAAGAAAATTGAAAATTCATGGGAAAAAGAATAGTAATTTCACGAACAAAGAAATTCAAGCTTTGAAAGACTTTCAGCAGAACCAAAAAATAACTATCCGCCCCGCCTATAAGGGCGGAGCAATAGTTATTCTTGATACTGCTAATTACGAAAAGGTGAAATTGATGAATTACAGCAGAAAATGTAACTGACTATTTATTTTGTTAACCTGTCTACTAGGTATAGCAGTGGTACTTCACACCCAAAAATTGTTGAATTTCACCAGAACATGTAACTGACAATAATTTTTATTTTTTTAACGGTCTACTAGGTATAGCAGTGGTACATCACACCCAAAAATTTGTGAATTTCACCCGAAAATGTAACAGACAAATTATAGATTTTTTTTTTACCTGTCTACTAGGTATAGCAGTGGTACATCCCACCCCAAAATTGGTGAATTTCACCAGAAAATGTAACAGACAATTTTTTTTATTGTTTTACCTGTCTACTAGGTATAGCAGTGGTGCTTCACACCCAAAGATTGGTGAATTACACCAGAAAATGTAACTGACATATTTTTTTTTTTTACCGGTCTACTAGGTATAGTAGTGGTACTACACACACAAAAATTGGTGAATTTTACCCGAAAATGTAACTGACAAAGTAGTGAAATGATATCAAATAAAATACGTACAAATAAAATAAAAATATTTGATTTATGAGGTTGAGTTCCATATGGAGTAGGAGTTTGAGGAGGAGGTGGACGTAGTGGTGTAGGTGGAAGTGGCGGTGGAGGAGGACGAGGTAGCCAACACAGGTTTATGGTTTTAATTTAATTTTTTTAAATTAGGGAACACTCTAAAAGAGTGTGAAATATCCAAAATACAAGAATGAGATATTGTGCTGCAGTATAACATTGCCTGGTTAGTGCCGGTATTCATGTCTATTCTGCACAAGGTACGGACAAGTCCTGAGGGATCCATGCCTGGTTCATTTTAATGAACGTGAGCTTGTCCACATTGGCTGTGGACAGGCCGCTGCGCTTGTCTGTGATGACGCCCCCTGCCGTGTTAAACACGCGTTCAGATAATACACTGGCTGCAGGGCAGTCCAGCACCTCCAAGGGGTAAAGGGAAAGCTCAGGCCATGTGCCCAATTTGGAGACCCAGAAGTTGAAGGGGGTAGACCCATCATTAAGTACGTGTAGGCGTGTGCACACATACTGCTCCACCATGTTGGTGAAATGTTGCCTCCTGCTAAGACGTTCCATATCAGCTGGTGGTGCTGGTTGTTGTGGCGTGCTGACAAAGCTTTTATACATTTTGGCCATGCTAACCCTGCCTTAAGAGGTGCTGGCGGTGCCCCAGCTGCTTTGACGACCTCGTCCTCTGCCTTCGCCTTGTGCTTCCACTGTGCCCCCGCTGTCAGGTGGGAATGCCAACAGCAGCTCGTCTACCAGTGTGCGCTTGTACTCGCGCATCTTACGATCACGCTCCAGTGAGGGAATTAAGGACGGTACGTTGCTAGGTGGATAGCCCTGGGAAACCCTGCTAACAGAGTCATCAAAAAGCAGAAGAGACTGCTGCATGACTTGGGGCTCTGACTGCTTGGCTGATTTGAAAGGGGGTGAGGTGAAAAACTGATGGACATCGGCTGCAGGAGACTGGGTGGGAGACAATGTGAAGGAACTGGATCCACTGTCAGCAACCCAATCTACTATCGCCTGTACTTGTTCAGGCCTCACCATTCGTAGAGCCGCATTAGGCCCGACCAAACACCGCTGCAGGTTCTGGCGCATACTCGCACCTGAGGAAGGGTTTTTACTTGTGCATGTAGCTGGTACAGATCAACACGTCCTCTCCCGGCAACAGGAGCTCCACCAGCAGCACCACGACCTGGGCCACGTCCCTTATTTGACACTCTCCTCATATTTAGGATCTTGCCCTAAATGGGTGTTTAATTAATAGTAGAATAGAACGACAGTATGTAAAGGGTGTATCTCACATGGCCTGAACCAGACTAGGCCTCAATTAAAGATTTGTTTGCCCAAAATGGCTGTATTTCAAATACCTGGATCAAACCCCTGTATTTAAAGGGTGTATCTCACATGGTCTGAACCATACTAGGCTTCAATTAAAGATTTGTTTGCCCAAAATGGCTGTATTTCAAATACCTGAATCAAACCCCTGTATGTAAAGGGTGTATCTCACACGGCCTGAACCAGACTAGGCATCAATTAAAGATTTGTTTGCCCAAAATGGCTGTATTTCAAATACCTGAATCAAACCCCTGTATTTAAAGGGTGTATCTCACACGGCCTGAACCAGACTAGGCCTCAATTAAAGATTTGTTTGCCCAAAATGGCTGTATTTCAAATACCTGAATCAAACCCCTGTATTTAAAGGGTGTATCTCACACGGCCTGACCCACAGTAGGCCTAAATTAAAGATTTGTGCACCAAATGGCGGCATTTCAAATATCTGAATATAACCCAAATGTATAAAGGGTGTATCTCACAATGAGATATGCAGCAAAGGCTGCCAAATAAACATTTTTTGCCCAAACGAGTGTTTGTTTAATAACTGAATATGGCAGCAGTACATAACCCTGGAATTTCAAAGTCAAGATGCTGCAAGGCCTGAAATATTGTGTATTTTGCCCCCAAAATGGTGTTTTATTAATGAAAGAATATAAGCGCTGCATATACAGGGTGTATCTCACACGGCCTGACCCACAGTAGGCCTGAATTAAAGATTTGTGCACCAAGTGGCGGTATTTCAAATATCTGAATATAACCCAAATGTATAAAGGGTGTATCTCACAATGACATATGCAGCAAAGGCTGCCAAATAAACTTTTTTTGCCCAAACGAGTGTTTGCTTAATAACTGAATATGGCAACAGTATATAACTCTGGAATTTCAAACATCAAGATTCTGCAAGGCCTGAAATATTGTGTATTTTGCCCCAAAAAGGGTGTTTTATTAATGAAAGAATATAAGCCCTGTATATACAGGGTGTATCTCACACGGCCTGACCCACAGTAGGCCCCAATTAAAGATTTGTGCATCAAATGGCGGCATTTCAAATATCTGAATATAACCCAAATGTATAAAGGGTGTATCTCACAATGACATATGCAGCAAAGGCTGCCAACAATTTTTTTTTGCCCAAACGGGTGTTTGTTTAATAACTGAATATGGCAGCAGTATATAACCCTGGAATTTCAAACGTCAAGATGCTGCAAGGCCTGAAATATTGTGTATTTTGCCCCAAAAAGGGTGTTTTATTCATGAAAGAATATAAGCCCTGTATATACAGGGTGTATCTCACACGGCCTGAGCCACAGTAGGCCTCAATTAAAGATTTGTGCACCAAATGGCGGTATTTCAAATATCTGAATATAACCCCTGTATATACAGGGTGCATCTCACACGCCCTGATCCACACTAGGCCGCAATTACATTTGTTGGCCCAAAATGTCTGTATTTCAAATACCTAAATAGAACCCATGTATTTAAACACACACCCTGATCCACAGTAGAACGCTATCAAAGAATTGTGGCCAAAATGGCTTTATTTCAAATAACTGACTAGAAAGACAGTATGTAAAGGCGGTATCTCACAATGACATATGTAGCAAAGGCTGCCAACTATTTTTTTTTTGCCCAAACGGGTGTTTGTTTAATAACTGAATTTGACAGCAGTATATAACCCTGGAATTTCACATGTGCTGATGCTGCAAGGCCTGAAAAATAGTGGAATCTGGCAAATAAAATGTGCTTTTAAAAATCAAGAAAATGATGGCTGTATTTCTAGTCTAAATTGCACACTGACTAATCCAGATGTTGTATATTGCCCAAAAAGTTTTTTTATTTTTTTTTAACAGAATATGAAAGCTGTATATATTAAACTTGAATTCAACACTTGCAGATCAGGAAAATAGTGTTTTTGGGCAAAAAAGTGTGTTTTTAAAACCCCAGAAAATGATGGCTGTATTTCTAGCTCAAATTGCACACTGACTAATCCAGATGTTGTATATTGCAGAAAAAGTGTTTTTTTTTTTAACAGAATATGAAAGCTGTATATATTAAACTTGAATTTAACACCTGCAGATCTGGAAAATAGTGTTTTTTGGCACAAAAAGTGTGTTTTTAAAAACCCAGAAAATGATGACTGTATTGCTAGCTTAAATTGCACACTGACTAAGCCTGCAAATGCACCAGATGTTGTAAATTGCCCAAAAAATTGGGATTTTCAATTTCCGAAAAGCTCAGATGCAGTGCTAGTGCACTAAGCTTGCATAAAATGGCCGCCGCCGCCGCCGCCCACCTAACTGACTTATTAAAGTTATTTTTTTTCGGTCACTGGGCTCAGGGCAGGATAAAAAAATTGTGCCCTGCACCCACAAAACACAATGTATGTAGATCGCTGAGTTAGATTCAGATTTTAATCACCAGCAGCATCCTCTCCCTACACTAATCAGAGCAGAGTGACGTGCAGCGCTACGTGACTCCAACTTATATAGAGGCTGGGCCACATGCTACACTGGCCAATCACAGCCATGCCATAAGTAGGCATGGCTGTGATGGCTTCTAAGGTCAGACAGTTAACCGCTGCAGCCTTTCAAAAAGCGCCAAGAAAGCGCCGAACCCGAACTTTTACTGAAATGTTCGTGTTCGGGTCCGGGGTCCAAAAATCCAAAAGTTCGGTACGAACCCAAACTTTACAGTTCTGGTTCGCTCAACCCTAGTCATTATCATTTGACATGAAAAACTTGCTACTTTTGTCATTTACTTTCTGTTACACAAATACTCCAGTTGTGAGATATTCTCTTTATAATGGCATCCCCTGGTGTTTAATCTGTATAATAATGTGTATGTCCACTTACTGAGCTGTATGAGCATGGTCGCGCATGCTCAGTTTCATCCTTCAACTTCAACCACTTGGATCTTTTTATAGAAGCTGTGACAGTTACAGAGAGAAAGGACAATCCCTCTGAGAAAGGGCAAGCTCCCTGAAAAGAACACATCCACTGAACTGCCAGCTTGAAATAAATCTTGCAGACTTGGAAGTACAAGGCTGGTTCTAGATTTGCTGAAAAAGATTGTCATGCAGAATTTTATGCTTGATTTTTATTTTATTTTTACATCAATTATGGAAAAAACCCTTTAAGGAACTAAAAATGTCAAGAATAGTTTTAATAATTCTAATGTATTAAATGTATCTAAATTAATTTGAGCCAATTATTGCCTATTTTGATTATAATGCAATTGTTTTCTGCATCATCAATGTTTGCAGTAAAACCCATTTTTCAGACTTATTGTGTCATCAGTTCAAGATAACTCTGAATACGCTGGGTCCCCACAACACACATACATCAAGAGAGGAGCCAGCTGATTGAATTGTTCTGCTTTGTCCTCTGCCATGATAGATGAACATGGAAGAGCCAGTTGTAGTTTACACTTGGAAGATATATTTATCTACACGCCAGACTAGGACTTTAGTTGTTCTTGATATTAAGGGACACAAATATATAACATTGTATGTACATTAATTAAACATTACCATAACTCTAAGAAGGTGATAATCCAAAGTAAGTTTATTTATCTGGATTGATTATATAAAGACAGAAACAATAGTTGATTTAATGCATAAATAAATATACTGTTGACTATATGATTATAACAAAAAACTGAAATACACATTCAACCTTCTACTCTGATAGATGTGCGGGAGATACACCTACATGGTAATTTAGTTTTTAAGGCTGGAAAAAGACATACAGGATATACATCCAGTTCATTATACAGCAATGTTTATCTACAGCAGGCATGCTCAACCTGCGGCCCTCCAGCTGTTGCAAAACTAAAACTCCCATCATTCCCTGACAGCCTACAGCTATCATCCTACAGAAGGGCATTGTGGAAGTTGTAGTTTTACAACAGCTAGAGGGCTGCAGATTGAGCATCCCTGAGCATCACCAAGAATTTTTTTTACTCAACTCTCTAGATCAGTGAACCTTTTGTAATCTGATAATTCTCTTTCAAATATACAAATCTATGCATCCTTAAATTTCAATATACGGTATACGCATATTCTTTAAAATAGATTGTATGCATTTATGAATATATAAGGGCACAGATAGCATGATTGCTGCACCAGAGTATCCAGGAGACACATGGAGATACAGCAACTTACAGAATACATTTTCCCTTTAATCATTTATGAGATCCTCCTTATACAGATGCATCTAAATAAATTAGAATACAGTGAGGAACAGAACTATTTGAACACCCTGCAATTTTGCAAGTTCTCCAACTTAGGAATCATGGAGGGGTCTGAAATTCACATTGTAGGTGCATTCCCACTCTAAGAGACAGAACTGAAATAAAAAAAAATCAGGAAATCACATTGTATGATTTTTAAAATTTTTATTTGTCTTGCACTGTTGAACATAACTATTTGAACACCTGAGAAACAGCAAGAATTTTGACTCTGAAAGACCTGTTACTGTGCCTTTAAAAAGTCCACCACTCAGCACCTGTCTGGGCTCTTTAAAGATACCTGTCCACCCCACAGTTAGTCAGACGCCAACTACTACCAAAGAGCTGTCAAAAGACACCAGAGACAAAATTGTGTACCTCCACAAGGCTGGAAAGGGCTACAGGGCAATTGCCAAGCAGCTTGGTGAAAATAGATCAACTGTTGGAGCAATTGTTGCAAAATGGAAGAGACTAAAGACGACTGGCAATCTCCCTCGGACTGAGGCTCCATGCAAGATCTCACCTCGTGGGGTATCACTGATGATAAGAAAGGTGAGGAATCAGCCCAGAACTACAAGGGAGGAGCTGGTCAATGACATGAAGAGAGCTGGGACCACAGTCTCAAAGATCACTGTCGGTAGAACACTACGCCGTCATGGTTTCAAATCATACATTGCATGGAAGGTTCCCCTGTTCAAGTCATGACATGTCCAGGCCCATCTGAAGTTTGCCAATGACCATCTGGATGATCCAGAAGAGGCATGGGAGAAAGTCATGTGGTCAGCTGAGACCAAAGTAGAACTTTTTGGTCTAAACTTAATTTGTCGTGTTTGGAGGAAAAAGAAGGATCATTTGTATCCCAAGAACACATCCCTACTGTGAAGCATGGGGGTGGTAACATCATGCTTTGGGATGCTTTTCTGCGTAGAGGACAGGACGACTGCACTGTATTAAGGAGAGGATAAATGGGGCCAGGGTAACCAAGGAGTGGCTCCATAAGAAGCATATCAAGGTTCTGGAGTGGCCTAGGCAGTCTCCAGACCTAAATCCAATAGAACATCTTTGGAGGGAGCTGAAACTCTGTGTTGCTCAGCGACAGCCCCCAAGCCTGACAGATCTAGAGGAGATCTGTGTGTAGGAGTGGGCTAAAATCCCTGTTGCAGTGTGTGCAAACCTGGTCAAGAACTACAGGAAACATTTGACCTCTGTAATTGAAAACAAAGGCTTCTGTACCAAATATTAAGACAGATTTTTTCAGGTGTTCAAATACTTATGTTCAGCAGTGCAAGACAAATACATTTTTTTTTAAATCATACAATGTGATTTCCTGATTATTTCTTTTTTGTATTCTGTCTCTCAGAGTGGGAATGCACCTACAATGTTAATTTCAGACCCCTCCATGATTTTGTATTCTGTCTCTCCAAGTGGTGGAACTTGCAAAGTCGTAGGGTGTTCCTCACTGTAGCATTGAAAAGTTCATTTATTTAAAGGGGTTGTCCAGGTTCAGAGCTGAACCTGGACATCCCTCCATTTTCACCCCGGCAGCCCTCCTGAGCCTGGCATCGGAGCATCTCATGCTCCGATGCGCTCCAGTGCCCTGCGCTAGATCGCGCAGGGCACAGGCTCTTGTGTTTTCAATAACACACTGCCGGGCGGTAACTTCAGCCCAGCAGTGTGTTCGGTGACGTCACCGGCTCTGAGGGGCGGGCTTTAGCTCTGCCCTAGCCGTTTTACTGGCTAGGGCAGAGCCAAATCCCGCCCATCAGTGCCGGTGACGTCACCGGGCTTCCTGTCAGCCCCATAGAGAGCCCCGGTACGTCACCGGAACTCAGAAAAATGCCTTTGCCCTGCGCGATTTAGCGCAGGGCAAAGGAGAGCATCGGAGCATGAACTGCTCCGATGCTTATGTCAGGGGGGCTGCCGGGGTGAAAATGGAGGGATGTCCAGGTTCAGCTCTGAACCTGGACAACCCCTTTAAGTAACTGAATTCTATAGTATTTTATAGTGCTTATTTCTTTTAATGTTGATTATTATTGCTTGCAGCTAATGAAAACCCAAAAGTCAGTAAGTATCTCAGAAAATTAGAATATTGTGAAAAAGTTCAATATTGTAGACCTTTGGTGTCACACTCTAATTTGCTAATCGACACACAAAACACATGCAAAGGTTTCCTATGCACTAATGGTACCTCAGTCTGGTTCCATAGGCTACAAAATTGTGGTGAAACTAGTAAAGGTCTTTTCTAAAGAAGCTGGCTGTTCACAGAGTGCTGTATCAAAGCAATTTAATGGAAAGTTGAGTGGAAGGAAAAAGTGTGGTAGAAAAAGGTGCACAAGCCACAGGGATAACTGCAGCCTTCAAAGGATGGTCAAGAAAATGCCATTCAAGACTTTGGGCAAGATTCACAAGTAGTGGACTGTGGCTGAGGTCAGTGCTTCAGGAGCCCCCACACACCAGGACATGGGATACCACTGTCACATTCCTTGTGTCAAACCACTCATGACCCAGAGACAACATCAGAAACATCTTACCTGGGCTATGGAGAAAAAGGACCGGACTGTTGCTCAGTGGTCCAAAGTCCTGTTTTCAGATGAAAGTAAATTTTGCCTTTCATTTGGAGATCCAGATCCCAGAGTCTGAGGGAAGAGAGGCACACAATCTAAGTTGCTTAAGGTCCAGTGTGAAGTTTTTCTAGCCAGTGATGTTTTAAGAAGCCATGTTTTTTTTCGGGGGGGGGGGGGGGGCAAGAGTATAAACGTATGGTAATGGCTTTAGAAATGTTTCAAACCTTTTGTAACAGAAAAAAATTGCTAAGAAAGGAAAAATACAATTTGTTCATAATTTTCACAGTTTTTCCTTAAATATATAAAAAAAATTGTAGCCATCATCTAATGGCACAAAAAAAAAAGGTCTAAGGTGTCTTGTGAAAAATAATATCCAATAGATGTAGGTCGGCACAGAAATGAATGAGTTATTTGCAGTTAGTGAATAAACACTCGGGTTAATAACCACGGTATCAATCACTCTGCTTGATTGGGGCATTGTCAAAAGCAAGATGAGAAGCACTAGATCCAACAATAAAAAACCAAAAGACCCGTAGGGACACACATACAAAAAATATACAGCAATACAGGTAGTGTTGCGAGAAGTAGCTCACGTGCTGACTGACAAGGTATAAGATCCCAATACCTAAGCTTGCTCAACACCAGGACAAATGAAAAATAACAAATAATATATATATATATATATATATATATATATATATATATATATATATATACCAATAATCACCTGAAAACTATCTCATGATCCCAAATGCCCTGTGTTCAGAAATCCACACCAGGTACCAATAGGAAACCATCAGTGGATATAAAAGCTACAGGCAGATAAAAGGGAAGAGGAACAGAGAATACCTGGGAAATGGTACAATACAGGGATCCAACCTTCAGTCAGCTGTGAGCTAATAAAGCTTTATATATTTTTTGTATGTGTGTCCCTATGGGTCTTTTGGTTTTTTATGTGATGTCAGGCATCTTACCAACATCTTGTTGGTTTAATAGGTTGTACCAGATCCAACAATGCAGACAAGCAGAAGAAACCTGGGATTCCATAACACCTCAGCAGTGCCACAGGCTGATCGCCTCCATGCCACGCCGCATTGATGCAGTAATTCATGTGAAAGGAGCCCCGACCAAGTATTGAGTGCATTTACTGTACAAACTTTTCAGTAGGCCAACATTTCTGCATTGAAATAATTTTTTTAATTGGTCTTATATAATATTCTAATTTTCTGAGATTCTGACTTTTGTGCTTTCATTAGCTGTAAGCCATAATCTTCAACATTAAAAAAAATAAACTCTTGAAATAGATCACCCTGTGTGTAATGAAGCTATATATGAGTTTCAGTTTTTGAATTTACTGAAATATGAGTAAACTTTTCAATAATATTCTAATTTATTGAGATGTAGTGGTATAGTAAATTCAATTACAATATATACATTATTATATGGTGATTTTTTTTTCAAATGGAAATGTATGAATAGGTTGACAACTGGTGATTGATTACCATGACCTTTTTAGTAAATTGTAACACCCAGTTGTCAATTTATTCTTATGTAGGGTTGAGTGAACCCAAACTGTAATGTTAGGGTTCATATTGAACTTTAGGATTTTTGAACCCCGGAGGCGAACCCGAATATTTCTGCAAAAGTTCGGGTTCAGGTTCGGTGTTCAGTGCTTTCTTGGCACTTTTTGAGAGACTGCAGAGCAGCCAATCAACAAGCGTTTACCTGTGTAACCTTAGAAGCCATCACAGCCATGCCTACTAATGGCATGGCTGTGATTGGCCAGTGCAGCATGTGACCCAGCCTCTATATAAGCTGGAGTCACATAGCGCTGCACGTCACTCTGCTGTGCTTAGTGTAGGGAGAGGATGCTGCTGTGAGGGAGAGAATAGGACAGAATATGTGATCAGAACTCCAATTGAACTCAGCGATCTACATAGATTTAGTTGTGTGGATGCAGTGCACAATCCTTCTTTATCGGCACAATCTTTTTACCCTGAATTGAGCCCAGTGACAGAGAAAAATTACTTTTATCCGTCTGTCAGTTAGGTGGGCTACGGCGGTCATTTTATGCAAGCTCAGTGCATCAGCACTGCATATGTGCTTTTGTGACATTAAAATCCAAGCTTGCAATACTGCAATCATTTTCTGGCTTTGAAAAAACACCCATTTTTGGCAATATCCAACATCTGGTGCCTTTGCAGGATTAGTCAGTGTACAATTTTCTGGGTTTTAAAAAACACCCTTTTTGGGCAAAATACACTATTCTACAGCCCTTGCTGCATCTGCAAGTGTGAAATTCAAGGGTTATATACTGCTGTCATATTCTGTTATTAAAAAGCACCCAAAACCTCTATTTTGCAGCCTTTGCTGCATATATTATTGTGAGATACACACTTTAGATACTGTGGTTCTATTCTGTTATTTGAAAAACAACAATTTTGGGCAAAAAATTTAAATTGCGGCTTAGTCTGTATCTGTATGTTTGAGATACACACTTTAGATACTGTGTTTATATTCTTCTTTTAATAAAACACCCTTTTTGGGCAAAATACACAATTTTACAGCCCTTGCTGCATCTGCACGTTTGAAATTCAAGGGTAATATACTGCTGTCATATTCTGTTATTAAACAAAACTATTTTGGGCAAAAAACGTAGTTTTGCCGCCTTTGGTGCATATGTCATTGTGAGATACACACTTTAGATACTGTGGTTCTATTCATTTATTTGAAAAGCAACCATTTTGGGCAAAAAACTTTAATTGCGGACTAGCCTGGATCTGTAAGTGTGAGATATACACTTTAGATACTGTGGTTCTATTCTGTTATTTGAAAAACAGACATTTTGGGCAAAATAAATAAATTGAGGCCTAGTCTGGATCTGTACGTGTAAGATACACACTTTAGATACTGTGGTTATATTCTTCTATTAATAAAACACCCTTTTTGGGCAAAATACACAATTTTACAGCCCTTGCTGCATCAGCACGTGTGAAATTCAAGGGTTATATACTGCTGTCATATTCTGTTATTAAACAAACACCCATTTTGATAAAAAAAAAACTAAGTTGCGTCCTAGTCTGGATCTGTACGTGTGAGATACACACTTTAGTTACAGTGGTTCTATTCAGTTATTTGAAAAACAGCCATTTTGGGCAAAAAACTTTAATTACCGCTTAGTCTGGATCTGTACGTGTGAGATACACACTTTAGATACTGTGGCTATATTTTTCTATTAATAAAACACCCTTTTTGGGCAAAATACACAATTTTACAGCCCTTGCTGCATCAGCACGTGTGAAATTCAAGGGTTATATACTGCTGTCATATTCTGTTATTAAACAAACATCCATTTTGGGCAAAAAACTTTAATTGCAGCCTAGTCTACATTTGTAAGTGTGAGATATACCCTTTGCATACTGTGGTTCTATTCTGTTATTTAAAAAACAACCATTTTGGACAAAAAACTTAAAATGCGGCCTAGTCTGGATCTGTACATGTGAGATACACACTTTAGATACTGTAGTTATATTCTTCTATTAATAAAACACCCTTTTTTGTCAAAATACACAATTTTACAGCCCTTGCTGCATTTGCACGTGTGAAATTCAAGGGGTATATACTGCTGTCATATTCTGTTATTAAACAAACACCCATTTTGGGCAAAAAACTTTAATAGCTGCCTAATCTACATCTGTATGTGTGAGAAATACCCTTTACATACTGTCGATCTATTCTGCTATTAACCCCATAGGGACACAGCCTTATTTCACCTTAAGGACCAGGCCATTTTTTGCAAATCTGACCAGTGTCACTTTAAGTGCTGATAACTTTAAAACGCTTTGACTTATCCAGGCCGTTCTGAGATTGTTTTTTCGTCACATATTGTACTTCATGACACTGGTAAAATGAAGTCCAAATTTTTTTTTTCTTTGCACAAAATAATACCTAATTTACCCAAAAATTTCAAAAATTTGCAAATTTCAAAGTTTCAGTTTCTCTACTTCTGTAATACATAGTAATACCACAAAAATTGTGATGACTTTACATTCCCCATATGTCTACTTCATGTTTGTAGCATTTTGGGAATTATATTTTATTTTTTGGGGATGTTACAAGGCTTAGAAGTTTAGAAGCAAATTTTGAAAATTTTCAGAAATCTTCAAAATCCCACTTTTTATGGACCAGTTCAGGTTTGAAGTCATATTGTGAGGCTTAGATAATAGAAACCTCCCAAAAATTACCCCATCTAAGAAACTACACCCCTAAAGGTATTCAAAACTGATTTTACATACGTCGTTAACACTTTAGGTGTTGCACAAGAGTTATTGGCAAATGGGGATGAAATTTGAGAATTTCATTTTGTTGTCTAATTTTCCATTTTAACCCATTTTTTCTACTAACAAAGCAAGGGTTAACAGCCAAACAAGACTGCATCTTTATTGCCCTGACTCTGCCGTTTACAGAAACACCCAATATGTGGCCGTAAACTACTGTACAGCCACACAGCGGGGCGTAGAGTGAAAGGTGTGCCATTTGGTTTTTGGAAGGCTGATTTTTATGGACTGGTTTATTTACACCATGTCCCATTTGAAGCCTCCTGATGCACCCCTAGAGCAGAAACTCCCTAAAAGTGACCCCATCTAAGAAAGTACACCCCTCAAGGTATTCAAAACTTATTTTACATACGTCGTTAACCCTTTAGGTGTTGCACAAGAGTTATTGGCAAATGGGGATGAAATTTGAAAATTTCATTTTTTAGACTTATTTTCCATTTTAACCCATTTTTTCCACTAACAAAGCAAGGGTTAACAGCCAAACAAGACTGTATCTTTATTGCCCTGACTCTGCCATTTACAGAAACACCCCATATGTGGCCGTAAACTACTGTACGGCCACACAGCGGGGCGTAGAGTTAAAGGTGCGCCGTTTGGTTTTTGGAAGCCAGATTTTGCTGGACTGTTTTATTGACACCATGTCCCATTTGAAGCCCCCTGATGCACCCCTAGAGTAGAAACTCCATAAAAGTGACCCCATTTAAAAAACTACACCCCTCAAGGTATTCAAAACTGATTTTACATACATTTTTAACCCTTTAGGTGTTGCACAAGATTTAATGGAAAATAGAGATACAATTTCCAAATTTAACTTTTTGGGCAGATTTTCCATTTACATTTTTTTTTTCCAGTTACAAAGCAAGGGTTAACAGCCAAACAAAACTCATTATTTATGGCCCTAATTCTGTAGTTTACAGAAACACCCCATATGTAGTCGTAAACTGCTGTACGGGCACACGGCAGGGCGCAGAAGGAAAGGAATGCCATACGGTTTTTGGAAGGCTGGATTTTGCTGGACTGTTTGTTTTTTACACCATGTCCCATTTGAAGCCCCCCTGATGCACCCCTAGAGTAGAAACTCTAAAAACGTGACCCCATTTTAGAAACTACGGGATAGGGTGGCAGTTTTGTTGGTACTAGTTTAGGGTACATATGATTTTTGGTTGCTCTATATTACACTTTTTGTGCGGCAAGGTAACAAGAAATACCTTTCTGGCACAGTTTTTTTTTGCTATTTACAACATTCATCTGACAGGTTAGATCATGTGGCAATTTTATAGAGCAGGTTGTCACGGACGCGGCGCTACCTAATATGTATACAATTTTTTTTATTTATGTACGTTTTACACAATGATTTCATTTTTAAAACAAAAAAAGTTTTAGTTTCTCCATAGTCTAAGAGCCATAGTTTTATAAGTTTTTGGGCGATTATCTTAAGTAGGGTCTCATTTTTTGCGGGATGAGATGACAGTTTGATTGGCACTATTTTGGGGTGCATATGATTTTTTGATCGCTTGCTATTACACTTTTTGTGACATAAGATGACAAAAAATGCTTTTTTTACACCGTTTTTATTTTTATTTATTTACGGTGGTCATCTGAGGGGTTAGGTCATGTGATATTTTTATAGAGCCGGTCGATACGGACGCGGCAATACCTAATATGTATACTTTTTTAAATTTATGTAAGTTTTACACAATGATTTCATTTTTGAAACAAAAAAAATTATGTTTTAGTGTTTCAATAGTCTAAGAGCCATAGTTTTTTCAGTTTTTATGCGATTATCTTAAGTAGGGTGTCATTTTTTGCGGGATGAGATGACGGTTTGATTGTTACAATTTTGGCGTACATGCGACTTTTTTGATCACTTTTATTACCTTTTATTGGGAAGTAAGGTGGGCAAAATTTCCATTTCATCATAGTTTTTAATTTTTTATTTTTATGGCGTTCACCGTTCGGGTAAAGTAACATGACCGTTTTAGAGATCAGGTCATTACGGACACAGCGATACCAAACATGTGTAGGGAATTTTATTTTTTTCATTTTTAATCAGTGATAAATGTGTTTTTGGATTTTTACTTTTTTTTCACTTTTTTTTACATTTTTTTTCCCAGACCCACTTCGTTCTTGAAGATCCAGTGGGTCTGATGTCTGTATAATACAGTACAGTACAATATATAGTACTGTACTGTATTTTACTTACACTGAACAGATCTATGTCTTTAGCATAGATCTGTTCAGCACCATGGACAGCAGGACGCCTGAGCAGACGTCCTGTTGCCATGGGAACCTTCCCCGTCTGCCACAACTTCGCAGACGGGGAAGGGTGAGGACGGGGCTTCGGGGGGCTGTCTGGGGGCTCTCTCCCTCTCCATCGGGGGGGCTGCAAAGGCACAGCAGCCCCCCGATCAGAGAGGGAGGGAGCTCCCTGCACTGTTACCTTTTCCATACAGCGGTCCGTACGGACCGCTGTATGGAAAGGTTTAAACGGCTGACATCGCATCAACGATGTCAGCCGTTTATACCAGGGTGCCAGCAATGTGCTGGCACCCTGGTATACCCACTAGACGCCAACGATTATTCAAGAGGAGGCGGGCGGGCGGGGGATCGCGATCCCTCCTGCCGCACTGCCCGCCTCCCGCACCGCCCGCAACCCTCCCCCTGCACCTCCCGCCCACATAATATCATTCAGGGGTGCAGGGGAAGGAAAAATCATACATATTTTGGGCATTATAAAGTTTTTGATTCCCACGGTCAGGGACCGCGGGGATCAGAAACGGCAAAAAGCGCATCAAACCGAAGGTCTGAATTGACCTGCGGTTTGTTGCGATCGCCGACATGGGGGGGTCACGGGACCCCCCCACGCATTTAGCCTAGGTGCCTGCTCAATGATTTGAGCAGGCACCTTGTTCCGATCAGTGCCAGCCAGGCGGCAGTGATCGGAATAACACATGACGTACCGGTACGTCATGTGTCCTTAAGTACCAGGACATCATGACGTACCGGTATGTCATGTGTCCTGAAGAGGTTAATAAAACACCCATTTAGGGCAAGATACTAAATTTGAGAAATATGAGGAGAGCGTCAAATAAGGGACGTGGTCTAGCTTGTGGTGCTGCTAGTGGAGCTCCTGTTGCAGGGAGAGGACGTGGTCAATCTGTGCCAGCTACACGCACAAGTGAAACCCCTTCCTCAGGTGTGAATAGGCGACAGAACTTGCAGTGGTTTTTGGTGGTGCCTAATGATGATAGTAGATTGGGTTGCTGACAGTGCCTCCAGTTTCTTCACATTGTCTCCCACCCAGTCTCCTGCTGAAAGATCAGAGTTGGCTCTTGCAGCCGATGTCCATCAGTCTTTTACTTCAACCCCTTGCAAATCAGCCAAGCAGTCTGAGCCCCAAGTCATGCAGCAGTCTCTTCTGCTTTTTGATGACTCTGTTAGCAAGATCAAGATGATTACATGGGAGGACCACCGCAGCACGTCTCGGATGATGACGAAACTGCTGGGGCTTTCGAAAGTGTGCAGACTGACAAGGAGGGCAGGGGTGAAGACTGGGTGGAAGATGATGTGGAGGACGATGAGGTCCTCGACCCCATATGGACTCAAGGTCATGCGAGTGACCTGTGTAGTTCGGAGGAATAGGCGGTGGTCGCACAGAGCCACCAGCACAGCAGAAGAGGGAGTAGGGTGCAAAAGGAGAGCGGCCGCCCCCTAGACAGTACGCCTGCTACTGCCCACCGCAGCAAGGGACCTAGCACACCAAAGTCAGCTCCAAGGAGTTCCCTGGCATTGCAGTTCTTCAGATAATGTGCTGACGACAAGACACAAGTGGTTTACACGCTGTGCAATCAGAGCCTGAAGCGAGGCATAAACGTTCTCAACCTGAGCACAACCTGCATGACCAGGCATCTAAGTGCAAAGCATGAGATGCAGTGGAGTAGACACCTCAAAAACCAAGAAAGGTCTCTGGCTCCTCTGCTTCCTCTTCTGCTGCAGTCTCTGCCTCTTCATCCACCTCTGGAGTGGCATTGCCACCTGCCACCCCGCAAAGAGAGGATCTGCCAGCAACACCACCATCTGGGTCACCAAGCATCTCCACAATGTCCCACGGAAGCGTTCAGCTCTCCATCGACCAAACACTGGAGCGGAAGAGGAAGTACCCCCCTACCCATCCGCGATCCCTGGCTCTGAATGCCAGCATTTCAAAATTACTGGTCTTTGAAATGCTGTCATTCCGTCTGGTGGAGAGGGAGAGTTTTAAAGGCCTTATGGCAGTGGCTGTCCCACAGTACGTCGTGCCCAGCCGCCACTACTTTTCCAGGCATGCCATCCCTTCCCTGCACAACCAAGTGGGGGACAAAATCAGGTGTGCACTGCGCAACGCCATCTGTGGCAAGGTGCACCTCACTACGGATACGTGGACCAGTAAGCACGGTCAGGGCCGTTATATCTCCAAAACAGCACACTGAGTAAATGCAGTGGCGGCTGGGCCTGAGGCGACTAGCAGTTTGGCGCATGTCCTTCCTCCACCGAGGATTGCAAGGCGCTTCAGTTTGCCTCCTGTTGCCTCCTACTCCGCTTCCTCATCCTCTACCAGCTCCTCATCCGGTCAGCGTAACACCTTCACCACCAACTTCAGCAATGCCAGGGGTAAACGAGAGCAGGCAGTTTTAAAATGTTTGGGTGACAAACCCCACACAGCGCAGGAGCTGTGGACAGACCTTAAACAACAGACCGATGAGTGGTTGGTGCCAGTGAGCCTCAAGCCCGGCCTGGTGGTGTGCGATAATGGGCGAAATTTCTTAGCAGCTCTGGGACTAGCCGGTTTGACGCATATCCCTTGCCTGGTGCATGTGCTGAATTTGGTGGTGCAGAGATTCCTTGAAAATTAACGTGATATGTCAGAGCTGCTTCATAAAATGTGGTCCGTCTGTGCGCGCATTTGGCGTTCTCAACCTGCTGCTGCTCGCCTGTCAGCGCTGCAATGTAACTTCGGCCTTCCCGCTCACCGCCTCATATGCAACGTGCCCACAAGGTGGAACTCCCCCTTGCACATGCTGGCCAGACTGTGCGAGCAGCAGCAGGCGATAATGGAGTTTCAGCTGCAGCACGCACGGCTGAGTCGCTCTGCAGAACAGCACCACTTCACCACCAATGACTGGCCCTCCATGCAAAACCTGTGTTCCTTGTTGCGCTGTTTTGAGTACTCCACCAACATGGCCAGTGCCGATAACACAGTTCTCAGCGTTACTATCCCACTTCTATGCCTCCTTGAAAAAATGCTGCTGACAATGATGAAAGAGCATGTGGCACAGGAGGAGGAGGAGGAGGAGGAGGAGGAGGAAGAGGGATCAATTCCTTGGGTTTCCGGCCAGGCATTCACAAGTGGCTCCGAGGGTGGGTTCCTGCACCCACAATTGCCCGGTACACAATTGTCCAGCCAGGGCACAGTTCTGGAGGATGACGAGGTGGAGGATGAGGAGATGGAGGAGGAGGAACCTTGTTCACAGCAGGGTGGTACCCAGACCAGCTCATGCCCATTACTGGTGCGTGGCTGGGGGGATAC
Source organism: Bufo gargarizans (assembly GCF_014858855.1). Taxonomy (NCBI): domain Eukaryota; kingdom Metazoa; phylum Chordata; class Amphibia; order Anura; family Bufonidae; genus Bufo; species Bufo gargarizans. Next base: position 156,850,687 of record NC_058087.1, on the reverse strand, counting down.
AGAGGACACAGACGATACACCTCCCAAAGAGGACAGCTTTTCGTTGCCTCTGGGCAGCCTGGCACACATGAGCGATTACATGCTGTATTATCTGAACGTGTGTTTAGCACGGCGGGGGCGTTATCACAGAAAAGTGCAACTGCCTGTCCACAGCCAATGTGGACAAGCTGACATTCATTAGAATTAACCAGGCATGGATCCCAAAGGACTTGTCCATACCTTGTGCAGAATAGACATGTATACCGGCCTTAACCAGCCATTGTTTTACTACAGCGCAATTGCTGATTCTTGTATTTTGGATATTTCACACTCTCTTGGAGTGTACCCTAATTTAAATAAAAAATTAAAACCAAAAAACCGGTGTTGGCTACCTCGTCCTCCTCTAACTGCTTCCAACTACACCGCTACGTCCACCGCCTCCTCAAACTCCTACTTCATATGGACCTCCACCTCATAAATCCCTTTTTTTATTTTATTTGTACGCATTATATTATTTTATGTCATTTCACTACTTTGTCTGTTACATTTTCAGGGGAGATTCACCAAAAAGTGGGTGTTATATACCACTGCTATACCTAGTAGACAGGTTAAAAAAATCACAAATTTATCTGTTACATTTTCGGTTGAAATTTATAAATTTTTGTGGTGTGATGTACCACTGCTATACCTAGTAGACAGATTTAAAAAAATTCACTAATTTCTCTGTTACATTTTTGGGTGAAATTCACCTAATTTTTGAGTTTGATATACCACTGCTATACCTAGTAGACAGATTTTAAAAATTTACTAATTTGTCTGTTACATTTTCATGTAAAATTCAAAAATATTTGGGTGTGATGTACCACTGCTATACCTAGTAGACAGGTTATAAAAATTCACTAATTTGTCTGTTACATTTTTGGGTTAAATTCACCAATTTTTGGGTATGATGTACCACTGCTATACCTAGAAAACAGCTTAATAAATTTCATTAATTTTTCATTTACATTTTCGAGTGACATTAAACAATTATTTTCTGTCATAGACCCCTGCTCTACCAAGTAGAGAGGTTAATAAATTTCCCTATTTTTTCTGTTACATTCTTGGGTTGACATTTTACAATTTTGGACGTGAATAAACCTCTGCTCTGCATAGGTGACAGGGAATAAAATTTCTGAAATTATTCTTTAATTGATGCGCGCCACCTGCTTTCATTCAATGCTTAAACTTTATCAAGTTGTCCCACAATTGCGCTTCAATAATTTGTCCCACATTTGCACTTTAATAATTTGTCCCACATTTGCGCTTCAATAATTCGTCCCACATTTGCGCTTCAATAACTTTTCTTATATTTCCGCTCGATCAAAATAAAATTTCCTCCATTTATCTCCCTTGGATGTGGTCTCTCTTTATCACGCTCCCTCTCTGATAACCGTGATCAACATGGTAGGCTAAGAAAAGAACATTGAAAGTTGATAGAGAAGATATCCAAATGGATGGTGGACGTCACCGGGACATGCGATCAGGCAGAAGTTATCTAGAGTCAACAAAGCGGCAGCAGGGCCTCTCCTGGCTAACGTTTCCAAATCCAAAATACAACAGTGACATTCCCTATATTTTTTTATTAATCATTCCAATAACAGGGCATCTTAAGAGTACTGTATTGTTATTTATCGTCACTAGCTCCCCGAGTTGGGAGTGGGTAATTGCCACGTGCCCCCTCCTTTCCTTTAATTCTTTCATTTTAATAGCTTTTCCCACATTTCCGCTCGATTACAATTAAATTTCATGCATTGATCTCCCTTGGATGTCTCTCTTTCTCACGCTCGCTCTGCGGGGTGGAACCCTGATTCGCCGATAACCGTGATCAACATGGCAGGCGCAGAAAAGAACATCGAAAGTTGATAGAGCAGATATCCAATTGGATAGTGAACATCACGGGAACGTGCAACTGACTGATGGTTCTGTCCCCTGCAACTTCTGGGTCTCCAAATTAGGCACATGGCCTGAGCTTGCCCTTTACGCCTTGGAGGTGCTGGCCTGCCCTGCATTCAGTGTATTGTTAAAACGTGTGTTTAGCATGGCTGGAGGGGGTTATCACAGGTGATATTTCCCAATGTTTTGGGGTGTACCCAAATAAAAAATAAAAAATAAAATTTAAAACAAAAAAGCAGCCGCCTCCTTAACCTTCTACTGCTTATGGATCTCATCCTCATAGATCAAGATTATTCATTTTTACGTATTTTATGTTATTTGAAGTCATTTCCCTATCCACATTTGTTTGCAGAGCACTTGCCATGCTCTTAACCACATTTTGCTGGCATTTGCAGCCCCTTTAGCCCTTTCCGTGACATTTTTAGACCCATTTTAGTGCTCAAAAGTTCGGGTCCCCATTGACTTCAATGGGGTTCGGGTCCGGGGTCAAGTTCGGGTCCCGAACTCGAACTTTTTCGTGAAGTTCGGCCGAACCCGTCGAACCCGAACATCAAGCTGTCCGCTCAACTCTATTCATATGTTTCCAGGAGTAAAAACAGTGGTACAACACAACAAAGTAAAAACAATAGAAACATCATAAACACTCAACTTCATAAAAACTTTATGCATGTTCACTAAAAAAAACCTGGGCACATACTATACAATGCTGGTCTTTCAGATACAATACTTTCCTCAGGTCAATAGAGCAGATATGTTGCTATTATGCGTAATATACAGTGGATCAGGAGATTGATATATAGAGTCCTATCAGAGCCTGCGTTGGGAGGGGGGGGGGGCAGGGCAATTGCCCAGGGCCCACATTCCTAAATGGGGCCCCCTGCTGAGATGTCCAGAGAGATGTGTAAGAGAGCTGGTGGCCACACCTGAGAAGAGCACAGACAGCACAGCAAGGAACGCTGGTCCCTGGTCTCCTGCCCACTGTAGCCCGCAGGGTCCTTATGCTGTAGTGAGGAGCTGGGTGCTGCATCCATAGCACCGACTCCACAGCAGTCAGGCAGACCTTGGCCCCGCCCCCCTTCCTCTCTATCTCTTATCGGAGGACCTGCACTGTGATGGCCTCCTCTAGCCTGCTCCTGAGGTTTACTGGTGAGTTCAGAATATCACCCTCTAATGACCTGACATATTTGCTGCCCCTCTCTCCTCTCTCTGTGCTGCAATAAATTACAAGGGCTGCTTGTTAGCTGATGTGCCCTGATAGGTGCAGCTGGACAGTCCAGACCCTGGACTAACAGGAGAGGAGGCAGCCGGCAGAGAATATGCAGGACCTGTCCTCTGCACACACCCCCCCCCCGCCCCCCCCCCCTCCCCACTGTAGCTGTTAAACTTGTTGCTGCCTGAAACACAGTTGTCTAGGCATGTAGCTCTGTCGATGTCATCCGTATTTGACAGCCAGGCTGTGGACACTCAGTCTATAGCGACTCAGGATTTTCCAGTCTCTGGGGTTCCCTAGTTTCTCCAGATATGGGGCCAGTTTGTAATCTCTCTGTAGGCTCTAGTACATCGTCAGCTTCTTAGATGCTCTCATCGCCTTCCTCCATTCACTAATGTATTCCTCTTGTCTCTTGTTTACTGTGGTCCTGATCCTGGCTTTTGTGAGGGGGTGTGGGGTGATTACCTGGTCGGACTGGGTTTCAGTAAGTTGATTTTGGGGCTTTGCCTTGCCTGGGATACCTTGGTGTAGCAAGGCTTTATGGTGATGGGAGCCTTCACTACTACCATGTAGATGGCCCCATATTGATATGATCCTCTTCTGGATTGTAAAGTGTAGAGGGAACCTCCAATCTCCCCTTGACAGGCACTTTTAGAGGTTCTCTGATGGACCTGGAGGGGATGGTTACAGAATTCCAGGTGGAATATTTCTGTTGGGCTGGAATCCCATCTTGACCAGCCGGGGTACGTGTGAGGGCCCCAGACTTCACTGCCATACAGGAGGATTGGTGCAATGATGGAGTCAAAGATTTTAAGCCAGACCCTCACTGGTGCTTTGAGGTGGAACAGTCGTCTTCTGATGTTGTAGAAGGTCTTGCATGTTTTGTCTTTCAGCTCCTCAATGGCTTATTTGAAGCTCCCAGTTTGGTCAATTATCAGGCTGTCACATCTGTGACAGTTCTCAGAAGGTCTGAAAGATTATCTACGCATTAGTGATCTGACGGCCTCTTTCGGTTTCACTTTGTCTGTGTGTTGCTGGTATGTCCACACCTCCTGTTCAGGTGTGGATCATGTGACCTTTACCTCGCCCTATTTAGTCTGACTTTTCCCATCACTTCTTGCTTGGAATAGCTTCATTTGGTCTTGGAAGAGCTGGAGTGTGGTTCGTGTTAAAGTCTTGTTCATCCATCATCCTCTGAAGTTAAGTGTTCCGCTTGTTGTGTTTTGTATTCCCCCCCCCCCCTGGTTGTTTACTAGGCCTCAGTGAGACACAGTGGTCTCTGCCCTGTCATTTTCTTTAGGGCATCTGAGGGTCACCAGGATTTTCTAGGTTCCTGTGTATGGGTATACCTACCTTCGAGAGGTGCCCATACGGATAGGAGTTAGGGTCAGAAGCAGGGTTTTATAGGTGGTGACCCTTTTCCTTCCCTAGCGGTGAGGCCTAGTGTCTTTCCCCTTCCTTCTTGATTGTCTTTTGGTGTTCTCCCCTACTACATCCATGACACAGGCCCAAATAGGTGTACCTGTTGGTGGCTGTAAGAGGGCGGTTGTGTAGGCTATAGGTACGGGCCTGGCTGACTTTGTTTTCCTTCTCTGGAACACCATAGTGTTGGTCTTTTTTAAATTGATTGGAAGGGCCCATGTGGTGCTGAATTTCTCCAGAATGACTAGCTGGTCTTGGAGAACTTTCTCAGTTGGTGATAGTAGGAGAAGGTCATCCGCATACAGGAGAAATTTCACCTCAGTGTCATGGAGGATGAGACCTGGTGTTGAGGAAGACTCCAGAGCCGCTGCTAGCTCATTGATGTAAATGTTAAAGAGAGTTGGACTTAGGCTTCAGCCCTGTCTGACTCCTCGGCTCTGCTGGAAGTAAGCTGTTCTTTTACCATTTACCTTCACGCTGCATCAGTTCTCAGTGTAGGAGCTTTTGATGACACCATATGTCTTTCCTCCTGTTCCGCTCTCCAATAGCTTCAGGAGCAATCTTGGGTGCCACACCAAGTCAAAGGCCTTTTTGAAGTCCATGAAACAAGTGTATATCTTTCCCTGCTTTGTGTTGTGGACATAACGTTTGTAAATGGGCCCTGGTTTAGACCCTCGGGATATATCAACAAAAAAACAAAAGCCGGTCAATGGCCGGAAATTCCCTGTAGGGGTCCTACCTATATGTAAAAAAATTATACTTTATTTATTATTATTGTTAAAACCACAATCCTATACTAATAAATTTAAAACTATCAGGCTTGTTGCGGGAGAAATTCAATTACAGCTCACTAATGTGAACTACGAAGCGATATTTGGAAATCACTACGCATCATATGTTGTTATACTGGGAATATTATTATCCCGTGTGGTATCCAGTTACCTACAAAAAAAAGGATATGATATGATAATTCTTGCACAAGCAAGTCCTCTCATTGGGCTCTACCTGCTACACATGCAGTGTGACAGATAGTACCCCTAACTATATTTGTATAATGTAATAGTAAATGCTGTGTCTATATATGTGATATTTATTGGAGCTACTGATCCTGCGTGCCCCTATTTTTGAAAAACTGTTAGGTGGAGCTACTGCTCCTACTGCTCACTGTATCACCACACCAGTACTGAGTGGGAGTGAATGGCAACCCAGACAGCACTGTCCACTAGTCCTATCTCTGTGCCCTATCGCACTCGAGGGCAATTAGCTAATACCCCGCTACCTCTGACGAAGCCGCATCGCAATGAAACATGTCGGGAGGGGGAGTGTTAGGTGTGCGATTTTAGGCAGGCTTAGGGTTTAGTGCAAAGTTAATCACAGTGTGACTAATGCATTAGTATGTACAGTCGTGGCCAAAAGTTTTGAAAATGACACAAATATTAGTTTTCACAAAGTTTGCTGCTAAACTGCTTTTAGATCTTTGTTTCAGTTGTTTCTGTGATGTAGTGAAATATAGTTGCACGCACTTCATGCGTTTCAAAGGCTTTTATCGACAATTACATGACATTTATGCAAAGAGTCAGTATTTGCAGTGTTTGCCCTTCTTTTTCAGGACCTCTGCAATTCAACTGGGCATGCTGTCAATCAACTTCTGGGTCAATTCCTGACTGATAGAAACCCATTCTTTCATAATCACTTCTTGGAGTTTGTCAGAATTTGTGGGTTTTTGTTTGTCCACCCGTTTCTTGAGGATTGACCACAAGTTCTCAATGGGATTAAGATCAGGGGAGTTTCCAGGCCATGGACCTAAAATGTCAACGTTTTGGTTCCCGAGCCACTTAGTTATCACTTTTGCCTTATGGCACGGTGCTCCATCGTGCTGGAAAATGCATTGTTCTTCACCAAACTGTTGTTGGATTGTTGGAAGAAGTTGCTGTTGGAGGGTGTTTTGGTACCATTCTTTATTCATGGCTGTGTTTTTGGGCAAAATTGTGAGTGAGCCCACTCCCTTGGATGAGAAGCAACCCCACACATGAATGGTCTCAGGATGCTTTACTGTTGGCATGACACAGGACTGATGGTAGTGCTCACCTTTTCTTCTCCGGACAAGCCTTTTTCCTGATGCCGCAAACAATCGGAAAGAGGCTTCATCAGAGAATATGACTTTGCCCCAGTCCTCAGCAGTCCATTCACCATATTTTCTGCAGAAGATCAATCTGTCCCTGGTGTTTTTTTTGGAGAGAAGTGGCTTCTTTCCTGCCCTTCTTGACACCAGGCCATTTTCCAAAAGTCTTCGCCTCACTATGCGTGCAGATGCGCTCACACCTGCCTGCTGCCATTCCTGAGCAAGCTCTGCACTGGTGGCACTCCAATCCCGCAGCTGAATCCTCTTTAGGAGACGATCCTGGCGCTTGCTGGACTTTTTTGGATGCCCTGAAGCCTTCTTAACAAGAATTGAACCTCTTTCCTTGAAGTTCTTGATGATCCTATGAATTGTTGATTGAGGTGCAATCTTAGTAGCCACAATATCCTTGCCTGTGAAGCCATTTTTATGCAACGCAATGATGGCTGCATGCGTTTCTTTGCAGGTCACTATGGTTAACAATGGAAGAACAATGATTTCAAGCATCACCCTCCTTTTAACAGGTCAAGTCTACCATTTTAACCCAATCAGCCTGACATAATAATCTCCAGCCTTGTGCTCGTCAACATTCTCACCTGAGTTAACAAGACGATTACTGAAATGACCTCAGCAGGTCCTTTAATGACAGCAATGAAATGCAGTGGAAAGTTTTTTTTGGGATTAAATAAATTTTCATGGCAAAGAAGGACTATGCAATTCATCTGATCACTCTTCATAACATTCTGGAGTATATGCAAATTGCTATTATATAAACTTTTCCAATTTCCAATATTTATGTAATTCTCAAAACTTTTCGCCACGACTGTAGATCGCCGAGGTGAATGAGTGTGTATTTAGGTCCTACAGTAAAGTGTATGTGTGGTTTTCCAAGTGTTAGCTTCATACCTGGAGTTTAATGTAGTCCTTCCTAGAGAGTCTCCCTTGGTGCCACCGTTGAGGATGTGGAGTCCTAGGCTTTGGCAAAGATTCAACAGTCGTTTGCCACTTTTATTTACCGTGCTGTCGTAACTGTTCCTCTCTGTATGTACTGAGCTCAGCTGTCACTGTTGGTCTGTGCTCCATGTATATAGATGTTTCCATCTGTGGTCAGGTAGTCTCCCATGATAAGGACTTTGCCCAGGGTTTGATAGTGGGCGGCTTCCCTTTGCAGGATCTCTGGGTTGTAGTAGGGGGACCCAGATGGTGGTATGTAGGCCACACAGAGGTAGATGTCGGACTGGGAGGTGAGGATGGAGCATTCTATTCTAATCCAGATATGACTGTTTCCCCGTTTCACTGGTCTGATCTGCTCATGGAGCTACACTTTATACCACACTAGTATTCCTCCCAAACAGCGGCCAAGTTTGGTGGTTTTATTTTTCAGGGCTTGGACAGAGATTTCCCTGTATCCAGTGGGTGCCAGGGACTCACTCTCTACCTAAGTCCATGTTTCTTGAAGGATTTGAATGTCAATGTTTTTCAAACTCTGGGTGAAGTCTGGATCATTTACTGACACATTCAGACCTTGGATGTTTCAGCTGCTGATTATAAAGGATACAAACGCAAAAACACAAATGCAATGGCACTCTGCAACCAGCACTCTGCCCTGCCTCTATGCTGGATGTTCAATGAGGCATTAGTGTACATTTTGGCCAAAGCGTAATAAGCCACTCTCCACTTTGTGTGGCTGTCATGGCCTTTAACAGGTAGGAACTAATGTTAGGGACCACTCATAGAGGCGACCTTGGCGTGGTGAGTGGCTTATTACGCTTTGGTCAAAATGTATTGTTATACCTGGGCGCCGCTCCCTTCTCCCGGTATAGCCTCCGGTATCTTCATATGTTAGGCTCCACCCAGTTGAACCTACCGGCGTCTCATTCTCCCATGCTGTAGCGCTGGCCAATCGCAGCGCTCAGCTCATAGCCTGAAAGAGAAAAAAGTCTCTCAGTCTATGATCTTATATACATGTCCCTGCTGTCTCTATATACAGAGCACTGGTAACCGTCACTATTTTCGGGTGCTTTCCGATTATTTAACAGGGTTAAGCAGGTCTCCTGGGCAAACTTGCTAAGGGAAGCACACTTAGAGCTCTTTCACACAAGCGGATGCCGTGCGGGTAATCTGCTGCATGAAAGAGTGCCAAGCCCCAGCAGAGACACGGAGCATTAACATGATTAATAATGCTCTTTGCCTCTCTGATCTTTTTACTACAAAATCACAGTGAGATAAAATTGTCACTATGATTTTGTAGTAAAAAGGTCAAAAAGAGGCATGGAACATTACCAATCGTGTTAATGCTCCATGTCCCTGCTGTCCGGAACAGGGCTTTGCACTCTTTCACGCAGCGGATTCCATGCGCTGGATCCACTCATGCACACAAACTTGTCCCGGCCGTTCTGTGCATTGGGGACCATATTTTGCGGTCCCCACTGCACAGGCACCATCCGTGCGGTTGCCTCAGACGGAAACAGACCCATTTAACTTTAAAAAAAGCGGAGCCAAAAAAAAAAAAAATAGAACAGAGAGAAACCCCACGGAAGTTCTCCACAGTGCTTCCGTGGGGTTCTGTGCCTTCGTTCTACACTGCTCCTTCTATATTGCGGCCCCGCTTTTAATTCCGCCCAGGGCCACATTTTGTCTAAAACTGGCCCTGAGTCCTATCATGTTTCATTACATATTAAGGGTCCTTTATAACGCAATGACTCCTCACTCACACCATTGTATGACATGATGCTGCTATTTTCAGTGAATTGCCTTTAATGTGGGTGTGTAGATTTATATGCCAAGAGAGTTTCTCTTTAGTAGAGATGCAAAGTTTGCTATGTTCTAACATATGAAACATTGTGGCTCAAGTTCAAAATATAAAGGGGTGGTCCAACAACCATGAAAAATGAGAGGGTGTTTGGCCAGTTTTTAAGGCTACAAAAAAGCATTCAACTGTTCCAGCACTGTGGACCAGAAATAATGACATTACTCAGTGGTGACATGTGTCCCTTTGGTCTCAACATAGACAACCTCTTTCAAAGTCCTGCCTCCAGCAAACACAGTATTATATAGTAGCCAGTGAGGCTGTCATCGTAATGATGTGAAAAGGTGAGTCCACTAGAATAGGACCCTCTAGTAACAGTCTCTCTTCTGGCTAATAGCGGAATGTCGCATGTGGGGATTCCTTCTTGAAAGTAGTTATTCACTAATATTGTGAATAATTGTCTTTCCCCCATATTACTCAGCCCCTCTACAAGACCTATCCATCACAGTTAATAGTACAATACTTTCTCCAGTCTGCCAGGCCCGCTGCCTGGGGATAAGAATTGATTCTACCCTGTCCTTTAAGCCACACATCCAAACCCTCACCTCCACATGCCGCATTCAACTCAAGAACATCTCTCATATTCACTCCCTACTCACCCCTGAGTCAACTAAAATGCTAGTGCATACCCTTCTCATTTCCTTCCTGTAACATTCTCCTCTGTGGTCTCCATTCCAGCACTCTCACTCTCCTCCAATCTATTCTAAACTCCGCTGCCCAGTTAATCCACCTCTCCCCTCTTTTCTCCTCTGCCACACCCCTCTGCCAGTCCCTTCACTGGCTTCTCATTGCCCAGCAAATTCAGTTTAAAATAATAGCAAAAACATATACAGTCATGTGAAAAAATTAGGACACCCTTTGAAAGCATGTGGTTTTTTGTAACATTTTTAATAAAAGGTTATTTCATCTCCATTTCAACAATACAGAGAGATTAAAGTAATCCAACTAAACAAAGAAAACTGAAGAAAAGTCTTTTCAAGATCTTCTGTAAATGTCATTCTACAAAAATGCCTATTCTAACTGAGGAAAAAGATAGGACACCCTCACATGTATTCCCTCTTAACCCCTTAAGGACCGAGGACGTACCGGTACGCCCTATTTCCCGAGTCCTTAAGGACCGAGGACGTACCGGTACGTCCTGACTTAAAATCTGCATTCCGGCGCCGCGGGGGTTAATCGGAACGGGACGCCGGCTGAAATCATTCAGCCGGCATCCCGTAACAATGCAGGGGGGGGTCATTTGACCCCCCCGTGTCGGCGATCGCAGCAAACCGCAGGTCAATTCAGACCTGCGGTTTGCTGCGCTTTTTGCAGTTTCTGATCCCCGCGGTCCCTGACCGCGGGGATCAGAAACTTCAGAGTGCCTAAAATCAATATTGCGCACCCCCCCCCTGCACCCCTGCATGATTTGATGGCGGCGGGTGGTGCAGGGGGGGTGTCGCAGGCAGTGGGGGCGTTGCGGGAGGCGGGCGGTGCGGCAGGCGGGATCGCGATCCCCCGCCCGCCTCCCATTGCATAATCGTAGGCGTCTAGTGGGTTATACCAGGGTGCCAGCACATTGCTGGCACCCTGGTATAAACGGCTGACATCGGTGATGCGATGTCAGCCGTTTAACCCTTTCCATGCAGCGGTCCGTACGGACCGCTGTATGGAAAAGGTTAACAGCGCAAGGAGCTCCCTCCCTCTCCGATCGGGGGGCTGCTGTGCCTTTGCAGCCCCCCGATGGGAGAGGGAGAGAGCCCCCAGAGAGCCCCCCGAAGCCCCGTCCTCACCCTTCCCCGTCTGCGAAGTTGTGACAGACGGGGAAGGTTCCCATGGCAACAGGACGCCTGCTCAGGCGTCCTGCTGTCCATGGTGCTGAACAGATCTGTGCTGAAAGCATAGATCTGTTCAGTGTAAGTAAAATACAGTGCAGAAACCTATATAGTTTCTGTACTGTATTTTACAGACATCAGACCCACTGGATCTTCAAGAACCAAGTGGGTCTGGGTCCAATTTTTTTTAAAAAAAGTGAAAAAAGTTAAGATAAAATAAAAAAACATTTATCACTGAATAAAAATAAAAATAAAAAAATACACTACACATATTAGGTATCGCCGCGTCCGTAACGACCTGATCTATAAAACGGTCATGTTACTTTCCCCGCACGGTGAACGCCATAAAAATAAAAAAATAAAAACTATGAGAAAATTGAAATTTTGCCCACCTTACTTCCCAAAAAAGGTAATAAAAGTGATCAAAAAAGTCGCATGTACGCCAAAATAGTACCAATAAAACCGTCATCTCATCCCGCAAAAAATGAGACCCTACTCAAGATAATCGCCCAAAAACTGAAAAAACTATGGCTCTTAGACTATGGAAACACTAAAACATGATTTTTTTTGTTTCAAAAATAAAATAATTGTGTAAAACTTTTATAAATAAAAATAAAGTATACATATTAGGTATCGCCGCGTCCGTATCGACCGGCTCTATAAAATTATCACATGACCTAACCCCTCAGGTGAGCACCGTAAAAAAAAAAGAAAAAAAAAAGTGTAAAAAAAGCAATTTTTTGCCATCTTACGTCACAAAAAGTGTAATAGCAAGCGATCAAAAAGTCATATGCACCCCAAAATAGTGCCAATCAAACCGTCATCTCATCCCGCAAAAAATTAGACCCTACTCAAGATAATCGCCCAAAAACTGTAAAAACTATGGCTCTTAGACTATGGAGACACTAAACAATTTTTTGGTTTTAAAAATGAAGTTATTGTATAAAACTTACATAAATAAAAAAATTGTATACATATTAGGTATCGCCGCGTCCGTGACAACCTGCTCTATAAAATTACCACATGATCTAACCTGTCAGATGAATGTTGTAAATAACAAAAAAAAAAACGTGCCAAAAAACCTATTTCTTGTTACCTTGCCGCACAAAAAGTGTAATATAGAGCAACCAAAAATCATATGTACCCTAAACTAGTACCAACAATACTGCCACCCTATTCCGTACTTTCTAAAATGGGGTCACTTTTTTGGAGTTTCTACTCTAGGGGTGCATCAGGGGGGCTTCAAATGGGACATGGTGTCAAAAAAACTGTCCAGCAAAATCTGCCTTCCAAAAACCGTATGGCATTCCTTTCCTTCTGTGCCCTGCCGTGTGCCCGTACAGCAGTTTACGACCACATATGGGGTGTTTCTGTAAACTACAGAATCAGGGCCATAAATAATGAGTTTTGTTTGGCTGTTAACCCTTGCTTTGTAACTAGAAAAAAAATATTAAAATGGAAAATCTGCCAAAAAAGTGAAATTTTGAAATTGTATCTCTATTTTCCATTAAATCTTGTGCAACACCTAAAGGGTTGACAAAGTTTGTAAAATCAGTTTTGAATACCTTGAGGGGTGTAGTTTCTTAGATGGGGTCACTTTTTTGGAGTTTCTACTCTAGGGGTGCATCAGGGGGGCTTCAAATGGGACATGGTGTCAAAAAAACTGTCCAGCAAAATCTGCCTTCCAAAAACCGTATGGCATTCCTTTCCTTCTGCGCCCTACTGTGTGCCCGTACAGCAATTTACGACCACATATGGGGTGTTTCTGTAAACTACAGAATCAGGGCCATAAATAATGAGTTTTGTTTGGCTGTTAACCCTTGCTTTGTAACTGGAAAAAAAATATTAAAATGGAAAATCTGCCAAAAAAGTGAAATTTTGAAATTGTATCTCTATTTTCCATTAAATCTTGTGCAACACCTAAAGGGTTGACAAAGTTTGTAAAATCAGTTTTGAATACCTTGAGGGGTGTAGTTTCTTAGATGGGGTCACTTTTTTGGAGTTTCTACTCTAGGGGTGCATCAGGGGGGCTTCAAATGGGACATGGTGTCAAAAAAACTGTCCAGCAAAATCTGGCTTCCAAAAACCATACGGCGCACCTTTCACTCTACGCCCCGCTGTGTGGCCGTACAGTAGTTTACGGCCACATTTGGGGTGTTTCTGTAAACAGCAGAGTCAGGGCAATAAAGATACAGTCTTGTTTGGCTGTTAACCCTTGCTTTGTTAGTGGAAAAAATGGGTTAAAATGGAAAATTAGGCAAAAGAATGAAATTCTCAAATTTCATCCCAATTTGCCAATAACTCTTGTGCAACACCTAAAGGGTTAACGAAGTTTGTAAAATCAGTTTTGAATACCTTGAGGGGTATAGTTTCTTAGATGGGGTCACTTTATGGAGTTTCTACTCTAGGGGTGCATCAGGGGGCTTCAAATGGGACATGGTGTCAAAAAAACTGTCCAGCAAAATCTGGCCTCCAAAAACCATACGGCGCACCTTTCACTCTACGCCCCGCTGTGTGGCCGTACAGTAGTTTACGGACACATATTGGGTGTTTCTGTAAACAGCAGAGTCAGGGCAATAAAGATACAGTCTTGTTTGGCTGTTAACCCTTGCTTTGTTAGTGGAAAAAATAGGTTAAAATGGAAAATTAGGCAAAAAAATGAAATTCTCAAATTTCATCCCAATTTGCCAATAACTCTTGTGCAACACCTAAAGGGTTAACGGAGTTTGTAAAATCAGTTTTGAATACCTTGAGGGGTGTAGTTTATAGAATGGGGTAATTTTCGGGCGGTTTCTATTATGTAAGCCTCGCAAAGTGACTTCAGAGCTGTAGTGGTCCCTAAAAATTGGGTTTTTGTAAATTTCTGAAAAATTTCAAGATTTGCTTCTAAACTTCTAAGCCTTGTAACATCCCCAAAAAATAAAATATCATTCCCAAAATAATTCAAACATGAAGTAGACATATGGGGAATGTTAAGTCATCACAATTTTTGAGGGTATTACTATGTATTACAGAAGTAGAGAAACTGAAACTTTGAAATTTGCAAATTTTTCAAAATTTTTGGTAAATTAGGTATTTTATTATGCAAAAAAATTAATTTTTTTGACTTTATTTTACCAGTGTCATGAAGTACAATATGTGACGAAAAAACAATCTCAGAATGGCCTGGATAAGTCAAAGCGTTTTAAAGTTATCAGCACTTAAAGTGACACTGGTCAGATTTGCAAAAAATGGCCTGGTCCTTAAGGTGAAAATGAGCCCGGTCCTTAAGGGGTTAAATTGGCTCAGATCTCACACAGGTATATCACACCAGGTGCACATAATTAGTAGATCGTTACTCTGCATGTTGAATGAGGCTTGCCCTATTTAAACCTCAGACATTTAGTTTGGTGTGCTCCTGACTGTTGAAGTGAGAGTGAGCACCATGGTGAGAGCAAAAGAGCTGTCAGAGGACTTCAGAAAAAAGATTGTAGCAGCCTATGAGTCTGGGAAGGGATTTAAAAAGATCTCAAAAGATTTTGAAATCAGCCATTCCACTGTCCAGAAGATAGTCTACAAGTGGAGGGCTTTCAAAACAACTGCCAACATGCCCAGGACTGGTCGCCCCAGCAAGTTCACCCCAAGAGCAGACCGCAAGATGCTAAAAGAGGTCTCCAAAAACCCTAAAGTGTCATCTCGAGAACTACAGCAGGCTCTGGCTACTGTTGATGTAGAAGTACATGCCTCTACAATCAGAAAGAGACTGTACAAGTTTAACTTGCATGGGAGGTGTGCAAGGAGGAAACCTTTGCTTTCCAAGAGAAACATCGAGGCCAGACTGACATTTGCCAGAGATAAAGTTGAAAAAGACCAGGACTTCTGGAATAATGTTCTTTGGACAGATGAGTCCAAAATTGAATTATTTGGACACAACAGCAGAGGACATGTTTGGCGTAAACCAAACACAGCATTCCAAGAAAAGAACCTCATACCAACTGTGAAGCATGGAGGTGGAAGTGTCATGGTTTGGGGCTGCTTTGCTGCAGCAGGACCTGGTCAGCTCACCATCATAGAATCCACGATGAATTCTACTGTGTATCAGAAGGTGCTTGAAGAACATGTGAGACCATCAGTTAGAAAATTAAAGCTGAAGCGGAACTGGACCATGCAACATGACAATGACCCAAAACATACTAGTAAATCAACCAAAGATTGGCTGAAAAAGAAGAAATGGAGAGTCCTGGAATGGCCAAGTCAAAGTCCAGATTTGAATCCCATTGAGATGCTGTGGGGTGACTTGAAAAGGGCTGTACGTGCAAGAAACCCCTCAAACATCTCACAGCTGAAAAAGTTCTGCATTGAGGAGTGGGGTAAAATTTCCTCAGACCGATGTCGAAGACTGGTAGATGGCTACAAGAACCGTCTCACTGCAGTTATTTCAGCCAAAGGAGGTAACACTCGCTATTAGGGGCAAGGGTGTCCTATCTTTTTCCTCAGTTAGAATAGGCATTTTTGTAGAATGACATTTACAGAAGATCTTGAAAAGACTTTTCTTCAGTTTTCTTTGTTTAGTCGGATTACTTTAATCTCTCTGTATTGTTGAAACGGAGATGAAATAACCTTTTATTAAAAATGTTACAAAAAACTACATGCTTTCAAAGGGTGTCCTAATTTTTTCACATGACTGTAAGGCCATCCACAACCTGTCCCCTCCTTACATCTCTGACCTGCTTTCTGTCACAAGAGTGTCACGATCTATCGCTGACCCTGTTGTGCCTGGATTCAGAAGGTTGCAGCGGGTGGCTACGCCCTCAGTTTCTCAAGGGATCACTCCATGACCTAATAGTGAGAATGGATTCCAGTCCAGGTTTTCCTGCTTAGATTTGCAATCCTTTTAGTCCCATTTAGGAATCTGTAGCTTTTCCTTTCAGCTATTCTCTGTCAGCCACTCCCAGCTACTATATATTCTCCCTTTATGCTTCCTTTGTTGTCAGATATAGACCTTCCTTCCAGATCTTCTATTCTGAGCTCAGGTGGACAACTGTTGCTGTGAAGTGGTTGGAACTGGAGCTGTTCGATCTCCGATTCACTCCTATTGTTGTCTCCTTTGTTGTTGTCTCCCTTCGAGGTGGTGTTAGTGTTGTTTGTCCTTTCCCTGTTGTTACCCTACATGTCAGTGGTGAGGACTAGTGCTCCCACCGCTCTATTCGCTACCTAGGGCTTATTTCACGGTAAGCCAGGGACGAGGCACGTGATCGGCATACGGGTTAGCAGTCCGTCTAGGGATGTCAGGGCAGCCAGGTACCAGTGCCAGGTGAGCTAGGGGTCCCACTTTTCCCTCTCCCTAGTGGAAGGGTACTCCTCTTCCCTCCCCTCTGCGCCGCACATCTGTTACCTGCCTAATCAGACTTGATACTTTCTCGATACATCCTCACATGTAATCTCAGATCCTCATAGAACCTCCTCCTATGTTCTTCTCTTATCTGTTCTTCACATAATCAACTACAAGATCACTACCCCAGTACATCAGACTCTTCCCCAACATCCAAACCGTAAAAACCCACCTCTTCAGGAAATCCTACCACCTGTCATGAGCATGCTGCCACCACAGCTAGATAAGCAGACTTTACACTCTCTTAATGTGTTCTTCCTCTTTCATTGTACATTGTAAGCTGTTATGTGCAGAGTCCCCTCCCTCCTCCTCTGTATCAGTGTTAATAGTTTCTTGCTTACTGTATTTCATATTAAGTACATGTAACTCCCTCTTGATGTGCAGTGCCATGGAAATAATGGTGCTGTCAAATAAATAATACTGTTTGGTATTTTTAAATTAGCTAACTTTTATTTCAGTTTTTCTTTGAGTATGTTATTACCATTTTTTTTAAAAGAGATGCTTCAAGTGGATTTTATTTAATACTAGGCATAATAGTTTAAAAGCGAACCATTAATCACTTCACTGATCCCCTGTCTCTTCGATACTCACTGTCCCTGCATGTCTTTGCTTCCTGGTCCTGACTCGACAGACAGGAAATGGCAGGTGCCAGGGTCTGGCTGAGTGGATAAATTCTGCTATTTCCCATGTGTCAAGCTGGGCTCAGGAAACAGAAACCAGCTAGGAAGGGGTGAGAATTGGAAATTGAGATTTTTGACAGCAGAGTCGTGAGGTTTCACCTTTTTTTTTTTTTATAGATTTTTTTTTACAAATACTTATTTTAAAATAAACCATTCTTTTTATGTCAGTACCGTTAGTAAGTTAGCTGTTTAAAGATGCAGCCTTGTGAGCTGTAGCGACTGCAGCATAGAGCAGGTATAATTACAAGAAGCCATCACATTGACTTCTGGGGGAGCTGGAATTTGGACCCCTGCCAATCTAATATTGATGACCTATCATGAGGATTGGTCATCAGTATGAATAAAGTGGACAACCCCTTTAAACCGTAACCTTTCACCTCAATTTCACTTAATAAACTAGCAACAGTACCTTATAGATCATCTTCAGTGTGTTCTTATACATCCTTGTGCCGCTTTCATGCGCTGTATATGCCTGAAAAAAACTTCTTATAAAGTAATCATTTCCTGCTCCAACAGTCACGCTAGAAGTCAAGGGGGTAGCCCTTCCCTCACTTCAGGCTGTACCTCCCCTGCCCTAACCCCGCCTCTATGCACTGTAATTGACACCCGGCTCAGTCGCCGGGACCGCGCTTGTACAGGCTGCGCATGCGCCGTCCTCCTCATTCGCCGCATGATCTCGTCTATCGCGCAGACTCAAGTGCGATCCTGTAACTGAATTACAGGATCGCGCTTGAGTCTGCGCGATAGACGGGATCGCGCGGCGAATGAGGAGGACGGCGCATGCCGGGTGTCGGGTGTCAATTACAGTGCATAGAGGCAGGGTTAGGGCAGGGGAGGTACAGCCTGAAGTGAGGGAAGAGCTACCCCCTTGACTTCTAGCGTGACTGTTGGAGCAGGAAATTATTACTTTATAAGACTTTTTTTCAGGCATATACAGCCCATGAAAGCGGCACAAGGATGTACAGTACAGACCAAAAGTTTGGACACACCTTCTCATTCAAATAGTTTTCTTTATTTTCATTACAATGAAAATTGTAGATTCACACTGAAGGCATCAAAACTATGAAGTAACGCATGTGGAATTATATACATAACAAAAAAGTGTAAAACAACTGAAAATATGTCATATTCTAGGTTCTTCAAAGTAGCCACCTTTTGCTTTGATTACTGCTTTGCACACTCTTGGCATTCTCTTTATGAGCTTCAAGAGGTAGTCACCTGAAATGGTCTTCAAACAGTCTTGAAGAAGTTCCCAGAGATGCTTAGCACTTGTTGGCCCTTTTGCCTTCACTCTGCGGTCCAGCTCACCCCAAACCATCTTGATTGGGTTCAGGTCCGGTGACTGTGGAGGCCAGGTCATCTGGCGCAGCACCACATCACTCTCCTTCATGGTCAAATATCCCTTACACAGCCTGGAGGTGTGTTTGGGGTCATTATCCTGTTGAAAAATAAATGATGGTCCAACTAAACGCAAACCGGATGGAATAGCATGCCGCTGCAAGATGCTGTGGTAGCCATGCTGGTTCAGTATGCCTTCAATTTTGAATAAATCCCCAACAGTGTCACCAGCAAAGCACCCCCACACCATCACACCTCCTCCTCCACGCTTCACAGTGGGAACCAGGCATGTAGCGTCCATCCGTTCACCTTTTCTACGTCGCACAAAGACACGGTGGTTGGAACCAAAGATCTCAAATTTGGACTCATCAGACCAAAGCACAGATTTCCACTGGTCTAATGTCCATTCCTTGTGTTCTTTAGCCCAAACAAGTCTCTTCTGCTTGTTGCCTGTCCTTAGCAGTGGTTTCCTAGCAGATATTCTACCATGAAGGCCTGATTTACACAGTCTCCTCTTAATAGTTGTTCTAGAGGTGTGTCTGCTGCTAGAACTCTGTGTGGCATTGACCTGGTCTCTAATCTGAGCTGCTGTTAACCTGCGATTTCTGAGGCTGGTGACTTGGATGAACTTATCCTCTGCAGCAAAGGTGACTCTTGGTCTTTCTTTTACTGGGGCGGTCCGCATGTGAGCTAGTTTCTTTGTAGCGCTTGATGGTTTTTGTGACTGCACTTGGGGACACTTTCAAAGTTTTCCCAATTTTTCGGACTGACTGACCTTCATTTCTTAAAGTAATGATGGCCACTCGTTTTTCTTTACTTAGCTGCTTTTTTCTTGCCATAATACAAATTCTAACAGTCTATTCAGTAGGACTATCAGCTGTGTATCCACCTGACTTCTCCACAACGCAACTGATGGTCCGAACCCCATTTATAAGGCAAGAAATCCCACTTATTAAACCTGACAGGGCACACCTGTGAAGTGAAAACCATTTCAGGTGACTACCTCTTGAAGCTCATCAAGAGAATGCCAAGAGTATGCAAAGCAGTAATCAAAGCAAAAGGTTGCTACTTTGAAGAACCTAGAATATGACATATTTTCAGTTGTTTCACACTTTTTTGTTATGTATATAATTCCACATGTGTTAATTCATAGTTTTGATGCCTTCAGTGTGAATCTACAATTTTCATAGTCATGAAAATAAAGAAAACTCTTTGAATGAGAAGGTGTGTCCAAACTTTTCGTCTGTACTGTATAAGAACACACTGAAGATGATCTATAAGGTACTGTTGCTAGTTTATTAAGTGAAATTGAGGTGAAAGGTTCGCTTTAAGGATTTGGTTTTGCTGGACTTAAATATTATACAGAAAAACAGTAAATGGATAAAAACAGGCAACAATTTAAGCAAAACAAAAATTACTAATTGGAACCTAGGGCAATTATCAGGAGCAAAATAAAGGCCAATTATAACTGACAAAAAAACAAATTACCTAACCAAGATGTTAACTGCCATCTTCTGCCAAGAGGTGGAACTAATCTATTTAGAGGAAAGTAGGAAAATATGGCCATGTGAATTTGCCCTAAGAGGTCAAATCTAACTCCAGTCTGTGCATCTTTTCTACTTATTTTAACACTAATTTTATGCATTCTAGAACTTTACAGAGACTTTAAAGCAAACATATATTCTTTACTTACAGCATGGCAGATTTACTATAGCCAAAGGCCAAAAAGTGCTCTAGACAATTTTTTTAACTTTCCAAAACTTTTACTAAAATTGTCTACATAAGGCCTGGTTAGGTGAAGTCTTTTAATGCACCAAATGTATTGATGAATGCCAGTTACTGGAAGATGATTAGTAAAGAAAAATATTTAAAGGAGTTGCATAAGTAAAAGGGTCTACTTTTCATATTTTTTTTTATCCAGCCAAAGCGCCTCTCTTGAACATGTGGTGTGTCTGGTATTGCAGCTTGCCTCCATTAATTGGAATGAAACTTACTTTACATAATTTCAGTGCAATGGCCAATCAAAATGTCTCTTTGGTGAAAATAAGTTTTAATGAGAAAGGTAAGAAAAGCAAATTTCATCATCATAGTTAATAATGAAACAATTATGCTCTAATTTCACCAGGTGTAGTTCAGAATTACTTTCTTATGTTTTTGCTGCAGCAAATAATGATTGACTACATTTGCATGGTTACATGGCTTTCCTTTCCTTGTCTATTAATGGAAGAACAAGACCTAGACTATTTGTTATATCCAATTCTAACTTAAAGTGTCTCTGTCACCAGGCTCAACCTTATTAACTTTGACATACTGACTGGTAAGGCTCATCATGCTAAAATCTATGTTTAATTCATATGCAAATAACAAGTTAGAGCACCAGGAGGCAGGGTTAAATCCTTTAAGCACTACTTTGCAACATCCCCTGTGCTCTGCCCAGTAAAGACACCTCGAAGCATCCTTTGGTCTTTACAGAGCTCTGAACACTATAAAGTTAGTCAGTAGTGATTGCTTAGTGCAGACCGTTGGTTCACTGGGTATGCTGAGAGGGAAACTGTTAAGACACCCTACTCATGCGGGCAGGAACATTAGGGTAGTCGTTATATGTTTGTCTTTGTATGTCTTATGTGTACTTCATGCAGAAGTTTGTATTAAACTGGGTACCCCAGAGCTTAATCCTCTTATCCTAAGCACAAGTCAAGGACAGCTTGACTCAAAGTAAGGGGGAATGTAACACCCCAGAGTTGTGCTACTACATGCCTCTACCCAGCTACTATCTCCTAAGAGCCTTTATACTGTTATATGTGCATATAAAACCATGTTAAATGCAATTGTTCATGTAATTTGCCTGGTTACCAGTAGGTGGCAGCAACCCATTGGCAGGTACAAGTTACAGTTTAGAGTATCTTAGCTGGAATGGATTAAATGGATTCCAGCTTAGCTCCCCCTCTGTGGAGAGGTGGGCTGGTCCCACATCCTGCAGCATGGGTGGAGAAGGAAGTTAGGTTGAGTGTAGCCCACCCCTTGCTAGGGGTAGGGTGTGTGTGTGGAGTCCCCCTGTATAGAGAAGACAGCAAGGACCTAGTCTTGGCTGAGACTTGGCCATATACCCAATCTGTTCACCTTCAGCTTTGCTGGATGAGGAAAGCAGAAACTACAGACCAACTCCAGAGTTCCAGGAAGAAAGCATCCCCTGAAAATCCATCTGTGAGATAAGTCCAGTGCCTAGGAGAAGCCAATTCCTCCTCAGTTGGTCTGTTCCTACACAGCTGAAAGTACCAGATAAGTGCAGGAGCTAATCCTGCCATAGTTACAGAGCTACCAAGTAGATGTTTTATCCTGCAAGCTCCACATTTAAAGCAGAAATTCTCATTCCTGCCAATGATTGCCAAAACCTGCTGGCACCAAGAGACCAATGCTGTATGCTGTTTGGATGCAAGTGAGTCCAAAGAAAGCAACATTTGAACTTCATCTAAAGGTCTGGACAGCATTTATTCTGCAAAGTTCCTCTATTACTCCTACTATCACTACACTAAAATTTTTTGCAAGTGAGCCAGGAAGCCAGGAGTCTGGCCGTACCCAGGTAGGAGACACCGTGACACAACTACCACAAAACTATAGAGACATTATGGGTAGGGTTGAGCAAACCCGAACTGTAAAGATCAGGTTCGTACCGAACTTTAGGATTTTTGGACCCTGAACCCGAACATTTCAGTAAAAGTTCGGGTTCGGGTTCGGTGTTCGGCGATTTCTTAGCACTTTTTGAAAGGCTGCAGAGCAGCTAATCAACTAGCGTTTAACTGTGTGACCTTAGAAGCCATCACAGCCATGCCTACTAATGGCATGTGACCCAGCCTCTATATAAGCTGGAGTCATGTAGCACTGCACATCACTCTGCTGTGCTTAGTGTAGAAAGAGGATGCTGCTGCTGCTGCTGTGAGGGAGAGAATAGGACAGAATCTGTGATCAGAACTCCAATTGAACTCAGTGATCTACATATATATAGTTGTGTGGGTACAGTGCACAATCTTTTTACCCTGCCCTGAGCCCAGTGCCAGAGAAAAACAACTTTTATCCGTCTGTTAGGTTGGCGGCAGCGGCCACTTTATGCAAGCTCAGTGCACCAGCACTGCATCTGTGCTTTTGTGACATTCAAATCCAAGCTTGAAATACTTTAATAATAATCTGGCTTTGAAAAAACACACATTTTGGGAAATATCCAACATCTGGTGCCTTTGCAGGATTAGTCAGTGTGCAATTTAAGTTAGAAATCCAGCTATAATTTTCTGGGTTTTTAAAAACGTCCTTTTTGGGCAAAATACACTATTTTACAGCCCTTGCTGCATCAGCACGTGTGAAATTCAAGGGTTATATACTGCTGTCATATTCTGTTATTAAACAAACACAAATTTTGGGCAAAAAACTCTATTTTGCAGCTTTTGCTGCATACAGTTATGTGAAAAAATTAGGACACCCTTTGAAAGCATGTGGTTTTTTGTAACATTTTTAATAAAAGGTTATTTCATCTCCGTTTCAACAATACAGAAAGATTAAAGTAATCCAACTAAACAAAGAAAACTGAAGAAAAGTATTTTCAAGATCTTCTGTAAATGTCATTCTACAAAAATGCCTATTCTAACTGAGGAAAAAGATAGGACACCCTCACATGTATTCCCTCTTAAATTGGCTCAGATCTCACACAGGTATATCACACCAGGTGCACATAATTAGTAGATCGTTACTCTGCATGTTGAATGAGGCTTGCCCTATTTAAACCTCAGACATTTAGTTTGGTGTGCTCCTGACTGTTGAAGTGAGAGTGAGCACCATGGTGAGAGCAAAAGAGCTGTCAGAGGACTTCAGAAAAAAGATTGTAGCAGCCTATGAGTCTGGGAAGGGATTTAAAAAGATCTCAAAAGATTTTGAAATCAGCCATTCCACTGTCCGGAAGATAGTCTACAAGTGGAGGGCTTTCAAAACAACTGCCAACATGCCCAGGACTGGTCGCCCCAGCAAGTTCACCCCAAGAGCAGACCGCAAGATGCTAAAAGAGGTCTCCAAAAACCCTAAAGTGTCATCTCGAGAACTACAGCAGGCTCTGGCTACTGTTGATGTAGAAGTACATGCCTCTACAATCAGAAAGAGACTGTACAAGTTTAACTTGCATGGGAGGTGTGCAAGGAGGAAACCTTTGCTTTCCAAGAGAAACATCGAGGCCAGACTGACATTTGCCAGAGATAAAGTTGACAAAGACCAGGACTTCTGGAATAATGTTCTTTGGACAGATGAGTCCAAAATTGAATTATTTGGACACAACAGCAGAGGACATGTTTGGCGTAAACCAAACACAGCATTCCAAGAAAAGAACCTCATACCAACTGTGAAGCATGGAGGTGGAAGTGTCATGGTTTGGGGCTGCTTTGCTGCAGCAGGACCTGGTCAGCTCACCATCATAGAATCCACGATGAATTCTACTGTGTATCAGAAGGTGCTTGAAGAACATGTGAGACCATCAGTTAGAAAATTAAAGCTGAAGCGGAACTGGACCATGCAACATGACAATGACCCAAAACATACTAGTAAATCAACCAAAGATTGGCTGAAAAAGAAGAAATGGAGAGTCCTGGAATGGCCAAGTCAAAGTCCAGATTTGAATCCCATTGAGATGCTGTGGGGTGACTTGAAAAGGGCTGTACGTGCAAGAAACCCCTCAAACATCTCACAGCTGAAAAAGTTCTGCATTGAGGAGTGGGGTAAAATTTCCTCAGACCGATGTCGAAGACTGGTAGATGGCTACAAGAACCGTCTCACTGCAGTTATTTCAGCCAAAGGAGGTAACACTCGCTATTAGGGGCAAGGGTGTCCTATCTTTTTCCTCAGTTAGAATAGGCATTTTTGTAGAATGACATTTACAGAAGATCTTGAAAAGACTTTTCTTCAGTTTTCTTTGTTTAGTCGGATTAATTTAATCTCTCTGTATTGTTGAAACGGAGATGAAATAACCTTTTATTAAAAATGTTACAAAAAACCACATGCTTTCAAAGGGTGTCCTAATTTTTTCACATGACTGTATGTCATTGGGAGATACACACTTTAGATACGGTGGTTCTATTCAATTATTTGAAAAACAACCTTAATTAATAAAACTGTTATATACTGTAGTCATATTCTGTTATTAAACAAACACCCATTTTGGGCAAATTTTTTTATTTTGCAGCCTTTGCTGCATATGTCATTGTGAGATACACACTTGAGATACTGTGGTTCTATTCAGTTATTTGATAAACAACAATTTTGGTCAAAAAACTTTAATTGAGGCCTAGTCTGGATCAGTACATGTGCAATACACACTTTAGATACTGTGGTTCTATTTAGTTATTTGAAAAACAGCCATTTTGGGCAAAAAACTTTAATTGCGGCCTAGTCTGGATCTGTACGTGTGAGATGCACACTTTAGATACTGTGGTTATATTCAGTTATTTGAAAAAAACACTGCTTTACTTAGTAGACAGGTTAAAAAAAAATCACAAATTTGTCTGTTCCTTTTTCGGGTGAAATTCACCAATTTTTGGGTGTGATATACCACTGCTATACCTAGTAGACAGGTTAAAAAAATTCACAAATTTGTCTGTTACATTTTCGGGTGAAATTCACCAATTTTTGGGTGTGATGTACCACTGCCATACCAAGTAGACAGGTTAAAAAAATTCACAAATTTGTCTGTTACATTTTTGGGTGAAATTCACCAATTTTTGGGTGTGATGTACCACTGCTATACCTAGTAGACAGGTTAAAAAAATATCACAAATTTGTCTCTTCCATTTTCGGGTGAAATTCACCAATTTTTAGGTGTGATGTGCCACTGCTATACCTAGTATACAGGTTAAAAAAATTCACAAATTAGTTTGTTCCATTTTCGGGTGAAATTCACAAATGTTTCGGTGTGATGTACCACTACTATACCTAGTAGACAGGTTAAAAAAATTCACAAATTTGTCTGTTACATTTTCGGGTAAAATAAAAAAAAAAATTCGCTGTGATGTACCACTGCTATACCTAGTAGACAGGTAAAAAAAAATCACAAATTTGTCTGTTACATTTTAGGATGAAATTCACCAATTTTTGGGAGTGATGTACCACTGCTATACCTAGTTGACAGGTTAAAAAAAAAATCACTAATTTTTCTATTACATTTTCAGGTGAAATTCATCAATTTTTGGTTGTAATATACCACTCCTCTACCTAGTTGACAGGTTAATAAATTTCACAAATTTTTCTTTTACATTTTCAGGTGACATTTAACAATTTTTTTCTGTCATAGACCCCTGCTCTACCAAGTAGAGAGGTTAATAAATTTCACAAATTTTTCTGTTACAGTCTTGGGTTGACATTTTACAATTTTGGACGCGAATAAACCCCTTCTCTGCATGGGTGACAGGGAATACAATTTCAGAAATTCTTTTTTTATTGATGCGCGCCACCCCCTTTCATTCAATGCTTAAACTTTAACAAGTTGTCCCACATTTGCGCTTCAATAATTTGTCACACATTTGTGCTTTAATAATTTGTCACACATTTGCTCTTCAATAACTTTTTCCATATTTCCATTCGATCAAAAAAAAAATTTAAACCATTTATCTCCCTTGGATTTGGTGTCTCTTTCTCACAATCCCTCTCCGGCATGGAACCGCGATTCGCCGATAACCGCGATCAACATGGTAGGCTCAGAAAAGAACATCGAAAGTTGATAGAGAAGATATCCAAATGGATGGTGGACGTCACAGGGACGTGCAATCAGGCAGAAGTTATCTAGAGTCAACAAAGCGGCAGCAGGGCCTCCTTTGGCTGTTGTTTCCAAATCTAAAATACCCCAGTGACAGTCCCTATTATTTTTTATTAATCATTCCAATAACAGGGCATCTTAAGAGTACTGTATTCTTATTTATCGTCACTACCTTCCCGAGTCGGGAGTGGGTAATTGCCGCGCCCCCCCTCCTTTCCTTCAATTATTCCCTTTTAATGCCTTCTCCCACATTTTCACTCGATCAATATTAAATTTCATGCATTGATCTTCCTTGGATGTGGTCTCTTTTTCTCGCGCTCCTTCTCCGGGGTGGAACCTTGATTCGCCGCTAACCGCGATCAACATGGTAGGCGCAGAAAAAAACATCGAAAATTGATAGAACAGATATCCAATTGGATTGTGTACATCACAGGGAAGTGCGACATAGTGGGGCAGTATGTTTGCACACGTCTACATGAACTGACTGATTGTTCTGCCCCCTTCAACTTCTGGGTCTCCAAATTGGGCACATGGCCTGAGCATGCCCTTTACACCTTGGAGGTGCTGGCCTGCCCTGCAGCCAGTGTATTGTCTGAACGTGTGTTTAGCATGACTGGAAGGGGTTATCACAGGTTATATTTCCCAATGTTTTGTGGTGTAGCCGAATTTAATAAAACAGAAAAATAAATTTAAAACCAAAAAAGCAGTGTAGGCTACCTCCTCCTCCGCTAGCGCCACTTCCACCTACACCGCCACATCCACTGCCTCCTCAACCTCCTACTCCATTTGGACCTCGTCCTCCTAAATCAAGATTATTAGTTTTAATTGTTACTTATTTTATGTTATTTGAAGTCATTTCCCTATCCACATTTGTTTGCAGGGCACTTGCCATGCTCTTAACCACATTTTGCTGGCATTTGCAGCCCTCTAGCCCTTTCTGTGACATTTTTAGAGCCATTTTAGTGCTCAAAAGTTTTGGTTCCCATTGACTTCAGTTCGGTTCAAGTTCGGGTTCCAAACTCAACTTTTTTGTGAAGTTCGGCCGAACCCGTCGAACCCGAACATCCAGGTGTCCGCTCAACTCAAATTATAGGCCATTACACCACTCTGACATTCCAAATCTGGGATGTGTGTTATAACACCTTGGAAGGGCCGTGGGGTAGTACCCTGCGCACGCTGCAATTGGCGTCACAAACAAATACTGACTACTATCCACCCATACCTGGCCATTGCATACCCCGCTGCCTTAACAGTGACCTCCACAGCGCCTGCACCTTTATGTGAGTTACATCAGCCTCTACAACAATGTTGGCTAAGCGTTGCAATCAAAATAATATTAACTCACACATAAGCTGTCTTATACTAAGAATGTCCTTCATTGCCTATAGCAACCAATCAGAGCTCATTTTAATGACCTGTAGCAAAATAGAAGCTGAGCTGTGATTGGTTGCTATATGCAACCTGATGAATATCCAGGCTAACTGCCACAACAGCCAACAGAAAATGGCTCCTGTAGTTTGGCGGTTAGGTTAATAAGCATATTGTTTGGCAAATTGGAAAGCGGGGTGAAAATTTCCACTGAAAACATAGTCTATGACGTTCATCGAATAACAGGAGGCGGCTGTGCAAAATTTTGTGATTGTTAATGCTACGGTGGGATTCCTTTAGTGGACATACACACATACATAAACTCAGCTTTATATATTAGCTATATCTGTTTATTTTCTGAACCTGAGCCCATTTTCATGTGCAGCTATCAGTGACTGACAGCTATCTCTGTATACACACTTACACAAAGAATACTTTCAATCACTGATAACATCTTCTCTGTGTACAACTGAAATCAGAAAAAGCTGAGATATCTAATATATGGACTATGTTTTGAGTGGAAATTTTTACCAGCGGTCCCAGTATATCGAGAACGGAGCCCCTCAAGATGGTGGCTGGAGAACTCCGGTCTGGCCACCACCAAGCCGGCTCCCCATAGAAGTGAATATGAACGTACTGCGCATGCGCTTCCCCCACTTTCATCATTTCTATGGGGCCAATGGAAATAGCTGAGCCAGCGCTCGGCTTTTTTCGCTGGCCCCAGAGAAAATGAATGGAGGGTGGATGCGCATGTGCATTGTGCCCTCCTTCACTTGCGGGGCTCCGTTCTCGATATAGGTGCGGGTCCAACTGGAATGGGGGCACATGAGACAATGGGGGCATATCCTAGCAATATGCCCCCATTGTCCATGATGAGACAACCCCTTTAATGAAGCGAGGCACTGTGGGGGGGGGGGGTCATTTTTAAGGGGTGGGGGGCTGTGGAGGTCACTGTTAAAATTGTGTGCTGCTGTAAGGGTCAAAGTTAAGGGGGCTGGCTGCTGTGGAGGTCACATTTTAAGGAGGCAGGGCACTGTGGGAGGTCAGTGTTAAGGGGTGGGGGCTGTGGAGTTCACTGTAAAGGGAGCAAGGGGCTGTAGAGGTCACTTTTATGGGGGATACTGTTGATATCTTTTAATAACACACACAAACATTAAATTAACTAGTGGAAATATACTGGTGCGAAGCCGGATCCTTCTGCTAGTAAATGTATAAAGTTCAGGTTTTACTGACTCCTTTCTCACAAAGCTATATACCAATTTGCTGAGCTCATCCTGCTCTATAATTTGCTGCCTGCCTAGCTATTTTGGCACAGTTTTTATTTTTTGTTATTTACAATTTTCATCTGACAGGTTAGATCATGTGGTATTTTTATAGAGCAGGTTGTTAGGGGCGCGACAATACCAAATATGACTAAATTTTTGGGTTGTTTGTTTCAGTTTTACATAATAAATAGTGATGATTGAGCACCAAAGTGCTCGGGTGCTCTGGCCGAACACATCGGAATGCTCGAGTATAATGGAAGTCAATGGGAGAACCCGAGCATTAAACCAGACACCCACTGCTCATAGGAAAAGGTTAGAAATTGATGTAAACACCACCGAAATGGTTCGGGAACCGCATGGGGAAGATGCATTTTGGACTCCCAGGTTGCTGCTGGGAACCATGTTGTCCGAGTAGTACACCACGCTTAAAGACTGACAATAATACGCACAAAATCGAAAAAATATCAATTTTAGAGGAAAAATTGTTAAAGGGAACCTGTCACCAGTTTTATGGTGTCCTAACTAAGGGCAACATAAATAAGTGACTTTTTCTTTAAGCATAATCCTGGGTCACTTTCTTTAATTGACCCAGTCAATCTGCCAACATCTTGTATTGAAAAGCTCCAGCTGATAATGATGAGTCATGAATATTCATGAGCTCCTGACTCTTCCCGCCCACCTGCTGCTGAGTGACAGTTTGTTTCCATAGGAATCAGCAGCAGGTGGGCAGGGGAGTGGCTATAGCTCTGAATTAAATATACGCCGTACTCAATGACATCTCGCCGGACTCAAAACAGCTCATTAGCATGCGGCATGCGGCATCTTTGTGTGCATATTATGAGGTAACCATCTGTCACACCAGTAAGTGAATACATCTAAGGCACTTTTTAGTAGTTAATGATTGTATATAATTAGTTAGATTATAATCAAATATCCACATGACAGGTTCCCTTTAAGAAACATTCTTTCCTGTATATTTACTTGTATATAAAGTGCAAGTGCCAAAAATTACAAGGAAGAGGTACTCCGATACAACCTGTATATCACATAATGGAGGGCCTCATTCACATTGTGGTACAAAAGTTTAGGTAGTGGGACTCCTACACTCATAAAGCCTATGCACTAAGTGAAAAGGGCTGCCAAAAATTACAAGGAACCGGCACTCCAAAAGACCCTTTGCTACACATAAAGGAGGGCATCATACACACCCTTAAAAAATTATGATTGATGGCCTGCTGGTGAGCCTCAAAAACATTTGGAGCAAGGGCCTGCTGATCTGACCATCTAAAACCTTAGGGGGAAGGCCTGCTGCCGCATTGATGACTCTAGATAACCTCTGGGCGATTGCATTTTCCCGTTACGGCAACAATCCATTTGGATGTCTGCCCTATCAACTTTCGATGTTCTTTTCTGCGACTACCATGTTGATCACGGGTAACAGGGAATCAGGGTTTGATGCCAGAGAGGGAGTCTGAGAAAGGGCTACCACATCCAAGGGAGGAAAATGGCTGAAATCTGATTGGCTGTTGTTGCCTTGCCCCTTTTTTTTCCTAATAGTGAACCACCCAGAGAGGGTGGTTCAAGTTATTGAAGCACAAACATGCAAGGAAGGCAGCAGGCGCATGGCAATTACCCACTCCTGACTCAGGGAGGTAGTGAAAATAAATAACAATACAGCACTTCTAAGTGGCCCTGTTATTGGAATGAGTACACTTTCCGTTAATGAGGATCTATTGGAGGGCAAGTCTGAAGCCAGCAGCCAACTTGCTCCCGCCTCCACAACGTTTACCCAGTGTGCCATCATGGTGAGGATTGTGTTGACCAGACTCTTGGCTACTGAGACTAGACTTGTAGGTGAGGGCCTGCTGCCGCTTTGTTGACTCTCGATAACTTCTAGGCGATTGCACGTCCCCGTGCCTGCTGCCGCTTTGTTGACTCTCGATAACTTCTAGGCAATCGCATGTCCCCGTGATGGCCCTATCAACTTTGGAGCAATTTTTCAACAAGGACCTTCTGGTATAGCACCGTTTTGCGTGTCCTCTCCACCAGAGCAATGAAAGATGAGAAGTTCTCTTTGTAGCAGGGGTCGAGAAGGGTGAGCAACCAGTAATCTGTGTTGTCTAAAATGCATATAATGGGAGGGTCGTGCAAAGGGGAGCCTAACATGAAGTCAGCCATGTGTGCCAGGGTACGAACATGCAAGACATGGCTGTCATCATCAGA
Organism: Bufo gargarizans; assembly: GCF_014858855.1. NCBI lineage: Eukaryota > Metazoa > Chordata > Amphibia > Anura > Bufonidae > Bufo > Bufo gargarizans. The sequence goes on along the minus strand of NC_058087.1, from coordinate 156,819,374 downwards.
AGGTGAGCTGACCCTGTAAAAGATTGTAGGTGAGGGCCTGCAGGTGAGCTGACCCAGTAAAACATTATATGCGAGGGCCTGCAGGTGAGCTGACCCTGTAAAACATTATATGCGAGGGCCTGCAGGTGAGCTGACCCTGTAAAACATTATATACGAGGGCCTGCACTTGAGCTGACCCAGTAAAACATTATATGCGAGGGCCTGCAGGTGAGCTGACCCTGTAAAACATTATATGCAAGGGCCTGCAGGTGAGCTGACCCTGTAAAACATAATATGCAAAGGGCCTGCAGTTGAGCTGACCCTGTAAAACATTATATGCGAGGGTCTGCAGTTGAGCTGACCCTGTAAAACATTATATGTGAAGGCCTGCAGTTAAGCTGACCCTGTAAAACATTATATGCGAGGGCCTGCAGTTGAGCTGACTATGTAAAAAAATATTTTTATACTAGGCAGTTATACTGTTTAAAAAATAAGCATTAATCATCTCACTGATCCCCTGTCTCTTCAATACTCACTCTGTCCCTGCATGTCTTTGTTTCCTGGTCCTGACTCCACAGAAAGGAAATGGCAGGTGCCAGGGTCTGGCTGAGTGGATAATTTCTGCTATTTCCCATGTGTTAAGCTGTGCTCAGGAAGCAGATACCATCTAGGAAGGGGTGAGCATTGGAAATTGAGATTTTTGACACAGATTTTTTTTTTTATAGATTTTTTTTTTTACAATTTCTTATGTTAAAATAAATCATCCCCTTTATGTCAGTACCGTCAATAAGTTAGCTGTTTAAAGATGCAGCCTTGCAAGCTCTGCATTCTCTTCATTATTTACCTGTTCACTGTCAAAAGTGCAGCATTGAACAGGTATAATTACAAGAAGCCATCCCATTCACTTCCGGGGGTGCTGGAATTCGGACCCCTGTCAATCTAATATTGATGACCTATCATGAGGATTGGTCATCAATATGAATAAAGTGGACAACCCGTTTAAGAATTTGGTTTTACTGGACTTAAATATTATACAGAAAAACAGTAAATGGATAAAAACAGGCAACAATTTAAGCAAAACAAAAATTACTACTTGGAGCCTAGGGCAATTATCAGGAGCAAAATAAAGGCCAATTATAACTGACAAACAACCAAATTACCTAACCAAGATGTTAACTGCCATCTTCTGCCAAGAGGTGGAACTAATCTATTTATAGGAAAGTAAGAAAATATGGCCATGTGAACCTGCCGTAAGATGTCAAATCTAACTCCAGTCTGTACATCTTTTCTACTTATTTTAGCACAAATGTTATGCATTCTAGAACTTTACAGAGACTTTAAAGCAAACATATATTCTTTACTTACAGCAAGGCAGATTTACTATAGCATATTGGCCAAAAAGTGCTCTAGACAATTTTTTTTAGCTTTCCAAAACACTTTTACAAAAATCGTCTACAAAAGGCCTAGTTAGGTGAAGTCTTTTAATGCACCAAATGTATTGATAATTGCCAGTTACTGGAAGATGATTAGTAAAGAAAAATATTTTAAGGAGTTGTATAAGAAAAAGGGTCTACTTTTCATTTTTTTTTATCCAGCCAAAGCGCCTGTCGTGAACATGTGGTGTGTCTGGTATTGCAGCTTGACTCCATTAATTGGAATGAAACTTACTTTACATAATTTCAGTGCAATGGCCAATCAAAATGTTGCATTTTCCATTGACCTTAAGACCTTGTTCTTATTATAAACCAGTCTCTTAGGTGGGACCCGCACCAATGAGATAATGGGGTCATATCTTAGCAATATGCCCCCATTGTCCATGATCAGACAACCCCTTTAACCCCTTAAGGACACAGCCTTATTACACATTTTTTGCAAATCTGACCAGTGTCACTTTAAGTGCTGATAACTTTAAAACGCTTTGACTTATCCAGGCCGTTCTGAGATTTTTTTTTCGTCACATATTGTACTTCATGACACTGGTAAAATGAAGTAAAAAAAATTAGCAAATTTCAAAGTTTCAGTTTCTCTACTTCTGTAATACATAGTAATACCCCCAAAAATTGTGATGACTTTACATTCCCCATATGTCTACTTCATGTTTGAATTATTTTGGGAATGATATTTTATTTTTTGGGGATGTTATAAGGCTTAGAAGTTTAGAAGCAAATCTTGAAATTTTTCAGAAATTTACAAAAACTAAATCTTTAGGGACCAGTTCAGGTCTGAAGTCACTTTGCGAGGCTTACATAATAAAAACCACCCAAAAATGACCCTATCTAAGAAACTACACCCCTCTAATTTTTCATTTTAACCCATTTTTTCCACTAACAAAGCAAGGGTTAACAGCCAAACAAGACTGTATATTTATTGCCCTGACTCTGCCGTTTACAGAAACACCCAATATGTGGCCGTAAACTACTGTACGGCCACACAGCGGGGCGTAGAGTGAAAGGTGCACCGTTTGGTTTTTGGAGGGCTGATTTTTATGGACTAGTTTATTTACACCATGTCCCATTTGAAGCCCCCTGATGCACCCCTAGAGTAGAAACTCCCTAAAAGTGACCCCATCTAAGAAACTACACCCCTCAAGGTATTCAAAACTGATTTTAGATACGTCGTTAACCCTTTAGGTGTTGCACAAGAGTTATTGGCAAATGGGGATGAAATTTGAAAATGTCATTTTTTTGTCTAATTTTTTCATTTTAACCAATTTTTTCCACTAACAAAGCAAGGGTTAACAGCCAAACAAGACTGTATCTTTATTGCCCTGACTCTGCCGTTTACAGAAACATCCAATATGTGGCCGTAAACTACTGTACGGCCACACAGCGGGGCGTAGAGTGAAAGGTGCTCCGTTTGGTTTTTGGAGGGCTAATTTTTATGAACCGGTTTATTCACACCGTGTCCTGTTTCAACCCCCCTGATGCACCCCTGGAGTAGAAACTCCCTAAAAGTGACCCCATCTAAGAAACTACACCCCTCAAGGTATTTAAAACTGATTTTACATATGTTGTTAACCCTTTAGGTGTTGCACAAGAGTTATTGGCAAATGGGGATGAAATTTGAAAATTTAATTTTTTTGTCAAATTTTTCATTTTAACCCATTTTTTCCACTAACAAAGCAAGGGTTAACAGCCAAACAAGACTGTATCTTTATTTCCCTGACTCTGCCATTTACAGAAACACCCAATATGTGGCCTTAAAATACTGTACGGCCACACAGCGGGGCGTAGAGGGAAAGGTGCGCAGTTTGGTTTTTGGAGGGCTGATTTTTATGGACTGGTTTATTTACACCGTGTCCTGTTTCAACCCCCCTGATGCACCCCTGGAGTAGAAACTCCCTAAAAGTGACTCCATCTAAGAAACTACACCCCTCAAGGTATTCAAAACTGATTTTACATACGTCGTTAACCATTTAGGTGTTGCACAAGAGTTATTGGCAAATGGGGATGAAATTTGAAAATGTAATTTTTTTGCCTTATTTTCCATTTTAACCCATTTTTTCCACTAATAAAGCAAGGGTTAACAGCCAAACAAGACTGTATCTTTATTGCCCTGACTCTGCCGTTTACAGTAACACCCAATATGTGGTCGTACACTACTGTACGGCCACACAGCGGGGCGTAGAGTGAAACGTGCGCCGTTTGGTTTTTGGAGGGCTGATTTCTATGGACCGGTTTATTTACACCGTTTCCTGTTTCAACCCCCCTGATGCACCCCTGGAGTAGAAACTTCCTAAAAGTGACCCCATTTTGGAAACTACGGGATAAGGTGGCATTTTTTTGGGGACTATTTTTAGGGTAAATATGATTTTTGGTTGCTCTATATTACATTTTTGTGAGGCAAGGTTACCAAAAATTGAAATTCTGAAATTTCATCTCCATTTGCCATTAACTGTTAAGGAACACCTAAAGGGTTAATAAAGTTTGTATAATCAGTTTTGAATACCTTGAGGGGTGTAGTTTCTTAGATGGGGTCACTTTTAGGGAGTTTTTACTCTAGGGGGGCATCAGGGGGGCTTCAAAAGGGACATGGTGTCAATAAAAAAAGCCATCAAAATCGGCCTTCCAGAAACCATGTCGGTCCTTTCCTTTTGCGGCCTCCCTTTTACTGATACAGCAGTTTACGACCCCAAATGTGGCGTTTCTGTAAACTGCAGTATCAGGGTAATAAATATTAAGTTTTGTTTGGTTGTTAACCCTTGTTTTGTTACCGGAAAAAACGGATTGAAATGGAAAAGTTTTTTTTTTTTTAACCGTGTTATCTGGGGGGTTAGGTCATGGGATATTTTTATAGAGGAGATTCTTACGGACGCGGCAATACTTAATAAGTCTTTTTTACAATTATTTAGATTTTTGACTATATTATCTTTTTTGATACAATTTTTTTGGGGTATCTCTAAAGTCTAAGGGTAATTTTTTTATTTTTTTTATCCAATTATCTCATGTGGGGGCTCATTTTTTGCGGGAGGAGCGGACAGTTTTATTGGCACTATTTTGGGGGCTATATGACTTTTTTATCGCTTGCTATTAAACTTTTTGTTATGTAAGGTGACAAAAAAAATTTTTTTTTGCACCTATTTTTATTTTATTTTTTGACCGTGTTAATCTGGGGGGTTGGGTCATGGGGTATTTTTATAGAGGAGATTCTTACGGACATGGAGATACCTAATAAGTCTACTTTTTTTTACAATTATTTAGATTTTAGACTATATTATCCTTTTTGATACCCAAAAATGTTTTTTGTATCTCTAAAGTCTTAGTCATTTTTTATTTTTTTATTTTATCCAATTATCTTATGTGTCAGCTAATTTTTTGTGGGATGAGACGACGGTTGTATTGGCACTATTTTGGGGGCTATATGACTTTTTGATCTCTTGCTATTAAACTTTTTATTATGTAAGGTGACCCCAAAAAAACTTTTTTTGCACCTTTTTATTTTTCTGGACCGTGTTAATCTGGTTAGGTCATGGGGTATTTTTATAGAGGAGATTATTACCGACGCGGCGATACCTAATATGTATACTTTTAATAAATTATTTTAGTTTTTTGGGGTGTCTCAAGTCTGAGAACCAGTTTTTTTTATCCGATGTCAGTGCTAAATTGGGATATAAATTTAGTACTCCCTGAAGCAACCGTCAATGCAGAGGCCCGGATGATCGGGGCACGTGTCGCACTGAGTAGTCGTGTCCTTCCGTATCCCCCTCCTGCGACACACCTGGAAAGTGTTGGCCAGGGACGATCCGGGCACCTACAGTTCCCGAGGTACTCTGGCCTGCTCTTTCCCGGTCCGAAAAGATCAGGGCCTTGAGGACTGCCTCATAGAACTGGAGGAATGTCCCTGTGCTGCCAGCACTTCGGGATAGTACAAAAGAGTTGTACATGGCAACCTGTACCAAGTAGACCGCAACTTTTTTGTACCATACCCGGGTTTTGCACATGGCGTTATATGGTTTGAGGACTTCATCAGAGAGATCAACTCCTCCCATATACCGATTGTAGTCGACGATACAATCGGGCTTGAGGACCGTTGCCGCGGTACCTCGCACAAGGACAGGGGTGATGCCGTTACCATGAATAGTGGACAGCATAAGGACATCCCTCTTGTCCTTATACCTGACTAGCAACAGCTTTCCAGTGGTAAGGGCACGGGTCTCACCCCTGGGGATAGGTACCTGGAGGGGGTGGTTAGGGAGGCCGCGTTGATTTTTCCTCACGGTCCCACAAGCGTACATGGATCTGGAGGCAAGGGACTGGAACAAGGGGATACTGGTATAAAAGTTATCCACATAAAGGTGGTAACCCTTATTCAGCAGTGGGTACATAAGGTCCCACACAAGTTTCCCGGTAACACCCAGAGTGGGGGGACATTCTGGGGGTTGAATCCGGGAATCTCGCCACTCGTATACACGAAATTTGTAAGTGCACCCTGAGGTACTCTCACAAATTTTGTATAGCTTCACGCCATACCTCGCCCACTTGGAAGGCACATACTGGCGGAAAATGAGTCTCCCCTTGAACGCAATGAGAGACTCATCAACCACGACCTCCCTTCCAGGTACATAGGCCTCCATGAATTTGGCCCCAAAGTGATCGATGACCGGCCGTATCTTATACAGACGGTCATGGGCAGGATCACCTCGGGGGGGACATGCTGCATTATCGGAATAATGCAGACATTTCCGGATGGCCTCAAACCGGGAGCGTGTCATGGCCGTACTGTAAAGGGGGGGCAAGTGGCAGCACCCCTGGGGGGTCTAGGGTCACACAGCTGTGCTGTGGACCTCCAGACACCCTAACTTAGGGTGATGCAATCAAAGTTCAGAAACTAACTTTCCCTTTTTTTTTTCCTGCCTAAACCAAACTTTCCCTATGCTGTCCCTATGTACCTGATGGGGGGTGCTGGGGCACAGATCGGGTCCTGGGGGCAGAGATCGGGTCCTGGGGGTGCTGGCAGCGATGGCGGACACACGTACAGGCAGCTCCTCTCTCCTCCGGCTCCGGAACACAAAAGGAGGAGGAGAGGAGTGCCTGCCTCTTTTGAATCTGCCGCCGGACCGCCCACAGACCAATCAGAAAGCGATCCTCAGTGGTGATGTCACCATGACCACTCAGGATCGCTGGATGGTGATTGGTGGGGTGAAATCACACCGCCATCACCATCCTGTTCCGGGTAATCGGGTCTTCAGAGACCCGAATAACCCGGAAACGCAGAAAACCGCAGGTCTGAATTGACCTGCGGTTTTCTGCGATTGCATACATGGGGGGGGGGGGGGGTCACCGGACCCCCCAGCGCATTTGCCCCAAGTGCCTGCTCAATGATTTGAGCAGACACGGGGTTCCGATCACCGCCCGCCGCGCGGCGGTGATCGAAAATACACAGGGCGTACATGTGCGCCCTGTGTCCTTAAGTACCATGGCACAAGGGCGTACCTGTACGCCCTGTGTCCTTAAGGGGTTAAGGAAGCGGGGCACTGTGAGGGGGGTCAGTTGTAAGGGTTGGGGGGCTGTGGAGGTCACTGTTAAAATGGCGTGCTGCTGTGAAAGTCACATTTTAAGGAGGCAGGGTACTGTAGGAGGTCACTATTAAGGGGTGGGGGCTGTGGAGTTCCCTGTTAAGGGAGCGGGGTGCTGTAGAGGTCACTTTTATGGGGGATACTGTCTATATCTTTTAATAACACACACACACACAAACATTAAATTAACTAGTGGAAATATACCGGTGCGAAGGCGGGTCCTTCTGCTAGTAAATGTATAAAGTTCCAGTTTTACTGACTCCTTTCTCATAAAGCTATATATCAATTTGCTGAGCTCATCCTGCTCTATAATTTTCTGCCTGCAGATTGCACTGCATTTAGTGGTGACATGTTCTCTTTAAATTATTTATCTCATTAGGACATTACTTTCCCATTGTGCTTTGTCATGGTATATGGACAAAAGCAAAGGCCCGTTGCCCAAGAACCCAACCCTATATCCCAGGGCATTCCTGCTTGATTTAATGACAGTTCACTTGAATGGGTACTGTTTAATACATCTTATTTCCCACAGCTGATTGCCAGTTGGTCCATATTTAGAAAAGGGGGTGTTATAGACTTAAGTGGTGCTTTTATTATACTGTATATACAGTCATGTGAAAAAATTAGGACACCCTTTGAAAGCATGTGGTTTTTTGTAACATTTTTAATAAAAGGTTATTTCATCTCCGTTTCAACAATACAGAGAGATTAAAGTAATCCGACTAAACAAAGAAAACTGAAGAAAAGTCTTTTCAAGATCTTCTGTAAATGTCATTCTACAAAAATGCCTATTCTAACTGAGGAAAAAGATAGGACACCCTTGCCCCTAATAGCGAGTGTTACCTCCTTTGGCTGAAATAACTGCAGTGAGACGGTTCTTGTAGCCATCTACCAGTCTTCGACATCGGTCTGAGGAAATTTTACCCCACTCCTCAATGCAGAACTTTTTCAGCTGTGAGATGTTTGAGGGGTTTCTTGCACGTACAGCCCTTTTCAAGTCACCCCACAGCATCTCAATGGGATTCAAATCTGGACTTTGACTTGGCCATTCCAGGACTCTCCATTTCTTCTTTTTCAGCCAATCTTTGGTTGATTTACTAGTATGTTTTGGGTCATTGTCATGTTGCATGGTCCAGTTCCGCTTCAGCTTTAATTTTCTAACTGATGGTCTCACATGTTCTTCAAGCACCTTCTGATACACAGTAGAATTCATCGTGGATTCTATGATGGTGAGCTGACCAGGTCCTGCTGCAGCAAAGCAGCCCCAAACCATGACACTTCCACCTCCATGCTTCACAGTTGGTATGAGGTTCTTTTCTTGGAATGCTGTGTTTGGTTTACGCCAAACATGTCCTCTGCTGTTGTGTCCAAATAATTCAATTTTGGACTCATCTGTCCAAAGAACATTATTCCAGAAGTCCTGGTCTTTGTCAACTTTATCTTTGGCAAATGTCAGTCTGGCCTCGATGTTTCTCTTGGAAAGCAAGGGTTTCCTCCTTGCACACCTCCCATGCAAGTTAAACTTGTACAGTCTCTTTCTGATTGTAGAGGCATGTACTTCTACATCAACAGTAGCCAGAGCCTGCTGTAGTTCTCGAGATGACACTTTAGGGTTTTTGGAGACCTCTTTTAGCATCTTGCGGTCTGCTCTTGGGGTGAACTTGCTGGGGCGACCAGTCCTGGGCATGTTGGCAGTTGTTTTGAAAGCCCTCCACTTGTAGACTATCTTCCGGACAGTGGAATGGCTGATTTCAAAATCTTTTGAGATCTTTTTAAATCCCTTCCCAGACTCATAGGCTGCTACAATCTTTTTTCTGAAGTCCTCTGACAGCTCTTTTGCTCTCACCATGGTGCTCACTCTCACTTCAACAGTCAGGAGCACACCAAACTAAATGTCTGAGGTTTAAATAGGGCAAGCCTCATTCAACATGCAGAGTAACGATCTACTAATTATGTGCACCTGGTGTGATATACCTGTGTGAGATCTGAGCCAATTTAAGAGGGAATACATGTGAGGGTGTCCTATCTTTTTCCTCAGTTAGAATAGGCATTTTTGTAGAATGACATTTACAGAAGATCTTGAAAAGACTTTTCTTCAGTTTTCTTTGTTTAGTTGGATTACCTTAATCTCTCTGTATTGTTGAAACGGAGATGAAATAACCTTTTATTAAAAATGTTACAAAAAACCACATGCTTTCAAAGGGTGTCCTAATTTTTTCACATGACTGTATATTATATTGCTGTTTTTTCTTTTATTGGTATGTACTTTAACTGTAGGAATCTCACTTTTGCCATTAATTTGACTACTTTAAAAGGTTTTTCTTGGACTTAGATATCTCCTCATGATGGGTCATTAATATAATATTGGTGTGGTTCTGACACCTGGCACTCCAACTTATCAGCTGACAGTGGATGGAGCTAGATGTAGAATGCTTTGCCCACTGTGTATTGGCTATGCTGGGGTACTGCAACTCAGTACCCTTTCAAGTGAATGGTTGCTGAGTTGCAGCATGCTGGCACCAAAAAGTACACAGTGAACCGAACCTTTCATCTTCTGTATAGTTTCTGGTGCCAGTGCCTGCCTGAAGCAGCTGATCGGTGTTAGTGCAGAGTGTTGTACCCCCACGATCTATATTGAGGATAGATCATGAAAATCTAAGTGCCCGTAATATCTAAAACCCCTTTAAGTCCAGTTATCTCATTTTTGTATAATAAATCATCTCAGTATGGACAGTGTGATGCAGTATATCAGTGTACACGACTAATATAAAGCCAGTTGTCTTATTAGTTAGTAAGGCCATCCATTCTTGGTGCTTTTGGACACTTCATGCAGAGTCCACTGGGAGCACATTAGAGGTTTGTATTGCCTCTAAATTGTACTTTTTTATTAACAAAGGGGGTGATTTATTTAAACTGGCGATACGCCATATTCCCCATGCCACATATGCCCCATGTGCTGGCAGTGGATGTGCCAAGGTTATGAAGATGCACAGTAGTTCAACTGTTTTGTGAATATGGAATGGGAGACCAATTCATGTCTGAAGTCACTTTGTGAGGCATACATAATAGAAACCTCCAATAAATGACCCCATTTTATAAACTACACCCCTCAAGGTATTCAAAACTGATTTTACAAATGTTCTTAATCCTTTAGGTGTTCCACAAGAATTAAAGGAAAAGGCCCCATGCACACGGCCGTTGTTCACGGCCGTGTGCGGGCCGTAGAACTGCGGCCTGGATCCCTCCTGAGAGCAGGAGCGTACGGCGTCACTGGTTGCTATGACGCCGTGCGCTCCCTGCTGCCGCCGCAATACAGTAATACACTGGTATGATCTATACCAGTGTATTACTGTACTGTGCCGGCAGCAGGGAGCGCACGGCGTCATAGCAACCAGTGACGCCGTGCGCTCCTGCTCTCAGGAGGGATCCAGGCCGCGGTTCCACGGCCCGCACACGGCTGTGAACAACGGCCATGTGCATGGGGCCAAATGTAGATGAAATCTCAGATTTTCCATTTTAATAAATTTTTTTCCCCGATAACAAAGAAAGGGTTAACAGCCAAACAAAACTCAATATTTATTACCCTGATTCTGTTATTTACAGAAACACCCCATATGTGGTCGTAAACTGCTGTACGGGAACACGACAGGGCGCAGAACGAAAGAAACGCTATATGGTTTTTGGAAGGCAGATTTCACTGGGATAATTTTAAGTTGCCATGTTACATTTAAAGACCCCCTGATGCACCCCTAGATTATAAACTCCCAAAAAGTTACCCCATTTTGGAAAATACACCCCTCAACGTATTCAATACTGATTTTACAAACTTAGTTAACCCTTTAGGTGTTCCACAAGAATTAAAGGAAAATGTAGATAAAATTTCAAATTTTGACTTTTTGCCAGATTTTCCATTTTAATAAACAAAATTCTGCTACCAAAGCAAGTGTTAACAGCCCAAAAAATTCTATATTTATTGCCCTGATTCTGTAGTTTACAGAAACACCCCATATGTGGTCGCAAACTGCTTTATGGGCACACGGCAGGGCGCAGAAGGAATGGAACGCCATATGTTTTTTTGAGAGCAGATTTCACTGGGATAATTTTAAGTTGCCATGTCACATTTGAAGACCCCCTGATGCACTCCTAGCGTAGAAACTCCAAAAAAAGATTTTGGAAACTACAGGATATGGTGGCAGTTTTATTGGTACTATTTTAGGCTACATATGATTTTTGGTTGCTCTATATTACACTTTTTGAGAGGCAAGGTAACAATAAAATAGCTATTTTGGCTATTTTTATTTTTTGTTATTTACAATGTTTATCTGATAGATTAGAGCATGTGGTATTGTTAAAGGGCAGATTGTTATGGGCACAACAATACCAAATATGACTACATTTTTTGTTTGTTTGTTTCAGTTTTACTTAATAAATAATGATGATCGAGCACCAAGGTGCTAGGGTGCTCTGCTGAACACATCGGGATGCTCGGGTGCTCATCCACACTAAAGTCCTCCCCCATTTTCATGTCTGCCACATTCAAAGTGTCATCCTTAATTGTGAGCAGCGATCGTTTGAGTAGACACAGAAGTGGGATGCTTACGCTGATTATAGCGTTACCGCCACTAACCATCTGTGTGGATTCATCAAAGTTTCTTAAAACCTCACAGAGGTCTGCCATCATTGCCACTTCTCGCTTGTGCATAGTGGAAGTTGACTCGATCATGTTACAGCTGGTATTCTACAACTGCCCTCTGCTGCTCACAAAGCCTGGACAACATGTAGAACGTAGAGTTCCAGCGCATGCTCATGTTGCACAACAGTTGGTGAGCTGGAATCCCCAAGCGCTGCTGCAGCATTGACAGACCAGCTGAAGCTGTGGACTACTTGCGGAAATGGGCACACACACGGCGCGCCTTTACTAGTAGCTCTGTCAAATTTGGGTATGTTTTAATAAACCGCGGAACCACTAAGTTTAATACATGTGGTATGGCAAGAAAATTTTGACTAGAACCTTCAGAATCACAGGTGCATATCCATGAAGCAAACATAATTACAAAAAAATAAAAATGTCTGCACACCATTATATATACAAACAATAGAGCTAAGAAATGGGGGTCATTCTAGATAAAAGTGGTACAATACCGACTATAAATGAGTAATGGAAGCTCTTAGCGCACATACGTGTCGGGCCCATCTACAAGGCGTCAAATCTAGTGATGGCGGTGAAAATACTCGGAATGTCCGAGTGGGGTATCAACGGTTTGTCTGACTCCTGACTCTACATGGTGGACCAGACTCTTTGCTAATGAGACTCGTCTTGGTGGAGGAGAGTGTGGAAGAATTATCTTCTGCCATCCAACTTGGACAGTGTTGCCCTGCGACGCCCACTTAACTGTGAAATGAAACTGGGTATGGTGGATTTTTTCTTTTTTCCAGTTTCACCAGCAGCTGACACAGTTTCATTGCACCCCGGGCCACGGCCTCTGCCTGAACCGTCAGCAACACGACCACTTCCCCGTCCATTAGTGCTCGCCTTCTTCATATTGAAAGGTTTATTCAATAGATGTTGGACAACTTATTTAAATTTGCCCCCAGCAAATAATTCTCTGCTGGAATACTGTATACAACGTTTGTTGATTGAACGCACACTCAGATGTGCCCTAAAACTAGTTACATTTGTCACAAATAAAAGTTATTCTCTGCTGGAATACTGTATATAACGTTTGTAGATTGAACGCACACACAAATGTGCCTAAAACTAGTTAGATTTGTCCCAATTAAAATGTATTCTCTGCTGGAATACTGCATATAACGTTTGTGGATTGAATGCACACACAGATCTGCCTAAAACTAGTTAAATTTGTCACAAATAAGAGTTATTCTCTGTTGGAATACTGTATATAACGTTTGTGGATTGAACGCACACACATATGTGCCTAAAACTAGTTAGATTTGTCCAAATTAAAAGTTATCCTCTGCTGGAATACTATATATAATGTTTGTGGATTGAATGCACACACAGATGTGCCTAAAACTAGTTCAATTTGTCCAAATTAAAAGTTATCCTCTGCTGGAATACTGTATATAACTTTTGTGGATTGAACATACACAGATGTGCTTAAACTAGTTAAATTTGTCCCAAATGAAATTTATTTTCGCCTGGAATACTGTATATAACGTTTGTGGATTAAACGCACACACAGATGTGGCACAAATTAGTTAAATTTGTCACAAATAAAAGTTATTCTCTGCTGGAATACTGTATATAACGTTTGTGGATTGAACGCACACACAGATGTACCTAAAACTAGTTAAATTTGTCCCAAATAAAATGTATTCTCTGCTGGAATACTGTATATAACATTTCTAGATTGAACGCACACACAGATGTGGTGAAAATTAGGTTAATTTCCACCGAAAAAAAATTCTCTGATGGCGCGGTGTATATATCACTAGCAGTGAATAAGCCCCTTTTCATAATGTCTGCTAAACACATTGCTTTCTGATGGCGTACTGTAGATCTAACTTGCAGACACACTCTAGTGAATAAGCGCCTTTTTATAATGTCTGCTAAACACACTGCTTTCTAAAGGCATACTGTAAATCTCACTAATATCAAATCTTTCTGTCTTTTAAAAGCTTTTGGGTACTTAAAAAAGCGATTTTCCAGCCCTGCACTATCTGTCCCTTCCTGAAGACGCCTGTCCCTGATACTGCTGAATTTAACCCCTGGTAAAAAAAAAAAAAATGGTGCTGCACTGTTGTCTAACACACACTGTAGTCCTTAAGAGGACTGTTTGCTCTTTCAATAGTTTTTTTTGGAGTTAAATCTGTGAATTTCCAGCAAAACGCTATCTGTCCCTACCTACTGTCTGCTCTCCCTGACGCTAAAGGATCCGAGCGCAGAACATCGGCTCCTATATATACTGGTTTCACGTGTTCCTGCCAGCCAATCAGTATAAGGCTAATAGCTAACATGGCTATGGCATTACACTGAAGGGAATTACTTACCTGAACGTTGATTGGCTGCTTAGGAGGTGCCAAACGTGCGGGGAGGAGACTCGAGCAATGAGACGAGCACACGTGGTATTCGGCAGAGTACCGCCACATGCCAAGTATAGCGATGCTTGAGCCGAACCGGTACTCGGCCGAGCATGCTAGCTCATCACTAGCCAGCACGTACCATAGGGGAAGAGGAGGCAGTGGTGTGACTCGCAGACACAGATTGTGGACCCAGGCGTTCGTCCCACTTATTACAGTGCTTGGATGCCATGTGGCGGATCATGCTGGTGGTGGTGAGGTTGCTAGTGTTCATTTTGGCGTGGCACAGGTTGAAAACTACTATTCTTTTGTCGTCCGCAATTTCCTTAAAAAAAGCGCCATACTGTGGAACACATCCCTTGGCAAGGGAGATTTACGCAAGGGGGTGCTCCGCAGAACAGCTGCGGGCCAGTTCGGTGTGGCTCGCTTTATGCCTTTTGCCACCCCACTGCCTCTTCCAGCCTGTTGCTGTGCTGAAGATCCTTCCCCCTCTGTACTGCTGTCCTCGCTCGGATTTCTACCTTCCCAGGTTGGGTCAGTGACCTCATCGTCCACCACCTCCTCTTCCACTTCCTCACTCTGATCATCCTCTTTATTTGTTGACCTAACCACAACCTCAGTGATTGAATACTGTGTCTCATCCTTTTCATCAACCTCTTGAGACAGTAATTGTGGTTGACTCATTGGCAACTGTGTCTCATAATCATTCACCTCATTAAACACTAATTTGCCATTCTCCACCGTCATGTTCTTGTGACTGTGGATGCTCAAGAGGTTGGGAATTATGGCACAATATCTCATGTCCCTCTTGAAGCGTGCCTGGCTTCAATTTCCGAGTGTGGGATCACTTGTTTGGCCGCACTCTCCAAGGTGGGAGGAAGGAAGATCAGGGAAAGGATTCTGTTGACCAGACTCTTGGCTACTGAGACTGGACTTGATAGAAGACAGGGTGGTCCTTAACTGACTGGAAGCATTATCTGCTGCAATCCAACCAACCACCTGGTCACACTGGTCTGACTTCAAGAGTTTTGTCCTGCAACGCCCTGCAAACTGGGACATAAAGCTAGGTATTGTGGATGATTGTTTTTCTTGTGCTCTGGCAGCAGGCACAGTTTCAACGCGCCCATTGCCACGGCCTCTGCATGAACAATCAGCATCAGTGCCACTTTCCCGTCCCATACTGCTTGCCTTGCGCATATTTAATGTTATATGCACAGTTGACACACAAGATGTTGCACGGATGTCATAGATCACAGCAAGCACAGTATATGGAAAAAGTACATAAAATTATGGAAAAAGGAAAATAGATTTCAGTTCTATTTCTCCAATCTCTGGCCCTGACACACAGAAGGTATAATACAGATGTCTCTAGTCACTGCAGACACCCTCTATATGAAAAGTATTGAAAAATGATGGAAAAAATATATTAATTTTCAGTTATATTTCTCCAGTCTCTGGCCCTGACACACAGAAGGTATTGGACAGATGTCTCTAGTCACTGCAGAGGTAAGTAGATAAAATATCCCAGGCGCAAGAATCCAGTCCAGATGGTAATAGTAAAGATGATACTTTATTGCAGAAGTATAACACGTTTCAGGGAATAGTTCCCCTGATCAGGTACAGAACACTGCATCTGTACCTGATGAAGGGGAACTATTCCCCAAAACGCGTTGTACTTCTGCAATAAAGTATCATCTTTACTATTACCATCTGGACTGGATTCTTGCACCCTGGGATATTTTATCTACTTACCTCTGTAATCTTACCACTTCTTGGAGACCTCAGGTATCTCTGACAAGAAGACATCCCTTCGCGGCTGCAGATCCACCATCAAACCGTGACTCCAGTACACGTCTTGACTAGTGATGAGCGGCAGGGGCAATATTCGAATTCGCGATATTTCGCGAATATATGGTAGAATGTTCGTCATATATTTGAGAATATTCATATTTGAGATATTCGTTTTATTGTGAAAAATCTGTAATAAAAAAAATTGCATAATGTGAATTTTTATGCGAAAAAAGGTGTTGGTAAAAACGAGTATATAGCACCACAGAATATACTGCTATATATTAGTTTTTAGAATATTCGTCATTTTTTCCATCTGAACAAATTATTCCTCCCTGCTTAAAATGCTTGTGGGTCAATGAGTCATTGGCCCACAAGCAAGAAGCAGGGAGGAATCATGACTTTAGATGTTGAAAAAAGACAAATATTCTAAAAAACAAATATATAGCACTATAGCGAATGTATTTGTTTTGACATTTTTTAGAATATTCGTCTTTTTTTCTCTCTCCAAACAGTACAGTTAAACCCCTTTGGCATACTCCTCCCCACAAGCGTCCCCGTCACCATGGGAACGCCTGGTGGTTAGAATATATCATCGAATCTGAGTTAGATCGTGAAAACTCAAATCCGAAGGTATATTCTAACACAAAGGCGTTCAAATGGTGATGGGGACGCTTGAAGTTAGAGTATACCAACATGCGCATACATACTGGGCCCCTGCTGCCTGGCGGCACCTGACCTCTGACAGGGCTCTGTGAGCCACACAATTAACCCCTCAGGTGCCACACCCACTCTTGTGGGGAGGAGTATGCCAAAGAGGTTTAACTGTACTGTTTTGAGAAAAAAAAAAAAGGAATATTCTAAAAAATGTCAAAACGAATATATTCGCTATAGTGCTATATATTCGTCTTTTTTCAACATCTAAAGTCATGATTCCTCCCTGCTTCTTGCTTGTGGGCCAAAGACTCATTGACCAACAAGCATTTTAAGCAGGGAGGAATCATAGCAGTATATTCGTAATATTTGTGAATTATCGAAGTTGCGATATTTCGCGATTAATATTCGCTATTCGAATATTCGCGCTCAACACTAGTCTTGACAAGCTTTCACTAGAGTTGTGCTAACAGATAGCACAACCATCAAAGGTGAGCCTTGCACTGGAACCATTTATTTTACCTGACTACAAAAGGTATTACCCTATGGTGCGCCCTGTTTTGTCTTTAACAGCATAAAGTAAATCCTGTGGATTTAATCTAGTCACTGCAGACACCCTCTATAGAAAAATTATTGAAAATGATGGAAAAAATATACAAATTTTCAGTTATATTTCTCCAATCTCTGCCCCTGACACACAGAAGGTATTGGACAGATGTCTCTAGTCACTGCAGACACCCTCTATAGAAAAACTATTGAACATGATGAAAAAAATATATACATTTTCTGTTATATTTCTCCAATTTCTGTCCCTGACACACAGAAGGTATTGGACAGATGTCTCTAGTCACTGCAGGCACCCTATATAGTAAAATTATTGAAAATTATGGAAAAAATATAGTAATTTTCAGTTGTATTTCTCCAATCTCTGGCCCTGACACACAGAAGGAATTGGACAGATGTTTCTAGTCACTGCTGACACCCTCTATAGAAAAACTATTGAAAATGATGAAAAAAAATATATAAACTTTCAGTTATATTTCTCCAATTTCTATCCCTGACACACAGAAGGTATTGGACAGATGTCTCTAGTCACTGCAGGCAACCTCTATATAATAAGTATTGAAAATTACGGAATAAATATATAAATTTTCAGTTATATTTCTCCAATTTATGGCCCTGACACACAGAAGGCATTGGACAGATGTCTCTAGTCACTGCTGACACCCTCTATAGAAAAAGCATTGAAAATGATGGAAGAAATATATATACATTTTCTGTTATATTTCTCCAATTTCTGTCCCTGACACACAGGAGGTATTGTATAGATGTCTCTAGTCACTGCAGTCACCCTCTACATAAAAAGTATTGCAAATGATGGGAAAAAAAATTGTACTGTAGCTATAAAATACTGCCAGCCTGCCACCACACACAATAGTCCTTAAAAGGACTTTTTGGTCTTTGAAACGTTTTTCTGCTGAATTGATTGCGATCAGACTCCCTACCCTTCTGAAGCTCAGCTCTCCCTGACTACAAATGAGCCGAACATGCCTCGTCAGGTGCTATATAGCACCCGATGACGTGTTCCGGCCAGCTAATCACTGTAATGCCAGTAGCCAACTTGGCTACTGGCATTACAGTGAGGGCAGTACTTACCTGAATGTTTATTGGCTGCATAGCAGCCGCGAAACGTGCGGGAAGGAGACTTGAGCATGACACTCGAGCACATGCGGTACTCGGCCGAGTACCGCCATGCGCCGAGCATAGCGATGCACGAACCGAACAGTAGTTCGGCCGAGCATGCTCGCTCAACACTAATAATAAAGCATTTAAAAAAAAAAATTTTTTTTAGTATCTCAATATTCTGAAAGCCATAGTGTTTTTTTTATTTTTTGGACGACTGTCTAATGTAAGGGCTAATTTTTTTCAGTATGAGAAGAAGGTTTGATTGGTACTATTTTAGGGGTGCATATGATTTTTTGATTGCTTGGTATTACACTTTTTGTGATGTAAGGTGACCAAAAAAATGTCTTTTTTGACACCGTATATATATATATATATATATATATATATATATATATATATATTATAATTTTTTTTTTACGGTGTTCATCTGAGGGGTAAGATCATGTGATATTTTTATAGAGCACGTCCTTTCAGACATGGAGATACCTAATATGTATACTTTTTCTCATTTATTTAAGTTTTACACAATAATATCATTTTTGAAATAAAAAAATCATGTTTTAGTGTCTGCATAGTCTGAGAGCCATAGTTTTTTTATTTTTGGGGCGATTGTCTTAGGTAGGTTATAATTTTTGTGCGATGAGATAAAGGTTTGATTTGCACTATTTTGGGGTGCATATGACTTTTTGATCGCTTGCTATTGCACTTTTTGAGATGTAAGGTGACAAAAAATGGCTTTATTGACTGAGTTTTTATATTATCTTTTTTACGGTGTTCACCTAAAGGGGTTAGATAATGTGGTATTTTTATAGATAAGGTTGTTATGGACGCGACGATACCTAATATGTTTACTTTTTACATTTTTTTACATTTTAACACAATAAAATAATTTTTTTAACAAAAAAAAATCATGTTTTCGTTTTTCCATAGCCATATATTTTTTATTTTTTTAATATTAAGATTGTCTTAGGTAGGGGCTCATTTTTTGCGGGATGAGGTGACGGTTAGATTGGTACTATTTTGGGGGGCATACGCCTTTTTAATCGCTTGATGTTCTTTTTAGCACAGTTTTTAATTTATTTTTTTGACTGTGTTTATCTGAGGGGTTAGGTCATTTGATATTGTTAGAGTCGGTCGAATAAAAAATGTATTAAAAAAATCTAAGTGCTACGTAGCAGGACTTTTCATTATATTCATATATATTCATTATAGTCTAAAGGGTTAAAATAAATTAAATAATAATCATAATAAAAATGGGTGGTCTTATGCTATATTGTCCGTAGGTGGGAGGCAACTTTTATAGTTGTTTTTTTTAGAATTTTTATTTTCATTTATTTCTACAGTTAGTGTAATTTTTCCAAACTATGTAGAAGAGAACAATATTGGTATGATATTTGTAGATAAACTGAAAGGTTGTAACAGATTTCACACCTAGAAGGTTGCACTGAAAGACCTTATACTGTTATATCGATGACTAACACTTGGTATAACTGCCTATTAGAGTTGAGCGAACACCTGGATGTTCGGGTTCGAGAAGTTCGGCCGAACTTCCCGGAAATGTTCGGGTTCGGGATCCGAACCCGATCCGAACTTCGTCCCGAACCCGAACCCCATTGAAGTCAATGGGGACCCAAACTTTTCGGCACTAAAACGGCTGTAAAACAGCCCAGGAAAGGGCTAGAGGGCTGCAAAAGGCAGCAACATGTAGGTAAATCCCCTGCAAACAAATGTGGATAGGGAAATGAATAAAAATAAAAATTAAATAAATAAAAATTAACCAAAATCAATTGGAGAGAGGTCCCATAGCAGAGAATCTGGCTTCCCGTCACCCACCACTGGAACAGTCCATTCTCAGATATTTAGGCCCCGGAACCCAGGCAGAGGAGAGAGGTCCCGTAACAGAGAATCTGGCTTCATGTCAGCAGAGAATTAGTCTGCATGTCATAGCAGAGAATGAGGCTTCACGTCAGCCACCACTGCAACAGTCCATTGGCATATATTTAGGCCCAGCACACAGGCAGAGGAGAGAGGTCCCGTAACAGACAATCTGGCTTCATGTCAGCAGAGAATTAGTCTGCATGTAATAGCAGAGAATGAGGCTTCACGTCAGCCACCACTGCAACAGTCCATTGGCATATATTTAGGCCCAGCACACAGGCAGAGGAGAGAGGTCCCGTAACAGACAATCTGGCTTCATGTCAGCAGAGAATTAGTCTGCATGTCATAGCAGAGAATGAGGCTTCACGTCAGCCACCACTGCAACAGTCCATTGGCATATATTTAGGCCCAGCACACAGGCAGAGGAGAGAGGTCCCGTAACAGACAATCTGGCTTCATGTCAGCAGAGAATTAGTCTGCATGTCAAAGCAGAGAATGAGGCTTCACGTCAGCCACCACTGCAACAGTCCATTGGCATATATTTAGGCCCAGCACACAGGCAGAGGAGAGAGGTCCCGTAACAGACAATCTGGCTTTATGTCAGCAGAGAATCAGTCTGCATGTCATAGCAGAGAATCAGGCTTCACGTCAGCCACCACTGCAACAGTCCATTGGCATATATTTAGGCCCAGCACACAGGCAGAGGAGAGAGGTCCCGTAACAGACAATCTGGCTTCATGTCAGCAGAGAATTAGTTTGCATGTCATAGCAGAGAATGAGGCTTCACGTCAGCCACCACTGCAACAGTCCATTGGCATATATTTAGGCCCAGCACACAGGCAGAGGAGAGAGGTCCCGTAACAGACAATCTGGCTTCATGTCAGCAGAGAATCAGTCTGCATGTCATAGCAGAGAATGAGGCTTCACGTCAGCCACCACTGCAACAGTCCATTGGCATATATTTAGGCCCAGCACACAGGCAGAGGAGAGAGGTCCCGTAACAGACAATCTGGCTTCATGTCAGCAGAGAATCAGTCTGCATGTCATAGCAGAGAATCAGGCTTCACGTCAGCCACCACTGCAACAGTCCATTGGCATATATTTAGGCCCAGCACACAGGCAGAGGAGAGAGGACCCGTAACAGACAATCTGGCTTCATGTCAGCAGAGAATTAGTTTGCATGTCATAGCAGAGAATGAGGCTTCACGTCAGCCACCACTGCAACAGTCCATTGGCATATATTTAGGCCCAGCACACAGGCAGAGGAGAGAGGTCCCGTAACAGACAATCTGGCTTCATGTCAGCAGAGAATTAGTCTGCATGTCATAGCAGAGAATGAGGCTTCACGTCAGCCACCACTGCAACAGTCCATTGGCATATATTTAGGCCCAGCACACAGGCAGAGGAGAGAGGTCCCGTAACAGACAATCTGGCTTCATGTCAGCAGAGAATTAGTCTGCATGTCAAAGCAGAGAATGAGGCTTCACGTCAGCCACCACTGCAACAGTCCATTGGCATATATTTAGGCCCAGCACACAGGCAGAGGAGAGAGGTCCCGTAACAGACAATCTGGCTTTATGTCAGCAGAGAATCAGTCTGCATGTCATAGCAGAGAATCAGGCTTCACGTCAGCCACCACTGCAACAGTCCATTGGCATATATTTAGGCCCAGCACACAGGCAGAGGAGAGAGGTCCCGTAACAGACAATCTGGCTTCATGTCAGCAGAGAATTAGTTTGCATGTCATAGCAGAGAATGAGGCTTCACGTCAGCCACCACTGCAACAGTCCATTGGCATATATTTAGGCCCAGCACACAGGCAGAGGAGAGAGGTCCCGTAACAGACAATCTGGCTTCATGTCAGCAGAGAATCAGTCTGCATGTCATAGCAGAGAATGAGGCTTCACGTCAGCCACCACTGCAACAGTCCATTGGCATATATTTAGGCCCAGCACACAGGCAGAGGAGAGAGGTCCCGTAACAGACAATCTGGCTTCATGTCAGCAGAGAATCAGTCTGCATGTCATAGCAGAGAATCAGGCTTCACGTCAGCCACCACTGCAACAGTCCATTGGCATATATTTAGGCCCAGCACACAGGCAGAGGAGAGAGGTCCCGTAACAGACAATCTGGCTTCATGTCAGCAGAGAATTAGTTTGCATGTCATAGCAGAGAATGAGGCTTCACGTCAGCCACCACTGCAACAGTCCATTGGCATATATTTAGGCCCAGCACACAGGCAGAGGAGAGAGGTCCCGTAACAGACAATCTGGCTTCATGTCAGCAGAGAATTAGTCTGCATGTCATAGCAGAGAATGAGGCTTCACGTCAGCCACCACTGCAACAGTCCATTGGCATATATTTAGGCCCAGCACACAGGCAGAGGAGAGAGGTCCCGTAACAGACAATCTGGCTTCATGTCAGCAGAGAATTAGTCTGCATGTCAAAGCAGAGAATGAGGCTTCACGTCAGCCACCACTGCAACAGTCCATTGGCATATATTTAGGCCCAGCACACAGGCAGAGGAGAGAGGTCCCGTAACAGACAATCTGGCTTTATGTCAGCAGAGAATCAGTCTGCATGTCATAGCAGAGAATCAGGCTTCACGTCAGCCACCACTGCAACAGTCCATTGGCATATATTTAGGCCCAGCACACAGGCAGAGGAGAGAGGTCCCGTAACAGACAATCTGGCTTCATGTCAGCAGAGAATTAGTTTGCATGTCATAGCAGAGAATGAGGCTTCACGTCAGCCACCACTGCAACAGTCCATTGGCATATATTTAGGCCCAGCACACAGGCAGAGGAGAGAGGTCCCGTAACAGACAATCTGGCTTCATGTCAGCAGAGAATCAGTCTGCATGTCATAGCAGAGAATGAGGCTTCACGTCAGCCACCACTGCAACAGTCCATTGGCATATATTTAGGCCCAGCACACAGGCAGAGGAGAGAGGTCCCGTAACAGACAATCTGGCTTCATGTCAGCAGAGAATCAGTCTGCATGTCATAGCAGAGAATCAGGCTTCACGTCAGCCACCACTGCAACAGTCCATTGGCATATATTTAGGCCCAGCACACAGGCAGAGGAGAGAGGTCCCGTAACAGACAATCTGGCTTCATGTCAGCAGAGAATTAGTTTGCATGTCATAGCAGAGAATGAGGCTTCACGTCAGCCACCACTGCAACAGTCCATTGGCATATATTTAGGCCCAGCACACAGGCAGAGGAGAGAGGTCCCGTAACAGACGATCTGGCTTCATGTCAGCAGAGAATTAGTCTGCATGTCATAGCAGAGAATGAGGCTTCACGTCAGCCACCACTGCAACAGTCCATTGGCATATATTTAGGCCCCGGCACACAGGCAGAGGAGAGAGGTCCCGTAACAGACAATCTGGCTTCATGTCAGCAGAGAATCAGTCTGCATGTCATAGCAGAGAATGAGGCTTCACGTCAGCCACCACTGCAACAGTCCATTGGCATATATTTAGGCCCAGCACACAGGCAGAGGAGAGAGGTCCCGTAACAGACGATCTGGCTTCATGTCAGCAGAGAATTAGTCTGCATGTCATAGCAGAGAATGAGGCTTCACGTCAGCCACCACTGCAACAGTCCATTGGCATATATTTAGGCCCAGCACACAGGCAGAGGAGAGAGGTCCCGTAACAGACAATCTGGCTTCATGTCAGTAGAGAATCAGTCTGCATGTCATAGTAGAGAATCAGGCTTCACGTCACCCACCACTGCAACAGTCCATTGTCATAAATTTAGGCCCAGCACCCAGGCAGAGGAGAGAGGTCCCGTAACAGACAATCTGGCTTCATGTCAGCAGAGAATCAGTCTGCATGTCATAGTAGAGAATCAGGCTTCACGTCACCCAACATTGGAACAGTCCATTGGCATATATTTAGGCCCCGGCACCCAGACAGAGGAGAGGTTCATTCAACTTTGGGTAGCCTCGCAATATAATGGTAAAATGAAAATAAAAATAGGATTGAATGAGGAAGTGCCCTGGAGTCCAATAATATATGGTTAAGGGGAGGTAGTTAATGTCTAATCTGGACAAGGGACGGACAGATCCTGTGGGATCCATGCCTGGTTCATTTTTATGAACGTCAGCTTGTCCACATTGGCTATAGACAGGCGGCTGCGTTTGTCTGTAATGACGCCCCCTGCCGTGCTGAATACACGTTCAGACAAAACGCTGGCCGCCGGGCAGGCCAGCACCTTCAAGGCATAAAAGGCTAGCTCTGGCCACGTGGACAATTTAGAGACCCAGAAGTTGAATGGGGCCGAACCATCAGTCAGTACGTGGAGGGGTGTGCACATGTACTGTTCCACCATGTTAGTGAAATGTTGCCTCCTGCTAACACGTTGCGTATCAGGTGGTGGTGCAGTTAGCTGTGGCGTGTTGACAAAAGTTTTCCACATCTCTGCCATGCTAACCCTGCCCTCAAAGGAGCTGGCATTGACACAGCTGCCTTGGCGACCTCTTGCTCCTCCTCTGCCTTGGCCTTGGGCTTCCACTTGTTCCCCTGTGACATTTGGGAATGCTCTCAGTAGCGCGTCTACCAACGTGCGCTTGTACTCGCGCATCTTCCTATCACGCTCCAGTGCAGGAAGTAAGGTGGACACATTGTCTTTGTAGCGTGGATCCAGCAGGGTGGCAACCCAGTAGTCCGCACAGGTTAAAATGTGGGGAACTCTGCTGTCGTTGCGCAGGCACTGCAGCATGTAGTCGCTCATGTGTGCCAGGCTGCCCAGGGGTAAGGACAAGCTGTCTTCTGTGGGAGGCGTATCGTCATCGTCCTGCCTTTCCCCCCAGCCACGCACCAGTGATTGACCCGAGCTGCGTTGGGTGCCACCCCGCTGTGACCATGCTTCATCCTCATCCTCCTCCACCTCCTCCTCATCCTCGTCCTCCTCGTCCTCCAGTAGTGGGCCCTGGCTGGCCACATTTGTACCTGGCCTCTGCTGTTGCCAAAAACCTCCCTCTGAGTCACTTCGAAGAGACTGGCCTGAAAGTGCTAAAAATGACCTCTTCCTCCTCCTCCTCCTCCTGGGCCACCTCCTCTTCCATCATCGCCCTAAGTGTTTTCTCAAGGAGACATAGAAGTGGTATTGTAACGCTGATAACGGCGTCATCGCCACTGGCCATGTTGGTGGAGTACTCGAAACAGCGCAACAGGGCACACAGGTCTCGCATGGAGGCCCAGTCATTGGTGGTGAAGTGGTGCTGTTCTGTAGCGCGACTGACCCGTGCGTGCTGCAGCTGAAACTCCACTATGGCCTGCTGCTGCTCGCACAGTCTGTCCAGCATGTGCAAGGTGGAGTTCCACCTGGTGGGCACGTCGCATATGAGGCGGTGAGCGGGAAGGCCGAAGTTACGCTGTAGCGCAGACAGGCGAGCAGCAGCAGGATGTGAACGCCGGAAGCGCGAACAGACGGCCCGCACTTTATGCAGCAGCTCTGACATGTCGGGGTAGTTGTGTATGAACTTCTGTACCACCAAATTCAGCACATGCGCCAAGCAAGGGATGTGCGTCAAATTGGCTAGTCCCAGAGCTGCAACGAGATTTCGCCCATTATCACACACCACCAGGCCGGGCTTGAGGCTCACCGGCAGCAACCACTCGTCGGTCTGTTGTTCTATACCCCGCCACAACTCCTGTGCGGTGTGGGGCCTGTCCCCCAAACATATGAGTTTCAGAATGGCCTGCTGACGTTTACCCCGGGCTGTGCTGAAGTTGGTGGTGAAGGTGTGTGGCTGACTGGATGAGCAGGTGGAAGAAGAGGAGGAGGAAGCCGAGAAGGAGGAGGTGGCAACAGGAGGCAAAGAATGTTGCCCTGCGATCCTTGGCGGCGGAAGGACGTGCGCCAAACAGCTCTCCGCCTGGGGCCCAGCTGCCACTACATTTACCCAGTGTGCAGTTAGGGAGATATAGCGTCCCTGGCCGTGCTTACTGGTCCACGTATCTGTGGTTAGGTGGACCTTGCTACAGATGGCGTTGCGCAGTGCACACTTGATTTTATCGGATACTTGGTTGTGCAGGGAAGGCACGGCTCTCTTGGAGAAGTAGTGGGGGCTGGGAACAACATACTGTAGGACAGCAAGCGACATGAGCTGTTTGAAGCTGTCTGTGTCCACCAGCCTAAATGACATCATTTCATAGGCCAGTAGTTTCGAAATGCTGGCATTCAGGGCCAGGGATCGAGGGTGGGAATTTACGCTTTCTCTCAAATGTTTGTGAGATGGAGAGCTGAACGCTGGCGTGTGACATGGTTGAGACGCTTGGTGACGGAGGTGGTGGTGTTGGTGGTACATCCCCTGTTTGCTGGGCGGCAGGTGCCAACATTCCTCCAGAGGCGGAGGAAGAGGCCGAGGCGGCAGCAGCAGAAGAGGCCGAGGCGGCAGCAGCAGAAGAGGTAGCAGGGGGAGCCTGAGTGACTTCCTTGGTTTTAAGGTGTTTACTCCACTGCAGTTCATGCTTTGCATGCAGGTGCCTGGTCATGCAGGTTGTGCTCAGGTTCAGAACGTTAATGCCTCGCTTCAGGCTCTGATGGCACAGCGTGCAAACCACTCGGTTCTTGTCGTCAGCACATTGTTTGAAGAAGTGCCATGCCAGGGAACTCCTTGAAGCTGCCTTTGGGGTGCTCGGTCCCAGATGGCGGCGGTCAGTAGCAGGCGGAGTCTCTTGGCGGCGGGTGTTCTGCTCCCTCTTTTGCTACGCTGTTGGCTCGGTCTCACCACTGCCTCTTCCTCCGAACTGTGAAAGTCAGTGGCACGACCTTCATTCCATGTGGGGTCTAGGACCTCATCGTCCCCTGCATCGTCTTCCACCCAGTCTTGATCCCTGACCTCCTGTTCAGTCTGCACACTGCAGAAAGACGCAGCAGTTGGCACCTGTGTTTCGTCATCATCAGAGACATGCTGAGGTGGTATTCCCATGTCCTCATCATCAGGAAACATAAGTGGTTGTGCGTCAGTGCATTCTATGTCTTTCACCGCTGGGGAAGGGCTAGGTGGATGCCCTTGGGAAACCCTGCCAGCGGAGTCTTCAAACAGCATAAGAGACTGCTGCATAACTTGAGGCTGAGACAGTTTCCCTGGTATGCATGGGGGTGATGTGACAGACTGATGGGGTTGGTTTTCAGGCGCCATCTGTGCGCTTTCTGCAGAAGACTGGGTGGGAGATAATGTGAACGTGCTGGATCCACTGTCGGCCACCCAATTGACTAATGCCTGTACCTGCTCAGGCCTTACCATCCTTAGAACGGCATTGGGCCCCACCATATATCGCTGTAAATTCTGGCGGCTACTGGGACCTGAGGTAGTTGGTACACTAGGACGTGTGGATGTGGCAGAACGGCCACGTCCTCTCCCAGCACCAGAGGGTCCACCAACACCACCACGACCATGTCCGCGTCCCTTACTAGATGTTTTCCTCATTGTTATCGTTCACCACAACAACAAAAATATTATTTGGCCCAATGTATTGTATTCAAATTCAGCTGGATATAAATTTGAGGCCTAGTATTTAGGCGCTGGGTGACAGGTATGGGTTTAGTGACAGAATTAGACTTGGAAATGCACAGTAGTGGGTGTGTGAAGTTATTCTGAATGACCCTATGTGCACCTTGAATATTATATACCCTTTTAGGGATAGATTTCAAATAGCTCTGATATAGCAGAAACCACTAAATTATGAAATTGCTAAATTGGGAATTGTATTTCAACCCAGAACAAAAAATGTGCTTTGACGGACACTAAATAACTTTCCCAGCCACAACAGGACAGCGGTAACGAGAGATTTAGCGGGATATAAATTTGAGGCCTAGTATTTAGGCGCTGGGTGACCGGTATGGATTTAGTGACAGAATTAGACTGGGATATGCACAGTAGCGTGTGTGTGTGAAGTTATTCTGAATGACCCTATGTGCACCTTGAATATTATATACCTTTTAGGGATAGATTTCAAATAGCTCTGATATAGCAGAAACCACTAAATTATGAAATTGCTAAATTGGGAATTGTATTTCAACCCAGAACAAAAAATGTGCTTTGACGGACACTAAATAACTTTCCCAGCCACAACAGGACAGCGGTAACGAGAGATTTAGCGGGATATAAATTTGAGGCCTAGTATTTAGGCGCTGGGTGACCGGTATGGATTTAGTGACAGAATTAGACTGGGATATGCACAGTAGCGTGTGTGTGTGAAGTTATTCTGAATGACCCTATGTGCGCCTTGAATATTATATACCCTTTTAGGGATAGATTTCAAATAGCTCTGATATAGCAGAAACCACTAAATTATGAAATTGCTAAATTGGGAATTGTATTTCAACCCAGAACAAAAAATGTGCTTTGACGGACACTAAATAACTTTCCCAGCCACAACAGGACAGCGGTAACGAGAGATTTAGCGGGATATAAATTTGAGGCCTAGTATTTAGGCGCTGGGTGACCGGTATGGATTTAGTGACAGAATTAGACTGGGATATGGCCAAAAAATAACCACACTATTGCTGGTTAAATGCACTTGGTGACGGGCGCAGCTTGCCCCTGATTTAGTATATGGCCAAAAAATGAACAGACTATTGCTGGTTAAATGCACTTGGTGACGGGCGCAGCTTGCCCCTGATTTAGTATATGGCCAAAAAATGAACAGACTATTGCTGGTTAAATGCACTTGGTGTGATAGCTTGACCAACCACACTACTGAGGGTTAAATGCACTTGGTGACGGGCGCAGCTTGCCCCTGATGTAGTATATGGCCAAAAAATGAACAGACTATTGCTGGTTAAATGCACTTGGTGACGGGCGCAGCTTGCCCCTGATTTAGTATATGGCCAAAAAATGAACAGACTATTGCTGGTTAAATGCACTTGGTGTGATAGCTTGACCAACCACACTACTGAGGGTTAAATGCACTTGGTGACGGGCGCAGCTTGCCCCTGATGTAGTATATGGCCAAAAAATGAACAGACTATTGCTGGTTAAATGCACTTGGTGTGATAGCTTGACCAACCACACTACTGAGGGTTAAATGCACTTGGTGACGGGCGCAGCTTGCCCCTGATGTAGTATATGGCCAAAAAAAAAACTGACTATTGCTGGTTAAATGCACTTGGTGTGACAGCTTCACCCTGATGTAGGCTTTAGCCAAAAAACAAACGCACCATTGAGGGTTAAATGCACTTGGTGACAGGCGCAGCTTGCCCCTGATGTAGTATATGGCCAAAAAATAAACAGACTATTGCTGGTTAAATGCACTTGGTGTGACAGCTTCACCCTGATGTAGGCTTTAGCCAAAAAACAACCACACCATTGAGGGTTAAATGCACTTGGTCGCAGCTTGTGCTGGCGCACCACAAGACACAAAATGGCCGCCGATCACCCCAGAAAAATGTGACTGACAAACGGTCTGGGCAGCCTAAAAACAGTGAGCAATTGAGGATCAGCAGCTCAATGATCCACAGCTGCAGATCGATCAGTTAATCAAGTCCTTTGGAGGAGTTAATCTGCCTAATCTCGCCCTACTGTCGCAGCCGCAACCTCTTCCTACGCTAATCAGAGCAGAGTGACGGGCGGCGCTATGTGACTCCAGCTTAAATAGAGGCTGGGTCACATGGTGCTCTGGCCAATCACAGCCATGCCAATAGTAGGCATGGCTGTGATGGCCTCTTGGGGCAAGTAGTATGACGCTTGTTGATTGGCTGCTTTGCAGCCTTTCAAAAAGCGCCAAGAAAGCGTCACAAAAGCGCCAAGAAAGCGACGAACACCGAACCCGAACCCGGACTTTTTTACGAAAATGTCCGGGTTCGGGTCCGTGTCACGGACACCCCAAAATTCGGTACGAACCCGAACTATACAGTTCGAGTTCGCTCATCCCTACTGCCTATCTATACTAATAAAAGCCCTCTGTGCCTGCGCTGTGTCCGTGCGTGTGTGCAATAAATGCGCATGCGCGGCGTCCAATCAGGACACATCGCTCCACACAGACACACCGCTACACAAAAGTTTTCCCATGGCATAGCGGCAGCAGGCAGAGTGTTAGCTGTAATGTCCAGCTGGCACCGATGTCGGCCATTTAACCCCTTCCATGCAGTGGTCCTTAAGGACTGCTGTATGGCGGGGCTAACCATTGGGCTGCTGCTGTGTTGTGGCAGCGGCCGATTCTTGAAGGGTAAACTGAGGGAGGGAGCTCCCTCCCCCATCAGGCCGCTTCACTGTGGCAGCGTCCCGATGGCTACCATGGCAACCGGATATCTTCATCCGGCTTGCTGTGGTATATCTAAGCCTGATCAGGCTCCTGCTAAAGGCAGGAGCCTGATCAGGCATAGTGTGAGTTAAATACACTGCAGTACACTATATACACGTAGTGTACTACAGTGTATTGTAAGACATAAGACCCACTGGAACTTAAAGAACCAAGTAGGTCTGGGTCCAAATTTTTTTTAAAAAAGTTACAAAAGTAAAAAGAAAAAAAAATTCTGTATCCACACATAATTGGTTAAAAATGTAAAAAAACAACAACAACAAAAAAACACTAAACATGTTTGGTATTGCCGCATCTGTAAAGATCTGATCTATAAAAGGATCACATTACTTTTACCGCATGGTAAAACAAATATGGCTTTCAGAAAATGGAGACCCAAAAATGATTTTTTTTTCAAACATGCTTTTATTGAATAAAAGAAAGTAAAAAATTTACATATTAGATATCGTCATGTCCGTAACCATCTGCTTTATAAAAATAGCATGTGATTCAACCCATCTGGTAAACACCATAAATTTTTTTATTAAAATATGTGCCAAAAAATAACTTTTTTTATCACCTTACATCACAAAAAGTGTAATACCAAGCAATCAAAATGTAATATGTGCCCCATAATTGTACCAATCAAACCGTCATCTCATCTCGCAAAAAATGAGCCCCTACCTAAGACAATGGCCTAAAAAATAAAAAAAATATGGCTTTCGGAAAAAGGAAACACAAAAACATGATTTTTTCTTCTAAAATGCTTTTATTGTGTAAACTAAAATGGAAAAAAAAATGCACATATTAGGCATCGCTGTGTCCGTAACAACCTTCTCTATAAAAATAGCATGTGATCCAACCCATCTGGTGAATGCCGTAAAAAGATGGAAATAAAAAATGTGCCAAAAAAGCTATTTTTATCACCTTACATCACAAAAAGTGTAATACCAAGCGATTAAGTCCAGCAGTCTCAGCCGCAACCTGTAGTCTCAGCCACAGCCACCAGTCAGTGCCAGCAGTCTCAGCCACAGCCACCACTCAGTGCCAGTAGTCTCAGCCACAGCTGTCAGTCTCTGCCACCAGTCAGTGTGGTCAAGTTCCCTTTCCATTTAATATAGACTGTTTGTACTAATGTTTATGCACTATTGTTCTAGCACCTGTTATTGTAATGGGCTTACTGTCTGATATCTCCTCCTTAGAGGTTTGAAGGTAGTGATGGACGAACAACGTCTGGGACGATTCGCCAATAAGATCGCGCGAATGTGATCAAATGTTCGCGAACCGCAAGTTTGCGGCGGGCCCCGTTCACTTTAATTGCAGGCCAACCTGAAAAACCTTCAGTTCATATTTTCAGCCACCAAATACTTACAAGAAGTGCACAAATCGTCCCACAACATGGACAGTGACATACCAGAGGGGGATCAATGGCAGAAATTCCCACAAAAAATATGTATTTTATTCAGGGGCCATTCTTATGCATCTTAAAGTGAAACTGTCAAAAATGTGCCATGCTGGTGCCTAGAAACATTTTATTTTAGGCCACTAGTCCTGGTCCCAAACATTAGGTATTCACCGGACAGAAAACATCAAGTGACTGGAGGTATATTAGACAGTCATTGGATATCAATTTTAGTTCAGGCCAGTACAAATACATGTAATGTAAAATACATATGTTTAAAAGAACTAATAATATAAAATTTGATTAAAAACATGGATATCGAAATGCCCTCTTGAATAAACCCCAAATGATAAAAGGTTGAATTTAATAACGTGATCGTCACAGGTGTTGAATTCCTCCAAGGCTCCAACAATTAGGCATTCACAGTACAGAAAAGATCAAGTGATTATGTTGCTGGAGGTATATTAGACTGTCAATGGATATCAATTTTACTGCAGGCCAGTGGACTACAGGCCCCAAAAAGTATTCATTCACAGTACAGAAAATAACAATTGATAAT
The DNA here is from genome assembly GCF_014858855.1 of Bufo gargarizans. NCBI lineage: Eukaryota > Metazoa > Chordata > Amphibia > Anura > Bufonidae > Bufo > Bufo gargarizans. The sequence goes on along the minus strand of NC_058087.1, from coordinate 156,787,114 downwards.
GTGGCTGGAGGTACTTTAGGCGGTCACCGTATAACAATTTTACTGTTGGCCAGTTAGATTACAGGCCCCAAAACTTATGCATTCACCATACAGAAAAGATCAAGTGATTATGTGACCTAAGGTTTATTAGACGGTCATCAATTTTACTGCAGGGCAGGCCCCAAAAAGTATTCATTCACCGTACAGAAAATAACAATTGATAATGTGGCTGGAGGTACATTAGGTGTTCACCGTATAACAATTTTACTGTTAGCCAGTTAGATTACAGGCCCCAAAAATGATGCATTCACCGTACATAAAAGATCAAGTGATTATGTGTCTGTAGGTTTATTAGAAGGTCAATGGATATCAATTTTACAGCAGGCCAGTGGACTACAGGACTCAAAAATAATTCATTCACTGTACAGAAAATAACAATTAATAATGTGGCTGGAGGTACATTAGGCATTCACCGTATAACATTTTTACTGTTGGCCAGTTAGATTACAGGCTCCAAAAATCAGGCATTTACCATACAGAAAAGATCAAGTGATTATGTGGCCGGAGGTATATTAGATGGTCAATGAATATCAATTTTACTGCAGGCCAGTGGACTACAGGCCCCAAAAATAATTAATTCACCATAAAGAAAAGAACAATTGATAATGTGGCTGGAGGTACATTAGGCAGTCACCATATAACAATTTTACTGTTGGCCAGTTAGATTACAGGCCACAAAAACTATGCATTCACCGTACATAAAAGATCAAGTGATTATGTGGCTGGAGGTATATTAGACGGTCAATGGATATCAATTTTACTGCAAGCCAGTGGACTACAGGCCCCGAAAATGATTCATTCACCGGACAGAAAACATCAAGAGATTATGTGGCTGGAGGTATTTTAGACGGTCATTGGATATCAATTTTACTGCAGGCCAGTACAAATATATGTCAAATACATATGTTTAAAAGAACAAAAAATATAAAATTTAATTAAAAACATGGATAATGAAATCCCCCCTCTTAAAAAAACGAATGATAATAGTTGAAATTCTATAACTCGTGGTCGCATCACAGGTGTTGAATTCCTCCGAGGTCCTAAACATTAGGCATTCACTGGACAGAAAAGGCCTTTTATGCTGCTGTATTTACATAAGACAGGGACCATTATTTGTTCTGGTTGGTGGTGGATATGTGTGGGCTGGCATGAGGAAATTCAATTAAACGTGTTCGTCACAAGTGTTTAATTTATCCGAGATCCATGCCTCATTCATTTTTATAATTGCGAGGTAGTCCCTAGAGTTGAGCGGACACCTGGATGTTTGGGTTCAACAGGTTCGGACGAACTTAACAAAAAAGTTCAAATTCTGGACCCGAACTTGACCCCTGAAGTCAATGGCTGCAAAAAAGTCATGGAAAGGGCTAGAGGGCTGTAAATGCCAGCAAAATGTGGTTACAAGCATGGCAAGTGCTCTGCAAACAAATGTGGATAGGGAAATGACTTCAAATAACATAAAATATGTAACAATTAAAACTAATAATTTTGATCTAGGAGGATGAGGTATAGGTGGAAGTGGCGCTGGCGGAGGAGGAGGTAGCCTACACTGCTTTTTGGTTTTAAATTTCTTTTTCTGTTTTTTTAAATTCGGCTACACCCCAAAACATTGGGAAATATAACCTGTGATAACCCCCTCCAGTCGTGCTAAACACACGTTCAAAAAATACACTGGCTGCAGGGCAGGCCATCACCTCCAAAGACATAAAGGGCAAGCTCAGGCCATGTGCCCAATTTGGAGACCCAGAAGTTGAAGGGGGCAGATCCATCAGTCAGTATGTGTAGGCGCGTGCACACATACTGCGCCACCATGTCGCACGTCCCCGTGATGTCCACGATCCAATTGGATATCTGCTCTATCAACTTTCAATGTTCTTTTCTGCGCCTACCATGTTGATCACGAATCAGTGTTCCAAGCCGGAGAGGGGGCGTGAGAAAGGGAGACCACATCCAATGGAGGTCAATGGCTGCAATGTGATCAAGCTGAAATGTGGGACAAATTATTAAAGCAGAAGGATCGAATGAAAGGGCAAATTAAAGACGAATTTTAGAAATTTAAGTCTCTGTCACCTATGCAGAGCAGTGGTTTTTCATCGCCAGAAATGGGTTAATGTCACCCACTAATGGAACAGATGATTATTACAAATTTCGGTCCCTGTCACCTATGCAGAGCATGGGTTTATTCAAGGCAAAAATGGTAAAATGTCACCCAAGAATGTAACTGAAAAATTAATGAAATTTTTTTAACCTATCTACTAGGTAGAGCAGGGGTATATCACAGCCAAAAATTGGTGAATGTCACCTGACACTGTAACAGAAAAATTTGTGAAATTTATTAACCTGTCTACTAGGTAGAGCAGGGGTATATCACAGCCAAAAATTGGTGAATTTCACCTGAAAATGTAACAGACAAATTAGTGAAATGTGTTTACCTGTCTACTAGGTAGAGCAGGGGTATATCAAAGCCAAAAATTGGTGAATGTCATCCAACTATGTAACAGAAAAATTTGTGAAATGTATTAAACTGTCAACTAGGTCGAGCAGGGTATATCACAGCCAAAAATTAGTGAATTTCACCCGAAAATGCAACAGAAAAATTACTGAAATGTGTTTACTTGTCTACTAGGTAGAGCAGGGGTATATCACAGCAAAAAATTGGTGAATTTCACCCAAAAATGTAGTAGACAAATTAGTGAAATGACATAAAATAAAATAAAATACGTTCAAATAAAAAAAAAGGAGGTGGAGGTCCATATGGAGCAGGAGGTTGAGGAGGTTGTGGACGTAGCGGTGTAGGTGGAAGCGGCGGTGGAGGAGGACGAGGTAGCCAACAATGGTTTTTGGTTTGAATTTTAATTTTTATTACATTTTTTAAAATTATGGTACACCCCAAAAGAGTGGGAAATATCAAAAATTCAACAATAAGCAATTGCGCTGTAGTATAACAATGGCTGGGTAAGGCCGGTATACATGTCTATTCTGCACAAGGTACGGACAAGTCCTGTGGGATCTATACCTGGTTTATTTTAATGAACGTGAGCTTGTCCACATTGGCTGTAGACAGGCGGCTGCGCTTGTCTATGATAACGCCCCCTGCCGTGCTAAACACACGTTCAGATAATACACTGGCTGCAGGGCTGGTCAGCACCTCCAAGGCATAAAGGGCAAGCTCAGGCCATGTGCCCAATTTGGAAATCAAGAAGTTGAAGGAGGCAGACCCGTCATTCAGTACGTGTAGGTGTGTGCACACATACTGCTCCACCATGTTGGTGAAATGCTGCCTCCTGCTAAGACGTTCCATATTAGCTGGTGGTGCTGGTTGTTGTGGCGTGCTGACAAAGCTTTTCCACATTTCAGCCATGCTAACCCTGCCTTTTGAGGTGTTGGTGGTGCCCCAGCTGCGTTGGCGACCTCTTCCTCCTCCTCTGCCTTTGCCTTGTGCTTCCACTGTGCCAACGCTGTCAGGTGGGAATGCCACCAGCAGCGGGTCTACCAGCGTGCGCTTGTACTTGCGCATCTTACTATCATGCTCCAGTGAAGGAATTAAGGATGGTACATTGTCCTTGTAACAGGAATCCAGCAGCGTGGCCACCCAGTAATCAGCACAAGATAGAATGTGGGAAACTCGGCGGTTGTTGCGGAGACACTGCAGCATGTAATTGCTCATGTGTGCCAAGCTGCCCAGAGGCAACAACAAGCTTTCCTCTGTGGGAGGTGTATCGTCTGTGTCCTCTGTATCCCCCAGCCACGCACCAGTGATGGCCATGAGCTGGTTTGCGTGCCACCCTGCTGTGAACACGGTTCCTCCTCCTCCTTCTCCTCCTCCTCATCCTCCACCTCATCATCCTCCAGAACTGTGCCTTGGCTGGACAATTGTGTACCTGGCGTTTATGGGTGCAGGAACCCACCCTCGGAGACACTTGTAAAAGACTGGCCGGAAACCCTATGAAAGGATCCCTCCTCCTCCTCCTCCTGTGCCACATCCTATTCCATCATCGCCAGCAGCGTTTTTTCAAGGAGGCATAGAAATGGAATAGTAACGCTGAGAGCGGCGTTATCAACTCTGGCCATGTTGGTGGAGTACTCGAAACAGTGCAACAAGGAACACAGGTCTCACATGGAGGCCCAGTCATTGGTGGTGAAGTGGTGCTTTTTCGCAGAGCGACTCACCCGTGCGTGCTGCAGCTGAAACTCCACTATCGCCTGCTGCTGCTCGCACAGTCTGGCCAACATGTGCAAGGTGAAGTTCCACCTTGTGGGCACGTCGCATATGAGGCGGTGAGCAGGAAGGCCGAATTTACGCAGCAGCAGGGTGACCGAAAGCGCGCACAGACGGCCCACACTTTCTGCAACAGCTCTGACATATCGGGGTCATTTTTAAGAAACTTCTTCACCACCAAATTCAAAAGGCAAGGGATGTACATCAAACCGGCTAGTCCCAGAGCTGCTACAAGATTTCGCCCATTATCACACACCACCAGACCGGGCCTGAGGCTCACTAGCAACAACCACTCGTTCTTTTGTTCAAGGCCCGTCCACAGCTCCTGCGCGGTGTGGGGTATTTCCCCCAAACAGATATGCTTTAAAACTGCCTGCTGTTGTTTACCCCTGGCTGTGCTGAAGTTGGTGGTGACCAGATGAGGAAGCGGTAGAGGATGAGAAAGTGGAGTAGGAGGAGGAAGCAACAGGAGGCAAACTGAAGAGCCCTGCAATCCTCGGTGGTAAAAGGACATTCGCCAAACTGCTATCCGCCTCAGCCAGCCGCCACTGCATTTACCCAGTGTGCTGTTAGGAAGATATAACGTCCCTGACCGTGATTACTGGTCCACGTCCCCCACTTGGTTGTGCAGGGAAGGGATGGCTAGCCTGGAAAAGTAGTGGTGGCTGGGCATGACGTACTGTGGGACAGCCACCGCCATAAGGCTTTTAAAACTCTCCCTCTCCACCAGATGGAATTACAGTATTTCAAAGGCCAGTAATTTTGAAACGCTGGCATCCAGGGCCAGGGATCACTGGTGGGTAGGGGGGTACTTCCTCTTCCACTCAAGTGTTTGGGAGATGGAGAGCGGAACGCTTCTGTGGGACAATGTGGAGATGCTTGGTGACCCAGGTGGTGGTGTTGCTGGCAGATCCTCCGTTTGCGGGGTGGCAGGTGCCACTGTCACTCCAGAGGTGGATGAAGAGGCCAAGACTGCAGCAGAAGAGGAAGCAGGAGGAGCCAGAGACCTGCTCCCTATTCTGCTGTGTTGGTGGCTCTGTGCGACCACCGCCTATTCCTTCGAACTACAAAGGTCACTCACATGACCTTGATTCCATGTGGGGTCGATGACCTCATCATCCTCCACATCAGTCTTCACCCCTGCCCTCTTCAACCCTGCCCTCCTTGTCGGTCTGCACACCTTCAAAAGCCACAGCAGTTGGCACCTGTCTTTCGTCATCCGAGACGTGCTGCAGTGGTCTTCCCATGTACTCATCTTGAAACATAAGTGGTTGGGCATCGGTGCACTCAATCTCTTCCACTTCTGGGGCATGGCTATGTGGATGGCCCTGGGAAAACCTGCTAGCAGAGTCATCAAAAAGCAGAAGAGACTGCTGTATGACTTGGGGCTCAGACTGCTTGGCTGATTTGCAATGGGGTTAGGTGAAAGACTGATGGACATCGGCTGCAGGTTCTAACTTTGATCTTTTAGCAGGAGACTGGGTGGGAGACAATGTGAAGGAACTGGAGGCACTGTCAGCAACCCAATCTACTATCACCTGTACTTGTTCTGGCCTCACCATTCGTAGAGCTGCATTAGGCCCGACCAAATAACGCTGAAGGTTCTGTCACCTACTCGCACCTGAGGAAGGTGTTTCACTTGTGCGTGTAGCTGGCACAGATCGACCATGTCCTCTCCCTGCAACATGAGCTCCATCAGCAGCTGCACGACCCAGGCCATGTCCCTTATTCAACGCTCTCCTCATTCTCAGCAAATTTAGGATCTTGCCCAAAATGGGTGTTTTTTTAATAACAGAATATAACAGCAGTATCTAACGTGTGTATTTCTCGCTGTCAGATGCAGCAAAGGCTGCAAATTTAGTATTTGGCCGAAAATGGGTGTTTTAAAAAACCAGAATATAACAGCAGAATCTAACGCGTGTATTTCACACTGACAGAAGCATCAAAGGCAGCCAATTTAGTATTTGGCCCAAAATCGGTGTTTTTTTAATAACAGAAGATGACAGCAGTATTTAAAGCATGTATTTCACACTGACAGATGCAGCAAAGGCTGCAAATTTAGTATTTGGCCCAAAATTTGTGTTTTTTTAATAACAGAAGATAGCAGCAGTATCTAACGCGTGTATTTCACACTGACAGATGCAACAAAGGCTGCAAATTTATTTCAAGCTTGTATTTAACAATGACAGATGCAGCAAAGGCTGCAAAATTAGGATTTTGCCCTAAATGGGTGTTTTTTAATAACAGAATATGACAGCAGTATCTAACGCTTGTATTTCACACTGACAGATGCAGAAAGGGCTGTAAAATCTAGTATTATGCCCAAAAAGTGTGTTTTTTAAAACCCAGAAAATGTTTGCAGTATTTCAAGCTTAAATTGCACACTGACAAATGCTGCATAGGCCCCAGATGGAGGGTATTACAAAAATAGGTGCTTTTTTAAACCCAGAAAATTATTGCTGTATTTCAAACTTGTATTTAACAATGACAGATGCAGCAAACGCAGCAAAATTAGGATTTTGCCCTAAATGGGTGTTTTTTTAATAGCAGAATATGACAGCAGTATCTAACGCTTGTATTTCACACTGACAGATGCAGCAAGGGCTGTAAAATTCAGTATTTTTCCCAAAAAGGGTGTTTTTTAAAACCCTGAAAATTATTGCAGTATTTCAAACTTAAATTGCACACTGACAAATGCTGCATAGGCCCCAGATGGAGTGTATTGCCAAAAATGGGTGCTTTTTTAAACCCAGAAAATGAGTGCAGTATTTCAGACTTGTATTTAACAATGAGAAATGCTGCAAAGGCCACAGATGTAAGGTCTTGCTAAAAATTGTTTTTGTTTTTTTAAGCCCAGAATTGCTGTATTTCAAGCTTCTATTTGACTGTCACAAATGCACATATGCTGTGCTGGTGCACAGAACTTGCATAAAATGTCCGCCGCCGCCCACCTAACTAACTGACAGATAAAAGTTATTTTTATGTGTCACCGGGCTCAGGGCAAGTTAAAAAGATTGTGCACTGCACCCACAAAACAAAATCTAGGTAGACTGCTGAGTTAACAAGCACTTGAGATTAAAGATTCTGTCCTATTCTCTCCCTCACAGCAGCAGCATCCTATCCCTACACTAATTAGAGCAAAGGGACGTGCAGTGCTACATGACTCCAGCTTATTTAGAGGCTGGGTCACATGCTGCACTGGCCAATCACAGCCATGCCATTAGTAGGCCTGGCTGTGAAGGCTTCTAAGGGCACACAAGTTAAGCGCCATTAAATCTCCGAACACTGAACCCGAACCCAAATATTTAATGAAAAGTTCGGGTTCGGGTCCGGGGTCCAAAAATCTTAAAGTTTGGTACGAACCCGAACTTTACAGTTCGGGTTCGCTCATCCCTAGTAGTCCACAATGTCATGAGCTAGGCAAGTGCGCTTATCGGTCACGATCCCCTCTGCTGCACTGAACGTCCTTTCAGACAGGACATTCAACGAGGGGCAATCCAAGAGTTCCATGGCATATTGTGCCAGCTCTGGCAACAGGTCAAGCCTGCACACCCAGTAGTCAAAGGGTTCCTCACTTCTCAGAGTGTCTACATTGGCCGTTAACCCGATGTAGTCAGACACCTGTTGGTCTAGGCGTTCTCTGAGGCTGGATCCGGAAGGCGGCTGTCGATGGGTTGGTTGCAAGAATGATCTAATATCCGAAGTGACCAACACATCTTCAAATCACCCTCTTCTTGCATGCGCTGTAGGATTGGTATTTGCAACTGTTTCTCTGGAGTGGAAATTCCTCTGTCAGCGCCCGCAACAGCAGAATGCAGCATCTCTCTAAGCAAGGCCTGGGAATGCTGTATTCTGACAGCCCTCTGTGATGCTGGTAACATGTCATTTTGTGTTTGTACTGGGGTCTAAGTACATTGCCATCCATTACTGGTCCTTGCCCTTTATGCTTTTTATGCGGGGGTCCCTCTTCAAACACTGGAGCATGAAGGCCCCCATTTGCACTAAATTGGAAACGATGGAGCGGCTTGGCTCCTGCTCACGGTCAGCCATTGGGCAAGAGGGTTTTCCGGCATCATCAACTTTTTATGTTCGAACATTTGGGCAACGGAAGCCTGCCTTTTGACAGATGAATGCGACGACGGCATGGTGGAAGGTGGAGTGGAGGACAAATGGGAGGAGAGAGGAGAAGATGCAGGAAGTGGAGTTCCGGGAGTGTGGCTTTGTGATTTCCGACGGCGTTGTTCCCACTGGGCTCGTTGATGGAAGGCCAGGTGCCTTCTTAAGGTGAGTGTTGGGTTTACTATGACTTATGCGTTGACAGCACAGGCTGCAGATGGCAACACTATTGTCAGCAGCTGACATGTTAAAAAAAAAGCCCACACTGCGGAGCCATGTGCCGGCATCCTGGGAGCACCAGATGTGACATGGTGCATGGTGGATGGCTCACTCCAGATACATTTGCAGTCTGCTTTTTGCCTCCTGTGCACTGCAAATTCTGCCTGCTTCTTCTCCTATTTGCTGCTCCATCTCTCCCTTTGAACTCCCCTACTCTTCCTCTTTTGTGGGCACCCACTTGACGTCCATTGACACGTCATCATTGTCACCTTCACCAACACTGACATTAGAGATCTCAGAGTAGGCAGCAAAAGTGGGGACCACCCTCCTTGGGCTGATCTGGGTACTGTCGTCAGATCGCTAAGTGGCGGCTGTTGCTACCTCCTCTTCCTCATCCGATGCCAAGAATGGCTGCTCATCGGTAAGGTCTGAAAGGGAAAATAATTCCTCTGACTCGAGTGGAGGGGCTATGGTGTTTGGGGGTGCACACAGCAGAGAGTGAGGAGGGTGCTGATACAGAGGATGAGGAGTGTGCAGAAGCGGAAGGTTGATTGAGCCACTCAACCAACTCTGGTGCGTCCTTTGACGTAATCGCACACACTTTCTCCAAAGTACCACTTAGGCTCTGGCCTGGTGCACCTGCCCGACTCCTACCACCCCTGCGGAATGGCCTGCCTTTTCCTCTGCCTGTCATTTTCAAAATGACCCTGTGACAAAGTCCTGATAGAAGAGCAGTATTTGTGAAAGCAGGTATTTAGAACCCCTTTATGAGTATTTGCTGGAAGCAGGTATATCAGTTTATTTTGGGGCAACAACAGGTATATCACACCAGTAGCAATTAGTTGTTCCAATAGTGTTTGTCCCTCTGTATAGCTGCGGTATCCCAACAGAACCGCACATAAATGCTGCACAATACAAATGCACTATATACAAATTATATTATAGGTATATCACACCCCTGCCTCAATTAGTTTTTTTTGGGGGAGCAACTGGTATATCACACATGTTGCAATTAGTTGTTCCAATAGCGTTTGTCCCTCTGTAGCTGCGGAATCTCAGCAGAACCGCACACAAATGCTGCACAATACAATTGCACTAAATAGAAAGTATATTCTAGGTATATCATAGCCCTGCCTCAATCATTTTTTTTTTGGGGGGGGGGGGGGGGCAACTGGTTTATCACATCATTTACAATTAGTTGTTCCAGTAGTGTTTGTCCCTCTGTATAGCTGCGGCATCTCAGCAGAACTGCACATAAATGCTGCACATACACTATATATAAATTATATTATGGGTATATCACACCCCTGCCTCAATCAGTTTTTTTGGGGGGCAACTGGTATTTCACAACAGTTGCAATTAGTAGTTCCAATAGCTTTTGTCCCTCTGTATAGCTGCGGTATCTCAGCAGAACCGCACACAAATGCAGCACAATACAAATACACTATATAGATAGTATATTATAGGTATATCATTTTGATTCTCTATATTTTTTTCACAGATCATCATCTTATATTTAGGACAATTACTTACAGATCCTTGACCTTACTCAATATTGCACAGTCTTACCATTTAACAGATGCAAGCAATTATTTTTATTTCTTGAATTATACCGCTACAATGTATTTATTTTGCTAGCCATAGATAGAGTAAGGGGATTTAACATATGGACCAATCTCAGTGTATTACTATTTTATGATATATTGTATTTTATCTTGTATTTTATATATATTTTATGTGAGATTTTATTATATAAATATTCTACTATAGACATAACAGCTGGTGAGTGCCTGTTTTTATTCTTTCTTATGCAATATAGGTATATCATACCCCTGCCTCAATCCATTTTTTTGGGGGTTCAACTGGTATATCACACCAGTTGCAATTAGTTGTTTCCAGTAGCGCTTGTCCCTTTGTATAGCTGCGGTATCTCAGCAGAACTGCACACAAATGCTGCACATGCACTATATATAAATTATATTATAGGTATATCACACCCCTGCCTCAATTTTTTTTTTTGGGGGGTCAACTGGTATATCACACCAGTTGCAATTAGTTGTTCCAATAGCGTTTGTCCCTCTGTATAGATGCGGTATCGCAGAAGAACTGCACACAACTGCTGCACAATACAAATGCACTATAATATACTTTATATGTTAGAAAGTATATTATAAGTATATCACACCCCTCAGTATGCCACACCTATTGATAGCACACCTATACCAGTCCTTAAAAGGACTTTGTGGCTCTATTAGCTAGCATTTGGTGTCTCTGTCTGTCTCTGCTCCACACAGCAACCTCTTCTTACACTGGTAAAAGACTGAATGTAAAATGGTGGCCAGATCGGGTTTATTTATGGGGTAGGGGGTATGTCCATGTGCTGAAGCGTCTCAATTGGCTGTCCTGTCCCACCTGATGGATGTTTCATGGGTCAAAGTTCGGCACAATGCTAAAGAATAGGGCGCCGGCGGACATCGCCATATGTTCGCCTGTTCGGCGAACCGCAAACTAGCAAAGTTTGCCCCGAAACAACCGCCGGGAGAACCGTAAGGCTATCTCTATTTGAAGGTCAGAGTCATTGTGTAACAGAATTTACTGTGAGAATCCACCCAGAAACTGAACTGTAACTTAAAACATACAACACATCACAATGAGCAGCCCCATTCTTTTAACCCCTTAAAGACCGGGCTCATTTTCACCTTAAGGACCAGGCCATTTTTTGCTAATCTGACCAGTGTCACTTTATGTGTGAATAACTTTAAAACGCTTTTACATATACAGGCAATTCTGAGATTGTTTTTCGTCACATGTTGTACTTCATGACACTGGTAAAATGGAATAAAAAAATTCATTTTTATTTATTTTAAAATACCAAATTTACCAAAAATGAGGAAAATTTTCAAATTTCGAAGTTTCAATTTCTCTACTTCTATAATACACAGTAATACCTCCAAAAATAGTTTAATTTACATTCCCCATATGTCTACTTTATGTTTGGATCATTTTGGGAATGCCATTTTATTTTCTGGGGACGTTACAAGGCTTAGAAGTTTAGAAGCAAATCTTGAAATTTTTTAGAAATTTTCCAAAAACCACTTTTTAAGGACCAGTTCAGGTTTGAAGTCACTTTGTGAGGCTTACATAATAAAAACCATCCAAAAATGACCCCATTTTGGAAACTACACCCCACAAGGTATTCAAAACTGATTTTACAAACTTTGTTAACCCCTTAGGTATTCCACAAGAGTTTTTGGCAAATGGAGATGAAATTTCAGAATTAAAATTTTTGGGCAAATTTTCCATTTTAATCAATTTTTTCCAGTAACAAAGAAAGGGTTAACAGCCAAACAAAACTCAATATTTTATATAGAGAGGCTGAGCACTCTCCCAATGGACCACAAAAGTTACAAAAGACCCGCACATCAGCTGATGGACGTCCTAACTTCAACAATTTAATTCAACTTTATTTCCCTGATGAACTTTCTGACATACAGCGAAGTTTTTGACCCTTGAACGGATAGAGTTACAATCAAAGTCTTCGTATCAGAGGATCTCTACACGGAGTGCCACTTCGCTCACACTGTTTCTGCTGAACCGCTACTAACAGGTACTGCTGCACCTGACTCCATTAGCCACGTGGGACGCCACTGTGTGCTATAGTCAGACAGCATCTTTACAACAGTGTGTGTTTTACTATACAGGGCATACTGACTGAGAGAAAAAAATCGGGAAAAAATCTGAAAATAATAGGAAAAAAAATCAAAATTAAATATCGAATTTAAGCCTGGACAATCATCCGAAAATTTATCTTCAAAAATGTATCTACATAAATTTTCCTACATATTGTTGAAGATATAAGTACTGAGGTGTTATTGATCTCCTTCTCCTCTAATTAGGATATACTTTTTCTTCCAAGTTGCATATAGCAATCTTTTGTATGCCACCGCAACCTAATTAGACTCTGAATCTGAACAGTTTTATTTTACTATTTTTAATAGAATATATTTTAATTGTGCATTTTGTATATTTTACATTTTATATTTTTTATCTATATATTGGTGTAATAAATATAATTATTTTTGAATAGTCTCTGTGTGGTCCATTGGGAGGGTGCTCAGCCTCTCTATATACATTATAACTCCTTTTGACTGGGTGAGTCATTAGGCTTAGTAGCACCCATTCATAGTCACAGGCGACAGAGAGCCACCATACTCTTTTTACTCCAAAACTCAATATTTATTGCCCTGATTCTGTAGTTTATAGAAACACCCCATATGTGGTCGCAAACTACTATACGGGCACACGGTAGGGCACAGAAGGAAAAGAATTCCATATGGTTTCTGTAAGGCAGATTTTTTACTGGACTGGTTTATTTACACCATGTCCCATTTGAAGCCCCGCTGATGCACCCCTAGAGTAAAAACTCCCTAAAAGTGACCCCATCTAAGAAGCTACACCCCTCAAGGTATTCAAAACCGATTTTACAAACTTTGTTAACCCTTTAGGTGCTCCACAAGAGTTATTGGCAAATGGAGATGAAATTTCAGATTTTAAATTTTTGGGCAAATTTTCAATTTTAATCCATTTTTTCCAGTAACAAAGCAAGGATTAACAGCCAAACTAAACTCAATATTTATTGCCCTGATTCTTTAGTTTATAGAAATACCCCATATGTGGTCGTAAACTACTGTACGGGCACATGGAAGGGCGCAGAAGGAAAGGAACACCATATGGTTTTGCTGGACTGGTTTATTTACACCATGTCTCATTTGAAACCTTTAGGGTAGAAACTCAACCTTACATCACAAAAAGTGTAATAGCAAGCGATCAAAAAGTGATATGCACCCCAAAATAGTGCCAATGAAACTGTCCTCTCATCCCGCTAAAAATGAGCCCCTATTTAAGACAATCGGCAAAAAAAAATATTTTTTTTTAAAAAGTAGACATATTAGGTATTGTCGTGTCTGTAAGAATCTGCTCTATAAAAATAACACATGACCTAACCCCTCAGATGAACACAGTCAAAAAAATGGTGTGAAAAAAGCTGTTTTTATTTTATTTTATTGACTGTGTTCATCTGAGGGGTTAGGTCATGAGAGCCATTTTTTATTTATTTTTTCTGGGCGATTGATAGTGGCTAAATAGAATTAAAATTGGGGAAGGGGATTATAAATTTAGTACTCCATGGAAGTGTGGCCCGTCAATGCAGAGGCCCGGATGATCGGGGCACGTGTCACACTGAGTGGTGGTGTCCCCCTCCCGTGACACACTCTGCACTTTTTTGGGGACCATTCCTTCTTTCGAGTATGGGGAACCACACGATCCGGGCGCCTCCAGTTCTCGAGGTACTCTGGCCTGCTTTTTCCCGGTCAGAAAAGATCAGGGCCTTGAGGACTGTCTCATAAAACTGGAGGAATTACCCTGTGTTGCCAGCGTTCCGGGACAGCACAAAAGAGTTGTACAAGGAAACCTATACCAAGTAGACTACAACTTTTTTGTACCATGCCCAGGTTTTGCGCATGGCGTTATATGGCTTGAGGACTTCATCAGAGAGATCAACTCCTCCCATATACCGATTGTATTCAACAATACAATCAGGCTTGAGGACCGTTGCCGCGGTACCTCACACAGGGACAAGGGTGATGCCGGTACCATGACTTGTGGATAGTACAAGGACATCCTTCTTGTCCTTATATCTGACCAGCAACAGATTTCCACTGGTAAGGGCATGGGTCTCACCCCTGGGGATAGGTACCTGGAGGAGGTGGGTAGGGAGGCCGCGTTGATTATTCTGCACGGTCCCACAAGCGGACGTGGATATGGCGGCGAAGGACTGGAACAAGGGGATGCTAGTATAAAAGTTATCCACGTACAGGTGGTAACCCTTATCTAGCAGTGGGTGCATAAGGTCCCACACAAGTTTCCCGCTAACACCCAGAGTGGGGGAACATTCTGGGGGTTCAATACGGGAATCTCTCCCCTGAGGTACTCTCACAAAGTTTGTACAGCTTCACGCCATACCTCGCCCGCTTAGAGGGAACATATTGGCGGAAAATGAATCTTCCCTTGAAAGCAATAAAAGACTCATCAACAGCGACCACCTTTCAAGGTACATAGGGCTCCAAAAATTTGGCCCCGAAGTGATCGATAAATGGCCTGATTTTGTACAGGCAGTCATAGGCAGGATCACCTTGGGGGAGACATGCTGCATTATCTGCATAATGCAGGTATTTCCAGATGGCTTCAAAACGAAAACGTGTCATGGCCATACAGTAGAGTGGAGTCTGGTAGAGGATGTCCCCACTCCAGTACTGCCTGACACTGAGTTTTTCGACTAGGCCCACGTGCAGCACGAGGCCCCAAAACGTCATCATCTCTGCTCCACTGACCGGAGTCCAGCCACCGGCCCTAGCCAAAAACGAGCCCGGGTGTTGAGCAATGAACTGTTGGGCGAAGAAGTTCGTTTGCTCCACCATCAGACTCACAAAGTGGTCACTGAAAAAAAATAAAAAAAATACTCATATTCAGTGAAGCCCACTGTGGGAATCTGGATTCCTGATTGGCCAACAAAATCAGGATTCACAGGATCAAAATCCTCTGGGGTACACCATGCAAGTTCACCGGTAGGGGGCTCAGGTGGACTTATATGGTTGCTCGCAAAACTAGTACGAGCCCCAGAGCTGCTCGTACTAGTGTGGGCCACAGGGTCCCTGACAGCTGATCAGCGGTTGGGTGGGCGATGCGCTAACAGTGGCAGGACGCTAAGAGTGCCGGCCACAGTGCTTGCACCCCAAAAAATGTGTGTGGGGGTAGGGGTCAGGGGGGCAAGCTGCAGCACCCATGAGGGGGGTCTAGGGTCACACAGCTGAGTGTGCTGTGGACCCCAGACACCTGATCAGGGTGATGCTGAAAAAAAAACTTTTTTTCCTAAACTCTCCCTAAGCTCCCTGCCTAATCTAAGCTGTCCATAAACCTGTCCCTAAGTACCTGTAGGGGTGCTGGGCACAGATGAGGGGTGCTGGGGGTGCTCCACGAGGCTCCTCTCTCCACGCTCCAGGACACACTGTGGAGGAGGTGACAGAGCTGGGGGAAGTCAACCAGCCCGTGCAGCCAATCGTAAGCAATCCTAAGAGGTGATGTCACCATCACCTCTCAGGATCTAATGATAATGATTGGTGGTGTATGATCACACCACCGATCATCATCCTATTTCGGGTTATCGGGTCTGAATTGACCTACGGTTTGCCGCGATCGCCGATACGGGGGGAGGGGGGGGGTCACAGGACCCCCCTCGGCATTGTCATAGACACAGAGTGCCTGCTAAATGATCCTTAAGTACTGGGACATCAGGGCGTACCTGTAAGCCCTGTTTCCCCAACAGTTTAAAAAAGGTAATAGAAATAATTGTCTTCAGATTTTAAGGATGAATGAACTTCTTGAAATGTATTTTATGTCTGATTCGGCAAATTTTTAAAATAAATCTATTAGTGTCTGAATCGATTCTACACAAATGAAATTTGCTACAATTGCCCTTAAAATTGGTATAATAGCACCATATAGTCTCTAGGGTTTATTATGAAAAGATATTATCTCTTTTTGCTAATATTTGTTAATTTTTTACAAATTATTGCTCTTTCTCTCCTTTTCCATTTTAAGCTCTTTTAAATCCCAGTTATGTGTATAGGCAAATAATGTGGTTGATGACATAGAGAAATATTTAATTTTACAGAAGAATTATATTTTGGTGAAGGTGGGGAACTGCACCACTATGGATGCCTGGCGAGAAGTCTTACGCTGGGTTCACACCTGAGCGTTTTACAGCGCGTTCCTACGCGCTGTAAAACGCACAACAGGCAAGAACCAATGATTCCCTATGGGAATGGTTCACACCTGGGCGTTTTACAGCGCGTACGATCGCGCTGTAAAACGCCCGACGCTCAAACAAGTGCTTGAGCTTTTTTTTGGGCGTTTGTCGCGCGTTTTGGCCCATAGACTTCAATGGGAACGCGCAACGCTTGATTTTCGCGCGTTTTTGACACATAAAACGCGCGTTCGAACGCGCGTCTTGGATTTTGCAACATGCAGGAAAAGGCCCAACACCAGGTGCAAAGCACAGTTTTGGAGAGAATCCAGCATGGAGGAGTCTCTCTGTGACACCGAGAACCTCATCAGGCTGGTGCAAGGCAAACGCTGCCTGTATGACACACAGGATGCCAACTACAAAAATAGGAGGAGCAGGCAGCAGGCCTGGGAGGATATTGGCAAAAGCATCTGGCCAGATTGGAGCAGTTTAACCAAGACAGTGAAACAGGGAAAAGGTATTTCCATGTGTGTTGTAAAGTGAAAGTAAACTCCTTGTGTGCAGTGGTGTACCAACTATATGTAATAGCCCTGGCCAGCTCTACCTGCAGCCCTCCAGCTGTTGTCAAACGCCACCTCCACAAATGCTGGCCTGTATTTTACTTGCTGGAGCCTGTGCAGGCATGCATGGAGTGGGATTTTAGCAACAGCTAGAGGGACGCAGCATCACCATCCCTGTTCTTGTATATGGGCACTCAGTGGCCTTAGTTTACAAAGAATGATGTGCACATTACATGTTGTAATAGTGTCCCCTCGCCCCTTTAGTTTTTAGTACTGTCCTGGTTCACCCTCCCCCACATTCTGGTACAATGCAATGGGCCAGTATGTTCAATTTGCAGTGGTTCCACTATCTTGTGCCAGACTGCGCTCTTTCAATCCGCAAATGTAGTGGCATTTTGAAATGTAGGCCTAAGTTTGGGTTGAGGGATTTGAATCCTAAGTTGTTATTGATATTGTGTACTTTTTAGAATTAGACTGTTTGTGGGCTATGGGTGGCAAGGCATATGTTAGGTGCTTCGGTTTGTAACGTGCCAGTATTGGGCACCTTGATGGGATCCGTTATTTCACCCTCCTTGGCTTATATTCTACTGGCCGAGTATTGGCCACTTAAATGGGACACATGATTTCGCCTATATTTCTAAACCCTTGTTAATGGGCGACTATTGATGGCCACTATAGGGGCATCCTCAAGGGGCACTATATAGGTTAAAAAAAAACAAATGCACAAAAGATCGTTTCCAAATTTTTCATTTAGCCCTAGTCATAATCAACCAAATTTGAAAATCAAATAATATCTAAACACTCTTTTCAGACAAAAAATATAAATGAACATAAACTTAGATGGTTTCCAATTGCCATGGTAACGCCCCATGTGGTGTCAAAAAATATGCGTTGAAGTGGTCCCGGACAGCTGCACCGTGCCGGGTCCCACGCACACCGCTCTGATTACAACTCTCAAAGGAATGGCTGAGGGAATCTTCGAAATTAAAGCCATCCCGTAGACGGACAAAATTGTGCAGAGCACACGCTGCCTTCACAGCCGAGATAGCGGTCTCCAATTTGAAATAAATGGGAGAATGGAGAAAGCGCCATTTGTTCGCTAAAATCCCAAAGGCGCACTCCACCACCCTGCGTGCCCTTGTCAGCCGGTAATTAAATACCCGCCTGGCAATGGAGAGTCCCCGGCTGGAGTACGGCCTCATCAGATGCTCCCCCAGCGCAAAGGCCTCGTCCCCCACAAAAACAAAGGGCATAGCGGGAAAAGTGGTCCCAGGCAGTGTGGTGTTCCCCGGGAGGTCCAGCTCATTATTATTGAGCATTTGCCCAAAGGCCGAATGCCCGAAAACAGCTGAGTCTGAGCTGCTGCCGTAGGACCCCACATCAATGTATCTGAAGCAATAGTTTGCATCACACACCGCAAAAAGAACAAATGAAAAATATTTTTTATAATTAAAAAATTGACTCCCGCTCCTTATGGGCTTCTGAACGCGGATGTGTTTGCCGTCTATTGCGCCGACACAGTTTGGGAAATTGCAGGATTCTAAAAACAGATCCGCAATTTGCAGCCAGTCCTCCTTCTGTGGTTGGGCCATCACAGCAGGATGAAGGATGTCCCAAATTGCCACGCAGGTTTCACGGATGATCATACTGGCTGTGGACTTCCCAATGAGAAAGGCGAAGTGTAGACTGGCCAATGACTGTCCGGTAGCTAAATACCTGAAACAAATGTAAGAAAATAAAGAGACATTAACGGATGCTTTTTATTTCGTTTTTCATAGTCAACACTATCAAAGGCAAATGGAAAAGCCTGAAAGACGCCTTTATCCGCCATCGCCGCAAACAAAAGGAGCAGAGGAGCGGATCCTCCCCAGGCGCACACTCCAGTTATGTGCATGCAGCCCAAATGTCATTTTTGATACCGTGCACCGAAATGCGGAGGTGAGTCAAGGGCATACACATTGAGGAGAGGATGTGGTATGACATTACATACATTCAATTTCATATGGGGAACATACTTACCTATATTTTCCACTTCACAGCACTGATAGTAGCTGGGAACCCAGCCAGGCGCAAGCTGATGAGGAAGAGGACGAGGGCACAATCGACAGTGAGCCGGGCCCATCTATGGGGCCAATGAGTCCTCCAGCCCCCCCCCCCCACTCCGACTTTCGTCAGCCCCATGCAGACTGTCCAAGCCGTACCAGAGGCAACTCGGCAGCCCCGACATAAAAGGAGGAGAACTGAGAGACAGGAGGACCGGTTAATCGGCTGCCTGGATGCCCTGGCACATCCTGTGCCAAAACTTAGCAGCGACGCATATTTTCTCCTCAGTCTAGAGGAGAAAATGCTACATGTGCCGAGACATCTCATCACAAAAGTAAGGGAGGAGGTGACTAACACCATTGACAAGTATTGCCTCCCTTATGAGCTAGCAACGTCTAGCACTGCCCCACAGCATCCCCCACAGCATCCCCCACAGCAGCCACCACAGCAGCCACCACAGCAGCCACCACAGCAGCCAGCACAATATGGCCACCAATATGGGCCACAATATTGCCCACAATATGCCCCACAATATGGCCCACTACATCCCCAACATGCACAACAACACCCTCACACATACCCAGCACACACATACACACAAAGTAACATACAACACCCTCTTGAGACATGGCAGACACAACACACATCATACCCATATCCCTCTTCAAGCACAGGCCCAAGCACCTCCACCATCACCACCACTGAAATGCCATCCGCCAATCAGTCTCGCGGAGCCAGAGAGACACGGCGGGATCCTGAGGCAGAGTTTTCTGGGCCGCAATATGAAACCCTTTGAGAAACGTAGAAGAGGGAAATTCTCCGGCTCAAGGGTTTGGGAGCCAAAAAGGGCACTTATCTAGAAAAATGTTTGTAATATTTTGATGTTATTTATACTACATTGCTCCTTTGTTTGTAAAACAGTTTAAACACATTTTATTTGGAAATGTATGATGTGAATACATTCACCAAAGTAAAAAAAAATTGAAACAACTGTTTGGACTATTTTTGGAAAGTGAGGGGTAAAACATGGCCAAATGTGGATACATGATGCATGTATGGGATATCTATGCCACACGTTGACAACATACACATCACATACCCCCCGCACAAACACTCATACATCACAAACAGCAAGAGAAACAGGGCGAAACTCAGATCATGGCACAACACACTGCAAATGGTTTAAATGGCCACAATAATAGGCTACTTACCGCAAAGTAATGACCAGTCTTTCCACTGGTGGGATGCAGTCCCGCATGAAGGTGTCCTGACGCTGCAAATGAGGAGACAACAGAACCAGGAGCTCGTCAAAGCTGGGAAACAAAAAAATGTTCATGGTTAACTATACAAAAAGCACAAAACACTTAGCTTAACCATTGCAAAAACATTGCAACCACGTATACGTACTAACCTGTGGATGGACATCCTGGTGTAGTCCAAAAACTTGTCCTCATGGGCACGGAGGTTGGCATACAGTGCCCAGAACTGGCCCCTCTCCTGTCTATTCACAATCACAGGATGGACCCAGAAACGTCGCCTGCTGTCCCGCCTTCTCCTCAAGCGTTCCAGGTGGATAGCTGCAACAAGTGCCGCAACACCTCGCCGTCTATAGCATTCCATGACTCCAAACCACACACTCTACCAACACACATGGAATTTCACACCTCCAATGCCCTAGGATTGGCCAAACTTCATATACACAGTGATATTTGCTGATTGGACAACACTGCAGTCAATCACAGAAACGCGCGTCAAACGCGCGTTTACTATTGCAAAAAACGTGCATAAAAACGCACATAAAAACGCGCGTAAAACGCGCGTCTCAGAAACGCTCAGGTGTGAACCCAGCGTTAGTGATGTGATTAGGCAAAAGCTGTGGCTGATAAAGTAGAAAAATATGCAATTTTACAAAATAATTCAATTTTGGTGAAGGTGCGGAACTGCACCACTATGGACGCCTGGCCAGAAGTCCATACGATGGAATATAGCAGAAACTGCGGCTGATAGCAGAATTACATTTTGGCAAAGGTCTTGAACTGCACCACATTTACTACATCGCCTAATGTGTGGCAATTGAGCCTTGGTACCCAAGTGTGTGTTTGAATGCCTATGGCTTATTTTAATCCTACAGATCTTACACACAGCTGTGATTTTGTGTGCTGGACTTGAGGAGAAAAACCAGCTTATGGGAGTTGCTTGCACAGAGCTAGAAGCAAATCAGCTTGGCCCAGGTGTGGCACATTTTGACCTTGCACCCACAGTATCAGCGGCATTTCCAGTTTCTGAGTTGACCACAACAGAAGCCGATCTGGCCCTGCCACTTTTTTCAGGAGGTGTTGGCCATATGCTACCTCTGCTCTTAATTTCCATGGCAGCCACTGCCCTCCTCCTCTGATCTCACCTCCTCCTCAGAAAATTGATGTGGCTCCCAGGTCCTGTTCAACACAACCATCATGATAGGCCTTACCCAGCCCAAAAGGCCTTACCCAGCCTTCCCGATTCTCTGCTCTGTATTTGCCCCAAGTACCACTGTCGTCAGCACTGCCCCTACTGACCACACCGTGGCAATAAGTGCCACTACTACTAGTACTACTGGCTAGAAGGCCGGTGTTGCGACTGTTGCTACTACAATTCTAACTGGGATGATGAGGCCTGGAACTTTCATTTTAAACTCTTACATTTTTCTGTTCTGATTATGAGGACTATAAATAAAAAGTCACCAATTTCCTATTAATGAAGAGTCATGGGTTTGGTACAAACAGATTATTAAACAGTACTAGCAAAATTGCAAGTGTGTTTTCTGTAAAGACAGATGAGCTATTAAATGTCCCTCCCCTTCTATAAACACACTGCACACGGTTATCGTCAATTTACTTGAGGAATAGGTAATTTTCACAGTAAAATGTCTTTCAACTATGCATTTAATATCACAGGGTGAACAATTACATTTTTGTAGTAAAATTTCTTTGAAACACACAGTCTGATCTCTGATGCGTTCACTAACACGAATACTACAATGCAGTGTTTGGGCAAATGTTTTTTTCTTTCCCCTAGGCTTGAACTAAAATGTATAAAAACATTGATGCAGTAATGTGTTCACTAGCACAGATAATACAAACGCAGTGTTTGTAGTGAATACACATTACGCCTGAATTGACACATGTATACATATACATATTACGCATGAATTGACACTTGTTCAACTATGAAATCATTGGACTAAAATGTATAAAAACACCATCTGATGCTGTAATACGTCCTCTAACACGGATAGAAAAATTCATTGTGTGCGATAAACTAGGTGTTCAATAGCATAGGCATAAAAATGGCGTTATTGCTATAAAATACTTTTGCTATAATACAACACATTTAATACAACTGACATAATGCACTGAAAATAAAGTGCAATTGCTCAGCAGCAGAATGCTATTGCGGTGCTGTGCTGGTAATAAGACTATGTAGAAATTAGAAGGTTTTTTTTAAACAAAAACAAAGCTGTCTCTATATTTTAATAAAAAAATCTTTTTTTATCTTGCAAGTGATTGGTTTTGTCATGCAGAACTGCTAGAATGAGGTGCTTTAGCAGCAGCAGCTGTAGTAGGGACTGTCTTCAAGTTGCGGTTCTGCCAAGTAGGACTTATACTGCAAATACGTAGGGAAAGCGGGCTGGGTCCTACGTTTGGGCTCACTGTCCTTGTCTGTTCCTACCTATGGGTATTATAGCTAGGCGCCATTTTTATGTGATTCATCTGAAACAAATCCAAAATCAGATTTGTTTTGCAGACAAATTTTTGTGAATTTCATAATGAATCCGATTCAATTACTCCAACAGAACCCAGTGTTGCTGCACTTTGTACATTGAAATAACATTTTGATAATAGGGACATATCAAAGGTTCGTTAGAGTGTGCTCACATAGCACACTC
Organism: Bufo gargarizans; assembly: GCF_014858855.1. NCBI lineage: Eukaryota > Metazoa > Chordata > Amphibia > Anura > Bufonidae > Bufo > Bufo gargarizans. Next base: position 156,764,195 of record NC_058087.1, on the reverse strand, counting down.
TCACTTCTCACTCATTATTCTAGTGATCGGTGGGGGCCTCAGCATTCAGACAGCCACCAATCAAAATCTTTGATGTGTCACTATAATGTGTCAAAAGTTTATTCAAAGTGGAATGATATATGGAATTATATAGTACATTAATATATTAAATGACTATATGTTCATGGCAATCCCTGGAACTCCATTTTCAGAAATAATAAAAGGTGCCTTAGTAAAACAGAAAATAACTTTCCTAATTTCTTTGTTTTTATTCTTCCATCCATTCAATAATTGAGTTAAAATAACCTATTTAACTTCATTTGCTGTTCTGTTTTGAATGTGTGCATGGAAAGGCACATGAAGAGGTAAAGCTCTTTACGCCATTAGCTGCAAATGAATCAGATTAATGCACATTATATGAAAACGTAATGGAGTCTGTTTTAATTTGGACAATCAGTTTCCAATGCCAGAGATATTTTCTGCTACTTGTGGAATGAGAAGCGCTGCAATCTGTTGGCTCAAGTAATGAGAAATGTCAGACTCCCTCAGTATGAACCAGGGAATATCTAAATGCCTTTGAGCAGTTGCATCCTACATGGTCCTATGATTTTAATGTTTTAGATATACATTTATCAACTGAGACAGATTTCCAATCTGAAAATTCCCCCTGCTTTTCTTCCCAATGAAGGATAATTTTAAGCCGTACAGAATATGTGTGTTTTTATTAGACCCTGCATTTAAGAAACCTTTGATCTTTTGTCACAGATTTTCCTATTATAGCAAACATTACGTGAGCAGGTTAGGAAGGAAATATAATATAATATTTGCACTTTATGTTCAGCTAGAGCACATTATTTCTTCTGGAGCTGACCAAGCTAACAAATAACTCTTAAGACCACACGAATGCTATTTCTTGAAGGATAGTGCAAATCATAAAGATGAAAGGAAGGAAATATTCACTTTTCTGCTATGTTATTCATTAATTTCATTATTTACAGTATATACTTCTACATAATATAATCAAGTTGTATAACATATCAACACATTATTTTCAATATTTTTGTACATTATAAATACACTTCCTGTCCCAAAAAAAGTCACCATCTGGATTTAACTAAGCAAATAGTAGTAACGGGGCTGAGCGGCATGATGTGATGACGTAGGCGTGCCGCGCTCCCTCTCGCCCTCCTCCCCCTTGCTACCTGTCTCCATGTGCCGGATTACCGGTGCTTGCCTTTAGTCGGCGTCCCCGCTGCCCCGCTCTTGGCTTGATGATGGACGAGGAGGACCGGCCGAAGTAGAGGGAGGCCGGATGTCTGCGACGGAGGAAATCTGAACGGAGGAGTTGATGCTGGTTTGGTCGGATGGTGGGGCGCTGTCTGGTGGCTGTGGAGATTTCTTTGCCCACTTTCCCCTGTCTGTGTTGGACCCGGCTGGGTGGCAGAGATGCTGTGGGGATCGCACGTGCACATGCGCTGGTAGCGGTGTCCTGTGGCGGCTTGATTGTCTTTCATCTTGCGGACCCAGCGGACATAGCAGATCTGCGCTTAATGCCCTGGTCGACCTGGAGTACGTGAGTAGCCCGAGGGGCGCCCGCAATGAACCAGCTCTTCAGAACAAGTAAAACCTAGTTCTACTAGCATCTGTTAACCCCTGCTGACTTCTGGGATGCTACTAACATTTGTTAACCTTTGCTGATTTTTGGGCTCGGTGTGGTTAGTGAACCTGGGCTGCTTATTATTTACGCCTTTAGTTCGCCCATTTTGTGACACCTGGCAATATAATACCCAGGAGGACGATTCCTATGGCACAACGTCCAGGGGTCATGGCAGAGAAACAGCGCCGGCAATTAAAACAACCAAAGCAATTTAACTAATATCTACTGCCCCAACCCCTTTGGCTAATGAACTTGTGTTATAACTAACTATATGCATTAGCAGGACTCCAAAAACATGCAAATTTAATATCTACTAATATTTATTAACACCTACTCAGCTACCCCCCCCCCTTCTCTCACTTATTGTCATCTCCTGTGTGAACACTAGGGTTAGAGGAGAGAGAGGGGGAGAGGGGCAGAGTTAAAATAGTTACTTGTGTATACAGCTTCCACCTATTATTTAGACTTTTTGGGCTGGGGGATCTTATGTGTTTAACCACTCTCACTATATGTTAGATTGCTATATAACTCGCTGTTATTTTGTATATTATTTTGCATGTGCCTGGATAAGAAGGTTTCTTTTATAAGTGAATCCTGTATCGTTCACTCTGTGGCTGCAGGGGCGTGGACGAAAACTGGGGACCTGGGGAGTGCTCTTGTTTCACTGAGTTTGTGACAGGATTGGAGTTAGAGTACCTGTCACGTACCGGCAGGACAGGTAGTGGATCCTCTGGACCAGAGAGGCGATGGCGCGGGTTGTACTAAAGGACCGGTTCTAAGCAGTTACTGGTCTTCACCAGAGCCCGCCGCAAGGCGGGATGGATTTGCTGCGGCAGTAACTACCAGGTCGTGTCCCCTAGTAACAACTCGACCTCTCTGGCAGCTGACAAGGCGTGGTACACAGGGAGAAGGCAAGAGCGTAATCGGACATAGCAGAGGTCAGGGCAGGCGGCAAGGTTCAAAGGCGAGTAGACGGTAGCAACGGGTTCGGCAACAGGCAAGGCAAACAAACACAGTGGAACGCTTTCTCTGAGGCACAAGGCACAAAGATCCGGCAGGAAGCTGTGGGAGGAGAAGGTATAAATGGGCAGTGCACAGGTACAGCCTAATTAAGTCAGCACTGCCTCTCACAAACCTTAACCCTTAATAACCCCTTTGGACCAGGCACCAATCACTGGTGCACTGGCCCTTTGAATCTAAGAGTCCCGGCGCGCGCGTGCCCTAGAGAGCGAGGACGCACACGCCGAGACACTGGAGTGCTGCCTGGGGCAATACGCTGTGAGCGCTCCGAGGCCAGCAGGGGACCCGGAGCGCTCAGCGTAACAGTACCCCCCCCCCCCTTTGGTCTCCCTCCCTTTTTGGTAACGAAGAACTTGCGGATGAGACTGCGGTCCAGGATGTTCTCCTCCGGCTCCCATGACCTCTCCTCAGGACCGCAGCCCTCCCAGTCGACCCAAAAAAATCTTTTCCCCCGGGAGATCTAGGTTGCCAAGATCTCCTTGACAGAGAATATATCGGAGGTACCGGCGACAGGGGTGGGAGAAACATGCTTGGGAGAAAAACGGTTAAAGACAGCAGGTTTAAGAAGGGAGACATGGAAGGAGTTATGGATTCGGAGGGAGGGAGGAAGATGGAGCTGATAAGAAACTTGATTGATACAACTCTTGATTTTATAGGGTCCCAAGAAACGGGGGCCCAACTTGTAACTTGGGACCCTAAATCGGATGTACCTAGAGGAGAGCCACACCTTGTCACCCGGGCGAAATTCCGGAGGAGATCTGTGTCTCTTGTCAGCTTGAACCTTCATACGGGCGGAAGCCTTGAGGAGAGCAGCGTGGGTTTCTCGCCAGATGGAGGAAAAATCCTGTACAAGACTGTCAACGGCAGGTACAGAAGAAGGAGTGGGAGACTGCGGCAGAGGTGGAAGAGGATGACGGCCAAAAACTACAAAGAAAGGAGACTTGTTAGTGGCAGAGGATTGTTTGTAGTTGTAGGAGAACTCTGCCCAGGGAAGTAGATCAGCCCAGTCGTCATGGCGTGAGGATACAAAATGACGCAGATAGTCACCCAAAATTTGGTTCACCCGTTCTTCTTGGCCGTTAGACTGAGGATGGTACGAAGAAGAAAAGTCCAATTTGATCCCGAGCTGAGCACATAGAGCCCTCCAGAATTTGGAGACGAATTGTACCCCACGATCCGAGACAATATGTTTGGGAAGGCCATGGAGACGGAAGATGTGTTGGAAAAATTGTTTGGCCAACATGGGTGCAGAGGGTAGACCGGGCAGGGGTACAAAGTGAGCCATCTTGGAGAAGCGATCCACCACGACCCAAATAACGGACTTGCCATGGGAGGAGGGAAGATCTGTAATAAAGTCCATGGCAATGTGAGACCAGGGAACTTCAGGAACAGGTAGAGGCAAGAGGAGACCCGCTGGTTTCTGGCGAGGCGATTTATCCCGGGCGCAAATCATACAGGCCTGGACGAAGTCCGAGACATCTTTCTCCAGAGAAGACCACCAGTACCTTTGGGAGATTAGTTGGAGAGACTTTTGCACCCCTGGATGACCGGCAAAAGGGGAGGCGTGGCCCCACTTGAGAATTCGCAGCCGCTGACGTGGAGGTACGTAGGATTTGCCAGGAGGAAGAAGGCGCAGGTCCACGGGAGCGACTGTAATAAGGCGTTCTGGAGGGATAATATATCGAGGTGTTAACTCGTCGCCCACCGGCCACCACATCAGAGGAGCGAGACAGAGCATCTGCCTTAATGTTCTTACAAGCCGGATGGAAATGGATCTCAAAATTAAAGCGGGCGAAGAACAGAGACCAACGAGCCTGACGGGGATTTAATCTCTGAGCAGACTGGAGATAAGCCAGGTTCTTGTGGTCCGTGAAGATGTACACAGGATGTGTGGCGCCCTCGAGTAAATGTCTCCATTCCTCCAGTGCCAATTTAATAGCCAGCAGTTCCCTGTCCCCAATGGAGTAATTTCTCTCTGCGGAAGAGAATGTTTTTGAAAAGAAGCCACAAGTAGAAGTCTTGCCCCGGGAAGACTTCTGGGTGAGGACAGCTCCGGCTCCCACCGAGGAGGCATCCACTTCAAGAGAGAAAGGCTTGGTGGAATCTGGTCTAGAGAGAACGGGTGCAGAGGCAAAGGCGGATTTCAGGGACTGGAAGGCTTCCTCGGCTTGGGAAGGCCAGGATTTGGGGTTAGCTCTTTTTCTTGTGAGGGCCACGATAGGAGCTACCAGAGTGGAATAGTGAGGGATGAATTGCCTGTAGTAATTCGCAAAGCCCAGAAATCTTTGTATGGCTCGGAGACCAGAGGGGAGTGGCCAATCCAGAACCGCCGAGAGCTTGGCTGGGTCCATTTGAAGTCCTTGGGCTGAGATAATGTATCCCAGGAAAGGCAGAGAGGTCCGTTCAAAAATACATTTTTCAAGTTTAGCGTGCAGGCGATTTCTCCTAAGACGAGTAAGAACTTGTTGCACATGGACCCTGTGTTGATCCAAATTGGAGGAAAAGATGAGGATATCATCCAGGTATACGACCACGCAGGTGTAAAGTAAGTCCCTGAAAATATCATTGACGAATTCCTGGAAGACAGCAGGTGCGTTGCAGAGGCCGAAGGGCATCACCAAATACTCAAAATGGCCATCCCTTGTGTTAAAGGCGGTCTTCCATTCGTCTCCCTCACGGATACGGATCAGATTATAGGCCCCTCGAAGGTCCAATTTAGTGAAGATCTTAGCCCCTCGGAGACGATCAAATAGCTCAGAGATTAGAGGCAGAGGGTAACGGTTCTTAATGGTAATTTTATTAAGACCTCTGTAGTCAAAGCAGGGGCGGAGGGAGCGGAGGATAAATTCTGCCCCGAGGTGGAGTAGAACCGGGTATCAGGTCGATCGGGCAATCATAGGATTGGTGAGGAGGAAGGACCTCAGCTTGTTCCTTGCAGAAGACATCCGCGAAGGAATGGTATGGCTTGGGCAGCCCAGAAGGCGGAGAAACTTGCGGGTTTTGTTTGACCAGAGCAGGCTTGAGACAGCGGTCCGAACAGGAGGAACCCCAACGCAGGATCTCACCGGTGGACCAATTCAGGACAGGACTATGACGTTGAAGCCACGGCAGACCCAGGAGGAGTTCGGAGGAACAGAAGGGAAGGACAAAGAACTCTATAGTCTCGGTATGAAATATTCCGATGTCCATCTGCAGAGGCTGGGTACGGAAATGCACGGTGGCAGAGAGTCTCTCACCGTTAACAGTAGAGATGAAAAACGGCTTGGGTAGACAGATTACTGGAATACGGTACTTGTCAACCAAGGAGGCGTGAATGAAGTTGCCAGCTGAACCGGAATCCAAGAAGGCGGCTGCGGAGAAAGAGGACTTGGAAGAGATGATCAATTGCACGGGTAGGATGAGACGTGGAGAGGAAGAATCCACACCTAGCAACGCCTCTCCCATGTTTACTAGGTGCGAGCGTTTCCCGAACGCGGTGGACGGAGAGGACAATCTCTAAGGAAGTGCTCGGTACTGGCACAGTACAGACACAGGTTCTCGTTTCTGCGGCGGCTTCGTTCTTGCGGAGTCAGGCGTGACCGATCCACCTGCATGGCTTCCACGGCGGAAAACCCAGTAGCGGGTTGAGGTGGACGCAGAAAAACGGGAGCCAGACGAGGAAAGCGTCTAGGACGAGCTTTTTCCTTTTCAAGGAGGAGTTCCTCTTGTCTTTCGGCGAAATGTTTGTCTATCCTAGTGGCTAGCAAGATGAGGTCACTAAGAGTGGAAGGAAGCTCACGTGCAGCCAGAACGTCCTTTACTTCACTGATAAGTCCCTTCTTGAAGGAGGCGCAAAGGGCTTTATTGTTCCAGTTCAGCTCAGAGGCCAGGGTGCGGAACTGAATGGCATAGTCACCCACGGAAGAACCTCCTTGGGTCAAATTTAGTAAGGCAGTCTCTGCGGAGGTAACCCGGGCAGGCTCCTCAAAAACATTCCGGAACTCTAGGCAGAAGCTCTGGACAGAAGCGGTGGCAGGATCTGCGCGGTCCCATAGTGGTGTAGCCCAGGCCAGGGCCTTCCCGGACAGGGAATAAAGGCTACCTTGGCTCGCTCAGAAGGAAACTGGTCGGACAGAAGCTCGAGGTGGAGAGAGCACTGCGACAAGAACCCACGGCACTGCTTAGGATCTCCGTCATATTTGTCTGGTAGGGACAAACGGATTCTGGAACCGGTGGCAACTGCAGGCGGAGGTGATGCAGCAGGAGCAGACGGAGGAGCTGGCTGTTGCTGAGAAGGCAGGAGCTGCTGCAACATAGCGGTCAACTGGGCCAGCTGTTGACCCTGCTGGGCCACAATAGTGGTGAGGTCCGCTAGGCTTGGCATGGGAACATCAGCGGGATCCATGGCCGGATCTTACTGTCACGTACCGGCAGGACAGGTAGTGGATCCTCTGGACCAGAGAGGCGATGGCGCGGGTTGTACTAAAGGACTGGTTCTAAGCAGTTACTGGTCTTAACCAGAGCCCGCCGCAAGGCGGGATGGATTTGCTGCGGCGGTAACTACCAGGTTGTGTCCCCTAGTAACAACTCAACCTCTCTGGCAGCTGATAAGGCGTGGTACACAGGGAGAAGGCAAGAGCGTAGTCGGACGTAGCAGAGGTCAGGGCAGGAGGCAAGGTTCAAAGGCGAGTAGACGGTAGCAACGGGTTCGGCAACAGGCAAGGCAAACAAACACAGTGGAACGCTTTCTCTGAGGCACAAGGCACAAAGATCCGGCAGGAAGCTGTGGGAGGAGAAGGTATAAATGGGCAGTGCACAGGTGCAGCCTAATTAAGTCAGCACTGCCTCTCACAAACCTTAACCCTTAATAACCCCTTTGGACCAGGCACCAATCACTGGTGCACTGGCCCTTTGAATCTAAGAGTCCCGGCGCGCGCGTGCCCTAGAGAGCGAGGACGCACACGCCGAGACACTGGAGTGCTGCCTGGGGGCATACGCTGTGAGCGCTCCGAGGCCAGCAGGGGACCCGGAGCGCTCAGCGTAACAGTACCCCATAAGTTGTTCCCTAGGCCTCAAGGCTTTGGAACCTATTTTCCAGGCGCAAAAACTGTTATCTGTTTCCCCCTCCTTTTGCTTGTCCCTCTATCTTAACATCTCTAAAGCTGTATGTCTCATAAGATAATGCCAGCAAAGGCTCCAGGTAGGAAGTCTTTTGGTGCGAGTAGAGGTAGTCCAGTCTCCAAAATGGATACATTTTTTAAGTCACCACAATATAAGACCAGGACTAACCAGAAAGGTCATAGGGAGAACAAAGTTGACGTAATAAATCCATCAAATATAGAGGAGACGGCGAGGTATAAGAGGGCAGGAGCGATAAACATTTAGTAACAGAGGAGAGGATAGATATAGTGGATAAGAAGCTGACAGATATCCTGAATGCGGTCCAAATATCAAACCAAACATTGGGAGACCTGTCTGCTAAAATCTCCACAGTTCAAACCGATTTGTCCCTAATTAAAGATGAGATGAACAAAGTACGTGGTTATGGGAAGTGGGGATGGAGCGGGGGGTTGATAGGGTCTTGGTGGTCGCTAGGGGTTGCTCTCTCTCTTTCCCCCCTCCTCTACCCGCCCCCACGGTGGGACCTGAAGGTTGTATTATCACGTAGGAAAGTATATGAATAGAATCTTAACATGGAATATATACGTGGAATGGCCTAGAGGACTAAGCGGGTGGTCATATTTGATGTAGTTCCTAGACATCTTCCTGCAATAGTATGCCTTTTGGAAAAACATCTTATAGCTGAGAACATTAATTACATGAAAAGGAAATGGGCAAAATATGACTACCATGCTTGCTGCTCAGCGTACTCCCAGGATGTTAGTGTCTATGTCCATGGATTATATCCCAATTGCACATAGAAATGATAAAGAAGGTAGATTTGTCTTCTTGCATTGTTATCTAGATGGTAATGCTTGTATATTGGCATTTGTATATGTCCCTTCTCCCTTCTCCATGTGTATTATGTCTCAATTGGTGGACTTTATAGGCTCTAGAGCACGCTGTCTGGTTCTGGTAACTAGTGACTTCAATGATGTCATGGACTTGGAGGAAGACAGATGGAGGATCATCCCTATAAAGTAGATAAGGACAAATCAACACCATTAAGAAGGATCTCCCAGTAAATGGCATTGACAGATATCTGGCGATGCCTATATGGGGGAAAAAAAGCATTTTCTTGTTTTAGCCGGGCAAATACTGTTATGTTTAGAATATATTTAGCTTTTGCCAATCCTGACCTTTTAGACTGCGTAATAAAAATGAAGTATGAAATGCACACGATATCTGATCACTCCCCTATGGTCATCACAATAAAAATGGGGAATGTTAAAAGGAAAATAAGGAGTTTCAGATTGAATCCTCATTGGATTAAGTTAATTAAGGACCAGGAAAGTATAACAAAGGAAATCCGGAAGTTTGGGCTATTGAATGCTGCACCCTTTTGGGCTATGTCTGCACCCTTGCATATAGTATGGGGTTCGTTTAAAGCGTTCTTGCAGGGGTATAGCGGGGTATACATAGCCAAAATCAACAAGAAAAAGAAAGAATATGCAGCAAAAGAATTTGCTCTTAAAAAAAGGGTCCAGCACCTAAAGGGAGAGCTACTCAACAATAACACCACTGTACAATTACATTTCCAGGAAGCCTGACTAGAATATAAAAATTATCTATATACGAAAAAAGGCACAACATAAGTTTTTTTTTACCGGAGCTAAATACTTTTCGCAAGCAGGAAAACCAGGAAACCTCTTGTCACTGCTGATCCAAAACCCAAAAAAACAGAACAGAATAAAAAATATAAAAAGCGGAAGCGGAGAGATAATTACGTGCCCGGAGGATATTAACCCCTTAGGGACCCATGACGTACCGGTACGGCATGGATCCCGAGCCCTTAAGGACCCATGACGTACCGGTACGTCATGAGTTTAAAGTGAGATTGTGGCGCCCCAGGGGATAATCTGCACAGGATGCCGGCTGAAATCATTCAGCCGGCATCCTGTCACAACGCTTGGGGGGGTCATATGGGGGGGTCAATTCAGACCTGCGGTTTGTTGCGATCTCTGCTGTTTCTGATCCGAGGCGATCAGAAACTTTAGTGTGGCACAAATATATATGTATCACCCCCCCTGCACCCCTGCATGATTTTAGCCTGGTGGGAGGTGCAGGGGGGTGTTGCGGGCGGTGCGGGAGGCGGGATCGCGATCCCCTGCCCGCCTCCCGCCGAATAATCGTTGGCTTCTAGTGGGTATACCAGGGTGTCAGCACATTGCTGACACCCTGGTATAAACGGCTGACATCTGTGAATGGATGTCAGCCGTTTAACCCTTTCCATACAGCGGTCCGTACGGACCGCTGTATGGAAAGAGTTAACAGTAAGATGCGGCTCCCTCCCTCTCCCATCGGGGGGCTGCTGTGCCTTTGCAGCCCCCCGACAGGATGGGGTGACAGAGGGAGGGAGCGCCAGTCCTTACCCTTCCCCGTCTGCAAAGTTGTGGCCACAACTTCGCAGCGGAGGAAGGTTCCCATGGCAACAGGACGCCTTCTCAGGCATCCTGCTGTCCATGGTGCTGAACAGATCTATGCTAAAGGCATAGATCTGTTCAGACAAAGTGTAAGTAAAATACAGTGCAGTACAATATATATTGTACTGTACTATATTATACAGACATCAGACCCACTGGATCTTCAAGAACCAAGTGGGTCTGGGTAAAAAAAAAAACATATTTATCACTAATTAAAAATGAAAAAAATAATATTCCCTACACATGTTTGGTATCGCCGCGTCTGTAACGACCTGATCTATAAAACGGTCATGTTACTTTCCCCGCACGGTGAACGCCATAAAAAAATAAAAATAAATAGGAGAAAATTGAAATTTTGCCCAACTTACTTCCCAAAAAAGGCAATAAAAGTGATTAAAAAAGTCGCATGTACGCCAAAATAGTGCCAATAAAACCGTCATCTCATCCCGCAAAAAATGAGACCCTACCCAAGATAATTGCCCAAAAACTGAAAACACTATGGCTCTTAGACTATGGAAACACTAAAACATGATTTTTTTTGTTTCAAAAATGAAATCATTGTGTAAAACTAACATAAATAAAAAAAAGTATACATATTAGGTATCGCTGTGTCCGTATCGACCGGCACAGCGAACGCATGCCGTAATCAAAGCTAAAATATTTTTTGTGGCGACTTTTTGGGGGGACGTGCAGTGTCTTATATTATCTATATAGAACTTTAAACAAAGGGTAATATTAAAATATGGACTTAGTTGAAGCATCTCTTCTATGAAGCAACTCTGTTGGGGACTATCCAGGTGACCACAGCCTGGCTATCTGCCTCTGGCTGGTAAAGTGTAGTGATGAGCGTCAGGGGTCATATTCGAATTCGCGATATTTCGCGAATATTTTGCAAATTCGAATATTCGTTATATTCTACGATTTTTTTTTACTCGAAAAATCGGCAAGGTAATGATTGTGTAATATGCGAATTTTCGTATTGCAAATTTTCGGTATACGAATTTTTATAGACAAAGATTATAGCACTATATTAGCTAAATTGCTCTATATTAGATTTTTTTTCAAATATTCGCTATATTGCTATAACTTTGTTTTTTGGAATATTCGTAATAATCTAAAACAAGAATATATAGGAATATGGCTAATATTCGAAAAAAAGAATATAGAGCAATTTAGCTAATATAGTGCTATAATCTTTGTCTAATAGTTGTAATTTTTTTCTTATCTGAAGTTCAGATTGGAAAAAATTACAACTATAAAAAAAATTATTATAGCACTATATTAGCTAAATTTCTCTCTATTTTTTTTTTTTAATATTCACTATATTGCTTTAACTTTGTTTTTTCGAATATTCGTAATATTCTAAAGAAAGAATATATAGCAATATAGCGAATATTCGGAAAAAAACTAATATAGAGCAATTTAGCTAATATAGTGCTATAATCTTTTTTTATAGTTGTAATTTTTTTTCCAATCTGAACTTCAGATGAGAAAAAAATTACAACTATTAGACAAAGAAGATTATAGCACTATGTTAGCTAAATTGCTCTATATTCTTTATTTTTTCGAATATTTGCTATATTGCTATATATTCTTGTTTTAGAATATTATGAATATTCGAAAAAATTTAGTTATAGCAATATAGTGAATATTCGAAAAAAAAATCGAATATAGAGCAATTTAGCTAATATAGTGCTAGAATCTTCTTTGTCTAATAGTTGTAAGTTGAAAAATTCACTATAAAAATTTCGTATTACGAAAATTCGCATTGCGGAAATTCGCAAACACTACTCCTAAAGTCAAATATACTGCAGCCTTCTCATTAGCCCACAAGCTAGAAGCAGGGAGGGATCATGTGTACTGATTAAAAAAAAAACAACTAATATTCGAAATTACTAATATATATCACTATATTCGAAATATTTTCAAAGTACCTATATTCGCGATAAAAATTCGAAATTTTAATATTCGTGATCAACACTAGTAAAGTGTACACCCTCTTTGCAGGGATTAATGGTTAAGAACGAAGGATACCTTAGACCACGGATCAACAACCTCTGGCATTCCAACTGAAACTACAACTCCTACTTTCACATCTGTGGGAGTTACAAGAACAGCTGAGTCAAGCTGGAAGTTGTAGTTTGGAGCTGGAGTGACAAAGGTTGCCTATCACTGCCTTAAACTCAGAATAGCCTATGCAAGCCTAATAACAATCTCTTGAAATTGTTCTTTGCCTTGCTGCAAAACTTTTTCCAACACTATGAAGTCCAACTTGGTCTATTTCACCAGTCTGGAAAACCCATTGTCTGCATGCTTAGTAACAGTTGGCTGGGAACGAGCATCCAAGTACACTCTAATTAGAACATACCCTTTTGTACTATGCTGCTCTCTCACAGAGTAGCACAGCAGACCTGCATTAACAAGGTTTTCCAACTTTAAATATTTTTTAATTATGCCTCAAATAAGCTCCAGCTAAAAATAAGAAATTCTCTCACCTGCTTCCATGTGCTTGGATCCAGCGCAGAGGGTTTGTGCAGCAATGATTCTGGCCTGTAAACTTACAGATGGGGTCACAGGAATTCGCTTACACAGCCTGTTCTTGTGAGATTTATCAAATTTCACAAGAATACTGTAGCTCATCTTCTCACCCGACTGTGAAGTGGTCCGTGGTAACTGGACAGGATCACAGACAAGGAGAAGAGTAGGCCCACTAGGAAGAGCTGAGGTCTGCTCCTCCCTGTACCATTTGTTACTCATTAGCATTTTAGGTGCCTTAATAGAGTTGGAGCATAGCCAGGCATAGGATTCAGCCAGTTCCTCCAGTTCGCCAATCTCCAGATCCGGTTGTTAAAATTACAACTGTATCAGAGAACCATGTTACCAGCTGTGTCCCCCGGTGATCTGGCTGAGGCAGGGCAGCTGGAGATGCTCGAACCTGTTGTTAAAAATGTAATTCCTACACATAGGCATAGTTGTGCAATGGCAAGTCCAATCTGAAAAAGAAACTGGTGAAATGGCATCTGCCAAAGGCGGACTACAGGTGAAGGTATTAGTTTTAGAAAAAAAATCCTGTGAGAGGTCATCTTTGAAATAATAATATAAAGCTGGATAGTCCCTTTAATCCTAAAATGTTAAGTATATTATTTACATGTGTGAAGAACACATTGGTGAAGTCTTCAACCACTAATTTCAAAAACACAAGGGCTCTACAGAGCAGCCAAACCCCTTTGGCCCTTCTAAGAGATTTCTAGATTTAGAAGTCAATGACAAACCATATTGGCAGGTTAACTGGAGTCCTATGAAAATAAATCTGAGAGAGGGCCTAAGAGACTGATGTGAATAATTATGATCTGTATACAGCGCCGGGAAATGTGCTAACACTATATAAACCATGGATAATAAATATTGTAAATATACTGTAAATATTTATTTTATGACTACACGAAAAGGAACCTTCTTAACTCAATAAACGCAAAGTCTTCATTTTAACCTTGCTAACATTTTGAATAGAATAAAATTCTGGAATATTCATTCATTTCAATGCATGGAGGCAAAACTGGAAGCTAAGCACAAAATGCATAATTCATAGGGAATCAATTACACTGTAAACGTGAGGAAAGGTAAATGACCTTCCAGGCTGGAGAAGCAGATGTCCTCTTGTCATTCCTAACTGTGATACACACAGCAGAAACTTGTGCAACAGAATGTTTGGTAAACCCTCACAGGCATCAGACAATTAATAAGAATGTCTAGCCACCACCTCTGTGTTACCTCGTACAAACACATGGTTGGCACAATCTAAATTAAAAGTGTTGTAACATAAGCACTAGTCTACACCAATATACAAGGAGGCAGAAGCACATGTCTGATCAAGTGGAGATAATTTTCTACTAACTAGCAAATCAATTGAAGACCATAAAATGCGTTGGGCCTGCATTATCTACCACGTGGGAAATGTGCTTCACCTTCATTCTGTTCCGAATGTGCAACATGGGCTCCTTAGTTCTTGTTTTCATTTTCCATTTCAGTTTGTGCATGGTTAAATTTACGACTGCATTCTAGGAACGTGAATTCAGGGTAGTCATCACATTAGAGTTGGAAAATCTGTGAAATCCTTGTAAGCAGTGACTTCAAGTACATTAAATCATGAATAAAGGAATTTGGGGTGGCCAAGGGCATACACAGATCTCATAGGACCCCATAGCAAAACTTAGTATAGGTGCCTTTGCTCCACCCAGTTTCCCAGTACATGTTTGTCAATCACTCCCAGGAAATGCATAATGCAAAGTGCAATGCCCAGATTTAATTTAAAAAAATGTAATACAAAAAATTACCTTCGGCCTCACCCACATTACCCAACCTGTCATGTCAGAAAAAAATCTGAACAGGTGTTTCATAAATATAGCACTCATTCTGAATACCATATTTCTTAATGTATTTGTATATAAGACTACTGGCATAAATACATTGATAAATCATTTCTTCCCTCAGCTCAGTGCATAGGAATTATTGCAGATACAATTGACTAAAAAGGACGCTGTAATAATCTGTTTGCACTGAGCTCCCCCTAGTGGTGGCTGCATGAGAGTGCAGTGTTTTCACATTGGGAAGAGGAGAGAGTTCAGTTTCACCACCCCTCTCCCTACCCTGAGCTGCAAATGAACACTGCTAGTATCTTAGATTTATAGTGGCCAAAAGCTGCAATTTCAGGGCTGATAGTTACCCCTTAAAACTGAACAGGCGGGATGCATACAACACGACTAGAGACACTGAACAATCAAACTTTGCTGTGACTTTTCTCTCCAACAAAGGAGGGCACTGTCTTTGCAATAGGAGTGGCGGTGTAGCACGGTTCCTTGCTGCAGTGGTACTTGTCATGCTTGAACTCTTCTTCAACAGCAGTAAGCGCTCTGTTTCCAGGGGTGGGCCAAACCTCAACTTTGAAACTAGTCCCAACAGTCCACACCCAAAGCATGACTAAACCAGGACATCAGACTCAGAGCCGGCTCCAAGTTAATGTGGGCCCTTGGGTGATAAGTCCCAGTGGGCCCCCTTGAGGCTTTTTTTACATTTATATGTCCCGCTGTGGCTCCCACATGGTATAATGAACCCCACTGGCCCCTATACAGTATAATTACCACTAGTGGCCCTTCACACAGTATAATGACCTCACAGTGGCCATTTATTCAGAATAATGACCTCTAGTCACCCCCCATTCAGAATAATGGCCCCCACACTGGGGGTTATACTGTATGCAGGGGACACTGGGGGTTATTATATTATATGGTGGTCACTGGAGGTCATTATATTGAATGGGGGCTCTGGCGGTCATTATACTGTGTAAGTGGCCTTCACAGTGTAATGACCCCCCCCCCCCCCCCCACATACCTGATTGCTAGAGCGCAGGGGAGCCAGCGGTTCTGTCAGTCACTAACCGCAGCTCATCTCCCTGCGCTCCTTCTCTCCTTCGGCCGGCTGCACGTCATGATGTCACCGCTGGGCAGGGCCTAAAGGAGAGAAGGAGCTGTGCAGTGATGTAGCTAGAACTGACTGGGCCCCACAGCAAATTTTAGTACGTCCCCTGCTCCCCCTTCCCCCCAGTGGGTTTAAGTAACTTTTTTCATATCGGTTTGATGTACAAATGTGCAGCACTCCACGTTTTGTATCCTGAAGAGTCCAGTAAAAAATGCATACGTTAACATATATGTTTTTTTACAATAGAACTCTATGGTTAATGGACGTCACTGTATGGCATCAGTCTGAGTCATCTGTTATTAATGTTTAAATTTTTGGAATACATTAAACGGATGGCAAAAATGTGATGTGAACCCAGCCTTAGTGTCAGAATAAGCACCACTACACAGCGGAGGAGCGGGGCGGAGAGGGGAGGTCAGGGGTTAGGACTGTGCCTCCCAAGGGTCATTTATCTATTGGGAAATACAGGGCACAGTATAGTACACTAGAATCTATATACTATAAAGATATTAGCCCTACCCTGGAATAATAATACAATTAGGGGGTCATTTATTATATAGAAATACGTCTATGTTAGGCATATTTCAAACATAGATTGTAGTGCAAAGGTCCTTAGCACCGCAATATGCAACGTTTCCCCACTCATGCCAGGTCTAAAAAAGGTGGCGTGGGCAGGGAAAGGGATACAGTTATGGCCATACAGTTATTGTAAGGTAGTAGGAAGGAATCGGGCAACTTTAGGCCAGTAAGCCTGACATCAATATTGGGGAAATTAATGGAAACCATACTTAAGGAGAGGATTATGGAACATCTAAAATCCCATGGATTGAAAGATGAAAAACAGCATGGGTTTACTTCAGGGAGATCATGTCAAACTAATCTTATTGATTTTTTAAATTGGTGACTAAAATAATAGATGGAGGAGGTGCAGTAGACATCGCTTATCTAGACTTTAGTAAGGCTTTTGATACTGTCCCACATAGAAGGCTTATCAATAAATTGTAGTCTTTGGGCTTGGACTCCCATATTGTTGAATGGATTAGGCAGTGGCTGAGGGACAGACAACAGAGGGTTGTAGTCAATAGAGTATATTCAGACCAAGGTCTTGTTACCAGTGGGGTACCTCAGGGATCTGTTCTGGGACCCAAATTGATTAATATCTTTATCAGCGAAATTGCAGAAGGCCTCGATGGTAAGGTATGTCTTTTTGCTGATGACATAAAGATTTGTAACAGGGTTGATGTTCCTGGAGGGGTACACCAAATGGAAAAGGATTTAGGAAAACTAGAGGAATGGTCAGAAATCTGGCAACTAAAATGTAATGTTGATAAATGCAAGATAATGCACCTGGGGCGTAAAAACCCAAGAGCAGAATATAAAATCAGTGATACAGTCCTAACCTCAGTATCTGAGGAAAGGTATTTAGGGGTCATTATTTCAGAAGACTTAAAGGTAGGCAGACAATGTCATAGAGCAGCAGGAAATGCTAGCAGAATGCTTGGGTGTATAGGGAGAGGCATTACCAGTAGAAAGAGGGAGGTGCTTATGCCGCTCCACAGAGCACTAGTGAGACCTCATTTGGAGTATTGTGCGCAGTACTGGAGACCATATCTCCAGAAGGATATTGATACTTTGGAGAGAGTTCAGAGAAGAGCTACTAAACTAGTACATGGATTGCAGGATAAAACTTACCAGGAAAGATTAAAGGACCTTAACATGTATAGCTTGAAAGAAAGACGAGACAGAGGGGATATGAGAGAAACTTTTAAATACATAATGGGAATCAACAAGGTAAAAGAGGAGAGAATATTTAAAAGAAGAAAAACTGCTACAAGAGGACATAGTTTTAAATTAGAGGGGCAAAGGTTTAAAAGTAATATCAGGAAGTATTACTTTACCTAGAGAGTAGTGGATGCATGGAATAGCCTTTCTGCAGAAGTGGTAGCTGCAAATACAGTGGAGGAGTTTAAGCATGCATGGGATAGGCATAAGGCCATCCTTCATATAAGATAGGGCCAGGGGCTATCCATAGTATTCAGTATATTGGGCAGACTAGATGGGCTAAATGGTTCTCATCTGCCGACACATTCTATGTTTCTATGTTACACCGTTATACATACAAACAATAGAGCTAAGAAATGGGGATCATTCTAAACAGGCCCATCTACCTGGGACTTCTGAGCAGAGTACGTATGTAGCTAGTCTCTACACTGCCCTGAATATTGTAGTCTTAGGCAAGTCCAAAGAGAGGCAGTATATTTAGTGTTAGGGACCCATCTGCGGAAGCCACCTTGATGCCTGGTAGATGGGCCCGACACACGTTTGATCAAATATGTGCGCTAAGAGCTTCCATTGACTCATTTATAGTAGGTATTATATCACTTTTATTTAGAATGATCCCCATTTCTTAGCTCTGTTGTTTGTATGTATAACAGTATGCAGTCATTTTCTTTTTTTATAATCATGTTTGCTTCATGGATATGCACCTGTGATTCTGAAGGTTCTAGTCTACATTTTCTTGCAGTCTCCTGCACAGTCATACAGTCCGCACTTGGCGGGAATAAACAGGATTTATAAACTATACCCCACCCAGATGGGTCACACTATGATTCTTGCCAATGTGTGCCCATCTAGTGCGTAGCTCCTCCAGTCCCTCCATCATAACAATTGAAGCCGCTATTACCTTACTGTCATGCCAGTTGCATGCCCAAACAAAGGGAACCATCTGGAGCCAAGACAGAATTAAAAGAGAAATGTATTAAAATAGTACTAAATGTTTCTTTACCCTTACATCATATTTACACATGAAATCTAATGCATGCAATGCGAATGTCCTTGCACAAAAGCTTCAAAGCACCCCAATGATTTTTATGGCTTAAAGAACATCTGCCAGTATGATTAACCCTGTTATACCAGGCATATTGCCTCTCAGGTACAGTATATCTTGCTTAGTAAAATGATACCTTTCTTTTGTCTGTAGGGTGAACTGCTGCAGCGATATGTTCATTTTGAGCACCAAGGGGCTGGCAGGAGCCCTTGGAGCACCACTAACACTATGCTCCTGTGCTCTGCATACTCTCCCCTCCCCTTTTATTGACATGGCCAGGAATCTTGTCTAACTCTGTGTTCTCATGCCTGCTCTGAGTTGGCTCTGTCACCGGGGCTTGGGCAGTGGATAAGATGCTGCTTCTTGAGCTTGCATCAGATCTACTGTACAAGTGCCAAGTTTACTCAGATTGGCTGCGCAAGTGCCAAGTCAATGAGCCGACGTGGTGCAGGTGCATGAACACAGGGCATTTCTAGTCAATGATTCCTCGGTAATACAGCGTATGGTGGAGCCTGTCATGATTTTTTTTCTCATAATTCGCCATGGAATCTGGATAGTTTTAACCTAATATACCAAGGAGCACACACTTGTGAGGGATGACTGTAAAACTAAAATTAGAGTTGTGGCAAAATAGAACTACACTTGCTGCTGAAGTTAAGAAAACAATTTATATGTAGATAGAGTGAGAACAGTTTGTGAAAAGAACATAATATTCTTTAATATAGTTTGATAGTGTTCCTCTTTCAAGTCAGTATAATATCTTACACACAAGTGCTACGCATTGTATGTGATGCATATAAATAATGCAGAAGGCAGCATTTGGTATTGTGAATGCATTTAGAGTTCTATCTTCTATTTAACCTAAAATAATGTAGCTTACGGGGAATGCGCAGTGCAGCTCTGCATACCTAATATTACAAAAGAACTATTCTTCTTGTGGCAGGGAAAAATAACTCAGTACTGAGGGACTTTCAGGTTTTGGGTATTAGAATATCTTCCCTAATAATGCTAGTATTAGGTGTTTAGGGCAAAACTGCTCATTATTCTTAGGCCAGCTGTCCATGGTGGCTGCTGCTCTGCTTTCCTCTGCGGGCACAGATGCCGCTCTAATCACCATGTTGCTGCCTCCATGATTCTGCCTAGTACTCTAGCCTCTGTTCCCTTATTGCTTACCTCTGACCTCTTAAAGGGTCAGTGAGTGTGCCTCAAAATCCTTCCCATGGGTATTTAAGGCACCCTCTCCAAGGCCTGAGCTGTAAGGTTTCCTGGTGACCGGCAAAGTGTTTGAAGTCTTGTGCGTCTACAATTCTCTAGTGGTTTGCCTGCGCTTGTCCTGTGTTATTTCTGCCTGTTTGTGCTCTAGCCCAGTACCCGCCTGCCTGTGGGCTCTTGCACTTCCAGTTTCAGTTCTATTTGTTCTATTCCTGTAAAATACCTAGCCTGCCTGTCCTCCCTATGTCTTCACTACCACCCAGCCTGCTGGTTTTTCCTGTGTCTCCATCCATCTACACTACCAGGGTGCAGTCCAGATCTAGTGGCCTACATATAGGCCTTAGACATTGTTCAGACTGCTCCTGCAGTTCTTCTGTAGTTTTGGTGCATTTTTTGTAACCCGACCTCCTGGTGTTTGCACCTGACCACAGGACGATCCTAGGAGGTAGTGGTGTGGTCCGGTTGCTTTCTTGCAGTAAAAATCCAGATCCCTGTACAGGGGTTATAGGGTGAATAACCAAACTGGTTAGTTGGCACATACACTTTGGGCGCTGGGTATCGTTTGTGTGTGTGTGTGTGTGTGTGTGGCCGGGGGCTTTGCCAACTGATGAAGGCTATCTTTCAAAACAGATAGAGAAAGAAGGTCATTTACTTCTAGTTTCTTTCCATCCTTATGAGGCTTTGAACAATGAAGGAAGGTTTCTGCAGCAAGCTGCGACCCAGCAATACTCTAAGCTCATCTTTTTTACCAAAAGTATTTTATTCAAAAAGTAAGCAAAAAAATACATGCATCCTGAGACGCGTTTAGGTTAGGCCCCTTTCACATCTGCATGGGAAGCTCCGTTCAGGCATCTGTCACAAGAATTCACAAAAATAGCAGAGAGAAAAGTCCTACATGAAGTTCATGTCAGTTAGGCCTCATGCACACGGACGTTTTTTTTTTTGCGGTCCGCAAAAACGGTTTCCGTTGTTCCGTGATCCGTGTCCGTTTTTTCTTCCGTGGGTCTTCCTTGATTTTTGGAGGATCCACGGACATAAAAAATGAAAGAAATCTAAGTCAAGTTTGCCTTTGAAATGATAGGAAAAAAGGGACATGGATCACGGACACGGATGACAATCTTGTGTGCATCCGTGATTTTTCACGGACCCATTGACTTGAATGGGTCCGTGAACCGCTGTCCGTGAAAAAAATAGGACAGGTCATATTTTTTTCACGGACTGGAAACACGGACCACGGACGCGGATGCCAAACGGTGCATTTTCCGATTTTTCCATTGAACCATTGAAGGTCAATGGGTCTGCGGAAAAAAACTGAAAACGGAACAACGGCCGCGGATGCACACAACGGTCGTGTGCATGAGGCATTAAAGTGCTAAATGCAGCACTTCCGTTACTTTCGCTCTTCTGCTCATAATAACGGAGCAGAAGAAAGTAAATCAGAAGCGCTGATGTGAAAGCAGCCTTACTTGTATTTTGTTTTCCTTTTAGTTTTGAAATTATGAAAATACACATGATTTTACTCATCCGACATGTCAGGCATAGGGATGAGCGAACCCGAACTGTATAGTTCGGGTTCGTACCGAATTTTGGGGTGTCCGTGACACGGACCCGAACCCGGACATTTTCGTAAAAGTCCGGGTTCGGGTTCGGTGTTCGTCGCTTTCTTCGCGCTTTTGTGACGCTTTCTTGGCGCTTTTTGAAAGGCTGCAAAGCAGCCAATCAACAAGCGTCATACTACTTGCCCCAAGAGGCCATCACAGCCATGCCTACTATTGGCATGGCTGTGATTGGCCAGAGCACCATGTGACCCAGCCTCTATTTAAGCTGGAGTCACATAGCGCCGCCCGTCACTCTGCTCTGATTAGCGTAGGGAGAGGTTGCGGCTGCGACAGTAGGGCGAGATTAGGCAGATTAACTCCTCCAAAGGACTTGATTAACTGATCGATCTGCAGCTGTGGATCATTGAGCTGCTGATCCTCAATTGCTCACTGTTTTTAGGCTGCACAGACCGTTTGTCAGTCTCATTTTTCTGGGGTGATCGGCGGCCATTTTGTGTCTTGTGGTGCGCCAGCACAAGCTGCGACCAAGTGCATTTAACCCTCAATGGTGTGGTTGTTTTTTGGCTAAAGCCTACATCAGGGTGAAGCTGTCACACCAAGTGCATTTAACCAGCAATAGTCTGTTCATTTTTTGGCCATATCCCAGTCTAATTCTGTCACTAAATCCATACCGGTCACCCAGCGCCTAAATACTAGGCCTCAAATTTATATCCAGCTAAATCTGTCCCTAGTGCTGTAGCTGGGCGAGTTATTTAGTGTCCGTTCAAGCACATTTCTTGTTCTGGGTTGAAATACAATTCCCAATTTAGCAATTTCATAATTTAGTGGTTCCTGCTATATCAGAGCTCTTTGAAATCTATCCCAAAAAGGGTATATAATATTGAAGGTGCACATAGGGTCATTCAGAGTAACTTCACACACACCCGCTACTGTGTATTTCCAAGTCTAATTCTGTCACTAAATCCATACCGGTGACCCAGCGCCTAAATACTAGGCCTCAAATTTAATTCCCTCTAAATCTCTCGTTACCCACCGCTGTACTGTTGTTGCTGGGCAAGATATTTAGTGTCCGTCAAAGCACATTTTTTGTTCTGGGTTGAAGTACAATTCCCAATTTAGCAATTTCATAATTTAGTGGTTTCTGCTATATCAGAGCTATTTGAAATCTATCCCAAAAAGGGTATATAATATTGAAGGTGCACATAGGGTCATTCAGAATAACTTCACACACACCCGCTACTGTGTATTTCCAAGTCTAATTCTGTCACTAAACCCATACCTGTCACCCAGCGCCTAAATACTAGGCCTCAAATTTAAATCCCTCTAAATCTCTCGTTACCGTTGTCCTGTTGTAGCTGGGAAAGTTATTTAGTGCCCGTCAAAGCACATTTTTTGTTCTGGGTTGAAGTACAATTCCCAATTTAGCAATTTCATAATTTAGTGGTTCCTGCTATATCAGAGCTATTTGAAATCTATCCCAAAAAGGGTATATAATATTGAAGGTGCACATAGGGTCATTCAGAATAACTTCACACACACCCGCTACTGTGTATTTCCAAGTCTAATTCTGTCACTAAATCCATACCGGTGACCCAGCGCCTAAATACTAGGCCTCAAATTTAATTCCCTCTAAATCTCTCGTTACCCACCGCTGTACTGTTGTTGCTGGGCAAGATATTTAGTGTCCGTCAAAGCACATTTTTTGTTCTGGGTTGAAGTACAATTCCCAATTTAGCAATTTCATAATTTAGTGGTTTCTGCTATATCAGAGCTATTTGAAATCTATCCCTAAAAGGGTATATAATATTGAAGGTGCACATAGGGTCATTCAGAATAACTTCACACACACCCGCTACTGTGTATTTCCAAGTCTAATTCTGTCACTAAACCCATACCTGTCACCCAGCGCCTAAATACTAGGCCTCAAATTTATATCCAGCTAAATCTGTCCCTAGTGCTGTAGCTGGGCGAGTTATTTAGTGTCCGTTCAAGCACATTTCTTGTTCTGGGTTGAAATACAATTCCCAATTTAGCAATTTCATAATTTAGTGGTTCCTGCTATATCAGAGCTCTTTGAAATCTATCCCAAAAAGGGTATATAATATTGAAGGTGCACATAGGGTCATTCAGAGTAACTTCACACACACCCGCTACTGTGTATTTCCAAGTCTAATTCTGTCACTAAATCCATACCGGTGACCCAGCGCCTAAATACTAGGCCTCAAATTTAATTCCCTCTAAATCTCTCGTTACCCACCGCTGTACTGTTGTTGCTGGGCAAGATATTTAGTGTCCGTCAAAGCACATTTTTTGTTCTGGGTTGAAGTACAATTCCCAATTTAGCAATTTCATAATTTAGTGGTTTCTGCTATATCAGAGCTATTTGAAATCTATCCCAAAAAGGGTATATAATATTGAAGGTGCACATAGGGTCATTCAGAATAACTTCACACACACCCGCTACTGTGTATTTCCAAGTCTAATTCTGTCACTAAACCCATACCTGTCACCCAGCGCCTAAATACTAGGCCTCAAATTTAAATCCCTCTAAATCTCTCGTTACCGTTGTCCTGTTGTAGCTGGGAAAGTTATTTAGTGCCCGTCAAAGCACATTTTTTGTTCTGGGTTGAAGTACAATTCCCAATTTAGCAATTTCATAATTTAGTGGTTCCTGCTATATCAGAGCTATTTGAAATCTATCCCAAAAAGGGTATATAATATTGAAGGTGCACATAGGGTCATTCAGAATAACTTCACACACACCCGCTACTGTGTATTTCCAAGTCTAATTCTGTCACTAAATCCATACCGGTGACCCAGCGCCTAAATACTAGGCCTCAAATTTAATTCCCTCTAAATCTCTCGTTACCCACCGGTGTACTGTTGTTGCTGGGCAAGATATTTAGTGTCCGTCAAAGCACATTTTTTGTTCTGGGTTGAAGTACAATTCCCAATTTAGCAATTTCATAATTTAGTGGTTTCTGCTATATCAGAGCTATTTGAAATCTATCCCTAAAAGGGTATATAATATTGAAGGTGCACATAGGGTCATTCAGAATAACTTCACACACACCCGCTACTGTGTATTTCCAAGTCTAATTCTGTCACTAAACCCATACCTGTCACCCAGCGCCTAAATACTAGGCCTCAAATTTAAATCCCTCTAAATCTCTCGTTACCGTTGTCCTGTTGTAGCTGGGAAAGTTATTTAGTGCCCGTCAAAGCACATTTTTTGTTCTGGGTTGAAGTACAATTCCCAATTTAGCAATTTCATAATTTAGTGGTTCCTGCTATATCAGAGCTATTTGAAATCTATCCCAAAAAGGGTATATAATATTGAAGGTGCACATTGGGTCATTCAGAATAACTTCACACACACGCTTCTGTGCATTTCCAAGTCTAATTCTGTCACTAAATCCATACCGGTGACCCAGCGCCTAAATACTAGGCCTCAAATTTAATTCCCTCTAAATCTCTCGTTACCCACCGCTGTACTGTTGTTGCTGGGCAAGATATTTAGTGTCCGTCAAAGCACATTTTTTGTTCTGGGTTGAAGTACAATTCCCAATTTAGCAATTTCATAATTTAGTGGTTTCTGCTATATCAGAGCTATTTGAAATCTATCCCTAAAAGGGTATATAATATTGAAGGTGCACATAGGGTCATTCAGAATAACTTCACACACACCCGCTACTGTGTATTTCCAAGTCTAATTCTGTCACTAAATCCATACCGGTGACCCAGCGCCTAAATACTAGGCCTCAAATTTAATTCCCTCTAAATCTCTCGTTACCCACCGTTGTACTGTTGTTGCTGGGCAAGATATTTAGTGTCCGTCAAAGCACATTTTTTGTTCTGGGTTGAAGTACAATTCCCAATTTAGCAATTTCATAATTTAGTGGTTTCTGCTATATCAGAGCTATTTGAAATCTATCCCTAAAAGGGTATATAATATTCAAGGTGCACATTGGGTCATTCAGAATAACTTCACACACACACGCTTCTGTGCATTTCCAAGTCTAATTCTGTCACTAAATCCATACCGGTCACCCAGCGCCTAAATACTAGGCCTCAAATTTATATCCCGCTGAATTTGAATACAATACATTGGGCCAAATAATATATTTGTTGTTGTGGTGAACCATAACAATGAGAAAAACATCTAGTAAGGGACGCGGACGTGGACATGGTCGTGGTGGTGTTAGTGGACCCTCTGGTGCTGGGAGAGGACGTGGCCGTTCTGCCACATCCACACGTCCTAGTGTACCAACTACCTCAGGTCCCAGTAGCCGCCAGAATTTACAGCGATATATGGTGGGGCCCAATGCCGTTCTAAGGATGGTAAGGCCTGAGCAGGTACAGGCATTAGTCAATTGGGTGGCCGACAGTGGATCCAGCACGTTCACATTATCTCCCACCCAGTCTTCTGCAGAAAGCGCACAGATGGCGCCTGAAAACCAACCCCATCAGTCTGTCACATCACCCCCATGCATACCAGGGAAACTGTCTCAGCCTCAAGTTATGCAGCAGTCTCTTATGCTGTTTGAAGACTCCGCTGGCAGGGTTTCCCAAGGGCATCCACCTAGCCCTTCCCCAGCGGTGAAAGACATAGAATGCACTGACGCACAACCACTTATGTTTCCTGATGATGAGGACATGGGAATACCACCTCAGCATGTCTCTGATGATGACGAAACACAGGTGCCAACTGCTGCGTCTTTCTGCAGTGTGCAGACTGAACAGGAGGTCAGGGATCAAGACTGGGTGGAAGACGATGCAGGGGACGATGAGGTCCTAGACCCCACATGGAATGAAGGTCGTGCCACTGACTTTCACAGTTCGGAGGAAGAGGCAGTGGTGAGACCGAGCCAACAGCGTAGCAAAAGAGGGAGCAGTGGGCAAAAGCAGAACACCCGCCGCCAAGAGACTCCGCCTGCTACTGACCGCCGCCATCTGGGACCGAGCACCCCAAAGGCAGCTTCAAGGAGTTCCCTGGCATGGCACTTCTTCAAACAATGTGCTGACGACAAGACCCGAGTGGTTTGCACGCTGTGCCATCAGAGCCTGAAGCGAGGCATTAACGTTCTGAACCTGAGCACAACCTGCATGACCAGGCACCTGCATGCAAAGCATGAACTGCAGTGGAGTAAACACCTTAAAACCAAGGAAGTCACTCAGGCTCCCCCTGCTACCTCTTCTGCTGCTGCCGCCTCGGCCTATTCTGCTGCTGCCGCCTCGGCCTCTTCCTCCGCCTCTGGAGGAACGTTGGCACCTGCCGCCCAGCAAACAGGGGATGTACCACCAACACCACCACCACCACCTCCGTCACCAAGCGTCTCAACCATGTCACACGCCAGCGTTCAGCTCTCCATCTCACAAACATTTGATAGAAAGCGTAAATTCCCACCTAGCCACCCTCGATCCCTGGCCCTGAATGCCAGCATTTCTAAACTACTGGCCTATGAAATGCTGTCATTTAGGCTGGTGGACACAGACAGCTTCAAACAGCTCATGTCGCTTGCTGTCCCACAGTATGTTGTTCCCAGCCGGCACTACTTCTCCAAGAGAGCCGTGCCTTCCCTGCACAACCAAGTATCCGATAAAATCAAGTGTGCACTGCGCAACGCCATCTGTAGCAAGGTCCACCTAACCACAGATACGTGGACCAGTAAGCACGGCCAGGGACGCTATATCTCCCTAACTGCACACTGGGTAAATGTAGTGGCAGCTGGGCCCCAGGCGGAGAGCTGTTTGGCGCACGTCCTTCCGCCGCCAAGGATCGCAGGGCAACATTCTTTGCCTCCTGTTGCCACCTCCTCCTTCTCGGCTTCCTCCTCCTCTTCTTCCACCTGCTCATCCAGTCAGCCACACACCTTCACCACCAACTTCAGCACAGCCCGGGGTAAACGTCAGCAGGCCATTCTGAAACTCATATGTTTGGGGGACAGGCCCCACACCGCACAGGAGTTGTGGCGGGGTATAGAACAACAGACCGACGAGTGGTTGCTGCCGGTGAGCCTCAAGCCCGGCCTGGTGGTGTGTGATAATGGGCGAAATCTCGTTGCAGCTCTGGGACTAGCCAATTTGACGCACATCCCTTGCTTGGCGCATGTGCTGAATTTGGTGGTGCAGAAGTTCATTCACAACTACCCCGACATGTCAGAGCTGCTGCATAAAGTGCGGGCCGTCTGTTCGCGCTTCCGGCGTTCACATCCTGCTGCTGCTCGCCTGTCTGCGCTACAGCGTAACTTCGGCCTTCCCGCTCACCGCCTCATATGCGACGTGCCCACCAGGTGGAACTCCACCTTGCACATGCTGGACAGACTGTGCGAGCAGCAGCAGGCCATAGTGGAGTTTCAGCTGCAGCACGCACGGGTCAGTCGCACTACAGAACAGCACCACTTCACCACCAATGACTGGGCCTCCATGCGAGACCTGTGTGCCCTGTTGCGCTGTTTCGAGTACTCCACCAACATGGCCAGTGGCGATGACACCGTTATCAGCGTTACAATACCACTTCTATGTCTCCTTGAGAAAACACTTAGGGCGATGATGGAAGAGGAGGTGGCCCAGGAGGAGGAGGAGGAGGAGGAGGAAGAGGGGTCATTTTTAGCACTTTCAGGCCAGTCTCTTCGAAGTGACTCAGAGGGAGGTTTTTGGCAACAGCAGAGGCCAGGTACAAATGTGGCCAGCCAGGGCCCACTACTGGAGGACGAGGAGGACGAGGATGAGGAGGAGGTGGAGGAGGATGAGGATGAAGCATGGTCACAGCGGGGTGGCACCCAACGCAGCTCGGGTCCATCACTGGTGCGTGGCTGGGGGGAAAGGCAGGACGATGACGATACGCCTCCCACAGAGGACAGCTTGTCCTTATCCCTGGGCAGCCTGGCACACATGAGCGACTACATGCTGCAGTGCCTGCGCAACGACAGCAGAGTTGCCCACATTTTAACCTGTGCGGACTACTGGGTTGCCACCCTGCTGGATCCACGCTACAAAGACAATGTGCCCACCTTACTTCCTGCACTGGAGCGTGATAGGAAGATGCGCGAGTACAAGCGCACGTTGGTAGACACGCTACTGAGAGCATTCCCAAATGTCACAGGGGAACAAGTGGAAGCCCAAGGCCAAGGCAGAGGAGGAGCAAGAGGTCGCCAAGGCAGCTGTGTCACGGCCAGCTCCTCTGAGGGCAGGGTTAGCATGGCAGAGATGTGGAAAACTTTTGTCAACACGCCACAGCTAACTGCACCACCACCTGATACGCAACGTGTTAGCAGGAGGCAACATTTCACTAACATGGTGGAACAGTACGTGTGCACACCCCTCCACGTACTGACTGATGGTTCGGCCCCATTCAACTTCTGGGTCTCTAAATTGTCCACGTGGCCAGAGCTAGCCTTTTATGCCTTGGAGGTGCTGGCCTGCCCGGCAGCCAGCGTTTTGTCTGAACGTGTATTCAGCACGGCAGGGGGCGTCATTACAGACAAACGCAGCCGCCTGTCTACAGCCAATGTGGACAAGCTGACGTTCATAAAAATGAACCAGGCATGGATCCCACAGGACCTGTCCGTCCCTTGTCCAGATTAGACATTAACTACCTCCCCATAACCATATATTATTGGACTCCAGGGCACTTCCTCATTCAATCCTATTTTTATTTTCATTTTACCATTATATTGCGAGGCTACCCAAAGTTGAATGAACCTCTCCTCTGCCTGTGTGCTAGGCCTAAATATATGCCAATGGACTGTTGCAGTGGTGGGTGACGTGAAGCCTCATTCTCTGCTATGACATGCAGACTGATTCTCTGCTGACATGAAGACAGATTGTCTGTTACGGGAGCTCTCTCCTCTGCCTGGGTGCTGGGCCTAAATTTATGACAATTGACTGTTGCAGTGGTGGGTGACGTGAAGCCTGATTCTCTGCTATGATATGAAGACTGATTCTCTGCTGACATGAAGCCAGATTGTCTGTTACGGGACCTTTCTCCTCTGCCTGGGTTCTGGGCCTAAATTTATGAAAATTGACTCTTACAGTGGTGGGTGACGTGAAGCCTGATTCTCTGCTATGATATGAAGACTGATTCTCTGCTGACATGAAGCCAGATTCTCTGTTACGGGACCTCTCTCCTCTGCCTGGGTGCTGGGTAGTGTTGAGCGCGAATATTCGAAAAGCAAATTTTTTTCGCGAATATCGCAACTTCGCGATTTCGCGAATATTTCGAATATAGTGCTATATATTCGTAAAAACGAATATTCGTTTTTTGTTTCCCCCCCCCCCCCCACAAAATTACAGTACACATATAATTGATTGTTTCCCAAAGGTCCAACAGCTCAGATCTTACTCACATTGCCTAGAAAGTGATTGAGGCGCGAATCTTCGTAAGGCGATTTTATTAGCGCACATGCGAATATCGGCACGTCCCAGAACAGAGGCAAAGGGCTTTGCATTCATACATTAGTGAATTGAGTTGCGAATCTTCGTAAGGCGATTTTATTAGCGCACATGCGAATATCTACACTTGTCCCAGAACAGAGGCAAAGGGCTTTGCATTCATACATTAGTGATTGAATTGAGCTGCGAATCTTCGTAAGGCGATTTTATTAACGCAAATGCAAATATCTACACTTGTCCCCAGAACAGAGAGGCAAAGGCCTGTGCATTCATATAGTATAGCACCATATTCGCGAATACGTAGAACTTCGTAAAAGTCGATTTACGAATATTCGTATTTTTTATTTTACTTTCCACCTTACAGATTACATTGATCTGTACTCTGTCAACTACTGTCATCACCCCCCACTGTATCTCGATTGATTCCCAAAAGTCTCACATTCCCTAGAAAGTGATTGAGGTGCGAATCTTCGTAAGGCGATTTTATTAGCGCACATGCGAATATCTACACTTGTCCCAGAACAGAGGCAAAGGGCATTGCATTCATACATTAGTGATTGAATTGAGTTGCGAATCTTCGTAAGGCGATTTCATTAGCGCACATGTGAATTTTGCATAGCATATGTATTATGCGATAATTCGAATTATCGCATATGCGAAATAATAACGAATTTGAATAATCGCGAATATTTTACGAATATTCTTTCGAATATTCACAAAATTTCGCGAATTCGAATATGGGACATGCCGCTCAACACTAGTGCTGGGCCTAAATTTATGACAATGGACTGTTGCAGTGGTGGGTGACGTGAAGCCTGATTCTCTGCTATGACATGCAGACTGATTCTCTGCTGACATGAAGCCAGATTGTCTGTTACGGGACCTCTCTCCTCTGCCTGGGTGCTGGGCCTAAATATATGCCAATGGACTGTTGCAGTGGTGGCTGACGTGAAGCCTCATTCTCTGCTATGACATGCAGACTAATTCTCTGCTGACATGAAGACAGATTCTCTGTTACGGGACCTCTCTCCTCTGCCTGGGTGCCGGGGCCTAAATATCTGAGAATGGACTGTTCCAGTGGTGGCTGACGTGAAGCCTCATTCTCTGCTATGACATGCAGACTAATTCTCTGCTGACATGAAGACAGATTCTCTGTTACGGGACCTCCCTCCTCTGCCTGGGTGCTGGGCCTAAATATATGCCAATGGACTGTTGCAGTGGTGGCTGACGTGAAGCCTCATTCTCTGCTATGACATGCAGACTAATTCTCTGCTGACATGAAGACAGATTCTCTGTTACGGGACCTCCCTCCTCTGCCTGGGTGCTGGGCCTAAATATATGCCAATGGACTGTTGCAGTGGTGGCTGACGTGAAGCCTCATTCTCTGCTATGACATGCAGACTGATTCTCTGCTGACATGAAGCCAGATTCTCTGTTACGGGACCTCTCTCCTCTGCCTGTGTGTGTGCTGGGCCTAAATATATGCCAATGGACTGTTGCAGTGGTGGCTGACGTGAAGCCTCATTCTCTGCTATGACATGCAGACTGATTCTCTGCTGACATGAAGCCAGATTCTCTGTTACGGGACCTCTCTCCTCTGCCTGTGTGTGTGCTGGGCCTAAATATATGCCAATGGACTGTTGCAGTGGTGGCTGACGTGAAGCCTCATTCTCTGCTATGACATGCAGACTAATTCTCTGCTGACATGAAGACAGATTCTCTGTTACGGGACCTCCCTCCTCTGCCTGGGTGCTGGGCCTAAATATATGCCAATGGACTGTTGCAGTGGTGGCTGACGTGAAGCCTCATTCTCTGCTATGACATGCAGACTGATTCTCTGCTGACATGAAGCCAGATTCTCTGTTACGGGACCTCTCTCCTCTGCCTGTGTGTGTGCTGGGCCTAAATATATGCCAATGGACTGTTGCAGTGGTGGCTGACGTGAAGCCTCATTCTCTGCTATGACATGCAGACTGATTCTCTGCTGACATGAAGCCAGATTCTCTGTTACGGGACCTCTCTCCTCTGCCTGTGTGTGTGCTGGGCCTAAATATATGCCAATGGACTGTTGCAGTGGTGGCTGACGTGAAGCCTCATTCTCTGCTATGACATGCAGACTAATTCTCTGCTGACATGAAGACAGATTCTCTGTTACGGGACCTCCCTCCTCTGCCTGGGTGCTGGGCCTAAATATATGCCAATGGACTGTTGCAGTGGTGGCTGACGTGAAGCCTCATTCTCTGCTATGACATGCAGACTAATTCTCTGCTGACATGAAGACAGATTCTCTGTTACGGGACCTCTCTCCTCTGCCTGGGTGCCGGGGCCTAAATATCTGAGAATGGACTGTTCCAGTGGTGGGTGACGGGAAGCCAGATTCTCTGCTATGGAACCTCTCTCCAATTGATTTTGGTTAATTTTTATTTATTTAATTTTTATTTTAATTCATTTCCCTATCCACATTTGTTTGCAGGGGATTTACCTACATGTTGCTGCCTTTTGCAGCCCTCTAGCTCTTTCCTGGGCTGTTTTACAGCCTTTTTAGTGCCGAAAAGTTCGGGTCCCCATTGACTTCAATGGGGTTCGGGTTCGGGACGAAGTTCGGATCGGGTTCGGATCCCGAACCCGAACATTTCCGGGATGTTCGGCCGAACTTCTCGAACCCGAACATCCAGGTGTTCGCTCAACTCTAGTCAGGCAGAAACAGTGTAATATATTCCAGTGGTGATGTCCTACACTGTCGCGATCGCCCTGTATGCTTCCTGATAGTTTTTTGTATAGAGACTGTTAATTAAATTTGTTCCAAATGACTTTACATATCTCAAGGGTTCTGTAAATGAAAGATCACAGACAGTGTAACTCAAATGACTGTCATCAGCGTTCATAATGTTTTACTCATTATTCTTACTCACTACTTAGCTGTTAATTGATAAACGCACCTTAGGCTACTTTCACACAGGCGTTTTGTTCAGATAATACAACCGTCTGCATCCGTTCTGAATGGATCCATTTGTATTATGTTTAACACGGCCAAGACGGATCCGTCTTGAACACCATTGAAAGTGGAGGACGGATCCAATTTCTATTGATTGTGTCAGTGAAAACGGATCCGTCCCCATTGACTTAGGCTACTTTCACACTGGCGTTTTGAATTCCGTTTGTGAGATCCGTTTCAGGGATCTCACAAACGGTTCAAAAAAGATCAGTTCAGCCCCAATGCATTCTAAATGGATAAGGATCCGGTCAGAATGCATCAGTTTGCCTCCGATCAGTCTCTATTCCGCTCTGGAGGCGGATACCAAAACGCTGCTTGCAGCATTTTGGTGTCCGTCTGATGAAACTGAGCCAAACGAATCCGTCCTGACTTACAATGCAAGTCAATGGGGGCGGATCCGTTTTCACTGACACAATATGGTGTAATTGAAAATGGATCCGTCCCCTATTGACTTTCAATGTAAGTCAGGACGGATCCGTTTTGACTTAGACTTTTTTTTTACAGAATAATGCAAACGGATCCGTTCTAAATGGATACAAGCGTTTGCATTATAGGTGCGGATCCGTCTGTGCAGATACCAGACGGATCCGCACCGAACGCAGGTATGAAAGTAGACTTACATTGTGTGCCAGGACGGATCCGCTAGGCTTAGTTTTATCAGATGGACACCAAAACGCTGCAAGCAGTGTTTTGGTGCCCGGCTCCAAAGCGGAATGGAGACTGAACTGATGCATTCTGAGCAGATCCTTTTCAATTCAGAATGCATTAGAAAGCAAACTGATCCATTTTGGACCGCATGTGAGAGCCCTGAATGGATCTCCCAAATGGAAAGCCAAAACGCGAGTGTGAAGGTAGCCTTTCTACTAAGTATTCTCCACTCATCAGATCGGATTGTTTCCTTTCTATACCATGGCATTAACTATACTATATTAAGAAATCTGGGATCCGTTATAGATAAGTTAACTACATTATGTTGCATTATATTTTGGATCACTGGAAACTGCAAAATTGTATGTTTGTTTGGATACTTCTTGCTGTTCCAATACTGTACTTCTTTACTTCACTGCAATTTGAAAACTTAAATACTGCACACTCAAGGGTGTAGATAATCAAAGAACAGAACTTTATAGAATAGATCCAAAAGTTCTTAGTGATTGAATTTTAGAACAGAATGGAAAATACATTGTGGTCAGCTGCTCTCCGTAATTTGTTTGGTCTGTTAGTCATAGTGCTACCGCAAAGATCTCCTCTTGTACTGGAGGACTCACCGCAGATATGTGTTACCCGGGTGTAGGATCATTTTAATAAGTGCCATATAATACCAAATTGTGCTTATTACTGGGGCTTTTGGACACTGGATTGATTCATCACCAGTGGGTCTTTATATAGAGAAGTCAGGTCTTCTAAACTTTGCTTCTCTGTACTATGGGGGCACCTTAATACAGTATACGTATTTATCCCCAATTACAATAAATTAACGGGTATCTAAATGTCAAATTCTATGAGCACCATACCAGTAAATTATTGTTTTGGTGATGTGATTGTATTATTTTATTGTATATTTTTGAATAAAATATTTTATTGTAATCTTTTTGAAGTAATATTCAACTGGGTGTTTGTAAAGTTTGGGCCACCTATATATGCCTACTGCCTCCTTTATAAAGGAATTTAAGCTACGTATGGTCATCCCTGAGCATTAGTTACAAAATGAATTTCAATACGGATATTTCCATCTATATATAGCCTTTAATGACTGCATCTATTATACTGAGCTCCCGGTGTATCAGTGACAGAAGTGTTTTCTACAGCTTTTTATTGATAAAGTCACCTTCCATCATTGTTTGAAGACTGCACAATAGAAACAATTGCTCCTTTAGGAATTCTGGGCCGCTCATTGTTTCCGCAGCATTATTCTGGAGGTTTTGCTGCTAAAGATTTGATTTATTATGACTAATGTGCTCCTTACCTCGTTGATTGCTGCAGAGTATTGAAACTAATATATTCAGTGAGCTGTTCATGACTTCTGGGACTTTTACTACAATTCAGTAGCAAAGTCAAAAGCCATCATTTCCTATGTAAGTCTTACTCGAATTACATTGTACTTAGTAATATTGAATTCCATTTTCTATTTAACTTTCATGGCCGCTGGTGCAGAAATATTATTTTTCTTTTTTCTATGTCTTGGAGCATGAGGATGATTCTTCATCTTTGGCCGTCTACTATTTAAAAGGCATAATAACACCTATTGTTCTTTATATCACCGTCAGATTTTACATTATTGTACAGGCTGAGACTGAACACGTTATCAATAAAAATAAAAAAATAAAAACCATGCACATATTTTAGGTGCATAGCTTAGAGCAACAGCCTGTCCTATAAAATGAAATAAATGCACATATGCACGTATGCCATGGTTGCAATACAAAAGCAAAGAAAGATAAACTATTTGCTAATTACCTCACATTCATTTATATGGTGGATATAGCGTTAGCACAATTTACAGTATAATCCCTATAGTCTTTATTTGCTAAGTACTGTTGCATCTTACATTTGTATTACTGATGTATGAGGCACATACTTTTTTGGCTTATGTTCACGAACAGAAATAAACTGTAGCAAAGGAGCAAGTAGAATGATGCTAAGCACGGCGAACAGTCAGTAAGCGACGAAGAGTGATAGATGTAAAAATGCCAACAGGGATTTAAAGATGTAGCAAAGGTTAAATTGACATTTAAAGCATCTGAAAGGTACAGTATGTAACGTGCTAAATATCAGTTTAACATTTTCTACATTTCTGTACCACGCCTGGTGTATATTAATTAGTGTCCCGTAAAATGTTTTTCAGTGATGTCTTTTAACCTTTTCAGAACACGACCTAGTTTTATTTTTTTGTCATCGTTTTTTTTTCTTTGCTGCCTTCCAAGAAGCATCATTTTATTTTATTTTTTTCTGTTTGCATAGCTACATTAGAGCTTGTTTTTGCAGGGCAAGTTGCAGTTTCTTAATGGCACCGTTTACTTTACCATATCACTCCCCCTGCCACACATTGTTTGGCCATGATCAAGGTCCATGATAGATCGAAACACTAGTGTAGGCCTCCATGTGTGTTTGCTGGAAATACTAATAAATAAGTAAAATTATTGCATGAGAATTTAGGTGCTCTGGTTACTATCTCTGTGAGGACACAGATGTATTCCTACCACTGAGCACCTCCCTAAGGAAGACCAGAGTGCCAATCAGGGGTGTAACTACTATAGTGACAGACCATGCGACTGCTATGGGGCCCAGGGCAAGAGGGGGCCCAGTCTTAGTTGGGATTATCTTCTCTTCTACTGGAGGAAAAAACTTGGTTGGGACTCTACTCTCTAAAGGAACAACTTTTAGCAAATGTGGGGGGGCCTGGTTTGATCCTTTCTATGGGGCTCTTACTTCTCTATGAACGCCACTGGTGCCAACCATTATTTTACAAGTCATTTTTTAATGGTACCGTTTCATTTAGCATAGCCTGTACAGGGAAACATAAAAAAAAAAAGTGGGGTTAAATTGGAAAAAATTGTAATGCCGCCAAGATTTTTTGACTTTACATTTTATGGTGTTCACTTTATGCTAAAAATGACATAACGACCTTATACTGCAGGTCAGTTCAATTATGTAGTGACAGCCATATTACGATTCGGCAGAGGAATGACTACTGTCTCTCCACCATGTTAGACTCTCGCTACCGGTCCAAAACGAGGACCTTTTTTTCCACCCGCTGAGAGGAAGGATAAACTGAACTACTATCAAGACATAATTTCTAGTCAGTTGGCCACTGCCTATATGCGCCATCACCCACCCTCAAGAAAGTCTGACCAGGGGGCGCTCTGCACTCACATTCCACTGCCATGGCTGTTGGAGTGGGGTGGGGGGCAGGAGCAGCACCAGCTCCATCAACAACTCCATCAACTTAAGTCTGGAGTCTCTAATGAGCACTTTTCTAAACCCGCCTACTGAAGAAACCTAACCAGCAGGTGGTGGCATACTTGGACTGCACCCTGACACCCGACATCCAAAATCCCCTGGACTACTGGGCAGCCAAAATAGTTTTGTGGCCACAAATGGCCGAGTTTGCCCTTGACAAGCTTTCCTGCATGGCCAGTAGTGTGGCATCAGAGCAGGTGTTTAGTGCAGCGGGGGGGGGGGGGGGGGGCATAGTTACTTCAAGGAGAACTCGTCTTTTCACCCAAAATGTGGAGAGACTGACCTTTGCAAAGATGAATCAGGCCTTGATCAGCCAGAATTTCCACACACCAGTGCCTGATGCATCAGACTAGATCATTCTGGGTGCCACACCCAAACTTTGGGAAAAGAGACCCGTTTCTTTTGACCACCTGCTCTTCTGATGCTGACACCTACCTGTTGCCACATACCTGCTGCCTCTGATGCCATGTATGCCTACTGCAAATAACTATTAGAATACAGATGGGGTGGCACAGCCCAAATTCCTCTTGTAGGTATCTGCTTTCGAGAAAAATGCATGAGCGGCACTCACCAAGAAGATGGGTATGTTTATTTCTGAACCTTCACATCAGTACAGGCATGGGGTGGATCAACATACCACAGGCAGTAACTTGTGGCGACTGCCATTTCGCGCCTCAACGCTTCCTCGGGCCACATGTACTCTTACTGCCACCCACCATCTTAAGCTGTTACTACAACTGCTGTTGCCCCCCATGCTCCCCACTCTGTAACCGGCCACTATTTTGACTCCATATGCGGTTGCCACCTCACCACTCTGTGACTGGGCCATTGTGTTGACTCCTCATGTGGTTGATATCCTCCCCATAATGTAACTGGGCCACTGTGTTAGCTCCTCACACTCTATGATTGGGCCACTATTGTCCCTGTTTGGTCTTGTTGACATCACCCTTTATTTTACCCATCTTCTGATCTGTAAGAAGGACAGAAAAATGAGAAACACAACGAGCCTGTCTTTGGAGCATCCGTAAGGCCTGTATCACACAGTCCCTATTTTGCATCAGGATATGCTCATGATTTGGAAGCCAAAAGCAGGAGTGGGTACAAAACACAGAAGACATGCAGACTTACTGATGGATTATTGAGCAAATGCTGACCATTAGAGATGAGCGAATCGAAGCTGACGAAATTTGATTCACAACGAATGCGAATTTCCTCGCACTTCGTGGTAACGAATCACATTTTTCCTAAAATCGCGGCTACACGTGTGAGGACTGAGGACATGGGGCGAGGAACTCGGGGAAGGCGAGATCACCCAGATTGACATTGCCTGCATGGAGCCAATCAGCAGCCAGCCAGCCCTTGATGTCACAGCCCTATAAATACGGCTGCCATCTTAGAGTCAGACATTTTCCAGTGTTCTGAGTGCAGGGACAGATGTGTGAAGGCGCTAGGGACAGCAATTGTAAAAACCTGATTGTGGAAAAAAAAGACAGAAAAAGGAATTTATAAGTGCAGGGAAAGGATAGGGAGGAATTATTTCACACCATCTTATTGGGACACGATCTTTTTGGGTAAAATTTGATGGGTGAATGTACACTTTCTTCTGTATGAACCGAATTCCATTATCCTTTTGGTGGTGAAATTTTATTGGGACATGCCCATTTTTTGGGAAATTTAATGGGTGAATGTATACATTTTTTTCTGTATGAACCAAATTCCATTATCCTTTTGTAAGTGAAATTTTATTGGGACATGCCCTTTTTTGAGAAATTTTATGGGTGAATATACACTTTCTTCTGTATGAACCAAATTCCGTTATCCTTTCATAGGTGAAATTTTATTGGGGCACGCCCTTTTTTGGTAAAATTTGATGGGTGAATGTACGCTTTCTTCTGTATGAACCGAATTCCTTTATCCTTTCATTGGTGAAATTTTTTATTTCAAAATTGTTTTTTTTTAGGTGAAATTGATGGGTGACTGCAAAACCCCTTTTGCTGTATGAACCGAATGACGTCGTGTGAGGTCGTGTGACGTCTGAAAGTGTGAGGAAAATATATATATATTTTGAAACAACAAATATACAAAAAGTTCATGAAAACAATGACAACCTCCTGATGCTGCCCCCACCTCCAGACTCTGTTATTGAGCCACTTGGTGGCCTTCTCCTGATGCTGCTGCATCCGCCACCTCCAGACTCTGTCATTGTGCTACTTTGCGGCCTCCTCAAACTGCTGCCAACTCCAGACATTGTTATTGTGCCTCTAATGCTGCTTCCACCTCACCACTATGTCATAGGGCCACTCTGTGGACTTCTCATGCTTTTCCCACCTTTCCCACTTCATGACTCGGCCAATACTGATGGATTACTGAGCAAATGCTGACTGAGTGAAGCGGATGCTCAACAGACAGGATCCGTTTTTTATGGGTTATTTTTCTGACGGATCCATACGAGTCCATACTTGAGTTATTTTGTCGGTTTTGGCCCAGTGACTGCCCTAATAAGTGAAGTGTGCAGTGATTCTAAGAGTGATGCCTGTCATCTGCATGTCATACTGACTCACAGTATTATTTCAATACCACAGCAGACTCCCTATGCGTGTTACTGCAAGGCACAGTGTTCTACACCCCTATAAAGGCTCTCTGCAGCCCGGAAATAGCCGTTTTTTTATGCGATTCGCTGCAAATAAATTCGGATCAAAGCGAATCTTTTCAAAATATTCGGCGAACCGGCTGAATCGAATTTTTAAGAAATTTGCTTATCTCTACTGACCATGTGAAGGAAGATTCTCAAAAGACAGGATCCAATTTTTGGGTGTTGTTCTTATGACGGATCAGAATAAGGGCAAAATAAACAGTGATGGCAACACAAACTTACTGCTGACACCCTCTCCACTCTGTCATCGGGGCAATTCTTGTATCAGCATATAACAGAACAGGTTCTGTAGAAATCTATGTGATATTAGCTGATGATGGCGTAAAAGGAGTGCACATTTTCACTCTATAGTAGAATCTTGTGCCACTGCCCGGTTCTTTATACCTGACGGTAACATTGACTTATCAGGATAGGTTTACAACCTGAGTTATTTAGTCAGTTTTGGCCCCGTAACTAACTAAATAAGTGAAGTGTGAAGTAATTCTAAGAGTGATGTCTGTCAACTGCCTGTCATGCAGACGCACAGTAACTGTTCCACTACCACAGCAATGGTGCAATGCACAGTATTCTACACCACTATACAGGCCCTCTACAGCCAGAAAAAGCAGATTTTTTATGGAATTTGGAGAGCCGCTTGAATAGAATTTTTTAAAAATGTGCTCATCTTTCATAACGATATTCTGGCAACCATATCTTGATCTTATATTTCTAGCTATAGAACTGTGTGAGGACTGTTTTTTGTGGGACGAGTTGTATTTTTTTCGGTTCCCTTTTTTTATCCACAGACCTGTGGAGCAGGGCCGGAACAAGGAAAGAGAAAAAAAACAAACAAAAAAAAAACATAACATAGACTTCCCTACCAACAGGACCATGTTTTAGACCAAATTGCCAGATTCTTTTTTAGGGCTTTACTATATTTACTAAAGGAATCCAATTGTGAGTGGTAGGAGGATATCTGGCCATCCACAATCAGCAGGAGGGTTCAAAATGGTTAAGGATTGCCACCTGTATATTAAATGGCAGTGATTTACCAAACATCTTGTTAATGGTTTCATATACCCCCTGCCAAAATTCCTGGTCATATATGCAAGACCAACAGAGATGCAAAAAGTCAGCGATATCCTGATCCCCAAGTGGGCAGCCTGCATTAGGCCTTCCATACATCTTGGTCATCCTGACAGGGGAGACATACATCCAGTGAACAAGGTGGAATTGCACTAAAATCTGATTAAGGTTGATTGAACAAAAACTCATACTTCTAAATATTCTGTCCCAGTCAGCCTGACTTAGGCTTCTCAGTTTCATTTTAGCTGACAGCGAAAGGACACTTTGTGTGACATTTGTTGAATTAATGCATTATATATATATATATATATATATATATATATATATATATATATATGTGACAATTTAACCCTGTGACCCTGTAAATTAGACAAAATATCTATTAGTTTCTACTGTGAATAACCAGGATTGACCCATACAAATATAGGGCGAGTACAGTTGATTATATCTGAACCAATTGATATCACGCACTCCATATTTGTTCAAAATCTCATCCATTGAAACAATACCCCCAAACATATTTTACCCCATAGTGATGCAAAATCAAATGTCATTGTGATGCCCAATAACCATTTTGCAAATTCCCACACCTTGACAATTAAATGAAACAAGTGACGATAATTATTTTGACTCCCATTTAATTGTCCAGACTCTAATAATACAGTAATGTTTTTATAGCCTAACTTTTGAACTAAATCTAGTAGTAGGGATAAGCGAATTCGAACTGTATAGTTCGGGTTCGTACCGAATTTTGGGGTGTCCGTGACACGGACCCGAACCCGGACATTTTCGTAAAAGTCCGGGTTCGGGTTCGGTGTTCGTCGTTTTCTTGGCGCTTTTGTGACGCTTTCTTGGCGCTTTTTGAAAGGCTGCAAAGCAGCCAATCAACAAGCGTCATACTACTTGCCCCAAGAGGCCGTCACAGCCATGCCTACTATTGGCATGGCTGTGATTGGCCAGAGCACCATGTGACCCAGCCTCTATTTAAGCTGGAGTCACATAGCGCCGCCCGTCACTCTGCTCTGATCAGCATAGGGATAGGTTGCGGCTGCGACAGTAGGGCGAGATTAGGCAGATTAACTCCTCCAAAGGACTTGATTAATTGATCGATCTGCAGCTGTGGATCATTGAGCTGCTGATACTCAATTGCTCACTGTTTTTAGGCTGCCCAGACCGTTTGTCAGTCACTTTTTTCTGGGGTAATCGGCTGCCATTTTGTGTCTTGTGGTGCGCCAGCACAAGCTGCGACCAAGTGCATTTAACCCTCAATGGTGTGGTTGTTTTTTGGCTAAAGCCTACATCAGGGTGAAGCTGTCACACCAAGTGCATTTAACCGGCAATAGTCTGTTTATTTTTTGGCCATATACTACATCAGGGCAAGCTGCGCCTGTCACCAAGTGCATTTAACCCTCAATGGTGTGGTTGTTTTTTGGCTAAAGCCTACATCAGGGTGAAGCTCTCACACCAAGTGCATTTAACCAGCAATAGTCTGTTTATTTTTTGGCCATATACTACATCAGGGGCAGGCTGCGCCTGTCACCAAGTGCATTTAACCCTCAATGGTGTGGTTGTTTTTTGGCTAAAGCCTACATCAGGGTGAAGCTGTCACACCAAGTGCATTTAACCAGCAATAGTCTGTTTATTTTTTGGCCATATACTACATCAGGGGCAAGCTGCGCCTGTCACCAAGTGCATTTAACCCTCAATGGTGTGGTTGTTTTTTGGCTAAAGCCTACATCAGGGTGAAGCTGTCACACCAAGTGCATTTAACCAGCAATAGTCTGTTCATTTTTTGGCCATATACTACATCAGGGGCAAGCTGCGCCCGTCACCAAGTGCATTTAACCCTCAGTAGTGTGGTTGGTCAAGCTGTCAAACCAAGTGCATTTAACCAGCAATAGTCTGTTCATTTTTTGGCCATATACTACATCAGGGGCAAGCTGCGCCCGTCACCAAGTGCATTTAACCCTCAGTAGTGTGGTTGGTCAAGCTGTCACACCAAGTGCATTTAACCAGCAATAGTGTGGTTATTTTTTGGCCATATCCCAGTATAATTCTGTCAGTAAATCCATACCGGTCACCCAGTGCCTAAATACTAGGCCTCAAATTTATATCCCGCTAAATCTGTCGTTACCGCTGTACTGTTCTGGCTGGGCAAGTTATTTAGTGTCCGTCAAAGCACATTTTTTGTTCTGGGTTGAAATACAATTCCCAATTTAGCAATTTCATAATTTAGTGGTTTCTGCTATATCAGAGCTATTTGAAATCTATCCCTAAAAGGGTATATAATATTCAAGGTGCACATAGGGTCATTCAGAATAACTTCACACACACGCTACTGTTCATTTCCAAGTCTAATTCTGTCAGTAAATCCATACCGGTCACCCAGCGCCTAAATACTAGGCCTCAAATTGATATCCCGCTAAATCTGTCGTTACCGCTGTACTGTTCTGGCTGGGCAAGTTATTTAGTGTCCGTCAAAGCACATTTTTTGTTCTGGGTTGAAATACAATTCCCAATTTAGCAATTTCATAATTTAGTGGTTTCTGCTATATCAGAGCTATTTGAAATCTATCCCTAAAAGGGTATATAATATTCAAGGTGCACATTGGGTCATTCAGAATAACTTCACACACACGCTACTGTGCATTTCCAAGTCTAATTCTGTCAGTAAATCCATACCGGTCACCCAGCGCCTAAAAACTAGGCCTCAAATTTATATCCCGCTAAATCTGTCGTTACCGCTGTACTGCTCTGGCTGGGCAAGTTATTTAGTGTCCGTCAAAGCACATTTTTTGTTCTGGGTTGAAATACAATTCCCAATTTAGCAATTTCATAATTTTGTGGTTTCTGCTATATCAGAGCTATTTGAAATCTATCCCTAAAAGGGTATATAATATTCAAGGTGCACATAGGGTCATTCAGAATAACTTCACACACACGCTACTGTGCATTTCCAAGTCTAATTCTGTCAGTAAATCCATACCGGTCACCCAGCGCCTAAAAACTAGGCCTCAAATTTATATCCCGCTAAATCTGTCGTTACCGCTGTACTGCTCTGGCTGGGCAAGTTATTTAGTGTCCGTCAAAGCACATTTTTTGTTCTGGGTTGAAATACAATTCCCAATTTAGCAATTTCATAATTTTGTGGTTTCTGCTATATCAGAGCTATTTGAAATCTATCCCTAAAAGGGTATATAATATTCAAGGTGCACATAGGGTCATTCAGAATAACTTCACACACACGCTACTGTGCATTTCCAAGTCTAATTCTGTCAGTAAATCCATACCGGTCACCCAGCGCCTAAATACTAGGCCTCAAATTTATATCCTGCTAAATCTGTCGTTACCGCTGTACTGTTCTGGCTGGGCAAGTTATTTAGTGTCCGTCAAAGCACATTTTTTGTTCTGGGTTGAAATACAATTC
The DNA here is from genome assembly GCF_014858855.1 of Bufo gargarizans. Taxonomy (NCBI): domain Eukaryota; kingdom Metazoa; phylum Chordata; class Amphibia; order Anura; family Bufonidae; genus Bufo; species Bufo gargarizans. The sequence goes on along the minus strand of NC_058087.1, from coordinate 156,720,410 downwards.
CCAATTTAGCAATTTCATAATTTAGTGGTTTCTGCTATATCAGAGCTATTTGAAATCTATACCTAAAAGGGTATATAATATTCAAGGTGCACATAGGGTCATTCAGAATTACTTCACACACACGCTACTGTGCATTTCCAAGTCTAATTCTTTCAGTAAATCCATACCGGTCACCCAGCGCCTAAATACTAGGCCTCAAATTTATATTCAGCTGAATTTGAATACAATACATTGGGCCAAATAATATTTTTGTTGTTGTGGTGAACGATAACAATGAGGAAAACATCTAGTAAGGGACGCGGACGTGGACATGGTCGTGGTGGTGTTAGTGGACCCTCTGGTGCTGGGAGAGGACGTGGCCGTTCTGCCACATCCACACGTCCTAGTGTACCAACTACCTCAGGTCCCAGTAGCCGCCAGAATTTACAGCGATATATGGTGGGGCCCAATGCCGTTCTAAGGATGGTAAGGCCTGAGCAGGTACAGGCATTAGTCAATTGGGTGGCCGACAGTGGATCCAGCACGTTCACATTATCTCCCACCCAGTCTTCTGCAGAAAGCGCACAGATGGCGCCTGAAAACCAACCCCATTAGTCTCTCACATCACCCCCATGCATACCAGGGAAACTGTCTCAGCCTCAAGTTATGCAGCAGTCTCTTATGCTGTTTGAAGACTCTGCTGACAGGGTTTCCCAAGGGCATCCACCTAGCCCTTCCCCAGCGGTGAAAGACATAGAATGCACTGACGCACAACCACTTATGTTTCCTGATGATGAGGACATGGGAATACCACCTCAGCATGTCTCTGATGATGACGAAACACAGGTGCCAACTGCTGCGTCTTTCTGCAGTGTGCAGACTGAACAGGAGGTCAGGGATTAAGACTCGGTGGAAGACGATGCAGGGGACGATGAGGTCCTAGACCCCACATGGAATGAAGGTCGTGCCACTGACTTTCACAGTTCGGAGGAAGAGGCAGTGGTGAGACCGAGCCAACAGCGTAGCAAAAGAGGGAGCAGTGGGCAAAAGCAGAACACCCGCCGCCAAGAGACTCCGCCTGCTACTGACCGCCGCCATCTTGGACCGAGCACCCCAAAGGCAGCTTCAAGGAGTTCCCTGGAATGGCACTTCTTCAAACAATGTGCTGACGACAAGACCCGAGTGGATTGCACGCTGTGCCATCAGAGCCTGAAGCGAGGCATTAACGTTCTGAACCTTAGCACAACCTGCATGACCAGGCACCTGCATGCAAAGCATGAACTGCAGTGGAGTAAACACCTTAAAACCAAGGAAGTCACTCAGGCTCCCCCTGCTACCTCTTCTGCTGCTGCCGCCTCGGCCTCTTCTGCTGCTGCCGCCTCGGCCTCTTCCTCCGCCTCTGGAGGAACGTTGGCACCTGCCGCCCAGCAAACAGGGGATGTACCACCAACACCACCTCCGTCACCAAGCATCTCAACCATGTCACACGGCAGCGTTCAGCTCTCCATCTCACAAACATTTGAGAGAAAGCGTAAATTCCCACCTAGCCACCCTCGATCCCTGGCCCTGAATGCCAGCATTTCTAAACTACTGGCCTATGAAATCCTGTCATTTAGGCTGGTGGACACAGACAGCTTCAAACAGCTCATGTCGCTTGCTGTCCCACAGTATGTTGTTCCCAGCCGGCACTACTTCTCCAAGAGAGCCGTGCCTTCCCTGCACAACCAAGTAGCCGATAAAATCAAGTGTGCACTGCGCAACGCCATCTGTGGCAAGGTCCACCTAACCACAGATACGTGGACCAGTAAGCACGGCCAGGGACGCTATATCTCCCTAACTGCACACTGGGTAAATGTAGTGGCAGCTGGGCCCCAGGCGGAGAGCTGTTTGGCGCACGTCCTTCCGCCGCCAAGGATCACAGGGCAACATTCTTTGCCTCCTGTTGCCACCTCCTCCTACTCGACTTCCTCCTCCTCTTCTTCCACCTGCTCATCTAGTCAGCCACACACCTTCACCACCAACTTCAGCACAGCCCGGGGTAAACGTCAGCAGGCCATTCTGAAACTCATATGTTTGGGTGACAGGCCCCACACCGCACAGGAGTTGTGGCAGGGTATAGAACAACAGACCGACGAGTGGTTGCTGCCGGTGAGCCTCAAGCCCGGCCTGGTGGTGTGTGATAATGGGCGAAATCTCGTTGCAGCTCTGGGACTAGCCAGTTTGACGCACATCCCTTGCTTGGCGCATGTGCTGAATTTGGTGGTGCAGAAGTTCATTCACAACTACCCCGACATGTCAGAGCTGCTGCATAAAGTGCGGGCCGTCTGGTCACGCTTCCGGCGTTCACATCCTGCTGCTGCTCGCCTGTCTGCGCTACAGCGTAACTTCGGCCTTCCCGCTCACCGCCTCATATGCGACGTGCCCACCGGGTGGAACTCCACCTTGCACATGCTGGACAGACTGTGCGAGCAGCAGCAGGCCATAGTGGAGTTTCAGCTGCAGCACGTACGGGTCAGTCGCACTACAGAACAGCACCACTTCACCACCAATGACTGGGCCTCCATGCGAGACCTGTGTGCCCTGTTGCGCTGTTTCGAGTACTCCACCAACATGGCCAGTGGCGATGACGCCGTTATCAGCGTTACAATACCACTTCTATGTCTCCTTGAGAAAACACTTAGGGCGATGATGGAAGAGGAGGTGGCCCAGGAGGAGGAGGAGGAGGAGGAGGAGGAAGAGGGGTCATTTTTAGCACTTTCAGGCCAGTCTCTTCGAAGTGACTCAGAGGGAGGTTTTTGGCAACAGCAGAGGCCAGGTACAAATGTGGCCAGCCAGGGCCCACTACTGGAGGACGAGGAGGACGAGGATGAGGAGGAGGTGGAGGAGGATGAGGATGAAGCATGGTCACAGCGGGGTGGCACCCAACGCAGCTCGGGTCCATCACTGGTGCGTGGCTGGGGGGAAAGGCAGGACGATGACGATACGCCTCCCACAGAGGACAGCTTGTCCTTACCCCTGGGCAGCCTGGCACACATGAGCGACTACATGCTGCAGTGCCTGCGCAACGACAGCAGAGTTGCCCACATTTTAACCTGTGCGGACTACTGGGTTGCCACCCTGCTGGATCCACGCTACAAAGACAATGTGCCCACCTTACTTCCTGCACTGGAGCGTGATAGGAAGATGCGCGAGTACAAGCGCACGTTGGTAGACGCGCTACTGAGAGAATTCCCAAATGAACAAGTGGAAGCCCAAGGCCAAGGCAGAGGAGGAGCAAGAGGTCGCCAAGGCAGCTGTGTCACGGCCAGCTCCTCTGAGGGCAGGGTTAGCATGGCAGAGATGTGGAAATGTTTTGTCAACACGCCACAGCTAACTGCACCACCACCTGATACGCAACGTGTTAGCAGGAGGCAACATTTCACTAACATGGTGGAACAGTACGTGTGCACACCCCTCCACGTACTGACTGATGGTTCGGCCCCATTCAACTACTGGGTCTCTAAATTGTCCACGTGGCCAGAGCTAGCCTTTTATGCCTTGGAGGTGCTGGCCTGCCCGGCGGCCAGCGTTTTGTCTGAACGTGTATTCAGCACGGCAGGGGGTGTCATTACAGACAAACGCAGCCGCCTGTCTACAGCCAATGTGGACAAGCTGACGTTCATAAAAATGAACCAGGCATGGATCCCACATGACCTGTCCGTCCCTTGTCCAGATTAGACATTAACTACCTCCCCTTAACCATATATTATTGTACTCCAGGGCACTTCCTCATTCAATCCTATTTTTATTTTCATTTTACCATTATATTGCGAGGCTACCCAAATTTGAATGAACCTCTCCTCTGTCTGGGTGCCGGGGCCTAAATATATGCCAATGGACTGTTCCAATGTTGGGTGACGTGAAGCCTGATTCTCTGCTATGATATGAAGACTGATTCTCTGCTGACATGAAGCCAGATTGTCTGTTACGGGACCTCTCTCCTCTGCCTGGGTGCTGGGCCTAAATTTATGAAAATGGACTCTTACAGTGGTGGGTGACGTGAAGCCTGATTCTCTGCTATGATATGAAGACTGATTCTCTGCTGACATGAAGCCAGATTGTCTGTTACGGGACCTCTCTCCTCTGCCTGGGTGCTTGGCCTAAATTTATGAAAATGGACTGTTGCAGTGGTGGCTGACGTGAAGCCTGATTCTCTGCTATGACATGCAGACTGATTCTCTGCTGACATGAAGCCAGATTGTCTGTTACGGGACCTCTCTCCTCTGCCTGGGTGCTGGGCCTAAATATCTGACAATGGACTGTTGCATTGGTGGCTGACGTGAAGCCTGATTCTCTGCTATGATATGAAGACTGATTCTCTGCTGACATGAAGCAAGATTGTCTGTTACGGGACCTCTCTCCTCTGCCTGGGTGCTGGGCCTAAATTTATGACAATAGACTGTTGCAGTGGTGGCTGACGTGAAGCCTGATTCTCTGCTATGACATGAAGACTGATTCTCTGCTGACATGAAGCCAGATTGTCTGTTACGGGACCTCTCTCCTCTGCCTGGGTGCTGGGCCTAAATTTATGAAAATGGACTCTTACCGTGGTGGGTGACGTGAAGCCTGATTCTCTGCTATGATATGAAGACTGATTCTCTGCTGACATAAAGCCAGATTGTCTGTTACGGGACCTCTCTCCTCTGCCTGGGTGCTGGGCCTAAATATCTGACAATGGACTGTTGCATTGGTGGCTGACGTGAAGCCTGATTCTCTGCTATGACATGAAGACTGATTCTCTGCTGACATGAAGCCAGATTGTCTGTTACGGGACCTCTCTCCTCTGCCTGGGTGCTGGGCCTAAATTTATGAAAATGGACTCTTACCGTGGTGGGTGACGTGAAGCCTGATTCTCTGCTATGATATGAAGACTGATTCTCTGCTGACATGAAGCCAGATTGTCTGTTACGGGACCTCTCTCCTCTGCCTGGGTGCTGGGCCTAAATATCTGACAATGGACTGTTGCATTGGTGGCTGACGTGAAGCCTGATTCTCTGCTATGATATGAAGACTGATTCTCTGCTGACATGAAGCGAGATTGTCTGTTACGGGACCTCTCTCCTCTGCCTGGGTGCTGGGCCTAAATTTATGACAATAGACTGTTGCAGTGGTGGCTGACGTGAAGCCTGATTCTCTGCTATGACATGAAGACTGATTCTCTGCTGACATGAAGCCAGATTGTCTGTTACGGGACCTCTCTCCTCTGCCTGGGTGCTGGGCCTAAATTTATGAAAATGGACTCTTACAGTGGTGGGTGACGTGAAGCCTGATTCTCTGCTATGACATGCAGACTGATTCTCTGCTGACATGAAGCCAGATTCTCTGTTAAGGGACCTCTCTCCTCTGCCTGGGTGCTGGGCCTAAATATATGCCAATGGACTGTTGCACTGGTGGCTGACGTGAAGCCTGATTGTCTGTTACGGGACCTCTCTCCTCTGCCTGGGTGCTGGGCCTAAATATCTGACAATGGACTGTTGCATTGGTGGCTGACGTGAAGCCTGATTCTCTGCTATGATATGAAGACTGATTCTCTGCTGACATGAAGCCAGATTGTCTGTTACGGGACCTCTCTCCTCTGCCTGGGTGCTTGGCCTAAATTTATGACAATGGACTGTTGCATTGGTGGCTGACGTGAAGCCTGATTCTCTGCTATGACATGCAGACTGATTCTCTGCTGACATGAAGCCAGATTGTCTGTTACGGGACCTCTCTCCTCTGCCTGGGTGCTGGACCTAAATATCTGACAATGGACTGTTGCATTGGTGGCTGACGTGAAGCCTGATTCTTTGCTATGATATGAAGACTGATTCTCTGCTGACATGAAGCCAGATTGTCTGTTACGGGACCTCTCTCCTCTGCCTGGGCCTAAATTTATGACAATGGACTGTTGCAGTGGTGGGTGACGTGAAGCCTGATTCTCTGCTATGACATGAAGACTGATTCTCTGCTGACATGAAGCCAGATTCTCTGTTACAGGACCTCTCTCCTCTGCCTGGGTGCTTGGCCTAAATTTATGACAATGGACTGTTGCAGTGGTGGCTGACGTGAAGCCTGATTCTCTGCTATGACATGAAGACTGATTCTCTGCTGACATGAAGCCAGATTGTCTGTTACGGGACCTCTCTCCTCTGCCTGGGTGCTGGGCCTAAATTTATGAAAATGGACTGTTACAGTGGTGGGTGACGTGAAGCCTGATTCTCTGCTATGACATGAAGACTGATTCTCTGCTGACATGAAGCCAGATTGTCTGTTACGGGACCTCTCTCCTCTGCCTGGGTGCTGGGCCTAAATTTATGACAATGGACTGTTGCAGTGGTGGCTGACGTGAAGCCTGATTCTCTGCTATGACATGCAGACTGATTCTCTGCTGACATGAAGACAGATTCTCTGTTACGGGACCTCTCTCCTCTACCTGGGTGCCGGGGCCTAAATATCTGAGAATGGACTGTTCCAGTGGTGGGTGACGTGAAGCCAGATTCTCTGCTATGGGACCTCTCTCCAATTGATTTTGGTTAATTTTTATTTATTTAATTTTTATTTTAATTCATTTCCCTATCCACATTTGTTTGCAGGGGATTTACCTACATGTTGCTGCCTTTTGCAGCCCTCTAGCCCTTTCCTGGGCTGTTTTACAGCCTTTTTAGTACCGAAAAGTTTGGGTCCCCATTGACTTCAATGGGGTTCGGGTTCGGGACGAAGTTCGGATCGGGTTCGGATCCCGAACCCGAACATTTCCGGGAAGTTCGGCCGAACTTCTCGAACCCGAACATCCAGGTGTTCGCTCAACTCTATCTAGTAGTATGGCATTTTGCTCCTATTCTGTTAACCACTTGTCTACCGCCGCACGACTTTCTACGTCACGGCGGTAGGCAACCCGACATATAAAAGGGTCGGGTTACATTGCGATCTGCCGGCGGCTCGAGCCACAGAATATCGCTATGACCGCAATGTCATTAGACAACTGCGGTCACAGGGAGGTGTGCTGTGGCCAGCTGGAGTGGTCAGGCAGTAATAGACGCTTGTAGCACTCTGCTACAAGCGTGTATTACATTGAAGAAGTTGAAAGCCGGCAGGGAGTGCCTTTTCTTTTGTAAGAGCGCCACCTGCTGGTGTTAAAATGAAATGTCAGCCTGCAGGCTGGGAATTAACCTCTTCCTGCCTTGACTGTGGCAGAAAGGGGTTAATTCACTTTAAAAAAAAGTTAATAAATAAATAAAAATAAATAATAAAAAATAAATAAAAAATTGTAAAAGATATAGCAATGGTAACTAGTATTAGCAATAGTAATTAGACTACGTACTCACCAAATTTCCCGCCCCTTTTTCGTTCATAAAAAATAAAATACAAAATATAGTGGAATAGAACATACACACATTTGTTTATTTTAAAAATCTAGGTATTTGTTTTAGCTATATTTTGTATGTGTCCAAATTTCCCCAAGATGAATACCTTAGGCGAATATCATAAAAAAAAGTCACTTTGAAGGGGCTTTAGTGTTTTGCTACTGTACAAGATTTTTCTGGCAGTACGATGCTATAGAACCAGCAACAGAAAAATAGGCCGCCAAAATCAAAAATGCGCTCCAGTCTTCTAAAGTCTTGCAGTAGATAAATTACATAAATAGTATCCATTTTCAAGGTGCAAGTATACGGAAATGGTGTTAGAAATGTCTTTTAACCTTTTGTAATAGTTTGGAAAAAAATGATAATAAAAGGAAAATTATATTTTTTTTCATAATTTTCACAGTTTTTCTTTAAATGTTTTTTTAAAACTATTATATCCATCTTCTAATGGCACAAAAGAAAGGTCTAAGGTGTCCCGAGAAATAAATAATTTCAAATACATGTAGACTTAATTATTCAGTTATTTTCAGTTAGATAGACTATTGAAAAACTGAAAAACTGGCCTGGTAAGGAAGAGGGATAAGCACTCCGGTAATGAAGTGGTTAACATACATAGCTGAACTGCCAAATAATAACCTGTAAAGTATGGGACAGCAAGTCCCCCCTCCTAATTGGACTATAGTGATATTTTATCTTCATCCTAAACCTGTTTTCTCCCCAAAATTAATTTAGTCAATATCCTTTCAATTACAACAAAAGTGTTGCTATCAATCCAAATTGGTAAGACCATAACAGATACAAAAATTGGGGAAGGATGATCATTTTTATAAGGGCAATCCTGTCTGCCAAAGATAAGGTAATTTTAACCAAATCGAGATCTTAGATTTAATCCTTTTAACTAATGGGAGTATATTAAGTGAAGTAAAACTATCCACGACTGAAGAAATTGTAATTCCCAAATATTCAAAGGTTTCATGGATCCCAGTTATCTTGACACCTCCTGTATTCACCAATAACATCTCTTCTAATGGTAGTAGGATGGTTTTACTCCAATTATTCCTCCACTCTATAAACAAGGCGTGGTAGGGTGTTGGGAGTATCACTCAGACAAAAGAGAATGTTATCCGCATATAAAGATATTTTCCCAATACTCCCATCCACACCAAAACCTTTGCTTGAACGGTCCTGTCTAATCATTAAAGGGGTTGTCTCACTTTAACAAGTGGCTTTTATCATGTAGAGGAAGTTAATACAAGGCACTTATTAATGTATTGTGATTGTCCATATTGCTTCCTTAGTTGGCTGGATTCATTTTTCCATCATATTATACACTACGCATTTCCATGGTTACGACCACCCTGCAGTCCAGCAGCAGTAGTCGTGCTTGCACACTAGGAAAAAATGTCATCCTCTCTAGTGACCAGGACCGTGGGAGCGCACATAGGCTGGTGCTTTTTCCTATAGTGTGCAAGCAATATGGACAATATGGAAGCAATATGGGCAATACATTAATAAGTGCATTGTATTAACTTCCGCTACATGATAAATGCCACTTGCTAAAGTGAGACAACCCCTTTAATGATTAGACAGGACCGTTCAAGCAAAGGTTGGATAACAGGGTGTTCCTAACTTCCTCTACATAATAAATGCTGTTTGTTGATATAAGACAACCCCTTTAACCCCTTAAGGACTTAAAGACCAGTGATGTACATGTACTTCATGGTGATCGGGCAGATGCAGGAGCTGCGCCTGCCCGATCAGCAGCAGGGGTCCGGCAGTCACTGATAGCCATCCCCTGCTCTATGCACCGCATACAGCGATGACCGCGGCACATCCGGTATCGTGCCAGGTGCGGGATGGCCATCGGGTCCCACGCTGCTGTGACGGGGACCTTATGGCAGCCTGATTCTTTCCTTAGGTATCATGGCTGCCTTCCATTAAAGCCTGTGAGATCCAGCCCCCTGAAGTGCATTACAGTGTCTAAATACACTTATAGCCAATGCATCATAGTATTGTGATGCATTGTAAAGGGGATCAGACCCCCAAAAGTTGAGGTCCCAGAGTGGGACAAAAAATACAATGAAAAAAAATACAAAGGAAAAAAATAAAAGTAGACATATTAGGTATCGTCGCATCTGTATCGACCGGCTCTATAAAAATATCACATGACCTAACCCCTCAGGTGAACACCGTCAAAAAAATAAAATACAAACTGTGCTATTTTTTTTTCTTACATCACTAAAAGTGCAGCACCAAGTGATCAAAAACGTGTATGCCCTCCAAAATAGTACCAATATAACCATCACCTCATTCCAAAAAAAATTACCCCCTACCTAAGACAATAACACAAAAAATGAAAAAACTATGACTCTCAGACTATTGAGACATTAAAACATGATTTTTTTGTTTCAAAAATGCTTTTATTGTGTAAAACTTAAATAAATAAAAAAAAGTATACATATTAGGTATTTCCACGTCCGTAACGACATGCTCTATAAAAATATCACATGACATAACCCCTCAGATGAACACCGTAAAAAAACTAACGATTTTTTGTCACCTTACATCAGAAAAAGTGTAAAAGCAAGCGATCAAAAAGTCATATGCACCCCAAAATAGTGCCAATCAAACCGTCATCTTAGCCCGCAAAATGATACCCTACCTAAGACAATTGCCCCCAAAAATAACAAAAACTATGGCTCTCAAACTATTGAGACACTAAAACATGATTTTTTTTTGTTTCAAATCTGATATTATTGTATAAAACTTAAATAAAAAAAAGTATACATCTTAGGTATTTCCACGTCAATAATGGCCTGCTCTATAAAAATATCACATGACTTAACCCCTCAGGTGAACACCATAAAAAAATTTTTTTAACTGTGTCAAAAAAGCCATTTTTTTTGTCACCTTACATCACAAAAAGTTTAATACCAATCGATCAAAGTCATGCGCACCCCAAAATCATACCAATCAAACTTTCATCTTATCCCGTGAAAAAAGGAGACCCTACCTAAGACAATCGCCCAAAAAATAAAAAAAACTATGGCTCTCAGAATATGGAGACACTAAAACATGATTATTTTTGTTTAAAAAATGCTGTTATTTTGTAGAGCTTAAATAAATAAAAAATAATGCTTATTAGGTGTTGCCGCGTCCGTAAGAACCTTCTCTATAAAAATATCACATTAACTAACACTTCAGGTGAACACTGTAAAAAAAAAAAAAAAAGGTCAAAAAAGCAATTTTTTTGTCACCTTACATCACAAAAAGTGTAATATTAAGTGATCAAAAAGTCATATGCACCTTAAAATAGTACCAATCAAACCATCATCTCATACCGAAAAAAAATTTGCCCCTACATAAGACAGTCGCCCAAAAAAAAAAAAAATATTGTTTTCAGTATATGAAGACGCTAAAAAAAATTATTATGTAACACTGAAATCAACAACCAAAAAAGTCATATTTGGTATTGTCGCGTCCGAAAAGACCTTCTCTATAAAAATATCACATGAACTAACACTTCAGGTGAACACCGTAAAAAAAAAGTATCAGAAAAGCAATTTTTTGCTACCTTACATCACAAAAAATATAATCTAAAAGCGATCAAAAAGTCATATGCTCCCTAAAATAGTACCAATCAAACCGTCATCTCATACCGAAAAAAATGAGCCCCTACATAAGACAGTCGCCCAAAAAAAATAAAAATGAGGGGTGAAGTTTTTAAGATGGGGCCATTTATGGGTGGTTTCCATTATATAAGCATCACAAAGTGACTTCAGACCTGAACTGGTCCTTAAAAAGTGGGTTTTGGAAAGATTTGCTTCTAAACGTCTAAGCCTTCTATCGTCTCTAAAAAAGAAAATGGCATTTTCAAAATGAGCCAAACATGAACTAGATAAATGGGAAATGTAAAGTAATAACTATTTTAGGCCTCATGCACACGACAGTATTTTTTCACGGTCCGCAAAAACGGGGTCCGTAGGTCCGTGATCCGTGACCGTTTTTTCGTCCGTGGGTCTTCCTTGATTTTTGGGGGATCCACGGACATGAAAAAAAAGTCGTTTTGGTGTTTCGCCTGGCCGTGCGGAGCCAAACGGATCCGTCCTGAATTACAATGCAAGTCAATGGGGACGGATCCGTTTGACGTTGACACAATATGGTGCCATTTCAAACGGATCCGTCCCCATTGACTTTCAATGTAAAGTCTGGAGTCCCTTTTATACCATCGGATCGGAGTTTTCTCGAATCCGATGGTATATTTTAACTTGAAGTGTCCCCATCACCATGGGAACGCCTCTATGTTAGAATATACTGTCGGATATGAGTTAGAGCATGAAAACTCATTTCCGACAGTATATTCTAACACAGAGGAGTTCCCATGGTGATGGGGACGCTTCTAGTTAGAATATACTACAAACTGTGTACATGACTGCCCCCTGCTGCCTGGCAGCACCTGATCTCTTACAGGGGGCTGTGATCAGCACAATTAACTCCTCAGGTGCTGCACCTGAAGGGGTTAATTGTACTATCAAATCCCCCTGTAAGAGATCAGGGCTGCCAGGCAGCAGGGGGCAGACCCCCCCCCCCCTCCCCAGTTTGAATATCATTGGTGGCCAGTGCGGCCCCCCCTCCCTCCCTCTATTGTAATAAATCGTTGGTGGCACAGTGTGCGCCCCCCATCGGGCCCCCCCCTTCCTCCCTCTATTGTAATAAATCGTTGGTGGCACAGTGTGCGCCCCCCATCGCCCCCCTCTTCCTCCCTCTATTGTAATAAATCGTTGGTGGCACAGTGTGCGCCCCCCATCGGCCCCCCCTTCCTCCCTCTATTGTAATAAATCGTTGGTGGCACAGTGTGCGCCCCCCATCGTCCCCCCTCCCTCTATAGCATTAACAACATTGGTGGCCAGTGTGCGGCCTCCCATCTCCCCCCCCCGATCATTGGTGGCAGCGGAGTTCCGATCGGAGTCCCAGTTTAATCGCTGGGGCTCCGATCGGTAACCATGGCAACCAGGAAGATACTGCAGCCCTGGTTGCCATGATTACTTAGCAATAGTACAATAGTAGAAGATTCATACTTACCTGCTGGCTGCTGCGATGTTCGTGACCGGCCGGGAGCTCCACCTACTGGTAAGTGACAGTTCATTTAGCAATGCGCCGCACAGACCTGTCACTTACCAGTAGGTGGAGCTCCCGGCCGGACACGAACATTGCAGCAGCCAGCAGGTAACTATGAATCTTCTACTATTGTACTATTGCTAAGTAACCATGGCAACCAGGACTGCAGTAGCATTCTGGTTGCCATGGTTACCAATCGGAGCCCTAGCGATTAAACTGGGACTCCGATCGGAACTCCGCTGCCACCAATGATCGGGGGGGGGGGGGGGAGATGGGAGGCCGCACACTGGCCACCAATGTTGTTAATGCTATAGAGGGAGGGGGGACGATGGGGGGCGCACACTGTGCCACCAACGATTTATTACAATAGAGGGAGGAAGGGGGGGCGATGGGGGGCGCACACTGTGCCACCAACGATTTATTACAATAGAGGGAGGAAGGGGGGGCGATGGGGGGCGCACACTGTGCCACCAACGATTTATTACATTAGAGGGAGGAAGGGGGGGCGATGGGGGGCACACACTGTGCCACCAACGAATTATTACAATAGAGGGAGGAAGGGGGGGCCGTGGGCCACACACTGGCCACCAACCTATTATTACAATAGAGGGAGGGAGGGGGGGACGCACTGGCCACCAATGATATTCAAACTGGGGAGGGGGGGGTCTGCACCCTGCTGCCTGGCAGCCCTGAGCTCTTACAGGGGATATGATAGTACAACTAACCCCTTCAGGTGCCGCACCTGAAGGGGTTAATTGTAGGATCACGGTCCCCTGTAAGAGATCGGGTGCTGCCAGGCAGCAGGGGGCAGTCATGTACACAGTTTGTAGTGTATTCTAACTAGAAGCGTCCCCATCACCATGGGAACGCCTCTGTGTTAGAATATACTGTCGGATCTGAGTTTTCACGAAGTGAAAACTTAGATCTGAAAAAGCTTTTATGCAGACGGATCTTTGGATCCGTCTGTATGAAAGTAACCTACGGCCACGGATCACGGACACGGATGCCAATCTTGTGTGCATCCGTGTTCTTTCACGGACCCATTGACTTGAATGGGTCCGTGAACCGTTGTCCGTCCAAAAAATAGGACAGGTCATATTTTTTTGACGGACAGGATACACGGATCACGGTCTCGGCTGCAAAACGGTGCATTTTCCGATTTTTCCACGGACCCATTGAAAGTCAATGGATCCGCGAAAAAAAAACGGAAAACGGCACAACGGCCACGGATGCACACAACGGTCGTGTGCATGAGGCCTTAGGCAGTATCACTATCTGTTTTAAAAGCAGAAAAATTTAAAGTTTGAAAATTTAGAATTTTTCCACATTTTTGGTAAATTTGGTATTTTTTTTAGAAATAAAAATGAAATATTTTGACTAAAATTTACCACTGTCATGAAGTACAATATGTAACGAGAGAAAACAGTTTCAGAATGGCTTGGATAAGTAAAAGCGTTTTAAAGTTATCACCGCATAAAGTGACACGTGTCAGATTTGCAAAAAATTGCCTGGTCCTTAAGGTGACAAAAATCAGCATCCTTAGGCTCACAGGGGCGAGATTTCCGCGCAGGTGCAATCCAGGAGGTGAACGCATTGCACCCGCACTGAATCCTGACCCATTCATGTCTATGGGGCTGTGCACATGAGCTGTGATTTTCACGCATCACTTGTGCGTTGCGTGAAAATCGCAGCATGATCTATATTCTGCGTTTTTCACGCAACGCAGGCCCCATAGAAGTGAATGGGGCCGCGTGAAAATCACAAGCATCCGCAAGCAAGTGCGGATGCGGTGCGATTTTCACGCATGGTTGCTAGAAGACGATCGGGCTGGGGACCCGATTTGCATTATTTTCCCTTATAACATGGTTATAAGGGAAAATGGTTATAAGGGAAAATAATAGCATTCTTTTTAAAAATAAAAAAATTAACTCACCGATTCCACTTGATCGCGTAGTTGCAGATCTCTGTCTTCTGTAATGTTTAGCTGCCGGCTAAGGACCTGTGGTGACGTCACATCACATGATCCAATCACATGGTCCCTCACCATGGTGATGAACCATGTGATTGGACCATAGTGACGTCACCACAGGTCTTTTGCCAGGTCCTGAAGATAGAACAGAGACCGTCAGCTATGGAGCAGGTAAGTTAACATTTTTTATTTTTTTTTAACCCCTCCATCCCTAATTTACTTTGCATTCTGTATTAAGAATGCAATTTTTTTCCCTTATAACCATGTTATAAGGGAAAATAAAATCTACACAACACCTAACCCAAACCTGAACTTCAGTGATGAAGTCCGGGTTTGGGTCTGGGTACCAAACATGGCGATTTTTCTCACACGCGTGCAAAACGCATTAAAAAGCTTTGCACTCGCGCGTAAAAATCGTGCATTTTACCGCAACGCACCCGCATCTTATCGGGCCCTCACACGCCACGCTCATGTGAAAGAGGCCTTAAGGGGTTAAGGCCAGGGGTTCTAAAAACAATTCAAATAATAAAGCTGACAATGGACAACTCTGATGCATGCTTCTCGATAATAAGACAGGGGGGAGTTAATACTCAGTTGATATTAATACAAGCTGTCGGATTTGTATAGAGTAATTTTGTTATATTATATATTGTTATATATTATAAAGTATCCCCCAAATGCAAAAACGTCTCATTGTTGGCCAATGGAAATCCCAATCTACCCTGTCAAAGGCCTTATCAGCATCCAATGACAATATGGAGCAGAGGTCCCCCCCACTTGCATATTTATAAAAAGTTGCCTTACATTGTAGTGTGCTCTTCTTCGGAATAAAAACACATTGGTTTGGTTGCACAATGGTCTCAATAACTCTACCAAGTCTAATGACCTACACCTTTGAAGGTGTAGACTTAGTTATCAAAATGTCGTACACACCACAAAATGGCATCAATAAAAACCATAGATTGCTCCTAAAAAAATAAGCCCTCAAACAACTCAGTAGATATAAATACAAAAAAGTTATGGGGATCAGAATATGGTGATGCAGAGAAAAAAACTGTTTTTATTTTTTAAAGTATTAAAACACAAGAAAAACTATAAAAATGTGGTATCACTGTAATTGGGTTGATCAGTAGAATGAAGCTAAAGGGGTCGTCTCACTTCAGTAAATAGCATTTATCATGCAGACAATGTTAATACAAGGCACTTACTAATTTTGTAACTAACTTTCCTGGCTTGATTCATTTTTTCATCAAATAATACACTTATAGTTTCCATGGTTATGACCACCCTGCAATCAGGCAGTGGTAGTCGTGCCTGCACCCTATAGAAAAAAGCACCTGCCTCTCTGGTGACTGGGACAATGGGAGTGCGCATAGTTAGGCACCTTCTCCTATAGTGTGCAAGCACAGCCACCTCTGCTAGATTGCAGGATGGTTGTTACCATACAAATGAGCATTGTATGTAAAAATGAATCAAGCCAGCAAAGTAGGCAATATGGACAATCACAATACATTAGTAAGTGGGTGGAATTGAATTTGTCTACCTGATAAATGCAACCTGCTGAAGTGAGACAAGCACTTTAGTGTGTCAGTTTTACAGCAAAGGAAACTACATAAAAATTAAATCCATGAGACTATGGTGGAATTGCATTTTTTTCCAATTCCACCCCATTTGGATTTTTTTTCCACTGACCGACTATGTCATATGCAATATTAAATGGTGTCATTAGAAAGAATGACTTGTCCTGCAAAAAAAAAACTGATGTTGTAGGTTTAGGATTGGGTGCAAGGCAGGAGATGTTGGTGCTGTGGCTTGCAAATGGTGTAGGAGTCAGTCACCAGGCCAGATGTAACAGATAAAATGTCAAATGAGGGTTGTAGTACTTCCAACCAGGGCTGCCATCATAAATTTTGGGGCCCCTTACACAGCTCAAGGCCTGGGCCCCCAACCCCCCCCCCCCCAGGCGAAAGCTAATTTTGCCGCCCCCCTTGACTCAGCCCATTGACCACACCCTTTAACCCGCCCCTTTTTGTCAGCCACCTATTTAATGATTGTTTTATGTAACGTTTTACTTGACCAGCTAATTTTAGATATTCTAGATATTCTTGGTGGTCATCTGTGCCATTTTGCCCTCAAAACATTACTTAGCCCCCTACACTACATTACATTATTGACAACTGTAAGTTTTTACCTTGACTGGTGGTGGCCTAGGTGTGTTTATGAACAGGCCTGCTCCAGTCACTGTTATGGGGGTATCTGTGGATGACACTGTTATGGGGGGAACTGTGGATGGCACACTGTTATGGGGGATCTGTGGATGGCACACTGTTATGGGGGATCTGTGGATGACACACTGTTATGGGGGATCTGTGGATGACACAGTTATGGGGGATCTGTGGATGACACACTGTTATGGGGGATCTGTGGATGACACACTGTTATGGAGGATCTGTGGATGACACTGTTATGGGGGATCTGTGGATGACACTGTTATGGGAGATCTGTGGATAACAATGTTATGGGGGATCTGTGGATGGCACTGTTATGGAGGGGAATCTGTGGATGACACACTGTTATGAGGGATCTGTGGATGACACTGTTATGGGGATCTGTGGATAACACTGTTATGAGGGATCTGTGGATGGCACTGTTATGGAGGGGGATCTGTGGATGACACATGCCGTATATAGCATCCTATGCTATGTGTCATCCACAGATCCCCCTCCATAACAGTGTCATCCACAGATCCCCCATAAGTGTCATCCACAGATCCCCTTCCTCATAACAGTGCACAGATCCCCCTCCATAAAAGTGTCATGCACAGACCCACTCCATAGCAGTGTCATCCATAGATCCCCCTACCCGCTGCTCACAGTAGTATGCATTTATAAACTGTAATCGGTTTCGTGCAGACAGAAACTTTAACTTTAAAGGGACACTGTCAGGCCCAATAAGCATTTTTAGCTATATACAGTCGTGGCCAAAAGTTTTGAGAATTACATAAATATTGGAAATTGGGAAAGTTGCTGCTAAAGTTTTTATAATAGCAATTTGCATATACTCCAGAATGTTATGAAGATTGATCAGATGAATTGCATAGTCCTTCTTTGCCATGAAAATTAACTTAATCCCCAAAAAAAACTTTCCACTGCATTTCGATGCTGTCATTAAAGGACCTGCTGAGATCATTTCAGTAATCGTCTTGTTAACTCAGGTGAGAATGTTGACGAGCACAAGGCTGGATATCATTATGTCAGGCTGATTGGGTTAAAATGGCAGACTTTACCTGTTAAAAGGAGGGTGATGCTTGAAATCATTGTTCTTCCATTGTTAACCATGGTGACCTGCAAAGGAACGCGTGCAGCCATCATTGTGTTGCATAAAAATGGCTTCACCGGCAAGGATATTGTGGCTACTAAGATTGCACCTTAGTGCACCAATTTCCACAATTTATAGGATCATCAACAACTTCAAGGAAAGAGGTTTAATTCTTGTTAAGAAGGCTTCAGGGCGTCCAAGAAAGTCCAGCAAGCGCTAGGATCGTCTCCTAAAGTGGATTCAGCTGCGAGATCGGAGTGCCACCAGTGCAGAGCTTGCTTAGGAATGGCAGCAGGCAGGTGTGAGCGCATCTGCACGCACAGTGAGGCGAAGACTTTTGGAAGATGGCCTGGTGTCAAGAAGGGCAGCAAAGAAGCCACTTCTCTCCAAAAAAAACATCAGGGACAGATTGATCTTCTGCAGAAAATATGGTGAATGGACTGCTGAGGACTGGGGCAAAGTTATATTCTCCGATGAAGCCTCTTTCCGATTGTTTGGGGCATCAGGAAAAAGGCTTGTCCGGAGAAGAAAAGGTGAACGCTACCATCAGTCCTGTGTCATGCCAACAGTAAAGCATCCTGAGACCATTTATGTGTGGGGTTGCTTTTCATCCAAGGGAGTGGCCTCACTCACAATTTTGCCCAAAAACACAGCCATGACTAAAGAATGGCACCAAAACACCCTCCAACAGCAACTTCTTCCAACAATCCAACAACAGATTGGTGAAGAACAATGCATTTTCCAGAACAAAAGTGATAACTAAGTGGCTCGGGGACCAAAACATTGACATTTTGGGTCCATGGCCTGGAAACGCCCCAGATCTTAATCCCATTAAGAACTTGTGGTCAATCCTCAAGAGCCGGGTGGACAAACAAAAACCCACAAATTCTGACAAACTCCAAGAAGTGATTATGAAAGAATGGGTTGCTATCAGTCAGGAATTGGCCCAGAAGTTGATTGAGAGCATGCCCAGTCGAATTGCAGAGGTCCTGAAAAAGAAGGGCCAACACTGCAAATACTGATTCTTTGCATAAATGTCATGTAATTGTCGATAAAAGCCTTTAAAACGTATGAAGTGCGTGTAATTATATTTCACTACATCACAGAAACAACTGAAACAAAGATCTAAAAGCAGTTTAGCAGCAAACTTTGTGAAAACTAATATTTGTGTAATTCTCAAAACTTTTGGCCACGACTGTACTTTTACTTTATTTCCTGCCTCACCTTATCTGGATGATCTTTGTTTCACGATGTGCCTTCATTTACCTTCATTATTAAAAGGTGTGTTAGCTCACCTTGAAATGATTGCACCTAATTCAAAGAGTTTTCTTTATTTTCATGACTATGAAAATTGTAGATTCACACTGAAGGCATCAAAACTATGAATTAACACATGTGGAATTATATACATAACAAAAAAGTGTGAAACAACTGAAAATATGTCATATTCTAGGTTCTTCAAAGTAGCCACCTTTTTGCTTTGATTACTGCTTTGCACACTCTTGACATTCTGTTGATGAGCTTCAAGAGGTAGTCACCTGAAATGGTCTTCCAACAGCCTTGAAGGAGTTCCCAGAGATGCTTAGCACTTGTTGGCCCTTTTGCCTTCACTCTGCGGTCCAGCTCACCCCAAACCATCTCGATTGGGTTCAGGTCCAGTGACTGTGGAGGCCAGGTCATCTGGCGCAGCACCCCATCACTCTCCTTCATGGTCAAATTGCCTTTACACAGCCTGGAGGTGTGTTTGGGGTCATTGTCCTGTTGAAAAATAAATGATGGTCCAACTAAACGCAAACCGGATGGAATAGCATGCCGCTGCAAGATGCTGTGGTAGCCATGCTGGTTCAGTATTCCTTCAATTTTGAATAAATCCCCAACAGTGTCACCAGCAAAGCACCCCCACACCATAACACCTCCTCCTGCATGCTTCACGGTGGGAACCAGGCATGTAGAGTCCACCCGTTCACCTTTTCTGCGTTGCACAAAGACACGGTGGTTGGAACCAAATATCTCAAGTTTGGACTCATCAGACCAAAGCACAGATTTCCACTGGTCTAATGTCCATTCCTTGTGTTCTTTAGCCCAAAGAAGTCTCTTCTGCTTGTTGCCTGTCCTTAGCAGTGGTTTCCTAGCAGATATTCAACCATGAAGGCCTGATTCACACAATCTCCTCTTAACAGTTGTTCTAGAGATGTGTCTGCTGCTAGAACTCTGTGTGGTATTGACCTGGTCTCTAATCTGAGCTGCTGTTAACCTGCGATTTCTGAAGCTGGTGACTCGGATGAACTTATCCTCCGCAGCAGAGGTGACTCTTGGTCTTCCTTTCCTAGGGGCGGTCAGCATGTGAGCCAGTTTCTTTGTAGCACTTGATTGTTTTTGTGACTGCACTTGGGGACACTTTCAAAGTTTTCCCAATTTTTCGGACTGACTGACCTTCATTTCTTAAAGTAATGATGGCCACTCATTTTTCTTTACTTAGCTGCTTTTTTCTTGCCATAATACAAATTCTAACAGTCTATTCAGTAGAACTATCAGCTGTGTATCCACCTGACTTCTCCACAACGCAACTGATGGTCCCAACCTCATTTATAAGGCAAGAAATCCCACGTATTAATCCTGACAGGGCACACCTGTGAAGTGAAAACCCTTTCAGGTAACTACCTCTTGAAGCTCATCAAGAGAATGCCAAGAGTGTGCAAAGCAGTAATCAAAACAAAAGGTGGCTACTTTAAAGAACCTAGAATATGACATATTTTCAGTTGTTTCACACTTTTTTGTTATGTATATAATTCCACATGTGTTAATTCATAGTTTTGATGCCTTCAGTGTGAATCTACAATTTTCATAGTCATGAAAATAAAGAAAACTCTTTGAATGAGAAGGTGTGTCCAAACTTTTGGTCTGTACTGTATATATATATATATATACAGTCATGTGAAAAAATTAGGACACCCTTTGAAAGCATGTGGTTTTTTGTAACATTTTTAATAAAAGGTTATTTCATCTCCGTTTCAACAATACAGAGAGATTAAAGTAATCCGACTAAACAAAGAAAACTGAAGAAAAGTATTTTCAAGATCTTCTGTAAATGTCATTCTACAAAAATGCCTATTCTAACTGAGGAAAAAGATAGGACACCCTTGCCCCTAATAGCGAGTGTTACCTCCTTTGGCTGAAATAACTGCAGTGAGACGGTTCTTGTAGCCATCTACCAGTCTTCGACATCGGTCTGAGGAAATTTTACCCCACTCCTCAATGCAGAACCTTTTCAGCTGTGAGATGTTTGAGGGGTTTCTTGCACGTACAGCCCTTTTCAAGTCACCCCACAGCATCTCAATGGGATTCAAATCTGGACTTTGACTTGGCCATTCCAGGACTCTCCATTTCTTCTTTTTCAGCCAATCTTTGGTTGATTTACTAGTATGTTTTGGGTCATTGTCATGTTGCATGGTCCAGTTCCGCTTCAGCTTTAATTTTCTAACTGATGGTCTCACATGTTCTTCAAGCACCTTCTGATACACAGTAGAATTCATCGTGGATTCTATGATGGTGAGCTGACCAGGTCCTGCTGCAGCAAAGCAGCCCCAAACCATGACACTTCCACCTCCATGCTTCGCAGTTGGTATGAGGTTCTTTTCTTGGAATGCTGTGTTTGGTTTACGCCAAACATGTCCTCTGCTGTTGTGTCCAAATAATTCAATTTTGGACTCATCTGTCCAAAGAACATTATTCCAGAAGTCCTGGTCTTTGTCAACTTTATCTCGGGCAAATGTCAGTCTGGCCTCGATGTTTCTCTTGGAAAGCAAAGGTTTCCTCCTTGCACACCTCCCATGCAAGTTAAACTTGTACAGTCTCTTTCTGATTGTAGAGGCATGTACTTCTACATCAACAGTAGCCAGAGCCTGCTGTAGTTCTCGAGATGACACTTTAGGGTTTTTGGAGACCTCTTTTAGCATCTTGCGGTCTGCTCTTGGGGTGAACTTGCTGGGGCGACCAGTCCTGGGCATGTTGGCAGTTGTTTTGAAAGCCCTCCACTTGTAGACTATCTTCCGGACAGTGGAATGGCTGATTTCAAAATCTTTTGAGATCTTTTTAAATCCCTTCCCAGACTCATAGGCTGCTACAATCTTTTTTCTGAAGTCCTCTGACAGCTCTTTTGCTCTCACCATGGAGCTCACTCTCACTTCAACAGTCAGGAGCACACCAAACTAAATGTCTGAGGTTTAAATAGGGCAAGCCTCATTCAACATGCAGAGTAACGATCTACTAATTATGTGCACCTGGTGTGATATACCTGTGTGAGATCTGAGCCAATTTAAGAGGGAATACATGTGAGGGTGTCCTATCTTTTTCCTCAGTTAGAATAGGCATTTTTGTAGAATGACATTTACAGAAGATCTTGAAAAGACTTTTCTTCAGTTTTCTTTGTTTAGTTGGATTACTTTAATCTCTCTGTATTGTTGAAACGGAGATGAAATAACCTTTTATTAAAAATGTTACAAAAAACCACATGCTTTCAAAGGGTGTCCTAATTTTTTCACATGACTGTATATATACTGTATATTAAATGAATGTCTTGCAGGAGTGTGGTTCCAGATCACACAGTCTCAGCTCAGTGGGATAATTACTTTCTTATGGTAACATCCAGGGGTGGCATTCAAATTTTTAACAGGTTCCCTATTCAACGGCAGACATGCGGCATCACAACACATGTTTACATATACATACACCATATATATGCAACACACATAAATACACTATTGTCATGGTCTTACCTTCTCACTGTTCTCCTTCGTTTGACATGTGCTGGCGGCCATCTTGGTTTCTGGGTTTCTTGTAGCCTCCCACCCTGCGGCTTCTCCTTCCCACTAGGAGGAGCTGGATGCCCAGCTCATATATATAGAAGGTCTGTGGCTTCAGTTCCTTGCTTGGTCCTCCTGTGTTCACATGCTTCTAAGACTGCTGCTGCTTCTGGTTCCTGATCCTGGCCTCGTCTGACTACCCCGTGGTTCCTGATCCTGGCTTCGTCTGACTACCCCGTGGTTCCTGATCCTGGCTTCGTCTGACTACCCTCCTGGTTCCTGACCTCTGTCTACGTAGACCCTGCTTCGGTTTTGCCATCCGTTTGGACTTTTGCTACAGCTTGCTTTTCAATAAAGCCTTCTTATTTCCACTTATCTCTTGTTGTACGTCTGGTTTATGGTTCCATGACATTAGGACCAAGCCTTGAATTCTGACGGTACAGGGCCATCCTCGCTACCTACGCTGGTTGCCAGACTTGATCACCAGGATCACCTGTTGGGTCGGTTCGCTGTGGCGTTGCAAACCCTGCTTGAACGCACGGCTCATTTCGCTTCCGTTGCCGATGGGTCGGTTGTCGCTCCTGGGCCCGCTCCTACTGCCGCTCCGGTTGTTGCGCCAGAGTCTACCCCGCCACCTGTTGCTGCGCCTGCGGTGTCTCGGGGTATGACCGGTTCTGCCCCCCTTCCACAGCGCTTTGGGGGAGAGCCAACTCAGTGCCGAGGCTTCCTTAACCAGGTGGGCATTTATTTCGAGTTGCTGCCACATGCCTTTCCTACTGAGAGATCAAAGGTGGGCTTCTTGATCTCGCTGCTCTCAGACAAGGCCTTGGCCTGGGCCAGCCCTTTATGGGAGAACAACAATCCGGTGGTTGCCGAGTTTTCCGGTTTTGTTGCTTCTCTTCGGAAGGTATTCGATGTGCCGGCTCGTGCTGCCTCTGCTGCGAAGCTCCTTATGTCCATCAGACAGGGTTCACGATCCGTAGCTGAATACGCCATTGAGTTTCGTACCCTGGCAGCGGAGGTGGGCTGGAATAATGAGGCTCTGGTCGCTGCTTTCTCTCATGGTTAGGGATGAGCGAACTCGAACTGTATAGTTCGGGTTCGTACCGAATTTTGGGGTGTCCGTGACACGGACCCGAACCTGGACATTTTCGTAAAAGTCCGGGTTCGGGTTCGGTGTTCGTCGCTTTCTTCGCGCTTTTGTGACGCTTTCTTGGCGCTTTTTGAAAGGCTGCAAAGCAGCCAATCAACAAGCGTCATACTACTTGCCCCAAGAGGCCATCACAGCCATGCCTACTATTGGCATGGCTGTGATTGGCCAGAGCACCATGTGACCCAGCCTCTATTTAAGCTGGAGTCACATAGCGCCGCCCGTCACTCTGCTCTGATTAGCGTAGGGAGAGGTTGCGGCTGCGACAGTAGGGCGAGATTAGGCAGATTAACTCCTCCAAAGGACTTGATTAACTGATCGATCTGCAGCTGTGGATCATTGAGCTGCTGATCCTCAATTGCTCACTGTTTTTAGGCTGCCCAGACCGTTTGTCAGTCACATTTTTCTGGGGTGATCGGCGGCCATTTTGTGTCTTGTGGTGCGCCAGCACAAGCTGCGACCAAGTGCATTTAACCCTCAATGGTGTGGTTGTTTTTTGGCTAAAGCCTACATCAGGGTGAAGCTGTCACACCAAGTGCATTTAACCAGCAATAGTCTGTTCATTTTTTGGCCATATACAAAATCAGGGGCAAGCTGCGCCTGTCACCAAGTGCATTTAACCCTCAATGGTGTGGTTGTTTTTTGGCTAAAGCCTACATCAGGGTGAAGCTGTCACACCAAGTGCATTTAACCAGCAATAGTCTGTTCATTTTTTGGCCATATACTAAATCAGGGGCAAGCTGCGCCTGTCACCAAGTGCATTTAACCCTCAATGGTGTGGTTGTTTTTTGGCTAAAGCCTACATCAGGGTGAAGCTGTCACACCAAGTGCATTTAACCAGCAATAGTCTGTTTATTTTTTGGCCATATCCCAGTCTAATTCTGTCACTAAATCCATACCGGTCACCCAGCGCCTAAATACTAGGCCTCAAATTTATATCCCGCTAAATCTGTCCTTAGTGCTGTAGCTGGGCAAGTTATTTAGTGTCCGTTCAAGCACATTTCTTGTTCTGGGTTGAAATACAATTCCCAATTTAGCAATTTCATAATTTAGTGGTTTCTGCTATATCAGAGCTATTTGAAATCTATCCCTAAAAGGGTATATAATATTCAAGGTGCACATTGGGTCATTCAGAATAACTTCACACACACCCGCTACTGTGTATTTCCAAGTCTAATTCTGGCACTAAACCCATACCTGTCACCCAGCGCCTAAATACTAGGCCTCAAATTTATATCCAGCTAAATCTGTCCCTAGTGCTGTAGCTGGGCGAGTTATTTAGTGTCCGTTCAAGCACATTTCTTGTTCTGGGTTGAAATACAATTCCCAATTTAGCAATTTCATAATTTAGTGGTTTCTGCTATATCAGAGCTATTTGAAATCTATCCCTAAAAGGGTATATAATATTCAAGGTGCACATTGGGTCATTCAGAATAACTTCACACACACCCGCTACTGTGTATTTCCAAGTCTAATTCTGGCACTAAACCCATACCTGTCACCCAGCGCCTAAATACTAGGCCTCAAATTTATATCCCGCTAAATCTGTCCTTAGTGCTGTAGCTGGGCGAGTTATTTAGTGTCCGTTCAAGCACATTTCTTGTTCTGGGTTGAAATACAATTCCCAATTTAGCAATTTCATAATTTAGTGGTTTCTGCTATATCAGAGCTATTTGAAATCTATCCCTAAAAGGGTATATAATATTCAAGGTGCACATTGGGTCATTCAGAATAACTTCACACACACCCGCTACTGTGTATTTCCAAGTCTAATTCTGGCACTAAACCCATACCTGTCACCCAGCGCCTAAATACTAGGCCTCAAATTTATATCCCGCTAAATCTGTCCTTAGTGCTGTAGCTGGGCGAGTTATTTAGTGTCCGTTCAAGCACATTTCTTGTTCTGGGTTGAAATACAATTCCCAATTTAGCAATTTCATAATTTAGTGGTTTCTGCTATATCAGAGCTATTTGAAATCTATCCCTAAAAGGGTATATAATATTCAAGGTGCACATTGGGTCATTCAGAATAACTTCACACACACCCGCTACTGTGTATTTCCAAGTCTAATTCTGGCACTAAACCCATACCTGTCACCCAGCGCCTAAATACTAGGCCTCAAATTTATATCCCGCTAAATCTGTCCTTAGTGCTGTAGCTGGGCGAGTTATTTAGTGTCCGTTCAAGCACATTTCTTGTTCTGGGTTGAAATACAATTCCCAATTTAGCAATTTCATAATTTTGTGGTTTCTGCTATATCAGAGCTATTTGAAATCTATCCCTAAAAGGGTATATAATATTCAAGGTGCACATTGGGTCATTCAGAATAACTTCACACACACCCGCTACTGTGTATTTCCAAGTCTAATTCTGGCACTAAACCCATACCTGTCACCCAGCGCCTAAATACTAGGCCTCAAATTTATATCCCGCTAAATCTGTCCCTAGTGCTGTAGCTGGGCGAGTTATTTAGTGTCCGTTCAAGCACATTTCTTGTTCTGGGTTGAAATACAATTCCCAATTTAGCAATTTCATAATTTAGTGGTTTCTGCTATATCAGAGCTATTTGAAATCTATCCCTAAAAGGGTATATAATATTCAAGGTGCACATTGGGTCATTCAGAATAACTTCACACACACCCGCTACTGTGTATTTCCAAGTCTAATTCTGGCACTAAACCCATACCTGTCACCCAGCGCCTAAATACTAGGCCTCAAATTTATATCCCGCTAAATCTGTCCTTAGTGCTGTAGCTGGGCGAGTTATTTAGTGTCCGTTCAAGCACATTTCTTGTTCTGGGTTGAAATACAATTCCCAATTTAGCAATTTCATAATTTAGTGGTTTCTGCTATATCAGAGCTATTTGAAATCTATCCCTAAAAGGGTATATAATATTCAAGGTGCACATTGGGTCATTCAGAATAACTTCACACACACCCGCTACTGTGTATTTCCAAGTCTAATTCTGGCACTAAACCCATACCTGTCACCCAGCGCCTAAATACTAGGCCTCAAATTTATATCCCGCTAAATCTGTCCTTAGTGCTGTAGCTGGGCGAGTTATTTAGTGTCCGTTCAAGCACATTTCTTGTTCTGGGTTGAAATACAATTCCCAATTTAGCAATTTCATAATTTAGTGGTTTCTGCTATATCAGAGCTATTTGAAATCTATCCCTAAAAGGGTATATAATATTCAAGGTGCACATTGGGTCATTCAGAATAACTTCACACACACCCGCTACTGTGTATTTCCAAGTCTAATTCTGGCACTAAACCCATACCTGTCACCCAGCGCCTAAATACTAGGCCTCAAATTTATATCCCGCTAAATCTGTCCTTAGTGCTGTAGCTGGGCGAGTTATTTAGTGTCCGTTCAAGCACATTTCTTGTTCTGGGTTGAAATACAATTCCCAATTTAGCAATTTCATAATTTAGTGGTTTCTGCTATATCAGAGCTATTTGAAATCTATCCCTAAAAGGGTATATAATATTCAAGGTGCACATTGGGTCATTCAGAATAACTTCACACACACCCGCTACTGTGTATTTCCAAGTCTAATTCTGGCACTAAACCCATACCTGTCACCCAGCGCCTAAATACTAGGCCTCAAATTTATATCCCGCTAAATCTGTCCCTAGTGCTGTAGCTGGGCGAGTTATTTAGTGTCCGTTCAAGCACATTTCTTGTTCTGGGTTGAAATACAATTCCCAATTTAGCAATTTCATAATTTAGTGGTTTCTGCTATATCAGAGCTATTTGAAATCTATCCCTAAAAGGGTATATAATATTCAAGGTGCACATTGGGTCATTCAGAATAACTTCACACACACCCGCTACTGTGTATTTCCAAGTCTAATTCTGGCACTAAACCCATACCTGTCACCCAGCGCCTAAATACTAGGCCTCAAATTTATATCCCGCTAAATCTGTCCCTAGTGCTGTAGCTGGGCGAGTTATTTAGTGTCCGTTCAAGCACATTTCTTGTTCTGGGTTGAAATACAATTCCCAATTTAGCAATTTCATAATTTAGTGGTTTCTGCTATATCAGAGCTATTTGAAATCTATCCCTAAAAGGGTATATAATATTCAAGGTGCACATTGGGTCATTCAGAATAACTTCACACACACCCGCTACTGTGTATTTCCAAGTCTAATTCTGGCACTAAACTCATACCTGTCACCCAGCGCCTAAATACTAGGCCTCAAATTTATATCCAGCTAAATCTGTCCCTAGTGCTGTAGCTGGGCGAGTTATTTAGTGTCCCTTCAAGCACATTTCTTGTTCTGGGTTGAAATACAATTCCCAATTTAGCAATTTCATAATTTAGTGGTTTCTGCTATATCAGAGCTATTTGAAATCTATCCCTAAAAGGGTATATAATATTCAAGGTGCACATTGGGTCATTCAGAATAACTTCACACACACCCGCTACTGTGTATTTCCAAGTCTAATTCTGGCACTAAACCCATACCTGTCACCCAGCGCCTAAATACTAGGCCTCAAATTTATATCCCGCTAAATCTGTCCCTAGTGCTGTAGCTGGGCGAGTTATTTAGTGTCCGTTCAAGCACATTTCTTGTTCTGGGTTGAAATACAATTCCCAATTTAGCAATTTCATAATTTAGTGGTTTCTGCTATATCAGAGCTATTTGAAATCTATCCCTAAAAGGGTATATAATATTCAAGGTGCACATTGGGTCATTCAGAATAACTTCACACACACCCGCTACTGTGTATTTCCAAGTCTAATTCTGGCACTAAACCCATACCTGTCACCCAGCGCCTAAATACTAGGCCTCAAATTTATATCCCGCTAAATCTGTCCCTAGTGCTGTAGCTGGGCGAGTTATTTAGTGTCCGTTCAAGCACATTTCTTGTTCTGGGTTGAAATACAATTCCCAATTTAGCAATTTCATAATTTAGTGGTTTCTGCTATATCAGAGCTATTTGAAATCTATCCCTAAAAGGGTATATAATATTCAAGGTGCACATTGGGTCATTCAGAATAACTTCACACACACCCGCTACTGTGTATTTCCAAGTCTAATTCTGGCACTAAACCCATACCTGTCACCCAGCGCCTAAATACTAGGCCTCAAATTTATATCCCGCTAAATCTGTCCTTAGTGCTGTAGCTGGGCGAGTTATTTAGTGTCCGTTCAAGCACATTTCTTGTTCTGGGTTGAAATACAATTCCCAATTTAGCAATTTCATAATTTAGTGGTTTCTGCTATATCAGAGCTATTTGAAATCTATCCCTAAAAGGGTATATAATATTCAAGGTGCACATTGGGTCATTCAGAATAACTTCACACACACCCGCTACTGTGTATTTCCAAGTCTAATTCTGGCACTAAACCCATACCTGTCACCCAGCGCCTAAATACTAGGCCTCAAATTTATATCCCGCTAAATCTGTCCTTAGTGCTGTAGCTGGGCGAGTTATTTAGTGTCCGTTCAAGCACATTTCTTGTTCTGGGTTGAAATACAATTCCCAATTTAGCAATTTCATAATTTAATGGTT
This sequence comes from Bufo gargarizans, assembly GCF_014858855.1. Taxonomy (NCBI): domain Eukaryota; kingdom Metazoa; phylum Chordata; class Amphibia; order Anura; family Bufonidae; genus Bufo; species Bufo gargarizans. The sequence continues at coordinate 156,691,164 of NC_058087.1, read as the reverse complement.
TCTGCTATATCAGAGCTATTTGAAATCTATCCCTAAAAGGGTATATAATATTCAAGGTGCACATTGGGTCATTCAGAATAACTTCACACACACCCGCTACTGTGTATTTCCAAGTCTAATTCTGGCACTAAACCCATACCTGTCACCCAGCGCCTAAATACTAGGCCTCAAATTTATATCCCGCTAAATCTGTCCTTAGTGCTGTAGCTGGGCGAGTTATTTAGTGTCCGTTCAAGCACATTTCTTGTTCTGGGTTGAAATACAATTCCCAATTTAGCAATTTCATAATTTAGTGGTTTCTGCTATATCAGAGCTATTTGAAATCTATCCCTAAAAGGGTATATAATATTCAAGGTGCACATTGGGTCATTCAGAATAACTTCACACACACCCGCTACTGTGTATTTCCAAGTCTAATTCTGGCACTAAACCCATACCTGTCACCCAGCGCCTAAATACTAGGCCTCAAATTTATATCCCGCTAAATCTGTCCTTAGTGCTGTAGCTGGGCGAGTTATTTAGTGTCCGTTCAAGCACATTTCTTGTTCTGGGTTGAAATACAATTCCCAATTTAGCAATTTCATAATTTAGTGGTTTCTGCTATATCAGAGCTATTTGAAATCTATCCCTAAAAGGGTATATAATATTCAAGGTGCACATTGGGTCATTCAGAATAACTTCACACACACCCGCTACTGTGTATTTCCAAGTCTAATTCTGGCACTAAACCCATACCTGTCACCCAGCGCCTAAATACTAGGCCTCAAATTTATATCCCGCTAAATCTGTCCTTAGTGCTGTAGCTGGGCGAGTTATTTAGTGTCCGTTCAAGCACATTTCTTGTTCTGGGTTGAAATACAATTCCCAATTTAGCAATTTCATAATTTAGTGGTTTCTGCTATATCAGAGCTATTTGAAATCTATCCCTAAAAGGGTATATAATATTCAAGGTGCACATTGGGTCATTCAGAATAACTTCACACACACCCGCTACTGTGTATTTCCAAGTCTAATTCTGGCACTAAACCCATACCTGTCACCCAGCGCCTAAATACTAGGCCTCAAATTTATATCCCGCTAAATCTGTCCCTAGTGCTGTAGCTGGGCGAGTTATTTAGTGTCCGTTCAAGCACATTTCTTGTTCTGGGTTGAAATACAATTCCCAATTTAGCAATTTCATAATTTAGTGGTTTCTGCTATATCAGAGCTATTTGAAATCTATCCCTAAAAGGGTATATAATATTCAAGGTGCACATTGGGTCATTCAGAATAACTTCACACACACCCGCTACTGTGTATTTCCAAGTCTAATTCTGGCACTAAACCCATACCTGTCACCCAGCGCCTAAATACTAGGCCTCAAATTTATATCCCGCTAAATCTGTCCTTAGTGCTGTAGCTGGGCGAGTTATTTAGTGTCCGTTCAAGCACATTTCTTGTTCTGGGTTGAAATACAATTCCCAATTTAGCAATTTCATAATTTAGTGGTTTCTGCTATATCAGAGCTATTTGAAATCTATCCCTAAAAGGGTATATAATATTCAAGGTGCACATTGGGTCATTCAGAATAACTTCACACACACCCGCTACTGTGTATTTCCAAGTCTAATTCTGGCACTAAACCCATACCTGTCACCCAGCGCCTAAATACTAGGCCTCAAATTTATATCCCGCTAAATCTGTCCTTAGTGCTGTAGCTGGGCGAGTTATTTAGTGTCCGTTCAAGCACATTTCTTGTTCTGGGTTGAAATACAATTCCCAATTTAGCAATTTCATAATTTAGTGGTTTCTGCTATATCAGAGCTATTTGAAATCTATCCCTAAAAGGGTATATAATATTCAAGGTGCACATTGGGTCATTCAGAATAACTTCACACACACCCGCTACTGTGTATTTCCAAGTCTAATTCTGGCACTAAACCCATACCTGTCACCCAGCGCCTAAATACTAGGCCTCAAATTTATATCCCGCTAAATCTGTCCCTAGTGCTGTAGCTGGGCGAGTTATTTAGTGTCCGTTCAAGCACATTTCTTGTTCTGGGTTGAAATACAATTCCCAATTTAGCAATTTCATAATTTAGTGGTTTCTGCTATATCAGAGCTATTTGAAATCTATCCCTAAAAGGGTATATAATATTCAAGGTGCACATTGGGTCATTCAGAATAACTTCACACACACCCGCTACTGTGTATTTCCAAGTCTAATTCTGGCACTAAACCCATACCTGTCACCCAGCGCCTAAATACTAGGCCTCAAATTTATATCCCGCTAAATCTGTCCTTAGTGCTGTAGCTGGGCGAGTTATTTAGTGTCCGTTCAAGCACATTTCTTGTTCTGGGTTGAAATACAATTCCCAATTTAGCAATTTCATAATTTAGTGGTTTCTGCTATATCAGAGCTATTTGAAATCTATCCCTAAAAGGGTATATAATATTCAAGGTGCACATAGGGTCATTCAGAATAACTTCACACACCCGCTACTGTGCATTTCCAAATCTAATTCTGTCACTAAACCCATACCTGTCACCCAGCGCCTAAATACTAGGCCTCAAATTTATATCCCGCTAAATCTCTCGTTACCGCTGTCCTGTTGTGGCTGGGAAAGTTATTTAGTGTCCGTCAAAGCACATTTTTTGTTCTGGGTTGAAATACAATTCCCAATTTAGCAATTTCATAATTTAGTCGTTTCTGCTATATCAGAGCTATTTGAAATCTATCCCTAAAAGGGTAGATCATATTGAAGGTGCACATAGGGTCATTCAGAATAACTTCACACACACGCTTCTGTGCATTTCCAAGTCTAATTCTGTCACTAAATCCATACCGGTCACCCAGCGCCTAAATACTAGGCCTCAAATTTATATCCCGCTGAATTTGAATACAATACATTGGGCCAAATAATATATTTGTTGTTGTGGTGAACCATAACAATGAGAAAAACATCTAGTAAGGGACGCGGACGTGGACATGGTCGTGGTGGTGTTAGTGGACCCTCTGGTGCTGGGAGAGGACGTGGCCGTTCTGCCACATCCACACGTCCTAGTGTACCAACTACCTCAGGTCCCAGTAGCCGCCAGAATTTACAGCGATATATGGTGGGGCCCAATGCCGTTCTAAGGATGGTAAGGCCTGAGCAGGTACAGGCATTAGTCAATTGGGTGGCCGACAGTGGATCCAGCACGTTCACATTATCTCCCACCCAGTCTTCTGCAGAAAGCGCACAGATGGCGCCTGAAAACCAACCCCATCAGTCTGTCACATCACCCCCATGCATACCAGGGAAACTGTCTCAGCCTCAAGTTATGCAGCAGTCTCTTATGCTGTTTGAAGACTCCGCTGGCAGGGTTTCCCAAGGGCATCCACCTAGCCCTTCCCCAGCGGTGAAAGACATAGAATGCACTGACGCACAACCACTTATGTTTCCTGATGATGAGGACATGGGAATACCACCTCAGCATGTCTCTGATGATGACGAAACACAGGTGCCAACTGCTGCGTCTTTCTGCAGTGTGCAGACTGAACAGGAGGTCAGGGATCAAGACTGGGTGGAAGACGATGCAGGGGACGATGAGGTCCTAGACCCCACATGGAATGAAGGTCGTGCCACTGACTTTCACAGTTCGGAGGAAGAGGCAGTGGTGAGACCGAGCCAACAGCGTAGCAAAAGAGGGAGCAGTGGGCAAAAGCAGAACACCCGCCGCCAAGAGACTCCGCCTGCTACTGACCGCCGCCATCTGGGACCGAGCACCCCAAAGGCAGCTTCAAGGAGTTCCCTGGCATGGCACTTCTTCAAACAATGTGCTGACGACAAGACCCGAGTGGTTTGCACGCTGTGCCATCAGAGCCTGAAGCGAGGCATTAACGTTCTGAACCTGAGCACAACCTGCATGACCAGGCACCTGCATGCAAAGCATGAACTGCAGTGGAGTAAACACCTTAAAACCAAGGAAGTCACTCAGGCTCCCCCTGCTACCTCTTCTGCTGCTGCCGCCTCGGCCTATTCTGCTGCTGCCGCCTCGGCCTCTTCCTCCGCCTCTGGAGGAACGTTGGCACCTGCCGCCCAGCAAACAGGGGATGTACCACCAACACCACCACCACCACCTCCGTCACCAAGCGTCTCAACCATGTCACACGCCAGCGTTCAGCTCTCCATCTCACAAACATTTGATAGAAAGCGTAAATTCCCACCTAGCCACCCTCGATCCCTGGCCCTGAATGCCAGCATTTCTAAACTACTGGCCTATGAAATGCTGTCATTTAGGCTGGTGGACACAGACAGCTTCAAACAGCTCATGTCGCTTGCTGTCCCACAGTATGTTGTTCCCAGCCGGCACTACTTCTCCAAGAGAGCCGTGCCTTCCCTGCACAACCAAGTATCCGATAAAATCAAGTGTGCACTGCGCAACGCCATCTGTGGCAAGGTCCACCTAACCACAGATACGTGGACCAGTAAGCACGGCCAGGGACGCTATATCTCCCTAACTGCACACTGGGTAAATGTAGTGGCAGCTGGGCCCCAGGCGGAGAGCTGTTTGGCGCACGTCCTTCCGCCGCCAAGGATCGCAGGGCAACATTCTTTGCCTCCTGTTGCCACCTCCTCCTTCTCGGCTTCCTCCTCCTCTTCTTCCACCTGCTCATCCAGTCAGCCACACACCTTCACCACCAACTTCAGCACAGCCCGGGGTAAACGTCAGCAGGCCATTCTGAAACTCATATGTTTGGGGGACAGGCCCCACACCGCACAGGAGTTGTGGCGGGGTATAGAACAACAGACCGACGAGTGGTTGCTGCCGGTGAGCCTCAAGCCCGGCCTGGTGGTGTGTGATAATGGGCGAAATCTCGTTGCAGCTCTGGGACTAGCCAATTTGACGCACATCCCTTGCTTGGCGCATGTGCTGAATTTGGTGGTGCAGAAGTTCATTCACAACTACCCCGACATGTCAGAGCTGCTGCATAAAGTGCGGGCCGTCTGTTCGCGCTTCCGGCGTTCACATCCTGCTGCTGCTCGCCTGTCTGCGCTACAGCGTAACTTCGGCCTTCCCGCTCACCGCCTCATATGCGACGTGCCCACCAGGTGGAACTCCACCTTGCACATGCTGGACAGACTGTGCGAGCAGCAGCAGGCCATAGTGGAGTTTCAGCTGCAGCACGCACGGGTCAGTCGCACTACAGAACAGCACCACTTCACCACCAATGACTGGGCCTCCATGCGAGACCTGTGTGCCCTGTTGCGCTGTTTCGAGTACTCCACCAACATGGCCAGTGGCGATGACACCGTTATCAGCGTTACAATACCACTTCTATGTCTCCTTGAGAAAATACTTAGGGCGATGATGGAAGAGGAGGTGGCCCAGGAGGAGGAGGAGGAGGAGGAAGAGGGGTCATTTTTAGCACTTTCAGGCCAGTCTCTTCGAAGTGACTCAGAGGGAGGTTTTTGGCAACAGCAGAGGCCAGGTACAAATGTGGCCAGCCAGGGCCCACTACTGGAGGACGAGGAGGACGAGGATGAGGAGGAGGTGGAGGAGGATGAGGATGAAGCATGGTCACAGCGGGGTGGCACCCAACGCAGCTCGGGTCCATCACTGGTGCGTGGCTGGGGGGAAAGGCAGGACGATGACGATACGCCTCCCACAGAGGACAGCTTGTCCTTACCCCTGGGCAGCCTGGCACACATGAGCGACTACATGCTGCAGTGCCTGCGCAACGACAGCAGAGTTGCCCACATTTTAACCTGTGCGGACTACTGGGTTGCCACCCTGCTGGATCCACGCTACAAAGACAATGTGCCCACCTTACTTCCTGCACTGGAGCGTGATAGGAAGATGCGCGAGTACAAGCGCACGTTGGTAGACGCGCTACTGAGAGCATTCCCAAATGTCACAGGGGAACAAGTGGAAGCCCAAGGCCAAGGCAGAGGAGGAGCAAGAGGTCGCCAAGGCAGCTGTGTCACGGCCAGCTCCTCTGAGGGCAGGGTTAGCATGGCAGAGATGTGGAAAACTTTTGTCAACACGCCACAGCTAACTGCACCACCACCTGATACGCAACGTGTTAGCAGGAGGCAACATTTCACTAACATGGTGGAACAGTACGTGTGCACACCCCTCCACGTACTGACTGATGGTTCGGCCCCATTCAACTTCTGGGTCTCTAAATTGTCCACGTGGCCAGAGCTAGCCTTTTATGCCTTGGAGGTGCTGGCCTGCCCGGCAGCCAGCGTTTTGTCTGAACGTGTATTCAGCACGGCAGGGGGCGTCATTACAGACAAACGCAGCCGCCTGTCTACAGCCAATGTGGACAAGCTGACGTTCATAAAAATGAACCAGGCATGGATCCCACAGGACCTGTCCGTCCCTTGTCCAGATTAGACATTAACTACCTCCCCATAACCATATATTATTGGACTCCAGGGCACTTCCTCATTCAATCCTATTTTTATTTTCATTTTACCATTATATTGCGATGCTACCCAAAGTTGAATGAACCTCTCCTCTGCCTGTGTGCTAGGCCTAAATATATGCCAATGGACTGTTGCAGTGGTGGCTGACATGAAGCCTGATTCTCTGCTATGACATGCAGACTAATTCTCTGCTGACATGAAGCCAGATTGTCTGTTACGGGACCTCTCTCCTCTGCCTGGGTGCTGGGCCTAAATTTATGACAATGGACTGTTGCAGTGGTGGCTGACGTGAAGCCTCATTCTCTGCTATGACATGCAGACTGATTCTCTGCTGACATGAAGCCAGATTGTCTGTTACGGGACCTCTCTGCTCTGCCTGTGTGCTAGGCCTAAATATATGCCAATGGACTGTTGCAGTGGTGGGTGACGTGAAGCCTCATTCTCTGCTATGACATGCAGACTGATTCTCTGCTGACATGAAGCCAGATCCTCTTTTACGGGACCTCTCTCCTCTGCCTGGGTGCTGGGCCTAAATTTATGACAATGGACTGTTGCAGTGGTGGCTGACGTGAAGCCTCATTCTCTGCTATGACATGCAGACTGATTCTCTGCTGACATGAAGCCAGATCCTCTGTTACGGGACCTCTCTCCTCTGCCTGGGTGCTGGGCCTAAATTTATGACAATGGACTGTTGCAGTGGTGGCTGACGTGAAGCCTCATTCTCTGCTATGACATGCAGACTGATTCTCTGCTGACATGAAGCCAGATTCTCTGTTACGGGACCTCTCTCCTCTGCCTGTGTGTGTGCTGGGCCTAAATATATGCCAATGGACTGTTGCAGTGGTGGCTGACGTGAAGCCTCATTCTCTGCTATGACATGCAGACTAATTCTCTGCTGACATGAAGACAGATTCTCTGTTACGGGACCTCCCTCCTCTGCCTGGGTGCTGGGCCTAAATATATGCCAATGGACTGTTGCAGTGGTGGCTGACGTGAAGCCTCATTCTCTGCTATGACATGCAGACTAATTCTCTGCTGACATGAAGACAGATTCTCTGTTACGGGACCTCCCTCCTCTGCCTGGGTGCTGGGCCTAAATATATGCCAATGGACTGTTGCAGTGGTGGCTGACGTGAAGCCTCATTCTCTGCTATGACATGCAGACTGATTCTCTGCTGACATGAAGCCAGATTCTCTGTTACGGGACCTCTCTCCTCTGCCTGTGTGTGTGCTGGGCCTAAATATATGCCAATGGACTGTTGCAGTGGTGGCTGACGTGAAGCCTCATTCTCTGCTATGACATGCAGACTAATTCTCTGCTGACATGAAGCCAGATTCTCTGTTACGGGACCTCTCTCCTCTGCCTGTGTGTGTGCTGGGCCTAAATATATGCCAATGGACTGTTGCAGTGGTGGCTGACGTGAAGCCTCATTCTCTGCTATGACATGCAGACTAATTCTCTGCTGACATGAAGACAGATTCTCTGTTACGGGACCTCCCTCCTCTGCCTGGGTGCTGGGCCTAAATATATGCCAATGGACTGTTGCAGTGGTGGCTGACGTGAAGCCTCATTCTCTGCTATGACATGCAGACTGATTCTCTGCTGACATGAAGCCAGATTGTCTGTTACGGGACCTCTCTCCTCTGCCTGGGTGCTGGGTAGTGTTGAGCGCGAATATTCGAAAAGCAAATTTTTTTCGCGAATATCGCAACTTCGCGATTTCGCGAATATTTCGAATATAGTGCTATATATTCGTAAAAACGAATATTCGTTTTTTGTTTTTTCCCCCCCCCCCCACAAAATTACAGTACACATATAATTGATTGTTTCCCAAAGGTCCAACAGCTCAGATCTTACTCACATTGCCTAGAAAGTGATTGAGGCGCGAATCTTCGTAAGGCGATTTTATTAGCGCACATGCGAATATCGGCACGTCCCAGAACAGAGGCAAAGGGCTTTGCATTCATACATTAGTGAATTGAGTTGCGAATCTTCGTAAGGCGATTTTATTAGCGCACATGCGAATATCTACACTTGTCCCAGAACAGAGGCAAAGGGCTTTGCATTCATACATTAGTGATTGAATCGAGCTGCGAATCTTCGTAAGGCGATTTTATTAACGCAAATGCAAATATCTACACTTGTCCCCAGAACAGAGAGGCAAAGGCCTGTGCATTCATATAGTATAGCACCATATTCGCGAATACGTAGAACTTCGTAAAATTCGATTAACGAAAATTCGTATTTTTTATTTTACTTTCCACCTTACAGATTACATTGATCTGTACTCTGTCAACTACTGTCATCACCCCCCACTGTATCTCGATTGATTCCCAAAAGTCTCACATTCCCTAGAAAGTGATTGAGGTGCGAATCTTCGTAAGGCGATTTTATTAGCGCACATGCGAATATCTACACTTGTCCCAGAACAGAGGCAAAGGGCATTGCATTCATACATTAGTGATTGAATTGAGTTGCGAATCTTCGTAAGGCGATTTCATTAGCGCACATGTGAATTTTGCATAGCATATGTATTATGCGATGCGAAAATTCGAATTATCGCATATGCGAAATAATAACGAATTTGAATAATCGCGAATATTTTACGAATATTCTTTCGAATATTCACAAAATTTCGCGAATTCGAATATGGGACATGCCGCTCAACACTAGTGCTGGGCCTAAATTTATGACAATGGACTGTTGCAGTGGTGGGTGACGTGAAGCCTGATTCTCTGCTATGACATGCAGACTGATTCTCTGCTGACATGAAGCCAGATTGTCTGTTACGGGACCTCTCTCCTCTGCCTGGGTGCTCGGCCTAAATATATGCCAATGGACTGTTGCAGTGGTGGCTGACGTGAAGCCTCATTCTCTGCTATGACATGCAGACTAATTCTCTGCTGACATGAAGACAGATTCTCTGTTACGGGACCTCTCTCCTCTGCCTGGGTGCCGGGGCCTAAATATCTGAGAATGGACTGTTCCAGTGGTGGGTGACGGGAAGCCAGATTCTCTGCTATGGAACCTCTCTCCAATTGATTTTGGTTAATTTTTATTTATTTAATTTTTATTTTAATTCATTTCCCTATCCACATTTGTTTGCAGGGGATTTACCTACATGTTGCTGCCTTTTGCAGCCCTCTAGCTCTTTCCTGGGCTGTTTTACAGCCTTTTTAGTGCCGAAAAGTTCGGGTCCCCATTGACTTCAATGGGGTTCGGGTTCGGGACGAAGTTCGGATCGGGTTCGGATCCCGAACCCGAACATTTCCGGGATGTTCGGCCGAACTTCTCGAACCCGAACATCCAGGTGTTCGCTCAACTCTACTCATGGTCTCTCGGATGCCTTGAAGGATGAGGTTGCAGCTAAGGACCTACCAGTGGAGCTCGAGTCTCTTATTTCTTTCCTGATTTTGATTGACACCAGACTCAGGGAGAGACCTTCCTTTAAAGAGAGCCTGCGGAGGTCTTCTAACAGATTGGCGCCTACGTTTGCTGTCCCACCCGTGCCTCCCTCTCCTCCCACGCCTCCTGGGGATGACTTGTCTGGGGGTGAACCCATGCAGCTGGGGTTTTCTCGCCTGTCCGAGGGGGAGAGGGTACTCCGGAGACGCGAGGGCCGATGCATGTACTGTGGTCTCGGTGGGCATTTTCGGTTGGCATGTTCGAACCGTCCGGGAAACGCTCGCACCTGAGATCCTGTCGGGGGCAGATCTTGGGTGGAGTATCCTCGTCCCCGGTTTTCTGTGTTGACAAACCACTGATCACTGTTGTCCTCTCCTGGGTCGGGGGCTCGGTGACGACCCAGGCGTTGGTGGACTCTGGTGCTGGTGGTTTGTTCATTGATAGTGTGTTCGCTGCCGCCAATTCCATTCCTCTGCAGCCTCGAGGTTCCCCACTGGCTCTTGAGGCGATAGACGGCAGACCCCTTCTGCCGCCACACGTGACTCATGAGACCCTTCCAGTGGGGATAGCCATTGGTGCCGTTCACAGAGAGTCGGTCTGTCTCCAGGTGATTTCGTCTCCACACTACTCGGTGGTCTTGGGGTACCCCTGGCTCCAGAAGCATAATCCGACTTTCGATTGGAGATCGGCCGAGATCCTCTCGTGGTCACCGCAGTGTGGGGCTAGTTGCATCCATGGGCCTGTCAAGTTGCTGTGTACTTCCTCGGACTCTCTGTTGCCTCCTGAATACGAAGAGTACCGGGATGTATTCGATAAAGTGCGCGCGGTTGCCCTACCTCCGCACCGCCCATACGATTGTGCCATAGAGTTACAATCTGGTGCCGTTCCTCCTCGTGGCAAAGTCTATCCACTGTCGGTAGTGGAGAATGAGGCCATGGAGTAGTACGTGAGGGAGGCGCTTTCACGCGGACACATTCGCAAATCCTCGTCCCCGGCAGGGGCTGGATTTTTCTTTGTGAAAAAGAAGGGCGGTGAGTTGAGGCCTTGCATCGATTACAGGGGTCTCAATCGCATCACGATCAAGAACGCTTACCCGATACCCTTGATTTCCGAGCTGTTCGATCGCCTCAAAGGGGCCACGGTCTTTACCAAACTCGACCTGAGGGCGGCATATAACCTGGTAAGGATCAAGGCGGGCGATGAGTGGAAGACCGCGTTTAACACCAGGACCGGTCATTATGAATCCTTGGTTATGCCCTTTGGGTTGTGCAATGCGCCCGCAGTCTTCCAGGAATTCATCAACGATGTTTTCCGTGACTTGTTGCAGCAGTGTGTGGTGGTCTATTTGGATGACATCTTGGTATATTCTGAATCCATGGAGGCCCACATTATGGATGTCAGACCTGTGTTGCAACGGTTACGAGAGAACAGGCTGTTCGGTAAGCTTGAGAAATGCGAATTTCACCGATCCCAGGTAACCTTCTTAGGTTACATCATTTCCGCTGAGGGGTTCTCCATGGATCCTGAGAAGGTTTCGGCTGTCTTACAGTGGCCCCAGCCCAGTGGTCTCCGTGCCCTGCAGCGCTTTTTGGGCTTCGCCAATTATTATCGGAAGTTCATCAGGGACTTTTCGATGCTAGCCAAGCCTCTCACGGATCTGACCAGGAAGGGCAGTAATTTCCAGGTCTGGCCGCCCGAGGCCATCCGAGCTTTTGAGGCTCTAAAGTCCGCCTTTGTGTCGGCTCCGATTCTGTCGCATCCCAACCCTGGGTTGCCCTTTGTCCTCGAGGTGGACGCGTCTGAGACGGGAGTAGGCGCCCTTCTGTCTCAGCGTAGAACACCAGAGGGTCCTCTGCTTCCTTGTGGGTTTTACTCCCGGAAACTGTCTTCCGCGGAGTGCAACTATCAGATTGGTGACAGGGAGTTATTGGCCATCGTGCAGGCCCTTAAAGAATGGAGGCACTTGCTCGAGGGATCGGTGGTTCCGGTTCTCATCTTGACGGACCACAAGAATCTGACCTACCTTTCTGAGGCCAAGAGATTGACACCACGTCAGGCCAGATGGGCTCTGTTCTTGTCACGTTTTAATTACGTGGTCTCCTACCTACCCGGTTCCAAGAATATCAGAGCGGATGCCTTATCACGGCAGTACTCCGAGCTGTCCGGGGAGGAGTCGATTCCGACTTCGGTCATACCTCCGAATCAGATCCTGGCCGCCATTCGCACCAGCCTGACCTCTCCCCTGGGTGAGCAGATTTTGGCGGCTCAATCTGGTGCTCCCTCTGGGAGACCCAACGGCAGGTGTTTTGTGCCTGAGGAGTTGCGCATTCGGTTGTTGCGAACCTACCATAACTCCAAGGCCGCGGGGCATCCTGGAAAGAATCAGCTGTCCTGGGCTGTTTCACGTCTGTTCTGGTGGCCTTCTCTACGTTCCGACATCGCCGCATATGTAGCGGCATGCTTCGTTTGTGCCCAGAATAAGTCCCCTCGGCACCTTCCGTTGGGCCTTTTTGCAACCCATAGCCACCGGGGAGCGCCCATGGTCACACCTGGGGATGGATTTCATTGTGGACCTCCCTGCATCCCGAGGCCATACGGTCATTCTCATGATTGTGGATCGGTTTTCCAAAATGTGCCACTGTGTTCCTCTCAAGAAGTTACCCTCTGCACAAGAGTTGGCCACGATTTTCGCCAGGGAGGTCTTCCGGTTGCACGGTTTGCCCAAGGAGATTGTGTCGGATCGGGGGAGTCAGTTTGTGTCCAGGTTCTGGCGCGCCTTTTGCTCCCAGTTGGGGATTCATCTCTCCTTCTCCTCGGCCTACCACCCTCAGTCCAATGGGGCCGCAGAACGATCCAATCAGGCCTTGGAGCAATTCCTTCGTTGCTATGTCTCCGATCACCAAGACAATTGGGTTGACCTCCTGCCTTGGGCTGAGTTTGCCAGGAACACGGCGGTGAACTCTTCCTCTGGGACGTCTCCCTTCATGGCCAATTATGGGTTCCAACCTGCCGTGTTACCGGAGGTATTCTCTCCCCAGGATACTCCGGCTGTGGAGGATCACCTTTCCGTCCTACGTGCTTCTTGGGTACAGATCCAGAGGTCCCTTGAGGTCTCTGCGCAGCGCCAGAGACTCCAGGCTGATCGCAGACGAGCGCCCGCTCCTTCCTACCAGGTCGGAGACCGTGTATGGTTGTCCACCCGCAACCTCAACCTTCGAGTGCCCACTCCCAAGCTGGCGCCTCGCTTTGTTGGTCCCTTCCGAGTGCTTCGCAGGGTAAACCCGGTAGCCTATGCCCTTGCGCTTCCTCCTGGCATGCGGATCTCCAACGTGTTTCATGTCTCCCTGTTGAAGCCATTGGTGTGTAATCGTTTCACTTCCGCGGTTCCTCGGCCCCGTCCGGTCCAAGTGGCCAATCGTGAGGAATATGAGGTGAGCAATATCCTGGACTCACGCCTGGTCCGCGGTCGGTTGCAGTTTTTGGTCCATTGGCGTGGTTATGGTCCAGAGGAGCGTTCCTGGGTTCCTTCCGCAGATGTCCATGCTCCTGCTTTGCTCCGAGCCTTCCACGCACGCTTCCCTCAGAAACCGTTCCTTACTCTGCGGAGGAGGGGCCCTTGAGGGGGAGGTACTGTCATGGTCTTACCTTCTCACTGTTCTCCTTCGTTTGACATGTGCTGGCGGCCATCTTGGTTTCTGGGTTACTTGTAGCCTCCCACCCTGCGGCTTCTCCTTCCCACTGGGAGGAGCTGGATGCCCAGCTCATATATATAGAAGGTCTGTGGCTTCAGTTCCTTGCTTGGTCCTCCTGTGTTCACATGCTTCTAAGACTGCTGCTGCTTCTGGTTCCTGATCCTGGCCTCGTCTGACTACCCCGTGGTTCCTGATCCTGGCTTCGTCTGACTACCCCGTGGTTCCTGATCCTGGCTTCGTCTGACTACCCTCCTGGTTCCTGACCTCTGTCTACGTAGACCCTGCTTCGGTTTAGCCATCCGTTTGGACTTTTGCTACAGCTTGCTTTTCAATAAAGCCTTCTTATTTCCACTTATCTCTTGTTGTACGTCTGGTTCATGGTTCCATGACAACTATATACATGGTACACATAAATACACCATATATACACCACACACACATACCACTTAACATTTAAAAAGCCTAAGGAGCTAAACTATGGAATGGAAGCTCTCATCTCCAGCTGCCGCCACCATAGCAGCGGATCAGGATTCAGACGGTTCTCCAATCCGGCTGTAATTTGAACAACCAGATCTAGAGAACCTGAGGGAATTGACTGAATCCCATGCCTGTTAAAGAGGACCTTTCATCGGTCCAAACATTGTGAACTAAGTATCATGACATATACAGCAGCGCCCAGGGATCTCACTGCACTTACTATTATCCCTGGGCGCTGCTCCGTTCTCCTGCTATGCCCTCCGGTATGTTCGGTCACTTGGTTATAGTAGGTGGAGACTTAGGGGACTTGGTTATAGTAGGAGGAGACTGCCCTTGTTCTCCTGGGCATCTCCTTCTCCCATTTTTTTTTCTCCCAGGCTGTGAGCTCTGCGTTGCGATTGGCCAGCGCTACAGCCTGGGAGAAGGAGACGCCCAGGAGAACAAGGGCAGTCTCCTCCTACTATAACCAAGTGACTGAACATACCGGAGGATATAGCAGGAGAACGGAGCGGTGCCCAGGGATAATAGTAAGTGCAGTGAGATCCATGGTTGCCGCTGTATAGATCATGATACTTAGTTCACAATGTTTGGACCGATGAAAGGTCCTCTTTAATATCCCAGAGGCCAGTCTGGCTGGGAAGACTTTTTTTCTGGCAGTCAGTTATTCTCTGTCAGGGAATTTCCAGTCAGAAATATTGTTTCTGATATGTATAAGCAAGATATTGCGGCATTTGTGGGAGGGGAGGCTGATTACAAGGCTATTTATACGTACCTGTGGGCCCAGGCTGGCTGATTACTAGGCTAATTATAGGCACCTGTGGGCCCAGGCTGACGCAGATTCAGCTGATTTCACCCACCCACCCAGACCTTCTTACAGTCACTTCACATTAGTGTGGCCCCCTTTAGGCTGCCCTACCACAGCAGTTATGGCATAACTCTACTGCTTGTTGTAGATAGGGTTAGATAGGTTAGGTTCACCTTTCTGATAGCTGATCCGACCACAAATACTTTTGATGTAACGCATGTCAATAAAAGTTAGGTTTCATTGGGTTTGATAGTGTGAGGCTGGGTAATGTTGGGGCTTTTGCTGCTTTGTCTATTTCTAGAATTATAAATTAAAGTTCTAAAGAAAGTTTCACTGCTGGATATAAATTGCTTTTTGTGAACTGAGATGGTAAAAAAAGAAAGTCCACATCCTAATCTAAAAAGAAGCGTTGATTCATAATCTGCAACTTCTGTAGAATGGACTATAATGTATGTGCTGCTAAATGGTAAGGGCACTAATGGCCACAATCCGTGACATGTTTAATTATACTACCAAAATTGTAATTGATTAAACATCTACCATATCAGAGTATTCAAACTTTTATTGTACTGCAGTGTGAAAAGTTTTTTTACAGACTCCTTCTGACACTTACTCAATAGGTTCATTATACTGCTGGAGGAAAGTGATCCTAAAGGTAAGCATGCCCTTTCCGTTATGTCAGGCTATTTTGAGAATGATGCATGACTGGATGTTCATTAAAGATTGTCCTGGTCTATAGTTACAGTACAATTGCTCATGGTTTCCAATCTCTCAAATCTTTTTCTCTGCTAATTATTTTTCAAGGCCAGTTTTAAAGCTGAACTGTACTGTTTCATGGTTTACAGTGCCTTGCAAAAGTATTTACCCCCTTGACTTTTTCCGTATTTTGTTACATTACATGGATCAGAACACAATAGTCTAAGTTGGTGAAGTGAAATGAGAAAAATATATAAATATAACTACTGTTTAGAAATAGAAACCATAAAATTGGCATGTGCGTATGTATTCACCCCCTTTGTTAAAAAGCCCATAAAAAGCTCTGGTGCAACCAATTACCTTCAGAAGTCACATAATTGGTGAAATGATGTCCACCTGTGTGCAATCTAAGTGTCACATGATCTGTCATTGCATATACAAACCTTTTTTGAAAGACCCCAGAGGCTGTAACAACTAAGCAAGAGGCATCACTAACCAAACACTGCCATGGAGACCAGGGAACTCTCCAAACAAGTAAGGGACAATGTTGTTGAGAAGTACAAGTCAGGGTTAGGTTATAAAAAAATATCCAAATCTTTGATGATCCCCAGGAGCACCATCAAGTCTATCATAACCAAATGGAAAGAACATGGCACAACAGAAAACCTGATTAACTCATAAATGGATAACTATTTGTCGTACTAGGTGTATGACACTATTAACTGCCTGAATAAAGTACGTTTAAAAGCATTTTAATAAAAATTGGTTCTCCACCACATTCAAAAATCAGGCTGGTGGTGCGAGTTAGAGTCTGGAATCTTGTATGAATATGTACCAGCTCTGCAAAACTCACATCTCAGTGAAGAGTATAGAGGCTGAAAAAAAGCCCACAACAGCAAACCTGCCAAAAGACGGCTGCCCACCAAAACTCATGGACCGGGCAAGGAGGGCATTAATCAGAGAGGTAGCACAGAGACCTAAGGTAACCCTGGAGGATCTGCAGAGTTCCACAGCAGAGACTGAATTATCTATACATAGGACGACAATAAGCCGTATGCTCGATAGAGTTAGATTTTATGGCAGAGTGGCCATAAGAAAGCCATTACTTTCAGCTACAAACAAAAAGGCACTTTGTGGTTTTGCGAAAAGGCATGTGGGAGACTCCCAAAATGTATGGAGGAAGGTGCTCTAGTCTAATGAGACTAAAATTGAACTTTTCGGCCATCAAAGAAAACACTATGTCTGGCACAAACCCAACACATCACATCACCCAAAGAACACCATCCCCACAGTGAAACATGGTGGTGGCAGCATCTTGCTGTGGGGATTTTTTTCAGCAGCTGGGACTGGAAAACTGGTTAGAGTTGAGGCAAAGATTGATGGTGGTAAATACAGGGATATTCTTGAGCAAAACCTGTACCACTCTGTGCGTGATTTGAGGCTAGAACGGAGGTTCACCTTCCAGCAGAAAAATGACCCCAAACACACTGCTAAAGCAACACTTGAGTGGTTTAAGGGAAAAATGTAAATGTGTTGGAATGGCCTAGTCAAAGCCCAGATCTCAATCCAGTAGAAAATCTGTGGTCAGACTTAAAGATTACTGTTCACAACCGCAAACCATGCAACTTGAAGGAGCTGAAGCAGTTTTCCAAGGAGGAATGGGCAAAAATCCCAGTGGTAAGATGTGGCAACTGTTTATAGAGACTTATCCAAAGCGACTTGGAGCTGTGATTGCCGCAAAAAGTGGCTCTACAAAGTATTGACTTTAGGGGGGTGAATAGTTATGCACATTGACTTTTTCTGTTATTTCGTCTCATTTGTTGTTTGCTTCACAATAAATAAATAAAAAAACATCTTCAAAGTTGTGGGCATGTTCTGTAAATGAAATGATGCAAATCCTCAAACAATCCATGTTAATTCCAGGTTGCGAGGCACCAAAATACAAAAAAGGCACTGTATGCTGTTTCTTCTTAAGCAATCATTGGGGCACATTTATGAAAACTGTCTAAAAGAAAAGCTGTATTAGATGCTCATAGCAGACAATCTCAGCGCAGCTTTCAATTTTCTAGAGCAGATGGTGAAATGAAAGCTGCGCTGTGATTGGTTGCTGTGGGCAGCAATGTTTTTCTTTTAGATAGTTTCATAAATATTGTCCTTTGTTGTAATGCTCGTGGTCTCTGTCGAGCAGCAGCTGTCCTCTCCTGGTAATCAGGGTGGCTGGAGTACTCACCCCTCCCACAGCACTACTCTCTGTGCCACTTCCAGCTGACCCACATCCTTACTTCTGCTCTTGCTTGTGTGTAGTTCCATAGGGTACTCACAGGTGCACCTCCAACTCTTAAAGGGACAGCGTGCACAATTTAATCTGTTCTCAGTTTATGACAACTCCTTACCCTATAGGAGGGTGCCTGAGCAACCTGCCCTAACCTAAGGCCTGTTTTACAGTGTTGCACAAACTCTGCCTGTCTTGATCTTTCTTTACCCTATGACTATGCTTCTACTTGTTTCCATGGTGCCATGTAACAGTGTTTCTTGACCGACCGGTGTTAGTAGCCACTGAATGGAGACTACTAGAGGTAGTGGGCTGGTGGCACTGCAGTGAAGTCCAGATCCCATATGGGAGACAAGGAGTGAATGCTAATGCATAATTTGGACAATGTCCTTAGGAGGAGCCCTAAGTCAGATCCATTTAGTGGCACAGTGGGTCCACACCCACTGCATTACAGTTGTTTTTTATAATTTAAACAAACAAAACGTTAACTTTCAAATGGAAAATTTTCAATATTTTATTGCACGTTCTGAGTCCAGATCTCTGCTAGCTGTAACTCAGTGGGAAACTACATTGCATTTCCTGGTTGTAAAAATTCATCTTAGTCATTAGCTGATTAAACAGGTACACAGCTCATTACAAGACATGACCTAAATGTAACAGCAATATATGGGTCCCTTGCTCTCAAATAGCTCAGTATAGTGCACCCCTTACATCTCCAGTAATTGTTAACGTCATTAGGTTAATCCCTTGAAGGCAAATTGTCAGCAGCACTATGCTGCCTTCACTGATTTCAATGGTCTGTTGCTGCTGTGATGGCAGTCAGCACTTTCAGAGCACTGACATGCTGAATCCCGCAATGTACGCAAGTGCTAAGAGGCAGGCGACTCTGATGCGGCTCGTTGCCTCCCCGTGGACCGATAATTGTGCATAGGAAAGAAACCTAGGAATCCTGTTGTACATAGGAAAGAAACCTGTCACTCATCGTCTAGGGGCAAGGCAGGGTGGGGGCAGTGAGCGGCATCAGCTCATCTCCCTCGCAGCATTGGCGCACACTGCAGAGTTTGGCAGGTCAGTGCTGACTGCCGTCCCAGAAGTGACAGACCACTGAATTCAGCGGGTCTGTCACTACACTATCCTAGAAAGGAAAGATTAAAGTTTCAATAGAATTAAGTATTTTTCTCCTACAAAAATGTTTTCTTATTAAGGAAGTGTTACATCAACACAAAACAATAAATCCTTGCCTGGCTAGGCGCTGACTATACAGAGATTTTCTCTAACTCGCCTCTACGTCAGTGTTCAAACTGCGGTATTCGGCTTCACTCAGCCAAGCAGTCAGACAGCTTCCTAACTGCGACCAACGCAACCCATTGGTGTCTCGGTCCACCAATACGCCTGATGGTGACTACGCAATACCTTGGGGTGATACGGTCCAACAGTCCTCCTGACTCTATCCCCGAGAGGTCTGCTTTAACCCCCACTGGCCACAGCTGAGATTACCTTGGGCGATGGGGAATACCTGTAGTGGAATCAGGAGGTGGGTGTGGACTGGCAGGTTCCCACTGCCTCTCGCACTTTACCATACAAATCACCACTATTCATATATATATATATATATATATATATAAAAAAAAAATTCATGTGATTATATTACACATGATTATTGTTATTGCCTAGTTATACTATAAAAATACTGCTGAGACCAGCAATGACCCAATAAGTGTTAGAACAACAGTGGCAGCAGTACTAAATGAATTGAGTATATTACTGCCAAAAACGGATAAATACAAGTTCCTCTTTTTTAAATGGTGAGTATTGTAGAAAATAAGGCAAGGACAACTAAGACACAAGAACACATAGTAATATATAGCCCCTGTCTTCTTTAAATCATGTTCCCTGTTACTCGCCGCCTAAGAGCTGCAGAGTCTAAATTAAAACTGCCGGAAACAGCATTACAATCCTTTACTGCAGAGCAGCTCAGTGGGAGAATTGCTTCATTTCTGTTCCTATTATCACACAACCCTAAATGAATGGAAGAACATGCTGTAGAAGAATAAATACATTAAGCTCGCAAACTCCAGGATGCAAATTTCTTTAAAATGAGTTTTATTACATTTATCCAACAGGTTGTTTCACTTCTAATTAGGAAATGTAACCATCAAAACCTAAACCCCAAGGATATGCTGATAACTACTACACCACCTGCCGCATACAGCTGCTCTGCGTCCCAAACCACGTAAGAACTATCTTCAATGGGGTCAGTGGCAAACCATAATAAAGAACCAACCTATAAAATGAACTTTCTCAGTACATCACATTAATGGAGCAAGGCATGACCTAAGTGATTATGATTTCATTATTCCTAGTAGCGGCTATGTCTGTGGTGCAACTCATGGCTCAGGCCATCAACATAAGCCTGTTTTCTGCTGAACTAAACAGTGAAATGTAATCAAAATTTGAGGATAATGTAGAGTAATGAGCCATAAGACAAAAGGCTTGGATGTAAGTTTAGGTCCCTATTGATAAGGTAGCTAAACCACCAAACAGCTTGTGCTTACAGCACAGTATATTCTATTACAGCAATAATAGAGAAATGCATTTTTGACAAATATTTTACCATTTCCATCCACATCTTTCCCAACTCTAGGAATACATTTTGTCATGTTAGACATCAGATTGTCATGGCAAAGCGTTAGCTTTAAAGATGTTTTGCTGCCCACCAGTATATAGTAAAAGAGCAGTGGTTGTGGTGTGACCAAGATATTTGTGCACTACAAACACCAGCTTACATAAAGGGAATGTGTCATCAGAAAATTACCTATTGTTAAAATCACATTTTTATGTTTAACATAGTAACATAGTAACATAGTACATAAGGCCGAAAAAAGACATTTGTCCATCCAGTTCGGCCTGTTATCCTGCAAGTTGATCCAGAGGAAGGCAAAAAAAAAATGTGAGGTAGAAGCCAATTTTCCCCACTTTAGGGGAATAAAAAATTCCTTCCCGACTCCAATCAGGCAATCAGAATAACTCCCTGGATCAACGACCCCTCTCTAGTAGCTATAGCCTGTAATATTATTACGCTCCAGAAATACATCCAGGCCCCTCTTGAATTCCTTTATTGTACTCACCATCACCACCTCCTCAGGCAGAGAGTTCCATAGTCTCACTGCTCTTACCGTAAAGAATCCTCTTCTATGTTTGTGTACAAACCTTCTTTCCTCCAGACGCAGAGGATGTCCCCTCGTCACAGTCCTGGGGATAAATAGATGATGGGATAGATCTCTGTACTGACCCCTGATATATTTAAACATATTAATTAGATCTCCCCTCAGTCGTCTTTTTTCTAAAGTGAATAACCCTAATTTTGATAATCTTTCAGGGTACTGTAGTTGCCCCATTCCAGTTATTACTTTAGTTGCCCTCCTCTGGACCTTCTCCAGCTCTGCTATGTCTGTTTTGTTCACAGGAGCCCAGAACTGTACACAGTACTCCATGTGTGGTCTGACTAGCGATTTGTAAAGTGGTAGGACTATGTTCTTATCACGGGAATCTATGCCCCTTCTGATGCAACCCATTATCTTATTGGCCTTGGCAGCAGCTGCCTGACACTGGTTTTTGCAGCTTAGTTTGCTGTTTATTAAAATTCCTAGATCCTTTTCCAAGTCAGTGTTACCGAGTGTTTTACCATTTAGTATGTACTGGTGACTTGCATTATTCCTTCCCATGTGCATAACTTTACATTTGTCAGTGTTAAACCTCATCTACCACTTATCTGCCCAAGCCTCCAATCTGTCCAGATCCCTCTGTAGTAGTATACTGTCCTCTTCAGTGTAAATTACTTTACACAGTTTAGTGTCATCTGCGAAAATTGACACTTTACTATGCAAGCCTTCTACAAGATCATTAATAAATATATTGAAGAGAATAGGGCCCAATACTGACCCCTGAGGTACCCCACTAGTGACAGTGACCCAATCTGAGTGTGTATCGTTAATAACCACCCTCTGTTTTCTATCACTGAGCCAGTTACTTACCCACATACAGACGTTTTCTCCCAGTCCGAGCATTCTCATTTTATATACTAACCTTTCATGCAGTACAGTGTCAAATGCTTTGGAGAAGTCCAGATATACGATATCCATTGATTCGCCGCTGTCAAGTCTAGAACTTACCTCCTCATACAAACTGATTAAATTAGTTTGACATGACCGATCCCTCACGAAGCCATGCTGATATGGCGTTATTTGCTTATTTCCATTGAGATGCTCTAACATAGCATCTCTAAGAAAACCTTCAAACAGTTTACCCACAACAGATGTTAAACTTACCAGCCTATAGTTTCCAGGCAGTTTTTGGACCCTTTTTGAATAATGGCACCACATTTGCCATGCGCCAATCCTGTGGGACATTCCCTGTCAGTATAGAGTCTGCAAATATCAGAAATAAGGGTCTGGCTCTGACATTACTTAATTCCCTTAGGATACGGGGGTGTATGCCATCCGGTCCTGGTGATTTGTCTATTTTAATCTTTTTAAGTCGCTGATGTACTTCTTCCTGGGTCAGACAGGACACTTTTAATGGGGAATTTATTTTTACATTCTGCATGTCATCTGACAGTTTATGTTCTTAAGTGAATACATTGGAGAAAAAAATATTTAACAGCTTTGCTTTCTCCTCGTCGCTCTCTGCGACTCCCCCCTCATTACTCTTTAAAGGGCCGACACCTTCAGATTTATACTTTTTAACATTTATATAATTGAAGAACATTTTAGGGTTAGTTTTACTCTCTTTGGCAATTAATCTCTCGGTCTCTAGTTTGGCCGCTTTTATTTGTTTTTTACATGTTCTATTTTTTTCTTTATAGTTTTTCAGTGCTTCCGTGCTACCCTCCTGTTTTAGTGATTTATATGTTTTCTTTTTGTCATTTATTGCTTTCTTTACAGTTCTATTTATCCACATTGGTTTCTTTTTGTTCCTTAACCTTTTATTCCCATACGGTATGTACCTCTCACAATGAGATTTTAGGATGTTTTTAAAGATATCCCAGTTTGTGGCTGTACTTTTATTTTTGAGGACTTTGTCCCAGTTAGTTCGGCCTATGGCCTTTCTTAGTTGGCTAAATTTAGCTTTTTTGAAGTTTGGTATTTTTGTTCCTCCCTGTAGAAACGCTCTTTTGAATGATAATTGGAAGATTATTACTTTATGGTCACTATTTCCCAGGTGTCCCCCAACCTGCACGTCTGTTGTTCTGTCAGGCCTATTGGTTAATACTAAGTCCAGTATTGCCGTCCCTCTAGTCGGGTCCTGAACCAGTTAGGAGAGGTAATTGTCTTTGGTTATTGCCAAGAACCTGTTTCCCTTATGAGATATACAAGTTTCAGTTTCCCAGTCTATATCTGGGTAGTGGAAGTCCCCCATAATAACCACCTCGTTATGATTTGCCGCCTCATCTATCTCATTTAGTAGTAGATTTTCTGTGGACTCTGGTATATTAGGTGGTTTATAGTAAACTCCTATTAGTAATTTATTGTTGTTTTTAGCTCCATGTATCTCTACCCACAGTGACTCCACATGATTATGTACCTCACTTATATCTTCACAGAGTGTGGGCTTTAGACAAGACTTTACATAAAGGCAGACCCCTCCTCCTCTCCGGATTTGACGATCCTTTCTAAACAGACTGTAACCCTGTACATTAACTGCCCAGTCATAGCTATCGTCCAGCCATGTCTCAGTTATTCCCACTATGTCTCACTAATTCCAGCTCCCCAGTTTTATTAGTCATTAGTATACATACATTTGAGAGGTTTATGTATATTTTTTACCCTACACCTTTCCTTCTGAACTGTTCTAGTCCCTCCTTCCATTCCTTCCCAGTCCCACTACCTTGCCCCCGGTCTCTATCTGCACTATCTTCCCCTCCTATAATGTAATTTTCCTCCCCCCCAGTCCCTAGTTTAAACACTCCTCCAACCTTCTAGCCATCTTTCTCCCCAGCACAGCTGCCCCATCCCCATTGAGGTGCACCCCGTCCCTACGAT
This sequence comes from Bufo gargarizans, assembly GCF_014858855.1. Lineage (NCBI taxonomy): Eukaryota > Metazoa > Chordata > Amphibia > Anura > Bufonidae > Bufo > Bufo gargarizans. Next base: position 156,667,377 of record NC_058087.1, on the reverse strand, counting down.
AGAGTCTGCAGCCAATAGAGAAGTCGGCCCAGTTCTCCAGGAACCCAAACCCCTCCTTCCTACACCAGTTCTTTTTTAGATTTTTTTGATGATGTTATTTTCAGTTTTCCATATCAATATCTACAGTATATGTAAATTTTAAAAAAACATCTTCTTCTACAGACTTCTTGGTCTGTAGAAATTTCACTACTGCAGTTATCTGCTTATATGTCTCCTAATCCTGCTTGTAATGCTATCACCTCTGTGTATAGCTAAGACAAGAACCACCATTCCACCATTCACAGTATGTGACTGTCAAATCTTATCTATTGTTTCCTTGTACAGTGACCTCTACACAGGGCACAGAGCATGCCTAGAAAATTCTCCCATAGAAGTCAATGAGGTACCCTCCAGACCATTGTGTCTATGGACACAAATGCTTCTTAATGCTTTTTAAATGCTAAGAACCACTCAGGCAAGATGGCCGCCCCCATAATCACATTCAGAAAATAGAATAAATAAATCTGTAATCAGAAAATAAAATAAGGATATGTGTTGCTATCTGGAATTTTTGGTGACACAGAGGTAGCGGCGTAGGGAGGACAATATATTAAGGAGGTCTACAGGAGGTCTTATTTTATTGACAAGTGTTGCAGTGATTTCACCACTATTGTCGGCTGTTTCTAGGCAGAGTGTGAGACCCTTCCTTTGTCTGAAAATGTAGGCCTCTTGCACACGAACGTGTGCGCCCCGTGGTCGTGCTGCGGCCCGAAAATTGCAGCCCGCAATGCACGAACACCCACCGCGGGGCAGCCGCAGCGGATCGTGGACCCATTTACTTTAATGGGTCTGCGATCCGGCTGTTCCGCAAAAAGATAGGACATGTTCTATCTCTTTGCGGAAGTACAGGATGAAACCCTATGGAAGCACTCAGTAGTGCTTCCTAGGGTTCCGTTCCGCACCATTCCGCATCTCCGGATTTGCGGACCCATTGAAGTGAATGGGTTAGCATCCGTGATGCGGAATGCACACGGAACAGTGCCCGTGTATTGCGGATTCGCAAATGCGGTCCGCAATATGGCCACGGCGCGCACACGTTCGTGTGCAATAAGCCTTAAAAGGATGGTTTGACCTGTAAGTCAGAATTAAATAATGGCCGGAATGTGTGTACAATATAAAAAAGAAAACCATTAACCTCTTCCGAGCAGCACCATAACCAGCTCTGATGGTCCCGTCCCCACTGTGATGTCTCATCATTTTCATCACTGAAGCTATTCACCTCAGTGGTGAGATGTCGCCAAGTGGCACATGACCACTAAGGCCAGGGAATAGCTGCATTTTTGCACATGATAAATCACACTTCCAGTTCATCGGGGACAGAAGTAGTGGGGACAGGTCAGTTGGCACTGGAACAGAGCCACTTAGAAGAGGCGAGTGGCTTTTTTTTTTTATTGTACAAACATTCCTGCCATTATTTTAGACAAGAGATTAACATAAGAGACAGTGAGACCATTACATACAGCACTACAGTTAAAAACAGACATGTCCATCAAGTTCAATCAAGATATGGGAGAGGGTGTGAGTTAAGGGAGGGTAAGTGAGAAGCCAGAATTATGGCCATTTTCATAAGCGTTAATGTTATTTAATTCCATCTGCCGGTGATCTCCAGCCATGTACTGCACATGTGCCAAATGTACTGCCGCGAGACTTCAAGGCCAAGCCTGTGTATGTCTTCAATTCCTGCCTCTGTCAATCAAAGTGGTGGGAGTGCGGCCTGTAAAAGAAAGAGCGTTGCAATGAGGTGCAAATGCAATGCCCTTGTTGCACCAAGTGGCTAATTTGTTTATTATTAACCCCTTAATGACTGGCAATATGTGTTTTTATGGCAGTCATTAACAGACTTTATTCAAAGCTGCCATGCTTTTGCTGAGGCCTAGAATAAGCACTGCATGAGGTTGACATCAGGGGTTCAGAATTTTCACTGAGCTGAGCTGATGCTCTAATGACACTGGCCAGCAGGAGCACCAATCTGGTCCATTTAACTCTTTAGAGTATTTAGGGACCCAGGCTTTCCTGCAGCATATTCTGTGCCTCTCTGGGCATACGCTGACAGTATAATGCAATGCACTGAACTGTATAAGCAGAAGGCCTGTTGAAGTCCCCTCATAGAGAATGGTGAAAAAAATAAAAAATAAAGCTTTATTAAATAAAAATAAATCTCCAAGTTAAAATTATACTTTTATTACAATGAAAAAATGTTTTTCAATGGAAGAAAACTGCAAAAGTATAAACCCCTCCACATCTTTGGTATCATAGAGTCTGTAAAAACCCGTACTACACAATTATCATGCAATTTATACTGTGTAGGGAACACTGTAAAAAAAACTAATAAAACAATGCCAGAATTTCTGTTTTTTGCTTATTCGCCAAAAGGGCTTTTGTTTTGTAAAAGTTGCAAAACTTAAAAATAAACTATATGTATTTCATATTATTGTAATTGCACTGACTCAAAGAGTACAAGTTATTTATGCTGAAAAATGACCACTTGAAAATTTATATAAAAAGATTATTTCTCCGTTTTGCGGGCATGTTTTGAGATGGGACCAGCAGCACTAGATTCAGCTGACAAGCGCACATCTCCCATGTTAGCTGGATTTATTTGGAGCGGTGATGTAAAACTACACCTTCATCATACCTGGACAGCCTACAGCTATCAGAGCATGCTGGAAGTTGTGGTTTTGCAACAGCTTGGAGGGCTGCTTATTGGACATCCCTGATTTAGAGGTATGTGGTGACAGATTCCCTTTAATCTCCTGTAGAAGTTCAGTATAATAGCCGGGAAACCATAGGAAATATTTATCAAGACTGGTGTTTTCTTAATATCCCCTGCACAGCCGGAGGATGCATCTAATTTATGGCAAGGTGCAGGCCTCATCATAAATTAGTCGCGTCTTCAGGCAGTCCATGTGCCTAAACTGAAATCTATGGCAGCTGAGCTCGGAGCTGCTGTAGATTTCTGTCTTCATTTATGTAAGTAAACTGGAGAAAATTAAGATAAATGTGCCAGGCCTGTGGGCTCTGCCCCTTCCCTGTGCTCAACATGCCTATTTTTTTGGAATGTACCAACACCACTCTCGTCTACATTTTGTTGCAATAACTTTTAAACAGTCACAAACACGTTTGGATCTTTTTTTCACCAGAAAACTGGTCTAGGGAGGTATATATCTCCCCCAATTTACTGTTATTGAAGGCTACATTTAAGTGGCCATGCATTATACAGTAATACACCTTTATGAAGGAGTAGTATTGTAACGCTCAAGAGTGGCATTACCACATCTGCACCCCACTACTGTCTTTACTGGTTAATCTCATGTCATCATAAAATGTGTAGGCAGATAAGAACCATTTGGCCCATCTAGTCTGCCCAATATACTGAATACTATGAATAGCCCCTGGCCCTATCTTATATGGAGGATGGCCTTATGCCTATCCCATGCATGCTTAAACTACCACTTCTGCAGGAAGGCTATTCCATGCATCCACTACTCTCTCAGTAAAGTAATACTTCCTGATATTACTTTTAAACCTTTGCCCCTCTAATTTAAAACTATGTCCTCTTGTAGCAGTTTTTCTTCTTTTAAATATTCTCTCCACTTTTACCTTGTTGATTCCCTTTATGTATTTTAAAGTTTCTATCATATCCCCTCTGTCTCGTCTTTCATCCAAGCTATACATGTTGAGGTCCTTGAACCTTTCTTGGTAAGTTTTATCCTGCAATCCATGTACCAGTTTAGTAGCTCTTCTCTGAACTCTCTCCAAAGTATCAATATCCTTCTGGAGATATGGTCTCCAGTACTGCGCACAATACTCCAAATGAGGCCTCACTAGTGCTCTGTAGAGAGGCATGAGCACCTCCCTCTTTCTACTGGTAATGCCTCTCCCTATACACCCAAGCATTCTGCTAGCATTTCCTGCTGCTCTATGACATTGTCTGCCTACCTTTAAGTCTTCTGAAATAATGACCCCTAAATCCCTTTCCTCAGATACTGAGGTTAGGACTGTATCACAGATTTTATATTCTGCTCTTGGGTTTTTACGCCCCAGGTGCATTATTATTGCTATTGAACTGAGTGTACCTTATTGTATTTCTAAAACATAACATTTATTTTACTTCATTTAAGATAATGAGACACTTTGGTATAAAACAATGCTGTTGGTGCACTGCTTTACTAGAAGGATGTCAGGTATATCTAGCAGCTGTAGTCCCGTGTATATGGTGCGGCTCTTTGTTAGAGGGGACTCTTGAAATTTGTCTTAATGGGGATGCTCTGCCTAGGATCTATCCCTATGTACGCTAATTCTGGAAGCTGGGAGAACCCTGACAGGCTGTGATCGGGGCACCCGCCCTGAAAAGGGCGACCCCCCAGCCACTGGAACTTCGGGTCTATGGCTATCAAACCCTAACAATAGTCCTTCCTAGTGTACAGATGTCCGACGCATTTCACCATAAGAGATTATGGTTCTTCAGGGACAAAGGATATATCGTCTGAGCGTCAGGTGCAGTGGCAGCACTCCCGCACGTATATTAAGGCAGTGGCAACTTGTGAGTCTATGTGTCTCTTTTTATAGCGCTTTCAGCCCTGCCCATCTGATTAATTAACCTATGGACATAATGCGAGCGCTCCGTAACACCCTCCCACTTACTTGTCATGCAATCCAAAGCGAATGCACGCAATCCTTGAGCCGCTGTAAATAGTTACTCCCAGTCAGCAGCGCTTTGCTCGTAACCAGAAGTGACATCAGTGGTGGCGTGTTAGTAACTATGGGGATCTAACACCGCGTCCCAGGCAGGTCCTTGCAGGACAAAGTATTTATGTACATTCGCCATCACAAACAAGTGTGTAGCGATCAGCAACATTTATCAACGATCTGCTAGGTGGGCACAAACATTTTAGGCCCTTCTTAGCAGACACAAAGTCCATTCTCATAAAAATACATTGAGGTGGAAATATTAGCACATAATTGTGTGAATCATTCCTGCGATGTCATATAGGGGTAACAAAATATTTATGGGAATCCAACATATTCAAAATCAAGTATATTTGGCAGATGTCATATTTGGGCCGGATAGATGTATATGTCTGTTACAAAAATGGCTTATATGAGATATACTCATTCAGACCCTTCGGTGTCACGGAATTTAGTCTATATATCCACTTAGTTTCAGCTCTCAGGATCATCTTGTCCCAGTCTCCGCCTCTCTTTGGTTTGGGGACATGTTGTAGCCCTACAAATTTGAGACAGTTAATATCACCTCCATGACATTGCAAAATGTGGCATGCCACCGATGTATCATTGTCATTAAGGACATCGTTAACATGGTCTCTTATCCGTCGCCTAAATTCCCTTTTTGTTTTGCCCACATTAAATGTCCCTAACGGTTTTTCTAGAGAGGCAGTTACCAGGTCTCTCAGGTGGCTGGAAGTGACTATTAACTAGTCTGTCCCTCAGACTACGTCCCTTTCTAAATGTTATCTGGGCATATGATCCTAGCACTTTGTCCAAATCTGGGTCAGCTTTTAATATGTCCCAGTGTCTGGATATGACTCGCTTTACTTCTTGATGTCCACTATAGAAGGTGCCAATAATTTGAATGTTATTCTGGCCTACAACGGTCTCTGTTCTTTGTTTTTTGGGAACAAGGAGTAGGTCCCGTTTTTCATTGCAAGCAGTTTCATAGGCCGTACGTAAAACTCCGTCGGGATAGCCTTTCTCCCTAAACCTCATTCTCAAATCTGCGGCCTGTTTTTAAAACTTTTTCATCATGGAGCAGTTCCTCAGAAGTCTGAAATATTGGTCTTTAGGAATTCCTTTAGGGAAAGGATGTGTGCTATCCCAGCGGAGAAGGCTGTTGCTTGCCGTACTTTTGCGGTATACTGTGGTGATAATGCTCTGGTCTGGGCCTCTTTCAATTAAAACATCAAGGAATGGTAGTGCATTTTTGTCACATGTTGATGTGAAATTGAGACCCAGATCATTGTTATTGATCACCGTCACAAATTCCGCAAAGGACTCTTCGGTCCCTCTCCATAGAACAAACACATCATCTAAGAACCTCAGCCAAAGAACTACCTTATCCTGCCACTCTTCCATTTTTTCAGACCCAATGTAATTGGCCTCCCACTAGCCCAGGAGTAAATTTGCGTATGATGGCGCACAAGAACTGCCCAACTGCCCTGAGCTGGTGGTAGTGGCGATTGTCAAAGATAAAGTAGTTCCTTGTAAGGCTGAAGTTCAATAGATCCAAGACAAATTGATTGTGTGAGGTTAGTCTTTTATCACGCATGGATAAGTAGTACTCCACTGTATTTAGACCCAGGTTATGTCTAATAGAACTGTAGAGTGCCTCTACATCTATGGACGCAAAGATTATTGTGTCATCCAAACATACACCATTTAGTCTCAACAAAAGGTCAGATGTATCATGTATGTAGAATAGAAGTGCTACTACAAATGGTTGAATAATCTTGTCAACATAGATACCTACTTTTTGCGCTTTTGCTAGTTCACAGCTAAGCTCTTTTAATACCTTTGGGTGTATCCCATCAGGCCCCTGTGACTTATTCGTATTAATTTAAGACAGCTGACTTCGAACCTCTTCCTCTGTAAAGACACATGCATCAAAAGATTCATTAGTCTTCCTCCCTAACTGAGGTCCTTTTCCTTAATTTTCCTTTGTAAAAACTAAACAGAAGTATTCATGTGTATTTTTTTCAGGTCCAAACACTGTGCATTTCCTATTTTGTAACTGTTTATGTTCACGTGTAATGTGCCTGGTTCACCAGCAGGTGGTAACAACATGGCAGCTACAGGTACATAGAATGGATCTTACCATTCCATTCGAACCCCCCTCTCTGGAGGAGTTGGCGAATTCCACTTCCTGCAGGAAGGGTGGGTCCTAGTTTAGTTGCAGTCTAGCTTACACCCTGCTAGGGGAAGGAAGCAAGTACTGGGCACGTCTCTGCTGGATGTGCCCAGGCCAAGCAAAACCAAGCCAGCCAGAGCACCTTCAGCTCCGCTGGATATGGAGGCCACAGTTTGGAGCCTCAGGAGCCAGGAGGAGATTTCCCTTGCCTAATTAAGAGACAGACTACAAAGAGATAAGTTGCAGCATAAAGAAGAAGCCAACTTACAAAGTCAGCCTGTCAGTACAGCAGAAGTAGCAGAGTTCAGTTTTCCTGCCAGAGTTAAACGCTAAAGCCTGCTGGAACCAAGACAAAGTCTGTAAACCGTTTTGGAGAATGTTTATGCAATATAAAGCTGCTATTGATCTTCATACCAGGTCTGGACTCAAGTTACTTCTTTCATCCCTCACTTGCTACCCCCTATTTGTCTGCTTCGGTGCCAATGCCTGGGGTCCAGTCATATCCAGGTAAGAGCACAGTGACACTAAACATAAAGGAACATTTTTGGGCCACTCTATATCCACTTGGCCATTCCTACACCTGGGTACTCGGGTCATCTTTAGGGCCCCAGGGGGCGGCCCATTGCAGTATATGAATTGACATAGATCAGGTTCCGTCAGGAAAGCATCCCCAAAGGTTTTGCTTTGGAAAGGTTTCAGTGTTCTGTGGGGACTCGCTCTGGTAGACAGGATTAGCGGACACAGTATAGAGGCAACAACGAGTTCTTTGGACCAAACAGTTCAGTGTTTTATTTTCACTTTAGGCAAGTGACAAACAGTCATATTCAAACAAAAAGTCACCTTGCGGTGTTGGTGGTAATTCACACCACACAGCAATTCTGCCTCAAAGAGTCCTTGCTGATAGCAGCACCAAAGTGTACGCCAAACAGGTAGCAAACCTTTATCCAGACACATGGCTCCCAGATCCCAACACAGAAACCTGGCTTCTGAGCCCAGCTGCCTTTTTAAGGACAGCCAGGTGCTGCCAAAACCTGGACCAGCACTTAAAATCCGGTCCGGTATTTGACCTCACCTGGCTGTAAATCAGCCCTGCAGCACATGCTGGGAGGAAAATACCTGTTTTTCCAGACCAAATCTCTCACTGTGTCACATACCCCCCCTTTGTTTAACCCTGAGGGGGTGAACACACGCCAGACAATGACCCCCGGGACAGGGCATCCGCGTTTCATGTAACTGGCCTGCCCTGTGTTCCACTGAAAACGCAAAGTTTTGTAGGGAGAGAAACCATCAGGTGACCCGGGCATTTCTGTCCTTTGCCTGCCTCATCCACTTGAGAGGGGAGTGGTCAGTCACCAGGTGGAATTTTCTCCCCAATAAATAATAGTGGAGAGATTCTAGTGCCCACTTGATAGCCAGGCACTCTCTCTCCACTATACTATACCGAGTCTCGGCTGGGGTGAGCTTAAGGCTGAGGAAGACAATGGTATTCTCCTCCCCGCTGACTTCCTGAGACAGTACAGCACCGAAGCCTACTTCGGAGGCATCAGTCTGTTCTACAAACTCCTATTGAATTCGGACGTCACCAAAACCAGTGACACAGGGCCAACTTTAAAAAAGTGAAAAAAGCCTCTTCCGCCCGCTCATCCCTGCGAACCATCACTGACTTGTGTCCCTTCAAAAGTCCTGTAAAAGGAGCAGCAAGAGTAGCAAAGTGGGGAACAAACCTCATGTAATAGCCCACCATTCCCAGGAATGACTTTATTTTCCGGGTGGTGACAGGTCGGGGCCAATTTCTTGTCGCTCTATTTTGTTCACTTGGGGTTTGATGACTCTGCGCCCAAAGATATACCCCAGGTACTTAGTCTCTTTTAACCCTATCGCACATTTTTTTGGGTTAGCGGTTAGGCCAGCTTTCCGAAGGGAGTGCACTACAGCCTGCACTTTGGGCAAGTGACTTTCCTAGTCGGTACTGTGGGTGACAGTATCGTCCAGGTAAGCCAAAGCATACCGACGATGTGGGAAGCACAATGTTTATTAGTTGCTGAAAAGTGGCAGGGGTGCCATGCAGACCAAAGGGTAAGACCTTATATTGATACAGCCCCTCAGGAGTAATGAAGGCAGTTTTCTCTTTGGCAGCCTCCATTAAGGGCACCTGCCAGTACCCTTCCATGAGGTCCAAAACAGAAAAATACCGGGCTTGTCCTAACCTCTCGATGAGTTCATCCACCCAGGGCATAGGATACACATCGAATTTGGAAACCTCGTTAAATTTTCGAAAGTCGTTACAAAACCTCAACGTCCCGTCCGGCTTGGCTATCAATACTATAGGACTGGTCAACTCACTTTTTGACTACTCAATGACGTCTAGCTGAAACATTAGCTGCACCTCCTCTGATATGTCTTGTCGCCGAGCCTTGGGCACCCGTTATGGTTTATGGTTTTAATTGGACTTTTGACTGAGGCTCAGTGACAATGTCATGCTGGATTATGGAAGTGTGTCCAGGGAGGTCCGAGAACACATCCGTGTTCCGACTAATGAACTCCCTGGGATCCTGAGTCTGTTTAGAGAAGAGGCTGACAACAATTTTTACTGTGCCAGCCGCCTCTCTTTCATCAGACAGAGGGGTCATTACCTCTTTTAGAAAACCCAGCCGCAGGTTGTCTTCTGTACAGGTTTCCCTATCTTTCCACGGTTTGAGTAAATTCACATGGTAAACCTGCTCCAACTATCGCCGCCCTGGCTGCTGTACCTTGTACTTAACATCTCCAATTTTCTCGAGTACCTCATAGGGCTCCTGCCACCTAGCTAGGAACTTACTGTCCATGGTCGGCACCAGAACCAAAACCCGATCACCCGGGTTAAAGATTCTGGGCTCGCTGAGCTGCCTCCATATGCTTCATAACAAGAGGCAACACTATCTCTATCCGATGCATCTTGGATCTGGGTAACATACTCAATTACACTTTTATGTGGAGTGGGTTGTTTGTCCCACGCATCTTTGGCCACGTCCAAGAGACCGGGGTGTCTGCCATATAGCAGTTCGAAGGGCAAGAACCCAGTAGAGGCCTGGGGTACCTCTCGCACTGTGAACATGAGATAGGGCAGAAGGAGATCCCAGTCCTTTCCATATTTAGACACTACCTTTTTCAACATACTTTTAATGTTTGGTTAAACTGTTCTACCAGACCGTCGGTTTGCAGATAGTAAATGGACGTTTTATGTGCAGCAACTTGCAGAGTTCCCTCATCAACTTGGACATAAAAGGGGTCCCTTGGTCGGTCAGAACCTCTTTAGGTAGTCCTACTCGGGAAAACATCTCCATTAACTCCTTAACTATGAGTTTGGCTGAGGTACAGTCATGTGAAAAAATTAGGACACCCTTTGAAAGCATGTGGTTTTTTGTAACATTTTTAATAAAAGGTTATTTCATCTCCGTTTCAACAATACAGAGAGATTAAAGTAATCCGACTAAACAAAGAAAACTGAAGAAAAGTCTTTTCAAGATCTTCTGTAAATGTCATTCTACAAAAATGCCTATTCTAACTGAGGAAAAAGATAGGACACCCTTGCCCCTAATAGCGAGTGTTACCTCCTTTGGCTGAAATAACTGCAGTGAGACGGTTCTTGTAGCCATCTACCAGTCTTCGACATCGGTCTGAGGAAATTTTACCCCACTCCTCAATGCAGAACTTTTTCAGCTGTGAGATGTTTGAGGGGTTTCTTGCACGTACAGCCCTTTTCAAGTCACCCCACAGCATCTCAATGGGATTCAAATCTGGACTTTGACTTGGCCATTCCAGGACTCTCCATTTCTTCTTTTTCAGCCAATCTTTGGTTGATTTACTAGTATGTTTTGGGTCATTGTCATGTTGCATGGTCCAGTTCCGCTTCAGCTTTAATTTTCTAACTGATGGTCTCACATGTTCTTCAAGCACCTTCTGATACACAGTAGAATTAATCGTGGATTCTATGATGGTGAGCTGACCAGGTCCTGCTGCAGCAAAGCAGCCCCAAACCATGACACTTCCACCTCCATGCTTCACAGTTGGTATGAGGTTCTTTTCTTGGAATGCTGTGTTTGGTTTACGCCAAACATGTCCTCTGCTGTTGTGTCCAAATAATTCAATTTTGGACTCATCTGTCCAAAGAACATTATTCCAGAAGTCCTGGTCTTTGTCAACTTTATCTCTGGCAAATGTCAGTCTGGCCTCGATGTTTCTCTTGGAAAGCAAAGGTTTCCTCCTTGCACACCTCCCATGCAAGTTAAACTTGTACAGTCTCTTTCTGATTGTAGAGGCATGTACTTCTACATCAACAGTAGTCAGAGCCTGCTGTAGTTCTCGAGATGACACTTTAGGGTTTTTGGAGACCTCTTTTAGCATCTTGCGGTCTGCTCTTGGGGTGAACTTGCTGGGGCGACCAGTCCTGGGCATGTTGGCAGTTGTTTTGAAAGCCCTCCACTTGTAGACTATCTTCCGGACAGTGGAATGGCTGATTTCAAAATCTTTTGAGATCTTTTTAAATCCCTTCCCAGACTCATAGGCTGCTACAATCTTTTTTCTGAAGTCCTCTGACAGCTCTTTTGCTCTCACCATGGTGCTCACTCTCACTTCAACAGTCAGGAGCACACCAAACTAAATGTCTGAGGTTTAAATAGGGCAAGCCTCATTCAACATGCAGAGTAACGATCTACTAATTATGTGCACCTGGTGTGATATACCTGTGTGAGATCTGAGCCAATTTAAGAGGGAATACATGTGAGGGTGTCCTATCTTTTTCCTCAGTTAGAATAGGCATTTTTGTAGAATGACATTTACAGAAGATCTTGAAAAGACTTTTCTTCAGTTTTCTTTGTTTAGTCGGATTACTTTAATCTCTCTGTATTGTTGAAACGGAGATGAAATAACCTTTTATTAAAAATGTTACAAAAAACCACATGCTTTCAAAGGGTGTCCTAATTTTTTCACATGACTGTATGTCGCAGTGGCACTGCCTCTGGGTATCGAGTTGGCGAAGTCTAGAAAGACTAAGATGTGTTGATGCCCTCTGGCGGACTATGACATCCAACGGTACTTTGATAATCGGGAGAGGTACTAGGGTACTACGGAAATGTGGCTGGGGGCTAGTTATCTGGCAGGTCTGGCAAGACTTACAAAACTCTTGCACTTCTTTGAATATGCTAGGCCAGTAAAACCGCTGTAGAATACGATCCAGAGTTTTCTGCAGCCCCAGGTGACCTCGAGATCGTGTTGGTGGGCTAGATCTAACACAAGCTTGCAATAATCCTTGGGGACCACCAACTGTTCAATAGGTTCAGGCCGTAGTTGGATTACCCAATACAACATATATGAACCACAAAATGGAGAAACACTGACTCTGCCCCAGGTTGTTGTAGTTCACCATCTACTATTAACACATTTTCCCAGGTGCAGGATAGGGATGGGTCCCGACGTTGGGCGGTACAAAAAATTATACCAGGAGACATTGAGGTCTGCCAATTCAGGACCCGACGGCAAGTTCTTCACGTCTCCCACCATCACACTTAGCGGGGTTGCCTCCCCCTCTTCCACAGAAGTGGCGGTCAACCCTACCGCTGGCCCTTCAGGCTCGGGGTTCCCAGGGTTCTGGTCTCCCCCTAAGCCGGGCCACTCTGCTAGGGTTACCCCTGTCTCATGGGTATCAGTCACTGCCATAGCAGGCCACAGTGCTGGGAAGCCCGGGAAGTCTCTCGCTATTATGAGTTCATAATGTAAATTTGTGGCGACGACCACCTCATGAGTTCACCTGCCGGCCACTGTGGACAGAGACACCAGGGCGGTGGGATAGTCCTTTAATTCTCCATGGATGCACGCGACCCTGACTTTTTGGCCAGTATACTCGGTGGGCTGCACCAGGGAAGCTCTTACCAAGGACACCAGACTCCCTGAGTCCAGCAGAGCTACCGCCAGAGTGTCTCCCACTTCCACCTGGCACAGGTGGCTATTGTCTATAGTCTCTGGGCACACAGCTTCCAGGCATACAGGGAGTGGTGGTAGCCATAGTTAGTATCCATGGGTTTGCCACGATGGGGACAGTCGGCCCTTATGTGGCCATGCTCATGACACCGCCAGCAGACTAACGAAGCTAGGTCTGTAGAGGGTATATCCCGGGCGGGTTTTGCTAGGGAGGAGATTTCCGGGGTTTGATTGCCCCCCTCCCAAAAGAAACCCCCTGTAGAGTCCTGGTTGCCTCATAGCACTCCACAATTTCGACCATCTCAAGGGCATTACCAGGAGACACCTGGCCGATCCAGTGCTGGAGAGGGTACGGCAAAGCCCTCCAGAATAAATCAGCCAACAGACGGTCCAGCCTGGCAGTGCAACTCAGCACGTCAGGCTACAGCCATTTTTGCAATCGGTATAACAGATCATAATACTGAGCTCTCACGGATTTAACAGGGTTAAACTCCCACTGATGCACCCGCTGGGCCCGGACCAAGACATTCACCCCCAGTCTTGCCAGAATCTCACCTTTTACTGTCATGTAATCGGCCGCTTGATCATCTGGTAAGTTCAAAAACACCTGCTGGGGTCTGGATGCCAGGAACAGAGCGACGACCTTAGCCCACTGATTTCGGGGTAGTCTCTACCTCATGGCCACCTTCTCGAACACCGCAAGATGGGTCTCGATGTCTTAGGGATCGCCGCATGGACCGCTTTTTGGGCATTGTGGACGCTCTGGGATGCTCCTGCTGTTTGTAAAGTCATCACATGTTGCAATAGCAGCTGGTTGGTAGAGATGGCCTTGTGGTTCGCCCAGCGGTCGTTTCGCGGTTAACTTTGCTCGTTCGCGATTGGCCGAACATGCGAACATATGGCAATGTTTGCATGCGCCATATTCTTTTGCATTGCGCTGAACTTTGACCCATGACACATCCATCAGGTGAGACAGGACATTAAATTGAGACGTTTCAGCACATTGACACACCTCCACCCTATAACATAACCCGATCTGGCAGCCATTTTACATTCTGTGTTTTGCCAGTGTAGGGAGAGGTTGCTTTGTGGAGCAGGGACAGACTGTTAGGGACACCAAATGCTAGCTAATAGTGCCAAAAAAGTCCTTTTATGGACTGGTATAGGTGTGCTATCAATCGGTGTGATATACAGAGTGGTGTGATATACTTATAATATACTTTCTAACATAGAAAGTATATTATAGTGCATTAGTATTGTGCAGCAGTTGTGTGCGGTTCTGCTGCGATACCACAGCTATATAGAGGGACAAACGCTATTGGAATAACTAATTGCAACTGGTGTGATATACTTGTTTCCCCCCAAAAAACTAATTTAGGGGTGTGATATACCTATAATATACTTTCTAACATAGAAAGTATATTATAATGCATTTGTATTGTGCAGCAGTTGTGTGCTGTTCTGCTGCTATACTGCATGTATATAGAGGGACAAGCGTTATTGGAACAACTATTTGCAATGGGTGTGATATACCTGTTGCCCCCCCCAAAAAAATGATTGAGCGGTGCGATATACCTGCTTCCACAAAATACTGATTAAGGGGTTTGATATACCTGCTTCCACAAAATACAGATTGAGGGGTGCGATATACCTGCTTCCACCAAATATTGATTCAGGGGTTCTATATACCTGTTTCCACAAAATACTGATTGAGGCGTGGGATATACCTGCTTCTAGAAAATACTGATTAAGGGGTTCTATATACTATACCTGCTACCAGAAAATACAGATTGAGGGGTGTGATATTCCTGCTTCCACCAAATATTGATTGAGGCATACGATAACACCGGCTTCCACAAAATACTGATTGAGGGGTGCGATATACCTGCTTCTACAAAATACTGATTAAGGGGTTCTATATACCTCTTTCCACAAAATACTGATTGAGGGGTGTGATATACCTGCTTCCACAAAATACTGATTAAGGGGTTTGATATGCCTGCTTCCACAAAATACAGATTGAGGGGTGCGATATACCTGCTTCTACCAAATATTGATGTAGGTGTTCTATATACCTGTTTCCGCAAAATACTTATTGAGGGGTTTGATATAACTGCTTCCACAAATTACTGATTGAGGGGTGCGATATACCTGCTTCCACCAAATATTGGTTCAGGTGTTCTATATACCTGTTTCCACAAAATACTGATTGAGGGGTGCAATATACAAGCTTCCACCAATTACTGACTGAGGCCTGCGATATACCTGCTTCCACAAATACTGCTCTTCTCTATGGACTTAGGGTCATTTAGAAAATGACAGGCAGAGGAAGAGGCAGGCCAGGGGTGGTAGGGGTTGGGCGGGTGCATCAGGCCGAAGCCTAAGTGGAAAGTTGTAGAAGGTGCGTGCGATTATGTCAAAGGACACACCAGAGTTGGTTGAGTGGCTCACTCAGCCTTTAGCTTCTGCACCCTCCTCATTCTCTGCTGTGTGCACCCTCAAAGACACCACCACCACCACCATAGCGCCTCCACTCGAGTCAGAGGAATTATTTTCCCATCCATTCCCAGACCTTAACAATGCGCAGCCATTCTTGGCATCGGATGACGAAGAGGGGATAGAAACGGCCGACACCCAGCGGTCTGACGACAGTACCCAGATCAGCCCAAGGAGGGTGGTCCCCGCTGTTACTGCCTACTTTGAGATCTCTAATGTCAGTAGTGGTAAAGGTGACGATGATGATGTGTTGATGGACGTCACGTGGGTGCCCACAAGAGAGGAAGAGAGGGGAGTTCAGAGGGAGAGACGGAACAGCGGATAGGGAGGAGAAGGAGGAGAGGTAGACAGAACTCGCAACGCACAGGAGGCAAAAAGCAGACTGCAAATGTATCTGGAGCGAGCCATCCACCATGCACGGTCACATTTTGCACTTCCAGGACGCCGGCACATAGATCCACAGTGTGTTTTTTTTTTTACGTGTCAGCTGCTGACAATAGTGTTGCCATCTGCAGCCTGTGCTGTCAACGCATAAGTCGCGGTAAGCCCAACACTCACCTAGGGACGACCGCCTTAAGAAGGCACCTGGCCTCCCATCACTGAGCTCAGTGGGAACAACGCTGTCAGAACCCACAAAGCCACACTCCCAGTGCTCCCTGTTCTGCCTCTTCTCCTTCTCCTCTCTCCTCCCATTTGTCCTCCACATCGCTATTGTCGCATTCATCTGGCAGAAGGTAGGCTTCCTTGGCCCAAATTTTCGAGCGTAAAAAGTTTATGACGCCGGATAACCCTCTTGCCCAACGGCTGACCACTGGCTTGTTGGAACCGCTAACCTGCCAACTACTGCCATATAAACTGGTGGACTCGGAGGCCTTCAGAAAATTTGTGGCCATTGACACACCGCAATGGAAGGTTCCCGGAATTTCTCCCAGAAGGGCATCCCAGAGTTATATGGCCCTGTTCAGCGGCAATTGAATTTATCTCTGGCACACAGTGTTGGTACCAAGATACATCTGACTGCAGACATGTGGTTTAGCAAACACGGGCAGGGAAGGTCCATAAACTTTAACTGCCCACTAGGTGAACCTTCTGACGGCCATCAAGCATGTAACCCGTGGCACCCGTGGGGATTTGGTGCTACCGCCATGGATTGCATGCAGGCCTGCCTCTTCTTCTCCTCCTCCTACTCCATCCTCCGTCTCCTCCTCGGCTGACTCCTCCTTTTCCACTGCTACTGCCTCTTCCACTGCACGCCCTAAGCTCCCCAGAATCTATTCGACGTGCCAGGTGAGACATTGCCATGCTGTGCTGCGGCTATTGTGCTTGGAAGCCAAGAGCCTCGCCGATCCTGCACTGCTTTCTGCTCTGCGGTCACAGGCCGATTAGTGGCTCAATTTGACAGCTGTTAAAGTTGTGTGCGACAATGGTGCCAATCTGCTGAGCGTGCTGAAACAGGGCAAAATGACACACGTGCCATGCATGGCACACATCCTGATCTTAGTCGTGCAGAAATTCGTTGCCAAATACCCCAGGGTCCAGGACATTTTGCGGCAGGCCAAGAAAATCTCTGGCCATTTTAGAAGATCTTACACAGCCATGGCTCACCTTGCTGACGTTCAGCGGCGACTCCACCTGCCCGTCAGACGTCTGATTTGTCACAGCACGACGCGATGGAACTCCACCTTGTATATGCTTGATAGGCTGCCTGTACGAACTCTGCAGCAGGACAGGTTCTGGGGAGCTTGGTTTCTTTTCAGGGCTCCAGTGGCTGTGCGACGCATACAGACTTCTTCAGAGATTTGATGAGATCAAGTCGCAACCAGGGAACCATCAGTGACATCGTACCTTACGCCTTCTTTCTGGAGCATGCATTGCATCTTGTCATTGATCAAGCCATCGAGGAGCAGGAGATGGAAGATGAGTAGGGGGGGCTACTCCATCTGAGACAAATCAGCAGGAGTCTGAAGAGGAGTCAGAGGAGGATGGTGACTAGGGGAAGTAGGAGGAGCAAGAAGAGCAGGCTTTGAGGGGGACTTTAAACTTTGTGGGGGTCCCTGGTGTTGTCTATGGCTGGGGGGAGGAGACCGAGGACGACATTCTTCTAGGCAATGAGCAGGAGCCAGGGCGCTCCACCGCTTCCAATTTAGTGCAAATGGGGGCCTTCATGCTCCAGTGTTTGAAGAGGGACCCCCGTATAGAAAGCATAAAGGTCAATGACCAGTATAGGGTGGCACGTACTTAGACCCCAGGTACAAACACAAAACCATAGACATGTTGCCAGTATCACAGAGGACTGTCAGAATTCAGCATTTCCCTGCCTTGCTGTGAGAGATCCTGCATTCTGCTGTTAGAGGCGCTGGCAGAGGAATTTCCACCCACAGAGAAATAGGTGCGGGTACCAATCCTACCGCGCCTGCAAGAAGAGGGCTGGTTTGAAGATGCGTTGGTCACTTCGGATATGAGATCATTCATGCCGCCAACCCATAGAGAGCCACCCTCCGGATCCAGCCTCAGGAAACGCCTAGACTGACAGGTGTCCGACTACATTGGTTTAACGGCCGATGTGGACGCTCTGAGAAGCGAGGAACCCCTTGACTACTGGGTGTGCAGGCTTGACCTATGCCGAGTGCTGGCACAATTTGCCATGGAACTCTTGGCTTGCCCCTTGTTGGGTGTTCTATCCGAAAGGACCTTCAGCGCAGCAGGTGGGATCGTGACCGATAAGCACACTCGCCTAGCTACCTTTCTAAAAATGGAGGCATGGATCTCGGAGGAATTCAACACCTGTGATGACCACGTGTAATTGAATTTCTTCATGCCAGCCCACACATATCCGCCACTATCCAGAACAAAGAATGGTCCTTGTCTTATGTATATACAGCGGCATAAAAGGCCTTTTCTGTCAGGTGAATTTCTAATTTTTGGGGCCTCTATTCCAGAGGCCTACAGTAACATTTTTCATCCAATGACCACCTAATGTACCTCCAGACACATAATCGCTAGTTCTTTTCTGTCAGTTAAATGCCAAATTTTTGGGGCCTGTACTGGCCTACAGTAAAATGTTTAGCCAGTGACCGCCTAATGTACCTCCAGCCACATAATCACTAGTGTTAAGTGCGAATATTCAAAAATCTAATTTTAATCGCTAATATCGGCACTTTGAGAATTTGCGAATATTTAGAATATAGCGCTGTATAGTCGTAGATTCGAATATATATATTTTTTTCCACAATACACATGATACCTCCCTGCTTCTAGCTTGTGGGCCAATGAGAAGACTGCAAGAGCTTAACAATTTCCCTAGCAACCAATAGGAAAGTTGCCTACCCCTTACTATATAAGAGAAACTCCCCACAGCTATTTTGTTCTGTTTAATGCAGTTGTGAGACAGAGTACGACTGCCCTTACCCAGCACCCGAGAGTCAACCACTGGCGGGAGTGTGAATAGATGCAGGGTTGTCACAGCAGCACCAGCAGCAGTGCGCAGGGGACAGCAGCTCCTGTCACTGTCCTGCAGCCACCCCACCCCCTTTCAACAATGCATTCCCACTCCCTCTCTTAGAGGTACTGGTACCGGCAGCAAGACCTCTGCCTCCTCTATCACCTCCACTGCCGTCTGGTGCCAGCCTTCGGTTGCTGATGCATTTGAACGCACCATGCCCTTCGCCCCCCGGGACCGCCGTGTGCGTTCACTCAATTGGCTCCTGGCAAAGGATATCGCCCAACATCTGCTGCCCTTCAATATTGTGGACTGCAATCCATTCCGACAGATGTTGGAGCAGGCCCAACCCAGATGGCGTGTCCCCAGCCGCCATTTCTTTGCCAGGAACGGCGTCCCTGCCCTACACCAGCACATTGTGCAGAATGTATCCCTGTCGCTGGATCACACTGTCAGCGACAGAGTGCATCTGACAATAGATGCCTGGACCAGCAGACATGAGCATGAATGATACATCAGTTTTACAGCCCATTAGATGTCCCTCTATGGCGCCGGGGAGGGATCATCAGATGTGGCTGCATCTCAGTTTGTGGTGCCGCCCCGCGGTGTCCGGGGGAGAACTGCTGCTACACAAGTGTGGGGCACGTCCGCTGCCAGGCCATGCTCCAGCTTGTGAGCTTAGGGGAACATAGAAACACTCGGCCTGATGTTCTGGCCGCCCTCCAGGCTCAGGTCAAGTAGCGGCTCAGGTCAAGTGGCTTCGGGATGAAGGCTCCAGGCAGGTATGGTTGTTTGTAACAACGGCGGCAACCGCCTCGCCGCCCTCAATGCTGGCAGTCTAACACACGTGGCCTGCATGGCACATGTCCTCAACCTTGTGGTACAAAAGTTGCTACGCACATACCTAAGGTTGAGTGACATTGTGTAATGTGTACGTAGGATTGCCAGCCACTTCGTACGCTCCCCAACCGCCACCGCATTCCTGTCCAAACTGCAGCCGTACAACAGCCTGCCACCTCACAGGCTGATTGTTGACAGCGTGACGCAGTGGAACTCCACATGCTGGAGAGGTTGTGGGAGCAGCAACGGGAGGTAAAAGAATACCTGCTGGACCAATGCACTTCCCGGCCATCACAGCCACTCCCCTACATTACCAATGCGGAGTGGGGGCAGATACACCAGGTCTGCCACGTGTTGGCCCCATTCGAGCAGGCAACCAAGATAGTGGGCAGGGAGCATGTCGGCCTCAAAGACGTGCTCCCCATAGTGTTCCTGCTGGACAGGACACTAGATTGCCTGCTTGATGCTGGGCCTGGCCTTGGTGGAGCAAGAAGAGGCAACAATGCTCCACCAAGGCCAGGCCCAGGACGAGGAGAAGGAGGAGGAGGAAGAATTTGTTGAGGAGTTTACCAACGTCCAGGAGTCTGTCCCTGGTCAGGAGGGAGAGCCGATGCTGGGGGCACCGTTAGTCCGGGAGTGGGGCAGCTCCCACAGGGAGCAGCAAAAGCAGAAGCAGGAGGACCAAGATGTCATGGTCCCGCCAGCCAAGAAGAGTTACAGCGGGCTGTCCTCTTCCCCATGGCTGCCCACATGCTACGATGCCTCGGGAGGGACCCCCGGATCAAGAAAATTGAGGAGAGGGATGATTTTTGGTTGGCTATTTAAACCCTCGCTGTAAGGGAAACTGGAGCAGTTCATCCCAGCTAGCCGGAGGGATGCCCGTATGAATAACCAGCCTCACACTCCAGTTCTCCCTGCCCATCTCACCAAGCAGGTGACTGGCCCATGCAGCTCCAGCTGAGTAGGTGATCTTATGGGTGAGAGGAGGTTGTTCTACCAGTCTGCGCGATCCAATAGCGTCAGCAGCAGTCACCACCAGCGGCTGGCCCACATGGTGGCAGACCACATGGGGTCCGTCGGTGCTTCCGACAGCATGAGCACCAATGACCCCATGGAGTACTGGGTTGCCAGGCTGGACACCTGACGTGAGCTAGCTCAGTATGCGCTGGAAGTACTTTCTTGCCCACACTGCAGCGTATTGTCTGAGTGGACATTCAGCGGGGCAGGTGGGGTGGTCACCGACAAGCAGACCCGTCTGTCCACTTACTCCGTGGACAGACTGACATTTATCAAAATGAACGAGTCCTGGATCGGCAGCAAATTCTTGGCCGTCGGTTCCGGGAGCTGAAGGGTCCCTTGTCAATCCCTCTCCTAGGCTCTCTCTCCCAGACTTTGCAGTTTTTTAACTTTTGGATATATTTCTTGATGATTTTATTTTATTTATTTTTTCTAATCAATGAGTTTATTTATATATTTTTTCATTAATTTATTAACCCCTTAAAGACCCTGCCATATTTCACCTTAAGGACCAGGCCATTTTTTGCAAATCTGACATGTGTCACTTTATGTGGTAATAACTAGGGTTGAGAAAACCCGAACTGTAAAATTTGGGTTCGTACCAAACTTTATGACTTTTGGACCCCGGACCCGAACATTTCAGTAAACGTTTGGCTTTGGTGTTCGGCAAGTTAATGGCGCTTTTTGAAAGGCTGCAGAGCAGCCAATCAACAAGTGTTTAAGGCCTCATGCACACGACCGTTCTTTTTTAAGGTCCGCAAAAACGGGGTCCGTAGGTCTGTGATCCGTGACCGTTTTTTCGTCCGTGGGTCTTCCTTGTTTTTTGGAGGATCCACGGACATGAAAAATGAAAAAAAAATCTAAGTCAAGTTTGCCATTGAAATGATAGGAAAAAACGGACACGGATCACGGACACGGATCACGGACACGGATGACAATCTTGTGTGCATCCGTGATTTTTCACGGACCCATTGACTTGAATGGGTCCGTGAACCGTTGGCCGTGAAAAAAATAGGACAGGTCATATTTTTTTCACGGCCAGGAAACACGGATCACGAATGCGGCTGCCAAACGGTGCATTTTCCGATTTTTCCACGGACCTATTGAAAGTCAATGGGTCCGTGAAAAAAAACGGAAAACGGCACAACGGCCACGGATGCACACAACGGTCGTGTGCATGAGGCCTTACTCTGTGCCCTTAGAGGCCATCACAGCCATGCCTACTAATGGCATGGCTGTGATTGGCAAGTGCAGCATGTTACCCAGCCTCTATATAAGACGGAGTCACATAGCGCTGCACATCAATCTGCTCTTAGTAGTGTAGGGAGAGGATGCTGATGCTGTGAGGGAGAGAATAGGAAAGAAACTTTCATCAGAACTGCAATTAAAAGAACTTTTATCCATCCGTTAGGTGGGCGTCAGCGGCCATTTTATGCAAGCTCAGTGCACCAGCACTGCATATGTGCTTTTGTGACATTCAAATCCAAGCTTGCAATACTGCAATAATACTCTGGGTTTAAAAAAACACAAATTTTTGGCAATTCCCTCCATCTTGGGCCTCTGCCGCATTAGTCAGTATGCAATTTAAGCTAGAAATACAGCAATAATTTTCTAGGTTTAAAAAAACACCCTTTTTGGGCAAAATACTCAATTTTACAACCCTTGCTGCATCTGTACGTGGAAAATTCAAGCGTTATATACTGCTGTCGTATTCTGTTATTAAAAAAACACCCATTTTGGGCAAAATACTTAATATTGTAGCCTTTGCTACATCTGTGATTGTTAAAAACAAGTTTGAAATACAAACCGGATTCCCAAAAAGTTGGGACACTAAACAAATTGTGAATAAAAACTGAATGCAATGATGTGGAGATGGCAAATGTCAATATTTTATTTGTAATAGAACGTAGATGACAGATCAAACGTTTAATCCGAGTAAATGTATCATTTTAAAGGAAAAATATGTTGATTCAAATTTTCACGGTGTCAACAAATCCCCAAAAAGTTGGGACAAGTAGCAATAAGAGGCTGGAAAAAGTAAATTTGAGCATAACGAAGAGCTGGAAGACCAATTAACACTAATTAGGTCAATTGGCAACCTGATTGGGTATAAAAAGAGCTTCTCAGAGTGGCAGTGTCTCTCAGAAGCCAAGATGGGTAGAGGATCACCAATTCCCACAATGTTGCGCAGAAAGATAGTGGAGCAATATCAGAAAGGTGTTACCCAGCGAAAAATTCCAAAGACTTTGCATCTATCATCATCAACTGTGCATAACATAATCCGAAGATTTAGAGAATCTGGAACAATCTCTGTGCGTAAGGGTCAAGGCCGTAAAACCATACTGAATGCCCGTGATCTCCGGGCCCTTAAAAGACACTGCACCACAAACAGGAATGCTACTGTAAAGGAAATCACAGAATGGGCTCAGGAATACTTCCAGAAACCATTGTCAGTGAACACAATCCACCGTGCCATCCGCCGTTGCCAGCTGAAACTCTACAGTGCAAAGAAGAAGCCATTTTTAAGCAAGATTCACAAGCTCAGGCGTTTTCACTGGGCCAGGGATCATTTAAAATGGAGTGTGGCAAAATGGAAGACTGTTCTGTGGTCAGACGAGTCACGATTCAAAGTTCTTTTTGGAAATCTGGGATGCCATGTCATCCGGACCAAAGAGGACAAGGACAACCCAAGTTGTTATCAACGCTCAGTTCAGAAGCCTGCATCTCTGATGGTATGGGGTTGCATGAGTGCGTGTGGCATGGGGAGCTTGCATGTCTGGAAAGGCACCATCAATGCAGAAAAATATATTCAGGTTCTAGAACAACATATGCTCCCATCCAGACGTCATCTCTTTCAAGGAAAACCCTGCATTTTTCAACAAGATAATGCCAGACCACATTCTGCATCAATCACAACATTATGGCTGCGTAGGAGAAGGATCCGGGTACTGAAATGGCCAGTCTGCAGTCCAGATCTTTCACCTATAGAGATCATTTGGCGCATCATAAAGAGGAAGGTGCAACAAAGAAGGCCCAAGACGATTGAACAGTTAGAGGCCTGTATTAGACAAGAATGGGAGAGCATTCCTATTTCTAAACTTGAGAAACTGGTCTCCTCGGTCCCCAGACGTCTGTTGAGTGTTGTAAGAAGAAGGGGAGATGCCACACAGTGGTTAAAATGGCCTTGTCCCAACTTTTTGGGGATTTGTTGACACCATGAAATTCTGGTTCAACATATTTTTCCCTTAAAATGGTACATTTTCTCAGTTTAAACTTTTGTTCCGTGATTTATGTTCTATTCTGAATAAAATATTAGAAGTTGGCACCTCCACATCATTACATTCAGTTTTTATTCACGATTTGTATAGTGTCCCAACTTTTTTGGAATCTGGTTTGTACTTCAATAATTTTCTGGGTTTTAAAAAACATAATTTTTTGGTAATACCCTCCATCTGGGGCCTCTGCCGTATTAGTCAGTGTGCAATTTAAGCTATAAATACAGCTTTAATTTTTTGGGTTTTAAAAAACACCCATTTAAGGTAAAATACTTAATTTGCGGCCTTGTCTGCATATGTCCGTGTGAGATACACGCTTTAGATACTGCTGTGTTATTCTGCTATTAAAAAAACACCCATTTAGGGCAAAAATCTTTGTATCGTTGTGAGATACACCATTTAGATACTGCTGTTCTATTCTGGTATAGCAAGATACTAAATTTGAAAAATATGAGAAAAGCTTCAAATAAGGGACGTGGCCCCAATCGTGGTGCTGCTGGTGGAGCCCCTGTTGCAAGGAGAGGATGTGGTCGATCTGTCCCAGCTACACGCACAAGGTGCAGCGGTACCTTTAGCGGTATTTGGGCGGGCCTAATGTGGCTCTAGGAATGGTGAGGCCAGAACAAGTACAGGCGATAGTAGATTGGGTTGCTGACAGTGCCTCCAGTTCCTTTACATTGTCTCCCACCCAGTCTCCTGCTGAAAGATCAGAGCTGGCACCTGCAGCCGATGTTCATCAGTCTTTCACCCCCTTGCAAATCAGCCAAGCAGTCTGAGCCCCAAGTCATGCAGCAGTCTCTTCTGCTTTTTGATGGCTCTGCTAGCAGGGTTTCTCAGGGTCATCCACCTAGCCCTGCCCCAGAAGTTGAAGAGATTGAGTGCACCGATGCCCAACCACTTATGTTTCAAGATGAGTACATGGGAGGACCATCGCAGTACGTCTGGGATGATGACGAAACACAGGTGCCAACTGCTGTGGCTTTCGAAAGTGTGCAGACCAACAAGGAGGGCAGGGGTGAAGACTGGTCGGAAGAAGGTGTGAAGGCCGATGAGGTCAATGACCCCACATGGAATCAGGGTCATGCGAGTGACCTGTGTAGTTCGGAGGAAGAGGCGTTGGTCACACAGAGCCACCAGCACAGCAGAGAAGGGATCAGGGTGCAATAGCGGTGCGGCCGTCCCCTAGACAGTACACCTGCTACTGCCCACCGCAGCAAGGGACCGAGGACACCAAAGCCAGGTCCAAGGGGACACCAAAGCCAGGTCCAAGGAGTTCCCTGGTGTCGCAGTTCTTCAGACAATGTGCTGACGACAAGACACGAGTGGTTTGCATGCTGTGCAATCACAGCCTGAAGCGAGGCATAAACGTTCTCAACCTGAGCACAACCTGCATGACCAGGCATCCAAGTGCAAAGCACGAGCTGTAGTGGAGTAGACACCTCAAAAACCAAGAAAGGTCTCTGGCTCCTCCTGCTTCTTCTTCTGCTGCAGTCTCAGCCTCTTCATCCACCTCTGGAGTGCCACCCTGCAAACAGAGGATCTGCCAGCAACGCCAACACCTGGGTCACCAAGCATCTCTACAATGTCCCACGGAAGCGTTCCACTCTTCATCTCCCAAACACTGGAGAGGAAGAGAAAGCACCAACTGGAGAGGAAGAGAAAGCACCACCCCACCCACCCGCGATCCCTGGCCCTGAATGCCAGCATTTCAAAATTACTGGCCTTTGAAATTCTGTCATTCTGTCTGGTGGAGACGGAGAGTTTCAAAAGCCTTATGGCATAGGCTGTCCTACAGTACGTTGTGCCCAACCGCTACTACTTTTCCGGCATGCCATCCCTTCCCTGCACAACCAAGTGGGGGACAAAATCAGGTGTGCACTGCGCAACGCCATCTGTGGCAAGGTACACCTCACTATGGATACTTGGACCAGTAAGCACGGTCAGGGACATTATATCTCCAAAACAGCACACTGGTTAAATGCAGTGGCGGCTGGGCCTGAGGCTGATAGCAGTTTGGTGCATGCCCTTCCACCACCGAGGATTGCAGGGTGCTTCCGTTTGTCTCCTGTTGCTTTCTCCACCTACTCAGCTTCCTCATCCTCTACCAACTTCTCATCCTGTCAGCGTAACGCCTTCACCACCAACTTCTGAACAGCCAGGGGTAAACGACTGCAGGCTGTTTTAAAACGTATCTGTTTGGGGGACAAACCCCACAACGCGCAGGAGCTGTGGATAGGCCTTGAACAACAGACCGATGAGTGGTTAGTGTCAGTGAGCCTCAAGCACGGCCTGGTGGTGTGCGATAATGGGCGAAATCTCGTAGCGCTCTGGGACTAGCTGGTTTGACGCAAATCCCTTGCCTGGCGCATGTGTTGAATCTGGTGGTACAGAGATTCCTTAAATATTACCCCGATATGTCAGAGCTGCTGCATAAAGTGCGGGCCGTCTGTGCGTGCTTTCGGCGTTCTCACCCTGCTGCTGTCAGCGCTGAAGCGTCACTTCGGCCTTCCCGATAATCGCCTCATATGCGATGTGCCCACAAGGTGGAACTCCACCTTGAACATGCTGGCCAAAATGCGAGCAGCAGCAGGTGATATTGGAGTTTCAGCTGCAGCAAGCACGGGTGAGTCGCTCTGCTGAACAGCACCACTTCACCACTAGTGATGAGCGGCAGTGGTCATATTCGAATTCGCGATATTTCGCGAACATTTTGTGGAAATTTCGAAAATTCACGATTTTTTTTTTTACTCGAAAAATCGGCAAGGTATTGATTGTGTAATATGCAAATTTTCGGAATTAGAATTTTCATATTCGAATTTTTATTGCTAATTTTTCAACTTACAACTATTAGACAAAGAAGATTATAGCACTATATTAGCTAAATTGCTGTATATTCGATTTTTTTTTCAAATATTCGCTATATTGCTATAACTTAGTTTTTTCGTATATTCGTAATATTCTAAAAAAAGAATATATAGCAATATAGCGAATATTCGAAAAAAAAGAATATAGAGCAATTTAGCTAATATAGTGCTATAATCTTTTTTTTATAGTTGTAATATTTTTCCAATCTGAACTATTAGACAAAGAAGATTATAGCACTATATTAGCTAAATTGCTCTATATTTGTTTTTTCGAATATTCGCTATATTGCTATAACTTTGTTTTTTTGAATATTCGTAATATTCTAAAACAAGAATATATAGCAACATAGCGAATATTCGAAAAAGCGAATATAGAGCAAAATTTGCAAACACTACAACTCCTAAAATCAAGTATATTGCAGCCTTCTTATTGGCCCACAAGCACAAGCTAGATCATGTGTACTGATAAAAAAAATATATAGAATTTAAAAAAAATAAAAAAAAAGGAAAAAAAAAATAGAATATTTTAAATTACGAATATATATAACTATATTCGAAATATTCGTGAATTTTCTAAGTACCTATAATTCAAAATTCGAATATTTGTGATCAACACTAGTGCTGACCTGCCCTGCAGCAAGTGTATAGTGTGAACGTGTGTTTAGCATGGCAGAGAGCATTATCACAGGCCACAGCCAATGTGGACAAGCTTACGTTTATTAAAATGTACCAGGCTTGGATCCCATAGGACTTGTCCGTACCTTGTGCAAAATAGACATTTATACCAACCTCAACCATCCATTCTTGTACTCAAGTGCACTTATTCTTTGTTTTATTTCGTTATATGTCCCAATATTTTGGGGGATACCGCAATTTAAAAATAAAAAATAACACAAATCAGTGTTGGCTACCTATTCCTCCTTCACCGCCGCTTACACCTACACTGCCACGTCAACCTACACTGCCACATCTACCCATCCACCACCTCCTCAACCTTCTACTCCTAGATCCAGATTTGCATTTTTAATTTTTCTGTATTTTATATTATTTCATTTCCCTATCCACATTTGTTTGCAGAACAATTGCCATGCTCTTAAGCACATTTTGATGCCTTTTGCAGCCCTCTAGCCCTTTCCAGGACTATTTTAGAGCCATTTTAGTGGCCAAATGTTCGGGTCCCCATTGACTTCAATGGGGTTCGGGGTCAAGTTCGGGTCCCGAACCCAAACTGTTTTTTTCAAGTTCGGCTAAACCTGCCGAACCCGAAAATCCAGATGTCCGCTCAACTCTAGTCTCTAAACATTAGGTAAGCTTATTCCCATTGGGACTTGCACCCGAGTTTTTTTTCATTTTGTTTTCCCGATGCTGCAATTTTCTCTCTCTCTCTCTCTCTCTCTCTCTCTCTCTCTCTCTCTCTATATATATATATATATATATATATATATATATATATATGTACCAAGGCAAAGCCTCAAGGAAATGTGCGTTAATTCAACCAAAAGCGACGTTTCAGTCAACACAATGGGACCTTGTTCAAGCTGTACCAAAAGTTGCAAAGTACAAATACTAACTCAACGGGATTATTTAATGAAAATTATTATTAATAGAATTTGATTTAATGTGTTTAATTCGTATTGTGTTTAAATAAAATAAAAAATGCAATATACAATTATCCATTCTGTGAAGAGATTAATAACTTCCATTACAGTATGTGAATTTATATTATCAGCTTAATTCATCAAATTTCTATATTAAAAAATTATATCAGAAAGCTAATTTTGGCAATAAAATATCCGGTGTACTGATTAAAAAAATAATGGAGGGGGCCAAGAACTAACCAGCATGGATCCAATATAGCATCCTGTTTGGTTAACTGTGCATGTTGGCGCATAGCTTCCACAGTACATAAAGAAAAATGTGACGCAATAATGTGATCGCATCGAAGGAGGAACACACACAGGCCGCAAGTGTCCATAGATAGGGCGTTCACATGGTAACAGATCACGTATTTGCACCAGAAACTGAATGCAAACTGACCCACTAGCGCATCCAGTCTATGTGGTCACATGATAGCAAACCTTTGGAAATGATAAGAATAACTCCCAAAATGGTGACATGGCTGCAAGAATATTATATATACACCACATTTTATATTGTAAAGTGAAAAGCTTGGATTCTATAAAAATCACATGTGCACATTATCATTTTATAGTTGTCAAGAAGTAACATCAAATAAAAATGTATATATAGATATATACATGTGGCAATAATGCTCCATTCCCAAAAAAGGATTACTACACGGATAAGTATAACGCAAGTCACACCCAACAATGTGGAGAGGTCAACATGGAAGTCAGGCATCCTGTTCAGTATGACAGACGCATGTTCGAACCTATATCCTGATTAAAACAAACAAGACAATAATAAAATCTAATTAGGGTCCTAAATCAGTCCTGTACAATGTTAACTGCACAAGACCTTTTGACAAGTGAAGCCCACATGCTGTCCCCACCTAATTTTAGTCAGAACCACAACTAGGGCCGCCCAAAACCCAAGTACAGCAAAATTATGACATATAAAATAAAAAAAATAAAAAAAAACTTTTTGTGGTAAATGAAGCATAACACCGCCTATTTATTAGTGATGAGCAGCATAGGCAATATTCAAATTTGCAATATAAATTCGCAAATTCAAGAATGCATGATCTCCAGTCATTATTTACTTGATTGTGAAAACGGCAATGTAATATATTCATGATAAAAATGTGCAATTTGAATATAACACTACTGATTATATTTTATTCAAAGATATATAAATTTAATATAAAAAAAATATATATATATATATATATTGACAATCTATGATGAACAAAGCAGATGAGCAAAAAATTTAAAAATTAAGCATGCACAACAGTTTAGGAAAATTCTAATACTCGATAGGTGATAAAGTCCAAGGGTGAATAAGTGGTCCATGCTGGTAGTCCTCAGCAGGATCAGGACAAACAGCAGCAGCAGATAATTGTTAAGGGTATAGTATGAGGCCTACACCTAGCTAGACCAAACTCAGCAGGAGCACGTCAGACTGCAGCAGGTAAATGGTAACGCTGTAGTATAACCACCTCAGCCCCCCTAGCTTAAACCCCCTTAATGACCAGACCACATTTTACAATTCTGTACTAAACTACTTTCACGGTTTATTGCTCGGTCATACAACTTACCACCCAAATTAATTTTACCTCCTTTTCTTCTCACTAATATAGCTTTCATTTGGTGGTATTTTATTGCTGCAGACATTTTAACTTTTTTTTATATTAATCGAAATTTACCGA
This sequence comes from Bufo gargarizans, assembly GCF_014858855.1. NCBI lineage: Eukaryota > Metazoa > Chordata > Amphibia > Anura > Bufonidae > Bufo > Bufo gargarizans. The sequence goes on along the minus strand of NC_058087.1, from coordinate 156,637,259 downwards.
AATTTTGGCAAAAAAGTGACTTTTCAGTTTCGGTTGTAAAATTTTTCAAATAAAACTATATTTCTATATACATTTTTCTCTAAATTTATTGTTCTACATGTCTTTGATAAAAAAAAATTCAATAAGTATATATTTATTGGTTTGGGTAAAAGTTATAGCGTTTACAAACTATGGTACAAAAATGTGAATTTCCTAATTTTTAAGCAGCTCTGACTTTCTGAGCACCTGTCATATTTCCTGAGGTTCTACAATGCCCAGACAGTAGAAACACCACACAAATGACCCCATTTTAGAAAGTAGACACCCTAAGGTATTCGCTGATGGGCATAGTGAGTTCATAGAAGTTTTTATTTTTTGTCACAAGTTAGCGGAAAATGATGATTTTTATTTCTTACAAAGTCTCATATTCCACTAACTTGTGGCAAAAAATAAAATTTTACATGAACTCACCTTACCCCTCACGGAATACCTTCTTTCCAAAATGGGGTCACATGTGGGGTAGTTATACTGCCCTGGCATTTTAGGGGACCTAAAGCGTGAGAAGTAGTTTGGAATCCAAATGTGTAAAAAATGCCCTGTGAAATTGTAAAGATACTCTTTTAGAATTTGGGCCCCTTTGTTCACCTAGGCTGCAAAAAAGTGTCACACATGTGCTATCGCCGTACTCAGCAGAAGTAGGGCAATGTGTTTTGGGGTGTATTTTTACATATACCGATGCTGGGTGAGAGAAATATCTCTGTCAAATGACAACTTTGTATAAAAAAATGGGAAAAGTTGTCTTTTAGAGAGATATTTCTCTCACCCAGCATGGGTATAAATACACCCCAAAACACATTGCCCAACTTCTCCTGAGTACGGCGATACCACATGTGTGACACTTTTTTGCAGCCTAGGTGCGCAAAGGGGCCCAAATTCCAATGAGTACCTTTTAGGAGGTCATTTTTAGGCATTTGGATTCCAGACTTCTTCTCACGCTTTAGGGCCCCTAAAAATGCCAGGGCAGTATAAATACCCCACATGTGACCCCATTTTGGAAAGAAGACACCCCAAGGTATTCCGTTAGGGGCATGGCGAGTTCTTAGAATATATATTTTTTTTTGGCACAAGTTAGCGGAAAATGATTTTGTAAGAGAAAATAAATAAATAAATAAATCATTTTCCGCTAACTTGTGCCAAAAAAAATAAATAAAAAATCTAGAAACTCGCCATGCCCCTCACGGAATACCTTGGGGTGTCTTCTTTACAAAATGGGGTCACTTGTGGGGTATTTATACTGCCCTGGCATTTTAGGGGCCCTAAAGCGTGAGAAGAAGTCTGGAATATAAATGTCAATTTTTTTTTACGCATTTGGATTCTGTGAGGGATATGGTGATGTAACGGGGTGCCGAAGGCGTACTCAGTCTCCCATCAGCCGCAGACCTGCTGCTTAGCTTCGGGAGCGAGGATCTGTGTTTGACCTCGTTCCCAGGGTGGCTTTGCTAGCTGGGAGGCTCCCTGCTCCTAGGTCTGCCTTGAGCGCCGAGCTGATCACTCGGTGCTCGACTGGTCGGTCTGTCGGTCATGTGACGCTGGCCACGTCACATGACCCTCACTCCCCACTATAAATACAGGCAGCCTGCTGGCCACAGGTTGCCTGTTAATTTCTAGGTTCCTAGCTATTTGTTGGACTACTGAATACTCACCTGATCCTGTTCCCTGACGATCCTTTGCCTGCTCCTCCTGTACTGCGCATCCGTCCTGGTATTGTGACCTCGGCTCCCACCTGACTACTCTGGTACTTTGCAGACTCCTCTGGTACTTCTCTACTCTCCTGGTATTTGACCCCGGCTTCTCCTGACCAATCTTTGCTTAACCCTTTGTACGGCGTAGCTCTCTTGGTTCTGACCCGGTCCGTTCACGTTCCGTATTTTGTCTTGTCTGTCTTCCCTGCACATATCCTAAGTAAGGGACTGTCGTCCAGTTGTCCGCTGTCATCAGGACTCGTGAGGCAAGAAGAGAGGGCCAGGGGTGAGGGTGGAGTGCAGTGCTCACTATCCTTCCCCCTGTGTGTGTGTGGACGTGACCGTTACAGATTAACAGGCCCAATAACCACTGTATCATGAATCCTCTTATTACCCTGACTGACCATGTCTCTAACCTGACACAGATGGTGCAGGAGCTAGGAGAGAAACTCTGTTCTTTTGAGTTAGGGCAAGGTTCTTCCACTCCTCAGTCCTCCAGTCCACATTTTGAGCCCCAGATCAAGCTCCCAGAACCCTTTTCTGGAGACCGGAAGAGGTTTCTCTCCTTTAACCACCTCCGGACCGCCTAACGCGCCGATGCGTCCGGAAGGTGGTTGCTTTTCTCCTCCTGGACGCATATACGCGTCATCTCGCGAGACGCGAGATTTCCTGTGAACGCGCGCACACAGGCGCGCGCGCTCACAGGAACGGAAGGTAAGCGAGTGGATCTCCAGCATGCCAGCGGCGATCGTTCGCTGGCAGGCTGGAGATCCGAATTTTTTAACCCCTAACAGGTATATTAGACGCTGTTTTCATAACAGCGTCTAATATACCTCCTACCTGGTCCTCTGGTGGTCCCTTTTGTTAGGATCGACCACCAGAGGACTCAGGTAGGTCAGTACAGTCGCACCAAACACTACACTACACTACACCCCCCCCCCCGTCACTTATTAACCCCTGATCACCCATGATCACCCCATATAAACTCCCTGATCACCCCCCTGTCATTGATCACCGCCCTGTCATTGATCACCCCCCTGTCAGGCTCCGTTCAGACGTCCGTATGATTTTTACGGATCCACGGATACATGGATCGGATCCGCAAAACGCATACGGACGTCTAAATGGAGCCTTACAGGGGGGTGATCAATGACAGGCGGGTGATCACCCATATACACTCCCTGATCACCCCCTGTCATTGATCACCCCCCTGTCATTGATCACCCCCCTGTAAGGCTCCATTCAGACGTCCGCATGATTTTTACGGATCCATGGATACATGGATCGGATCCGCAAAAACACATGCGGACGTCTGAATGGAGCCTTACAGGGGGGTGATCACCCATATACACTCCCTGATCACCCCCTGTCATTGATCACCCCCCTGTAAGGCTCCATTCAGACGTCCGCATGATTTTTACGGATCCATGGATACATGGATCGGATCCACAAAACACATGCAGACGTCTGAATGGAGCCTTACAGGGGGTGATCAATGACAGGCGGGTGATCACCCATATACACTCCCTGATCACCCCCCTGTCATTGATCACCCCCCTGTAAGGCTCCATTCAGACGTCCGCATGTTTTTTGTGGATCCGATCCATGTATCCATGGATCCCTAAAAAATCATGCGGATGTCTGAATGGAGCCTTACAGGGGGGGGTGATCAGTGACAGGGGGGAGATCACCCTGATCACCCCCTGTCATTGATAACCCCCCTGTAAGGCTCCATTCAGACGTCCGCATGTTTTTTGTGGATCCGATCCATGTATCCATGGATCCCTAAAAAATCATGCGGATGTCTGAATGGAGCCTTACAGGGGGGGTGATCAGTGACAGGGGGGTGATCACCCTGATCACCCCCTGTCATTGATAACCCCCCTGTAAGGCTCCATTCAGACGTCCGCATGTTTTTTGTGGATCCGATCCATGTATCCATGGATCCCTAAAAAATCATGCGGATGTCTGAATGGAGCCTTACAGGGGGGGTGATCAGTGACAGGGGGGTGATCACCCTGATCACCCCCTGTCATTGATAACCCCCCTGTAAGGCTCCATTCAGACGTCCGCATGTTTTTTGTGGATCCGATCCATGTATCCATGTATCCCTAAAAAATCATGCGGATGTCTGAATGGAGCCTTACAGGGGGGGTGATCAGTGACAGGGGGGTGATCACCCTGATCACCCCCTGTCATTGATAACCCCCCTGTAAGGCTCCATTCAGACGTCCGCATGTTTTTTGTGGATCCGATCCATGTATCCATGGATCCGTAAAAAATCATGCGGATGTCTGAATGGAGCCTTACAGGGGGTGTGATCAGTGACAGGGGGGTGATCACCCTGATCACCCCCTGTCATTGATAACCCCCCTGTAAGGCTCCATTCAGACGTCCGCATGTTTTTTGTGGATCCGATCCATGTATCCATGGATCCGTAAAAAATCATGCGGATGTCTGAATGGAGCCTTACAGGGGGTGTGATCAGTGACAGGGGGGTGATCACCCTGATCACCCCCTGTCATTGATAACCCCCCTGTAAGGCTCCATTCAGACGTCCGCATGTTTTTTGTGGATCCGATCCATGGATCCCTAAAAAATCATGCGGATGTCTGAATGGAGCCTTACAGGGGGTGTGATCAGTGACAGGGGGGTGATCACCCTGATCACCCCCTGTCATTGATAACCCCCCTGTAAGGCTCCATTCAGACGTCCGCATGTTTTTTGTGGATCCGATCCATGTATCCATGGATCCGTAAAAAATCATGCGGATGTCTGAATGGAGCCTTACAGGGGGTGTGATCAGTGACAGGGGGGTGATCACCCTGATCACCCCCTGTCATTGATAACCCCCCTGTAAGGCTCCATTCAGACGTCCGCATGTTTTTTGTGGATCCGATCCATGTATCCATGGATCCGTAAAAAATCATGCGGATGTCTGAATGGAGCCTTACAGGGGGTGTGATCAGTGACAGGGGGGTGATCACCCTGATCACCCCCTGTCATTGATAACCCCCCTGTAAGGCTCCATTCAGACGTCCGCATGTTTTTTGTGGATCCGATCCATGTATCCATGGATCCGTAAAAAATCATGCGGATGTCTGAATGGAGCCTTACAGGGGGTGTGATCAGTGACAGGGGGGTGATCACCCTGATCACCCCCTGTCATTGATAACCCCCCCTGTAAGGCTCCATTCAGACGTCCGCATGTTTTTTGTGGATCCGATCCATGTATCCATGGATCCGTAAAAAATCATGCGGATGTCTGAATGGAGCCTTACAGGGGGTGTGATCAGTGACAGGGGGGTGATCACCCTGATCACCCCCTGTCATTGATAACCCCCCTGTAAGGCTCCATTCAGACGTCCGCATGTGTTTTGCGGATCCGATCCATGGATCCGTAAAAATTATACGGACGTCTGAATGGAGCCTTACCAGGGGGGTGATCAATGACAGGGGGGTGATCCGGGAGTCTATATGGGTGATCACCCCCCTGTCATTGATCACCCCCCCTGTCATTGATCACCCCCCCTGTCATTGATCACCCCCCCCCTGTAAGGCTAAATTCATACATTTTTTTTGGCACAAGTTAGCGGAATTTTTTTATTTTTTTTTGTTTTTTCTTACTAAGTCTCATATTCCACTAACTTGTGTCAAAAAATAAAATCTCCCATGGACGCACCATACCCCTCACGGAATCCAAATGCGTAAACATTTTTAGACATTTATATTCCAGACTTCTTCTCACGCTTTAGGGCCCCTAAAAAGCCAGGGCAGTATAAATACCCCACATGTGACCCCATTTTGGAAAGAAGACACCCCAAGGTATTTGCTGAGGGGCATATTGAGTCCATGAAAGATTGAAATTTTTGTCCTAAGTTAGCGGAAAGTGAGACTTTGTGAGAAAAAAACAAAAAAAATCAATTTCCGCTAACTTATGCAAAAAATAAAAAATTTCTAGGAACTCGCCAGGCCCCTCATTGAATACCTTGGGGTGTCTTCTTTCCAAAGTGGGGTCACATGTGGGGTATTTATACTGCCCTGGCTTTTTAGGGGCCCGAAAGTGTGAGAAGAAGTCTGGGATCCAAATGTCTAAAAATGCCCTCCTAAAAGGAATTTGGGCCCCTTTGCGCATCTAGGCTGCAAAAAAGTGTGACACATCTGGTATCGCCGTACTCAGGAGAAGCTGGGGAATGTGTTTTGGGGTGTCATTTTACATATACCCATGCTGGGTGAGAGAAATATCTTGGTCAAATGCCAACTTTGTATAAAAAAATAGGAAAAGTTGTCTTTTGCCAAGATATTTCTCTCACCCAGCATGGGTATATGTAAAATGACACCCCAAAACACATTCCCCAACTTCTCCTGAGTACGGCGATACCAGATGTGTGACACTTTTTTGCAGCCAAGGTGGGCAAAGGGGCACACATTCCAAAGTGCACCTTTCGGATTTCACAGGCCATTTTTTACAGATTTTGATTGCAAGGTACTTCTTACACATTTGGGCCCCTAAATTGCCAGGGCAGTATAACTACGCCACAAGTGACCCCATTTTGGAAAGAAGACACCCCAAGGTATTCCGTGAGGGGCACGGCGAGTTCCTCGAATTTTTTATTTTTTGTCACAAGTTAGCGGAAAATGATGATTTTTCTTTTTTTTTCTTTTTTCCTTACAAAGTCTCATATTCCACTAACTTGCGACAAAAAAAAAATAATTCTAGGAACTCGCCATGCCCCTCACAGAATACCTTGGGGTGTCTTCTTTCCAAAATGGGGTCACTTGTGGCGTAGTTATACTGCCCTGGCAATTTAGGGGCCCAAATGTGTGCGAAGAACTTTGCAATCAAAATGTGTAAAAAATGACCGGTGAAATCCGAAAGGTGCACTTTGGAATATGTGCCCCTTTGCCCACCTTGGCAGCAAAAAAGTGTGACACATCTGGTATCGCCGTACTCAGGAGAAGTTGGGGAATGTGTTTTGGGGTGTCATTTTACATATACCCATGCTGGGTGAGAAAAATATCTTGGTCAAATGCCAACTTTGTATAAAAAAATGGGAAAAGTTGTCTTTTGCCAAGATATTTCTCTCATCCAGCATGGGTATATGTAAAATGACACCCCAAAACACATTCCCCAACTTCTCCTGAGTACGGCGATACCAGATGTGTGACACTTTTTTGCTGCCAAGGTGGGCAAAGGGGCACATATTCCAAAGTGCACCTTTCAGATTTTGCAGGCCATTTTACACAGATTTTGATTGCAAAGTTCTTCTCACACATTTGGGCCCCTAAATTGCCAGGGCAGTATAACTACGCCACAAGTGACCCCATTTTGGAAAGAAGACACCCCAAGGTATTCCGTGAGGGGCATGGCGAGTTCCTAGAATTTTTTATTTTTTGTCGCAAGTTAGTGGAATATGAGACTTTGTAAGGAAAAAAGAGAAAAAAAAAAAAATCATCATTTTCCGCTAACTTGTGACAAAAAATAAAAAATTCTAGGAACTCGCCATGCCCCTCACGGAATACCTTGGGGTGTCTTCTTTCCAAAATGGGGTCACTTGTGGCGTAGTTATACTGCCCTGGCAATTTAGGGGCCCAAATGTGTGAGAAGTACCTTGCAATCAAAATGTGTAAAAAATGGCCTGCAAAATCTGAAAGGTGCACTTTGGAATATGTGCCCCTTTGCCCACCTTGGCATCAAAAAAGTGTCACACATCTGGTATCGCCGTACTCAGGAGAAGTTGGGGAATGTGTTTTGGGGTGTCATTTTACATATACCCATGCTGGATGAGAGAAATATCTTGGCAAAAGACAACTTTTCCCATTTTTTTATACAAAGTTGGCATTTGACCAAGATATTTTTCTCACCCAGCATGGGTATATGTAAAATGACACCCCAAAACACATTCCCCAACTTCTCCTGAGTACGGCGATACCAGATGTGTCACACTTTTTTGCTGCCAAGGTGGGCAAAGGGGCACATATTCCAAAGTGCACCTTTTGGATTTCACCGGTCATTTTTTACACATTTTGATTGCAAAGTTCTTCTCACACATTTGGGCCCCTAAATTGCCAGGGCAGTATAACTACGCCACAAGTGACCCCATTTTGAAAGAAGACACCCCAAGGTATTCCGTGAGGGGCATGGCGAGTTCCTAGAATTTTTTATTTTTTGTCGCAAGTTAGTGGAATATGAGACTTTGTAAGAAAAAAAAAATAAATAAAAATCATCATCATTTTCCGCTAACTTGTGACAAAAAATAAAAAGTTCTATGAACTCACTATGCCCATCAGCGAATACCTTAGGGTGTCTACTTTCCGAAATTGGGTCATTTGTGGGGGTTTTCTACTGTCTGGGCATTGTAGAACCTCAGGAATCATGACAGGTGCTCAGAAAGTCAGAGCTGTTTCAAAAAGCGGAAATTCACATTTTTGTACCATAGTTTGTAAATGCTATAACTTTTACCCAAACCATTTTTTTTTTGCCCAAACATTTTTTTTTATCAAAGACATGTAGAACAATAAATTTGGCGAAAAATTTATATATGGATGTCGTTTTTTTTGCAAAATTTTACAGCTGAAAGTGAAAAATGTCATTTTTTTGCAAAAAAATCGTTACATTTTGATTAATAACAAAAAAAGTAAAAATGTCAGCAGCAATAAAATACCACCAAATGAAAGCTCCATTAGTGAGAAGAAAAGGAGGTAAAATTCATTTGGGTGGTAAGTTGCATGACCGAGCGATAAACGGTGAAAGGAGTGTAGTGCCGAAGTGTAAAAAGTGCTCTGGTCATGAAGGGGGTTTCACCTAGCGGGGCTGAAGTGGTTAAAGAGAGTTGCAAAATCTACTTCCGTTTGCGCCCCGTGTCCCGAGAGCCAACGAGCCACTTATCATTTCTCGACTACAGGGTGATCCCCAGGACTGGGCATTCTCGTTACCTCCTTGGGCCAGTTGTCTAACTTCTGTGGAGGTTTTTTTTCAGGCCCTGGGTACCCTCTATGATGAACCAGACAGGGCGCTGGTAGCCGAGACGGCTCTTAAGGCACTGGTTCAGGGCCATCTCCCTGCGGAGGAGTATTGCACCCAATTCAGACGGTGGTGTGTCCCCTCAGGATGGAATGAACCAGCCCTGAAGAGTCAGTTTAGGTCTGGTCTGTCTGATAATTTAAAAGATCTATTAGTCAGTTATCAAATTCCAGAGACCTTAGAGGAGATGATGACCCTAGTTGTCCGACTTGACCGACGAGTTAGAGAGAGACGACAAGAACGACAGTTCTGTTCTCAGATGGTGGTCCAGCCAGAGGCCTTTTCCAGGGACAACACTGAGGTCTCCACCGAGGAACCCATGCAGGTTGGCATGACCCGGGGTAATCTTTGTCGCAGATGCGGAGTGTGCTTCTACTGTGGAGATCCTGGCCATTGGATCAACAAGTGTCCTAAGAGGGTCCTCTCTGACAAGTCTCATAAGGCAAGACAACCTAAAGACCAGGTACACCCTGATTTTTCTAAATGTAAGCTTTTGGTACCCATAACAATTTCTCTGGGGGTTAATAAGTGGCAGTGTCACGGAATGTGTACAGGTAACAAGGCAAAACAACATGCATAAATGACTCGCTGGATCCAACAGCTAAGGAACAAAAGGGAGACCCCTGTAGAAGACCTGGCACTTTCCCTGGCTGCTTAGCCTATGCATAGATCCGAATGGTGGAGGTATGCATATCCACGTACCTCGACTATATAACCCCTGAGCACCCTACAATAATGAGGGGACACGACCACCGGCTCCCTACACCAGACACGGAGGGACTCAGGGTCACCTGGGATCCAGCAAACAGAAAATAACAGATAACAGTATAACACTTAACTTTGTAGAGGAGAGGAGAACCAGATGGGCATGCACACATACTCCAGGAAGAAATATAAGCCGCCCAGAAAAGCCTTCTGGGGAAGAATTTAAAGGGAAGCAATTAGTCCAACACATGACAGCTGAGAGAGGCTAAGGAGAGGAGGAGCTGAATACCACAACACAGAAACTCAAAGAGGAGGTTCTGAAAGGCCTCTGTCAGAGCTTCTCAGCTGTCTGGTTGTGACAGTACCCCTCCCTCTACGAGTGGACTCCGGACACTCAGAACCCACCTTCTCAGGATGGGACCTATGGAAAGCCCTGATGAGACGAGAGGCTTTAATGTCCGTCACTGGGACCCACATCCTCTCCTCAGGACCATACCCCTCCCAGTGAACAAGGTACTGAAGAGAACCGCGGACAAGACGAGAATCCACAATCCCAGAGACCTGAAATTCAAGATTCCCATCAACCATAATCGGAGGAGGAGGCAAAGGCGAGGGTACAATGGGTTGAACATAAGGTTTCAATAAGGACTTATGAAAAACATTATGGATCTTCCAAGTCTGAGGAAGATCAAGACGGTATGCAACAGGATTGATGACAGACAGGATTTTGTAAGGCCCAATAAACCTAGGACCCAACTTCCAGGAGGGAACCTTCAATTTGATATTCTTGGTAGACAACCACACCAGATCACCAACATTCAGGTCCGGACCAAGCACACGTCTCTTATCAGCCACACGCTTATATCTCTCACTCATGCTCTTTAGATTATCTTGAATCTTTTGCCAAATAGATGACAAAGACGAGGAGAATCTGTCCTCATCAGGTAAACCAGAAGACCCCTCTCCCGAGAAAGTCCCAAACTGTGGATGAAACCCATATGCACCAAAAAATGGTGACTTATCAGAGGACTCCTGATGACGGTTATTTAAAGCAAACTCAGCAAGGGACAAAAAAGAACACCAATCCTCTTGATTCTCCGCCACAAAACAACGCAGATATGTCTCCAGATTCTGATTGACGCGCTCTGTCTGACCATTCGACTGCGGGTGGAAAGCAGAAGAGAATGACAACCGAACCCCCAAGCGAGAACAAAAAGCCTTCCAGAATCTGGAAACAAACTGCGTGCCACTATCAGAGACTATGTCTGAAGGAATACCGTGCAATTTGACAATGTGATCAACAAATGCCTGCGCCAGCGTCTTAACATTGGGCAAACCAGGAAAAGGGATGAAATTCACCATTTTGCTAAAACGGTCCACCACCACCAGAATCACAGTCTTCCCCGAGGAACGAGGCAGGTCCGTTATGAAGTCCATGGACAGATGTGTCCAAGGACGGGAAGGAATGGGTAAGGGAAGGAGAGGACCTGATGGCCGTGAATGAGGGACTTTGGCACGAGCGCAAGTCTCGCAGGCTGCCACAAAACACTCAACCGACTTACGAAGCGCAGGCCACCAGAATCTCCGAGCGATGAGATCCAGTGTGGCTCTTACCCCCGGGTGCCCAGCAAGGACCGTATCGTGGTGTTCTTTAAAAATCTTGTGTCTTAAAGCGAGAGGCACAAACAACCTCCCAGGAGGACAAAGATCAGGAGCCTCTGACTGGGCTGCCTGCACCTCTGCCTCCAATTCAGGAAAAAGAGCAGAGACCACCACACCTTCAGCCAAAATGGGACCCGGGTCTTCAAAATTCCCGCCTCCCGGAAAACAACGTGACAGGGCATCTGCCTTCACATTCTTAACTCCAGGGCGGAACGTGACAACAAAATTAAACCTAGAAAAGAACAACGACTATCTGGCCTGTCTCGGGTTCAGACGCTTGGCTGACTCCAAGTAGGCCAGATTTTTATGGTCAGTAAATACGGTAATAGGGTGTCTGGCTCCCTCTAGCCAATGGCGCCATTCCTCAAAAGCCAACTTGATGGCCAACAATTCCCTATCTCCCACATCGTAATTTCTCTCTGCGGAGGAGAGTTTTCTTGAGAAAAAGGCACACGGTCGCCAATTGGCAGGAGAGGAACCCTGAGACAAGACCGCCCCCACACCCACCTCAGAAGCATCAACCTCAACTATGAAGGGTAACGAAACATCAGGTTGCACCAAGATGGGAGCGGAAGCAAAACTCTCCTTGATATCAGAAAAAGCCTTACGCGCCTCTACTGACCAAGAAGAAAAATCTACCCACTTTCTGGTCATATCAGTGAGTGGTTTAACAATAGAAGAATAATTCAAAATGAACTTCCTGTAATAATTGGCAAAGCCCAAAAAACGCATCAGCGCCTTTTGATTCTCAGGAAGCTCCCACTCAAGCACAGCGCAGACCTTCTCGGGGTCCATGCGAAAACCAGAAGCGGAGAGAAGAAACCCCAGAAATTGAATTTCTGGAACCGCAAACTCACATTTTTCCAGTTTCGCATATAATTTATTCTCCCGCAGAATGAGCAAGACCTGACGTAAATGTTCCTTATGAGTTTTGAAATCGGGAGAAAAAATCAAAATGTCATCCAAATACACCAATACAAATTTTCCCATCAAATGATAAAAAATGCTGTTCACGAAATGCTGAAAAACGGCTGGGGCATTCATCAAACCAAAAGGCATAACCAAGTTTTCAAAATGGCCCTCAGGGGTATTGAAGGCCGTCTTCCATTCGTCCCCTTCTCTGACCCTGACCAGGTTGTATGCCCCTCTTAAATCTAATTTGGAAAAGACTTTAGCCCCAACAACCTGGTTAAATAGGTCCGGGATCAGAGGAAGCGGATAAGGGTCACGAATTGTGATATTGTTCAGCTCCCTGAAATCCAGACAAGGTCTTAAAGAACCATCTTTTTTCTTAACAAAGAAAAAACCAGCGGCAACAGGTGACTTCGAGGGTCGTATGTGTCCCTTTCTCAGACTCTCAGAGATATAAGCACGCATAGCGATCCTCTCAGGTTGGGAAAGATTGTATAAACGAGATTTAGGCAGCTTGGCATCTGGGATGAGATTAATAGGGCAATCGTACTCACTGTGCGGGGGCAAATCCTGAACTCCACTCTCAGAGAAGACATCTAAAAATTCAGAGAGAAAAGATGGTATAGTCTTAGTAGCAACCTCAGAAACAGATGTCATGAGGCAATTCTCTCTGCAAAAGTCACTCCAACCATTTATTTGCTTCGCTTGCCAATCAATGGTGGGGTTATGCTTAGTGAGCCAGGGCAGCCCCAACACCAGAGGGGTGGGCAAACCGCTAAGGACGAAACATGACACATCCTCAACATGAGCATCACTCACAATCAAACGGATATTGTGAACTATGCCCTTTAATGATTTCTGAGAAAGTGGAGCGGAATCGATAGCAAAAACCGGAATATCCTTTCTCAAAGCGCACACCTGGAAACCATGAGTTATCGCAAATTGATTATCAATGAGATTGACCGCTGCTCCACTATCCACAAAAATCTCACAAAAAATGTTCTTGCTCTCTAGCGCCACCCTAGCCGGCAGGACAAAACGGGAACTACAAGCAAACGGAAAACCTTCAATTTCCGCCTCAACCCTGCCAATAGTAACAGACGGAACATTTTTCAAAGATTTTTTCCTCTTTGTTTCTTTATTATACCCAGAGAACTGCCTGAATCTCCTAGAGGGACAAATATTTGCCAAATGATTAATACCTCCACAACAAAAACAAACCGTCCCATGCGGGCTGAATCTTCTATTGTCAGAAGCAATCAACCCCAGCTGCATGGGCTCCTGCTCAGAAGGGGCTGACAGCGACTGAGACCCCTGCGCACAGAATGGGACCGCTGCACAGTCCTGGGACCGAGTATGACATGAAGGAGAGATCTCTCCTCTCTCTCTAAGACGCCTGTCAATACGAACGGCCTGAGACATAGCAGAGTCCAAAGAAATAGGCCTTTCATGAAAGGCAAATGCATCTTTCAATCCCTCTGAAAGACCATGGCAAAATTGACTTCGGAGTGCAGCATCATTCCAACCAGTATCAGCTGCCCATCTCCGAAATTCTGAGCAGTATATTTCTGCGGATTGTTTACCCTGGCATAAGAGACGTAGTCTAGACTCCGCCAGAGCAATACGATCCGGATCATCATATATCTGACCCAGGGCTAAAAAGAATTCATCCACTGAACGGAGAGGCCGTGCCCCCTCCGGCAGCGAAAAGGCCCAGGACTGAGCGTTACCTCTGAGCAGCGATATAATGATCCCCACCCTCCGTTCCTCATCTCCAGAGGAAAGGGGAAGAAGGCGAAAATGGAGTTTGCAAACCTCTCTAAAACGCACAAAATTCTCACTACCCCCGGAGAACGTATCCGGGAGCGAGATCTTAGGCTCAGAACAAGCTCCATGAACGCAAGCTGAACCGGTCACTTGAAGCTGAGAAAAAGTCTTTCGGAGGTCAGCTACCTCCAATGAAAGACCCTGGAAGCGTTCAGCCAAAAGTGAAACCGGATCCATGCTTAAAACGGTTTTGGCGGCTTATAATGTCACGGAATGTGTACAGGTAACAAGGCAAAACAACATGCATAAATGACTCGCTGGATCCAACAGCTAAGGAACAAAAGGGAGACCCCTGTAGAAGACCTGGCACTTTCCCTGGCTGCTTAGCCTATGCATAGATCCGAATGGTGGAGGTATGCATATCCACGTACCTCGACTATATAACCCCTGAGCACCCTACAATAGTGAGGGGACACGACCACCGGCTCCCTACACCAGACACGGAGGGAGTCAGGGTCACCTGGGATCCAGCAAACAGAAAATAACAGATAACAGTATAACATTTAACTTTGTAGAGGAGAGGAGAACCAGATGGGCATGCACACATACTCCAGGAAGAAATATAAGCCGCCCAGAAAAGCCTTCTGGGGAAGAATTTAAAGGGAAGCAATTAGTCCAACACATGACAGCTGAGAGAGGCTAAGGAGAGGAGGAGCTGAATACCACAACACAGAAACTCAAAGAGGAGGTTCTGAAAGGCCTCTGTCAGAGCTTCTCAGCTGTCTGGTTGTGACAGGCAGGGTAAGGCCTTTATTGATTCCGGTTCAGCGGCCAGCTTTATTGACTTTGAATATGCTAGTAAATTGGGTATTCCAATGTTTGCTTTACCTACACCTATCCATGTCATGGCTATTGATGCTACTCCCCTGATTGATGGTACGGTGAGGTCATGTACCTCTGAAATTTCTCTAACCGTGGGTGTGTGCCACTCTGAGAGATGTTCTCTTTTAGTCCTGGAGAACCTACCTGTTGAGGTGGTAATAGGGTTGCCTTGGCTCCGTTTACATAACCCCACAATAGATTGGTCCAAAGGAGAGTTGGTGAAATGGGGACCTAAGTGTGACTCATGCTTGTCCGTGGTCCAGGCTGGGGTTTCAGTAAGGTCTAATACATTACCCTCGGTTATTAAGGAATATTCTGATGTATTCTCATCCCCTACTCCAGAGGTTCTACCCCCCCCCCCCCATAGACCTTATGATTGCGCCATAGAGATAATAGAGGGTGCCAAATTTCCTAAAGGGCGAATTTATAATCTTTCTAAGCCCGAACGCAAGGCTATGGAAGATTATATTAAGGAGAGCCTTGCTAAAGGGCATATTAGACCTTCAGTCTCTCCTATGGGAGCAGGGTTTTTCTTTGTTAAGAAGAAGGATGGTGGTCTTAGGCCTTGTATTAATTACCGGAGATTAAATAAAATCACTGTCCAAAATAGATACTCTCTCCCATTGATTCTGGATTTATTTAACCAGGTTCTGGGGGCAACCTGGTTTTCCAAGATTGACCTGAAAGGGGCATACAATCTAATCCGAATCAAGGAGGGAGACAAATGGACGACAGCGTTCAATACTCCGATAGGACACTTTGAATATCAGGGTATGCCGTTTGGACTCAGCAATGCCCCAGCTGTGTTCCAAAACTTAATGAACGATATTCTTAGGAAGTTCTTAGGTAAATTTGTTATTGTCTATCTTGACAACATTTTGATATTCTCTCCTGATTTCGAATCTCATGTGTCTCATGTCAAACAAGTATTCGAGGTGTTGAGGGAGAACCAGCTATCTGCTAAGCAAGAGAAATGTGTCTTTGGTGTACAGGAGATACTGTTTCTAGGGCATGTTCTGACTCCTCACGCCTTTAAGATGGATCCTGGTAAGGTTTTGGCAATTAAGGAATGGGTAGGGCCTTCATTCTTAAAGGCCTTACAACGGTTTTTGGGTTTCGCTAATTACTATCGTAAATTTATCCTGAATTTTTCTGTAATTGCTAAACCATTGACCGACCTTACTAAGAAAGGGGCGGATTCGGAGAATTGGTCTACCAAGGCCATTTCTTCATTTGAAACATTAAAAAAGGCATTTAGTAGCGCTCCCATTCTGATCCAGCCTGATCAGGAGAGACCCTTTATTGTGGAGGTGGATGCGTCTGAGGACGGCGCAGGAGCAGACCTTTCACAAGGTCCTGCTAGCCTCACTAATCTGAGACTGTGTGCCTTCTTCTCCAGGAAATTCTCTCCCACGGAGAGAAACTACGACATAGGGAATAGGGAGCTGCTGGCTATTAAATGGTCATTTGATGAGTGGAGGCATTTTTTGGAGGGGGCAAGGCATCGGGTAACTGTTGTCACTGACCATAAAAACCTAATGTTTCTCGAGTCTGCTAAGAGGTTGAATCCCCGACAAGCCCGATGGGCTCTGTTTTTTACCTGTTCTGATTTCTACATTACGTTCAGGCTGGGAAGTAAAAATGTGAAGGCAGACGCATTATCTCGGAGCTTCCATGCTTTTCAACCCACTGAGGCACCGCCTGAATCCATCCTACCAGCAAACATCTTCTTAGCGGCTCTAACCCAGGATATCTCGGCTCGCATTAAGGCTGAACAACATCTGGCACCGGCATCCACCCCAACAGATAAGTTGTTTGTTCCCGTACAATTTCGTCTCCAGCTGTTGGGGGAGTGTCACGATTCTGCCTTTTGTGGACATCCGGGTTTTGAGGGCACTAAGGATCTGGTTTCTAGATCTTATTGGTGGCCCACTCTGACCAGGGATGTCAAGTCCTACGTGTCAGCCTGTGAGGTTTGTGCCAGGTCTAAGACACCTAGGACTCTCCCTGCTGGTAACCTACAACCCCTACCCATTCCCAGTAGACCCTGGTCCCATATCTCGATGGACTTTATAACTGACCTACCACTGGCGGAGGGTAAGACTGTGGTTTGGGTAGTGGTCGATAGGTTTAGCAAGATGGTTCATTTCATTCCCCTGTCTAAACTTCCGAATGCTTAAACCCTGGCGTCAATTTTTTGTGAGAGAGATTGTTCGTTGACATGGCCTCCTGGAAAATATTGTTGGGGGTGTGCATTCTGTGTACAAATTTTGGAGGGCCTTCTGTCAAAGATGTAAAATTTCATTGTCTTTTTCTTCCGCCTACTATCCTGAGAGTAATGGTCAGACTGAACGCCTTAATCAGTCTGTGGAACAATTCTTGAGGTTGTATGTTGCTGATGACCAGCAATTATGTGTCAAATTCCTTCCGTTGGCTGAATTTGCTTTGAATAACCGTGTCAATTCTTCTGCTGGGGTCTCCCCTTTCTTTTGTAACCATGGTTTTCATCCCCGTTTTCATTCTGGGTCGTCTGTCTCCTCTTCTAACCCTGAAGCGGATAAACTCTCCTCCGAACTGTGCACAGTTTGGGCCCGGGTTCAATCGAACCTAGAAAAGGCTCAACGTTCTCAAAACTCAAGGCCGATAGGAGACGTTCAAGGGGGGTGAACTTTCAGGTTGGGGATAAAGTATGGTTGTCCTCCAAGAATCTATCTCTCAAGGTAGCTTCTAGAAAATTTGCTCCTCGTTTTAAGATCACGGAGGTAATTAACCCGGTATGATTTAGGTTGGGGCTGCCCGAGTCATTCCACATTCATAATGTGTTCCATAAATCTCTACTTAAAAAATATTTTGAACCGGTAGTACCATCGAAAGCCTTGCCTCTGCTGGTTCTTGCTAATGATGCTGTCGAGTATGTGGTGTCTAAAATAGTGGATGTCAGGAAGGTGCGTAATTCCTTGCAGTACCTGATTCACTAGAAGGGGTATGGACCTGAAGAGAGATCTTGGGTACCTGCCAGGGAGGTTCATGCTCCTAGACTTGTTCAAAAATTTCATTTAGAACACCCTGAAAGGCCATCGCCTGAAGCCTTGGGTCTGGTGGCCCCTCGTAAAAGGGGGGTTACTGTAACGGAGTGCCGAAGGCGCACTCGGTCTCCCATCAGCCGCAGACCTGCTGCTTAGCTTTGGGAGCGAGGATCTGTGTTTCACCTCGTTCCCAGGGCGGCTTTGCTAGCTGGGAGGCTCCCTGCTCCTAGGTCTGCCTTGAGCGCCGTTTACCTCCCAATCCTGTGAACGCGTGCTCCTGTGTGCGTGCATTCACAGGAAATCTTGCGTCTCGCGAGATGACGCATCGGAGCGTCAAGGAGGAACAGATCGACCGCCGCCAGAATGCAATCCTGTGTTAGGCGGTCCAGAGGTGGTTAAAGCATACACAGAGCTTTGCCTAATTCAGCACGAACAGAAAAGACAGCAGCAGAAAAATTATAACGCTGTAGTATAAGGCATACACATAGCTGGCCCTAACTCAGCAATAACAGGACAGACAGCAGCAGCTGGTAAATGGTAATACTATATTATATGGCTTACACATAGCTTGGCCTAACTCTGTATTATCAGGACAGATAGCAGCAGCTTGAAAATGCTAACCCTGTAGTATCAGGACTAACTCAGCAGAAACAGAACAGATAGCAGCAGGTAATTGGTAACGCTGTAGGCATACACATAGCTGGCCCTAACTCAGCAGGAACAGAACAGACAGCATCAGGGAAATGGTAATGCTGTAAGAAAAAAGGCAACACATAACTCATCAAGATCAGGACAGTAGCAGCAGGTACATGGTAATGGTCGAGTCTAAGGCCTACACATAGCTCGGCCTAACTCAGCAGGAAAAGACAGCAGCAGGTTCTTTGTTTGCAGCAGGAATGTGTTCCCAGGAATGGGCCCCCACCAGACCTGGGCAACACCAAAAATAAACGTAAACACCTCTGACAGCAGCAGGTTCTTTGTTTGCAGCAGGAATTTGTTCCTAGGAATAGGCCCCCACCAGACCTGGGCAACACAAAAAATAAACTTACAGCAGCAGGTTCAACATCTAAAGCAGGAATGTGCTCCCAAGCATACAAAATGCAATGTTTCAGAAAATTGTTTATCGATTGTATTTTAAGTTTGTACAGCCCACAATAAATTAGTACGACATTAGCTCTACATGCTGCACACACCGGGCTGCTCTCAGTTTCCATATCGGACACATCGAGTCTAGAGAGAAACACTGCGGTAACGCAGCCTGCCGCGCCGTATGCTGATTCCTCCAAGTCAGAGGGCAGCAGGACTGGCAGGGTTTAGCAGCGGCTCTGTCATCCTCCTTTTGTCTGTGAAGAGGCATGATTTCCGTGGATCGCACGATCCATACATGATCAACGCCACACACACGCCGTGCTCCAGCCATCAGCAGCACCCAGCCGTCCTCTGCCTGTCAGAGAACAAAAGCCATTGAGGAACCAGTTTGCCTTGTCTCGGGTGTGGAAGTTTCTGCCTCAAAGAGTCCTTGACCATAGCAGCACCAACCTGTTTTTACCCCAAACACATAGCAAACCTTCATCCAGACACAAGGCTCCCAGATCCCAATACAGAGACCTGGCTTCTGAGCCCAGTTGCCTATTTAAGGACAGACAGGTGCTGCCAAAACCCAGACCGGCATTTAAAATCCAGTCCGGTATTTGACCTCACCTGGCTGTAAATCAGCCCAGCAGCACATGCTGGGAGGAAAATACCTGTTTTCCCAGATTTAACCTCTCACTGTGTCACAGTTCCTATTTGAGACACTGACAGCTCCTGTCCAAACGATGTTATGCCAATCTCAATGCAGTCTAAAATGCTGGAATCTGTAACAAGAAATCTGACTACAGTTCAGATTAAACTTGAACAGCCTAAAGTTTGTGCTAAATACTTAAGTAATGAAAGACAGCTCTATTGTTAATTCACGGAATCATCAGAAAGACATATTAATTACCCCTCACAAGTGCTTTTGATTTTACCCAAAAGGATACAAAACATTGATATCCAAATAATGGAGACTTACCAGCAGCATGTTGAGCTGTGATGCAATCATATCAAATAAACAATGCCACTTGGAATGACATTTGAATTGGACTGTAATGAGCTCTTAAATATATCTAAACTTGATGCCAAGTGGGAAAAACAGCAAAAAATTAAATAAAATAAAAACAAAAACCTCAAACAAAAGCAAATTGAAATTATGTAATACATGTGTTTCAATGACTTTATATTCTTACGAAAGTTGCTTATCATTTGCATTTTAAAAAAGAATGAGCAAGTAACATAAAATGTCATCCATCACTTCAGAACAGACATTTGTATTAAAGCATTTGACACACATTGCATAATTAATCTTATAAAATAAAATGCATAATAATAGGAATACATTAAATTATTGGCTTCAAGAAAGGTTTGGATAGCGCAAATAAACAACATGAATGCTGCTCATTTTGGCATTAAGAGGATTGGGCAGTACAAAGATGTTGATAACTTGTCCTTAGGATAGGTAATCAATTTCAGATCAGCAGGGGTCTTACTCCTACCCCCTCACATATTGGCAGCAAAAAAGCACTAAAGAGAGAGAAGGGTGCTCAAATAACTCTCAGAGGAAGTGTGGGGAGGGCTTGCTCTGATTTGCTACAGCCAGGGACATGCTCTAGCAGAACAAGCAGAATTTCATTCAGTGTTGGGCTATAAATTATGGTTGTTGGGTCTTACAGTTTCTGCCAGAAAAACAATCTTAGGGAGTCAGGGGCTGTCAAAAATCTCAATCAAGATTGTATTCTACACCCAGGGACATTGATGGGAAAGGCTACAATTAGAAAGAAGAAGAATAGTGTGTGAAGAATAGGGATAGGCAGGGAAACATGTAAGCCAGTGAGAAGCTGAGGCTGGATTTGCCTACTAGCACAACTGTTCTAACTGCCTTTTGCATTTCTATTTAATTAAACCAGCATATACATGATTAGTACACCAATACACAGGGTAGCACATCAAATTATCTGTGACTGATAATGTGATATTAAGCGTCATGCCTCAATCATCCATTTTTGTTTCCTGCTCCACATGGTTCCAATTAATTGATTTTTTTTTTATTTTATTTTTTGGGGGGGGGGGGGGGGGTTGTTTAATTTATTTAAACCAGCATATAAGTGATCACCACACCAAAACACAGGGTAGCCTACACAGCTTTTTGGTTTAAAATTTCTTTTAATTTTTTAAAATTAAGGTACACCCCAAAACATTGGGAAATATAACCCTCTAGTCGTACTAAACACACGTTCAGACAATACACCGGCTGCAGGGCAGGCCAGCACCTCCAAGGCGTAAAGGGCAAACTCAGGCCATGTGCCCAATTTGGAGACCCAGAAGTTGCAGGAGCTGACCTCTGTCAGTTAGTTTGTGTAGGCGTGTGCATACTTACTGCCCCACCATGTCGCAAGTCCCCGTGATGTTCACGATCCAATTTGATATCTGGTCTATCAACTTTCGATGTTCTTTTATGCGCCTACCATTGTGTTTACAGGTGGCGGGGAATCAGGGTTCCAGGCCGGAGAGGGATTATCCTAATGCATTCTGAATGGAGAGAAATCCGTTCAGGATGCATCAGGATGTCTTCAGTTCAGGACCGGAACTTTTTTTGGCCGGAGAAAATACAGCAGCATGCTGCGCTTTTTGCTCCGGCCAAAAATCCTGAACACTTGCTGCAAGGCCGGATCCGGAATTAATGCCCATTGAAAGGCATTAATGCAGATCCGGCCTTAAGCTAAACGTCGTTTCGGCGCATTACCGGATCCGACGTTTAGCTTTTTCTGAATGGTTACCATGGCTGATAGGACGCTAAAGTCCTGTTTGCCATGGTAAAGTGTAGTGGGGAGCAGGGGAGCAGTATACTTATCGTCCGTGCGGCTCCCGGGACGCTTCAGAGTGACGTCAGGGCTCCCCACGCGCATGGATGACGTGATCGCAAGGATCACGTCATCCATGTGCATGGGGCGTTCTGACGTCATTCTGGAGCGCCCCGGGAGCCTACTATGGCAACCAGGACTTTAATAGCGTCCTGGCTGCCATAGTAACACTGAACGCATTTTGAAGACTGATCAGTCTTTAAATGCTTTCAGTTCACTTGCGGTGTTACGGATCCAGCGGGCACTTCCGGCAACAGAAGTGCACGCCGGATCCTAACAACGCAAGTGTGAAAGAGGCCTAAGGGAGATAAATTTATTTTAAAAAATTGGGATTGAGCAGAAATGTGGGAAAAGCTATTGAGGCGTAAATGTAGGACATATTACAGAAGCCCAAATGTGGGCCAAAAGAGTCAAGCGGAATTGTGGGAAAAGCTATTGAGGCACAAATGTTGGCCAAAAGAGTATAGCGGAAATGTGGGACAAAGTATTGAAGATTAAATGTGGTACAACTTTAAGTTTTAGCATTGAATCAAAAGAGGTGGCGCACAACAATTAAAGAAGCATTTCAGAAATTTTATTCCCTGTCACCTATGCAGAGCAGGGGTTTATTGACGTCTAAAATTGTATAATGTCAACCCAAGAATGTAACAGAAAAATTACAGAAATTAATTAACCTGTCTACTTGGTAGAGCAGGGGTCTATGACAGAAAACAATTGTTTATTGTCACTCTAAAATGTAAAATAAAAACTATTGAAATTTATTAAGCTGTCAACTAGGTAAATTTGACCCTAAAATGTAAAAATTTGTAAATTTGACCCTAAAATGTAACTGACAAATGGTATTTTTTTTATTACCGGTCTAATAGGTATAGCAGTGGTACTTCACACAAAAAAATTGCTAAATTTCACCAGAAAATGTAAATGACAAATTATTATTTTTTGTTAACCGGCCTACTAGGTATAGCAGTGGTACATCACACCCAAAAATTAGTGAATTTCACCATAAAATGTAACAGACAATTTTTTTTATTGTTTAACCTGTCTACTAGGTATAGCAGTGATACTTCACAACCAAAAATTGTTGAATTTCAACTGAAAATGTAACTGACAAATATATATTTTTTTAACCAGCCTAGTAGGTATAGTAGTGGTATTATACACCAAAAAATTGGTTAATTTCACCAGAAAATGTTAATGACAATTGTTATATATTTTTTTAACCGGCCTACTAGGTATAGCAGCGGTACTATACACCCAAAAATTGGTGAATTTCACCAGAAAATGTTAATGACAATTTTATTTAATGTTTTTTAACCGGCCTACTAGGTATAGCAGTGGTACTATACACCCAAAAATTGGTTAATTTCACCAGAAAATGTTAATGAATTTTAAATTTTATGTTTTTTAACCAGCCTACTAGGTATACAGTAGCATTGGTACCATACACACCAAAATTGTTGAATTTCACCCGAAAATGTAAATGACAAAGTAGCGAAATAATATAAAATAAAACACGTACAAAAAAAAGGGATTTATCAGGTTGAGGTTGAGTTACATATGGAGTAGGAGTTTGAGGAAGCGGTGGACGTAGCGGAGTAGGTGGTAGCGGCGGTGGAGAAGGACGAGATAGCCAACACAGGTTTTTGGTTTTAATTTTATTTTGTAAAATTAAGGTACACTCCAAAACAGTGTGAAATATCCAAAATACAAACATGAACAATTGTGCTGCAGTATAACAATGGCTGCTTAGTGCCGGTATACATGTCTATTCTGCACAAGGTACGGACAAGTCCTGAGGGATCCATGCCTGGTTCATTTTAATGAACGTGAGCTTGTCCACATTGGCTATGGACAGGCGGCTGCGCTTGTCTGTGATGACGCCCCCTGCCGTGCTAAACACACGTTCAGATAATACACTAGCTGCAGGGCAGGCCAGCACCTCCAAGGAGTAAAGGGCAAGCTCAGGCCATGTGCCCAATTTGGAGACCCAGAAGGTGAAGGGGGCCAGACCCGTCATTCAGTATGTGTAGGCGTGTGCACACATACTGTTCCACCATGTTGGTGAAATGCTGCCTCCTGCTAAGACGTTCCATATCAGCTGGTGGTGCTGGTTGTTGTGGCGTGCTGACAAAACTTTTCCACATTTCAGCCATGCTAACCCTGCCTTCTGAGGTGCTGGCGGTGCCCCAGCTGCGTTGGCGACCTCTTCCTCGTCCTCTGCCTTTGCCTTGTGCTTCCACTGTGCCCCCGCTGTCAGGTGGGAATGCCACCAGCAGCGCATCTACCAGAGTGCACTTGTACTCGCGCATCCTACGATCACGCTCCAGTGAGGGAATTAAGGATGGTACGTTGTCCTTGTAATGGGGATCCAGCAGCGTGGCCACCCAGTAATCAGCATAAGTTAGAATGTGGGCAACTCAGCGGTCATTGCAGAGACACTGCAACATGTAATAGCTCATGTGTGCCAGGCTGCCCAGAGGCAACGAAAATCTGTTCTCTGTGGGAGGTGTATCGTCTGTGTCCTCTGTATCTCCCCATCCACGCATCAGTGATGGCCATGAGCTGGTCTGGGTGCCACCCTGCTGTGAACATGGTTCCTCCTCCTCCATCTCCTCCTCCTCATCCTCCACCTCGTCATCCTCTAGAACTGTGCCCTGGCTGGACAATTGTGTACATTGGGTTTGTGGGTGCAGGAACCCACCCTCAGAGCCACTTGGGAATGACTGGCCGGAAACCCTATGAAATGATCCCTCTTCCTCCTCCTCCTCCTCCTCCTGTGCCACATCCTCTTCCATCATCGCCAGGAGCGTTTTTTCAAGGAGGCATAGAAGTGGGATAGTAATGCTCAGAACGGCGTTATCTGCACTGGCCATGTTGGTGGAGTACTCGAAACAGCGCAACAAGGAACACAGGTCTCGCATGGAGGCCAAGTCTTTGGTGGTGAAGTGGTGCTGTTCCGCCGAGCGACTCACCCATGCGTGCTGCAGCTGAAACTCCACTATCGCCTGCTGCTGCTCGCACAGTCTGGACAGCATGTGCAAGGTGGAGTTCCACCTTGTGGGCACGTCGCATATGAGGCGGTGAGCGGGAAGGCCAAAATTACGCTGCAGCGCAGCAGCAGGGTGAGAACGCCGAAACCGGGCACAGACGGCCCACACTTTATGCAGCAGCTCTGACATATCGGGGTAATTTTTAAGGAATCTCTGCACCACCAAATTCAACGCATTAGCCAGGCAAGGGATGTGCGTCAAACCGCCTAGTCCCAGAGCTGCTACGAGATTTCGCCCATTATAGCACACCACCAGGCCGGGCTTGAGGCTGACTGGCACAAACCACTCATCGATCTGTTGTTCAAGGCCCGTCCACAGCTCCTGCGCGGTGTGGGGTTTGTCCCCCAAACAGATAAGTTTTAAAACTGCCTGTGCAGTACGCAGCCCTGCAGGGTGAGACGAATGGTTAGGTCACAGGGGTAGTTACTAACCGAGGGTGGTTATAGTACTCACAGTCTTTTATATACCCTGGGCAGACGTACAGCAGTGATAAAGAGGCTGGCACAGGGGTCCTCTGGGGCACTCTCTGTGTATAGGGACCATGCCTGATGGTAGGTGAGGTGCCCTGGATGTTGCAGGTTTGTTTAATGTGCCGGTGATAAGATCCCTTTAAATTTGTGACGCCAGTGCTGGTAACGGTGGCACACCGATTTATGGTATGAATAATTGAGCAACACGATGTTGTGGTGAGGTGAGCCAAAACTTCTGCTTACTGGAACAGTTAACTATATACAGTCTTTGGTAAAAGTTCTATACATACGAGGTAGTAACATGCAGGCTTTAAATCAATTGGCAGGCACAATGTTCTTGCATGATACTCAGAGGGTTAAACACTTACAGATCAGGCTGCACTTTCCTCAGAATCCTGTCTGTCTTTATCCCAAGGCCCGTATGCCCTATTGCTGGCTTTATCCTTGGTTAGGGAAAACTTCCTCAGGTATATGTCTCCTTGCTTTAAATAGATCCTTCTGCCCTTCAGCTCTCTGGTTCAGCTGGAATACCCTTTGGCTCTGCACTGCACCTTTAGGGGAACTTGGTCTTTCTCTCAGGAGGCACGCCTTTTTCCTGGTGGCAAACTAGAAGCCTGGGCTATCTAGCTGCATGTCAGAAGCTGCTCCTTAGCTAGAGTCCACACTGACTTCTGACTACACAGACTACCTTCCCTGAACAGGACCTGACTATTTATACTAGGGGTTCCCTAGCTCCCTCTACTGTCTAGGAGGAGGAACTACACCCTAACAGGCCTGATACACAGATAACAGGGAAAATACACATAAAAACATTATATAAAACACAGTAACCCTGTCCCGCAGGAGGTGGGAACAACGTGGCCCAATTGACCCTTGTGTAGTGCCCACATTTACCAAGTGGGACACTACATCTGCTGTCATTTACCCCTGGCTGTGCTGAAGTTGGTGGTGAAGCTGTTACGCTGACTGGATGAGGAGCTGGTAGAGGATGAGGAAGCAGAGTAGGAGGAGGAAGCAACAGGAGGCAAACTGAGGCGCCCTGCAATCCTCGGTGCTGGAAGGACATGCGCCAAACTGCTGTCTGGCTCAGGCCCAGCGGCCACTGCATTTACCCAGTGTGCATTTACCCCGTGTGTTGTTATGGAGATGGAACGGCCCTGACTGGTCCACGTATCCATAGTCAGGTGCACCTTGCCACAGATGGCGTTGCGCAGTGCCCAACTGATTTTGTTTCCTACTTTGTTGAGATGGGAAGCAATGGCTTGCCTTGAAAAGTAGTGGCGGCTGGGCACGACGTACTGTGGGACAGCCACCGCCATAAGGCCTTTAAAACTATCCGTCTCCACCAGACGGAATGACAGCATTTCAAACGCCAGCAATTTAGAAATGCTGGCATTCAGGGCTAGGAATCGCGATTGGGTAGGGGGGGTACTTCCTCTTCCTCTCCAGCGTTTGGGATATAGAGAGCTGAATGCTTCTGTGGGACATTGTGGAGATGCTTGGTGACCCAGGTGTTGGTGTTGCTGGCAGATCCTCTGTTTGTGGGGTGCCAGGTGGCACTGTCACTCCAGAGGTGGATGAAGAGGCCGCGACTGCAGTAGAAGAGGAAGCAGGAGGAGCCTGAGACCTTACTTGGTTTTTGTGGTGTCTACTTCACTGCAGCTCGTGCTTTGCACTTAAATACCTCGTCATGCAGGTTGTGCTCAGGTTGATAACGTTTATGCCTCACTTCAGGCTCTGATTGCACAGCGTGCAAACCACTTGTCGTCAGCACATTGTCTGAAGAACTGCCACGCTAGGGAACTCCTTGGAACTGGCTTTGGTGTGCTCGGTCCCTTGCTGCGTTGGGCAGTAGGAGGCGTACCGTCTAGAGGACGGCTGCTTCGCTTTTGCACCCTGCTCCCTCTTCTGCTGTGCTGGTGGCTCTGTGCGACCACCGCCTCTTCCTCCGAACTATATAGGTCACTCGCATGACCTTGATTCCATGTGGGGTCGAGGACCTCATCGTCCTCCACATCATCTTCCACCCATTCTTCACCCCTGCCTTCCTTGTCGGTCTGCACACTTTCAAAAGCCCCAGCAGTTAGCACCTGTGTTTCGTCATCATCCGAGACGTGCTGCGATGGTCCTCCTATGTACTAATCTTGAAAGATAAGTGGTTGGGCATCGGTGTACTTAATCTCTTCCACTTCTGGGACAGGGATAGGTGGATGGCCCTGGGAAACCCTGCTAAAAGTAATCAAAAAGCAGAAAAGACTTCTGCATGACTTGGGGCTCAGACGGCTTGGCTGATTTGCAAGGGGGTGAGGTGATAGACTAATGGACATCGGCTGCAGGTGCCAACTGTGGTCTTTCAGCAGGAGACTGGGTGGGAGACAATGTGAAGGTACTGGATCCACTGTCAGCAACCCAATCTACTATCGCCTGTAATTGTTCAGGCCTCACCAGTCGTAGAGAATCATTAGGCCCGACCAAATACCGCTGCAGGTTTTGTCGCCTACTCGCACCTGAGGAAGGGGTTTCACTTGTGCGTGTAGCTGGCACAGATCGACCACGTCCTCTCCTTGCAACAGGAGCTCCACCAGCAGCACCACAACCTGGGCCACGTCACTTATTTAACGCTCTACTCATATTTTTAGAATTTAGGATCTTGCCCTAAATGGGTGTTTAATTAATAGTACAATAGAACAACATTATGTAAAGGGTGTATCTCACATGGTCTGAACCATTGTAGGCCTGAATTAAATATTTCTTTGCCCAAAATGGCTGTATTGCATAAGGCTGTATTTCAAATCCCTTAATCAAACCCCTGTATGTAGAGGGCGTATCTCAAAAGGTCTGAACCAGTGTAGGCCTCAATTAAATATTTATTTGCACAAAATGGCTGTATTTCAAATGCCTGAATAAAACCCCTGTATGTAGAGGGGGTATCTCACATGGTATGAACCAGTGTAGGCCTGAATTAAATATTTCTTAGCCCAAAATGGTTGTATTTCAAATGGCTGTATTTCAAATGCCTGATTCAAACCCCTGTATGTAGAGGGGTTATCTTACACTGTCTGAACCAGTGTAGGCCTGAAGTAAATATTTCTTTTCCCAAAATGGCTGTATTTCAAATGGCTGTATTTCAAATCCCAGATTCAAACCCCTGTATGTAGAGGGAGTATATCACAGGGCCTGAACCAGTGTAGGCCTGAAGTAAATATTTCTTTGAACAAAATGGCTGTATTTTAATTTGCTGTATTTCAAATCCCTGAATCAAACCCCTGTATGTAGAGGGAGTATCTCACAGGGCCTGAACCAGTGTAGACCTGAAGTAAAAATTAATTTGCACAAAAATGGCTGTATTTCAAATGGCTGTATTTCAAATCCCGGAATCAAACCCCTGTATGTAGAGGTAGTTTCTCACACGGTCTGAAAAAGTGTAGGCCTGAAGTAAATATTTGCCCAAAATAGCTGTATTTCAAATCCCTGAATCAAACCCCTGTATGTAGAGGGAGTTTCTCACACGGTCTGAAAAAGTGTAGTCCTAAATTAAATATTTCTTTGCAAAAAATGGCTGTATTTCAAATCCCTGAATCAAACCCCTGTATGTAGAGGGGGTATCTTAGACGGTCTGAACCAGTGTAGGCCTGAAGTAAATATTTCTTTGCACAAAATGGCTGTATTTCAAATGGCTGTATTCCAATTTCCTGAATCAAACCCCTGTATGTAGATGGGGTATCTTACACGGTCTGAACCAGTGTAGGCCTGAAGTGAATATTTATTTGCCCAAAATGGCTGTATATCACATGGCTGTGTTTCAAATCCCTGAATCAAACCCCTGTATGTAGAGAAAGTATTTCACAGGGAAGAACCAGTGTAGGCCTAATTTAAATGTTTCTTTGCACAAAATGGCTGTATTTCAAATGGCTGTATTTCAAATCCCTGAATCAAACCCCTGTATGTAGAGGGAGTATCTCACAGGGCCTGAACCAGTGTAGGCCTGAAGTAAATATTTCTTTGCACAAAATGGCTATATTTCAAATGGCTGTATATTAAATCCCTGAATCAAACCCCTGTATGTAGAGGGGGTATCTCACACGGTCTGAACCAGTGTAGGCCTGAAGTAAATATTTCTTTGCCCAAAATCGCTGCATTTCAAATGGCTGTATTTCAAATCCCTGAATCAAACCCCTGCATGTAGAGGGGGTATGTCACACGGTCTGAACCAGTGTAGGCCTGAATTAAATATTTCTTTGCACAAAATTGCTGTATTTTAAAAGGCCGTATTTCAAATGCCTGATTCAAACCCCTGTATGTAGAGGGAGTATCTCACAGGGCCTGAACCAGTGTAGGCCTGAAGTAGATATTTATTTGCCCAAAACGGCTGTATTTTAAATGGCTGTATTTCAAATCCCTGAATCACACCCCTGTATGTAGAGGGAGTATCTCACAGGGAAGAACCAGTGTAGGCCTAATTTAAATATTTCTTTGCACAAAATGGCTGTATTTCAAATGGCTGTATTTCAAATCCCTGAATCAAACCCCTGTATGTAGAAGGGGTATCTCACACGGTCTGAACCAGTTGTCGGGTATTTATTTCATATAAGATATGAAATCATAAAATTATGATTTCATATTTTTATGAAAAATAAAAAATAAAAATGGAAAATTTAATTGGCGGACATATAAACGCCAGTTCTTTTATTGATGAGATCTAAAGTTAATTTGTGCAGCTAATGAAACAGGGTGCAATTAATTATACAAAATATAATTTATTATAAATACAAGCAGTACAAATGGCATACAAATGAATACAAAGATAATATCAAAATTGACCATAAGATGGTGCTCCACCGTTTACAGGCTGACTTAAGTACAATACAATACTACTTTTTTCTTTTATCAAATTATTACCGATTAATATACTGGTAAGCAAAATATTATAATGCAACAACAACAAAAAAAACAATAGAAATGAATCTGTGGAAAATCCCTTATGCTCAATCAGAGAATATGGCAGTAAGAGACATCTTATAAATACGCCCGTTGACCTAACTACGGATAATAAAATCCGATCAGAGATTCCACTCTGATAGCAATATTACAGGAATTCTAATGATGTGCACATTCATTAAAATTTCCCATAAAATTATTGTTTTAACACTATTGACCCACTAATAATGGGGTCTCAACTATATGCCAATTGGAGCGATTTATAATTACTGCAAGTAAAATAGATTATACATTACCCCTTGCTTTGGGATAAAGAGCTTTTAGAAGGGACCCAGCTTTCCAAGATTCAGATCTATCCCGTCCTGTGGTACGTTCCTGACGTGTGAAGTGATGCTGATGAATGAATTCCCAAGTGTTCTCCCTGAAGAAGTTCCAAGTGATGTTTGGCTCAAGTCCCCTTTGTCTCAAGTGATTTTTCAAGTCCTCTCCCTTTTTTCCAAACTGAATCAGATATCCTAATCCTTATCTATGCCCATCCCCTCTTGGATTAGGGATTTCCAATTAGATAAGGTGGGTGTGACGTATGGTAATCATGGGGATGATGTCATTTTGTTGGCATTCTTGAAAAACTTCTGCCCATCTACCACTTGATGGCACTGTTGTATCATATAGCAATTTTAAGATATTTTAGGAATTAACACATATATATGGTTTTATTACACCACTTAAACTTTCACCTTGTCCACCCTAAATCAATTAGGAGGGATTATTCTGTGACACTTTAGAATCACTTTCCCAGACATCATGGATCCATCTTGACAGTTAACAGACCATCTTATTTATGGTCAGATAAGAGAAACATAATCTTTTAACTTTTGTCCTGGTCTGTATACACCTAATTGTCACAGCTATTGAGTAATGATGTTTGAAATAACATCAGCTCCTCTGAATAGACCCTTTTTAAGAAAAAAAAAACGTATTATATCCCCTCAGTGAGATACAATACAAACAGATACATTAATAATGTTTGGTTATAATACATCAATATTGCATAGTATATATGAATCATTAACAAGTTCAAACGCTAAATAAATGCACACAGGAATATATATATATATATATATATATATATATATACGAATAGATATCTATTCCACACCAGATGTGTTTTATGGACGTCTCTTATCAGATCATGGTTTAGCCATGAAACACCCATTGTTCCTCAGACTGATATGTTTAGAGAAACCAGTGTTTTTAAGCAATAACCTCTCTTGACCCCGGTAGTTGAGACAGTTTATGTGAGACCCATTACATTCTCTTAAGATACCACATCTGTTGGCAATAACTTTTAAAACAATATACATTGTATGCCAGTGACCATCATGATCTTCTCTGGCTTATTCCAACAGGGAGTTTGGCCTCTTAAAGGTAATGTGAATTTCCATTTTGGTTCTAATATTGTTAGACCTTAATGTGCAGATATAAATATGCCCGACACAGTGTAGGCCTGAATTTAATATTTATTTGCCCAAAGTGGCTGTATTTCAAACTGCTGTATTTCAAATCCCTGAATCAAACTCCTGTATGTAGAGGGAGTATCTCACAGGGCCTGAACCAGTGTAGACCTGAAGTAAATATTTATTTGCACAAAATGGCTGTATTTCAAATCCCTGAATCAAATTCCTGTATGTAGAGAGGGTATCTTACACGGTCTGAAAAAGTGTAGGCCTGAAGTAAATATTTCTTTGCCCAAAATGGCTGTATTTTAAATGGCTGTATTTCAAATCCCTGAATCAAACCCCTGTATGTAGAGAGGGTATCTTACACGGTCTGAACCAGTGTAGGCCTGAAGTAAATATTTATTTGCCCAAAATGCCTGTATTTCAAATGGCTGTATTTCAAATCCATGAATTAAACCCCTGTATGTAGAGGAGGTATCTCACATGGTCGGAACCATTGTAGGCCTGAAGTAAATATTTGTTTGCACAAAATGGCTGTATTTCAAATCGCTGTATATTAAATCCCTGAATCAAACCCCTGTATGTAGAGGGGGTATCTTAAACGGTCTGAACCAGTGTAGGCCTGAAGTAGATATTTCTTTGCCCAAAATCGCTGTATTTCAAATGGCTGTATTTCAAATCCCTGAATCAACCCCCTGTATGTAGAGGGGGTATGTCACACGCTCTGAACCAGTGTAGGTCTGAATTAAATATTTCTTTGCACAAAATGGCTGTATTTCAAATACCTGAATCAAACCCCTGTATGTAGAGGGAGTATCTTTAAGGGCCTGAACCAGTGTAGGCCTAAAGTAAATAGTTCTTTGCCCAAAATGGCTGTATTGCAAATGACTGCATTTTAATTCCCTGAATCAAACCCCTGTATGTAGATGGGGTATCTCACAGGGAAGAACCAGTGTAGCAGAAACAAACGAAGAGAGAGCTCATATTACCAAAAATATATAAATGTTATTGTCATATGTAGAGTTGAGCGAACACCTGGATGTTCGGGTTCGAGAAGTTCGGCCGAACATCCCGGAAATGTTCGGGTTCGGGATCCGAACCCGATCCGAACTTCGTCCCGAACCCGAACCCCATTGAAGTCAATGGGGACCCGAACTTTTCGGCACTAAAAAGGCTGTAAAACAGCCCAGGAAAGAGCTAGAG
This sequence comes from Bufo gargarizans, assembly GCF_014858855.1. Lineage (NCBI taxonomy): Eukaryota > Metazoa > Chordata > Amphibia > Anura > Bufonidae > Bufo > Bufo gargarizans. The sequence goes on along the minus strand of NC_058087.1, from coordinate 156,604,501 downwards.
GGCTGCAAAAGGCAGCAACATGTAGGTAAATCCCCTGCAAACAAATGTGGATAGGGAAATGAATTAAAATAAAAATTAAATAAATAAAAATTAACCAAAATCAATTGGAGAGAGGTTCCATAGCAGAGAATCTGGCTTCCCGTCACCCACCACTGGAACAGTCCATTCTCAGATATTTAGGCCCCGGCACCCAGGCAGAGGAGAGAGGTCCCGTAACAGAGAATCTGTCTTCATGTCAGCAGAGAATTAGTCTGCATGTCATAGCAGAGAATGAGGCTTCACGTCAGCCACCACTGCAACAGTCCATTGGCATATATTTAGGCCCAGCACCCAGGCAGAGGAGGGAGGTCCCGTAACAGAGAATCTGTCTTCATGTCAGCAGAGAATTAGTCTGCATGTCATAGCAGAGAATGAGGCTTCACGTCAGCCACCACTGCAACAGTCCATTGGCATATATTTAGGCCCAGCACACACACAGGCAGAGGAGAGAGGTCCCGTAACAGAGAATCTGGCTTCATGTCAGCAGAGAATCAGTCTGCATGTCATAGCAGAGAATGAGGCTTCACGTCAGCCACCACTGCAACAGTCCATTGGCATATATTTAGGCCCAGCACACACACAGGCAGAGGAGAGAGGTCCCGTAACAGAGAATCTGGCTTCATGTCAGCAGAGAATCAGTCTGCATGTCATAGCAGAGAATGAGGCTTCACGTCAGCCACCACTGCAACAGTCCATTGGCATATATTTAGGCCCAGCACCCAGGCAGAGGAGGGAGGTCCCGTAACAGAGAATCTGTCTTCATGTCAGCAGAGAATTAGTCTGCATGTCATAGCAGAGAATGAGGCTTCACGTCAGCCACCACTGCAACAGTCCATTGGCATATATTTAGGCCCAGCACACACACAGGCAGAGGAGAGAGGTCCCGTAACAGAGAATCTGGCTTCATGTCAGCAGAGAATCAGTCTGCATGTCATAGCAGAGAATGAGGCTTCACGTCACCCACCACTGCAACAGTCCATTGGCATATATTTAGGCCTAGCACACAGGCAGAGCAGAGAGGTCCCGTAACAGACAATCTGGCTTCATGTCAGCAGAGAATCAGTCTGCATGTCATAGCAGAGAATGAGGCTTCACGTCACCCACCACTGCAACAGTTCATTGGCATATATTTAGGCCTAGCACACAGGCAGAGCAGAGAGGTCCCGTAACAGACAATCTGGCTTCATGACAGCAGAGAATTAGTCTGCATGTCATAGCAGAGAATGAGGCTTCACGTCAGCCACCACTGCAACAGTCCATTGGCATATATTTAGGCCCAGCACACACACAGGCAGAGGAGAGAGGTCCCGTAACAGAGAATCTGGCTTCATGTCAGCAGAGAATCAGTCTGCATGTCATAGCAGAGAATGAGGCTTCACGTCAGCCACCACTGCAACAGTCCATTGGCATCTATTTAGGCCCAGCACACACACAGGCAGAGGAGAGAGGTCCCGTAACAGAGAATCTGGCTTCATGTCAGCAGAGAATCAGTCTGCATGTCATAGCAGAGAATGAGGCTTCACGTCAGCCACCACTGCAACAGTCCATTGGCATATATTTAGGCCCAGCACCCAGGCAGAGGAGGGAGGTCCCGTAACAGAGAATCTGTCTTCATGTCAGCAGAGAATTAGTCTGCATGTCATAGCAGAGAATGAGGCTTCACGTCAGCCACCACTGCAACAGTCCATTGGCATATATTTAGGCCCAGCACACACACAGGCAGAGGAGAGAGGTCCCGTAACAGAGAATCTGGCTTCATGTCAGCAGAGAATCAGTCTGCATGTCATAGCAGAGAATGAGGCTTCACGTCACCCACCACTGCAACAGTCCATTGGCATATATTTAGGCCTAGCACACAGGCAGAGCAGAGAGGTCCCGTAACAGACAATCTGGCTTCATGTCAGCAGAGAATCAGTCTGCATGTCATAGCAGAGAATGAGGCTTCACGTCACCCACCACTGCAACAGTCCATTGGCATATATTTAGGCCTAGCACACAGGCAGAGCAGAGAGGTCCCGTAACAGACAATCTGGCTTCATGACAGCAGAGAATTAGTCTGCATGTCATAGCAGAGAATGAGGCTTCACGTCAGCCACCACTGCAACAGTCCATTGGCATATATTTAGGCCCAGCACCCAGGCAGAGGAGAGAGGTCCCGTAACAGACAATCTGGCTTCATGTCAGCAGAGAATTAGTCTGCATGTCATAGCAGAGAATCAGGCTTCACGTCAGCCACCACTGCAACAGTCCATTGTCATAAATTTAGGCCCAGCACCCAGGCAGAGGAGAGAGGTCCCGTAACAGACAATCTGGCTTCATGTCAGCAGAGAATTAGTCTGCATGTCATAGCAGAGAATGAGGCTTCACGTCAGCCACCACTGCAACAGTCCATTGGCATATATTTAGGCCTAGCACACAGGCAGAGCAGAGAGGTCCCGTAACAGACAATCTGGCTTCATGACAGCAGAGAATCAGTCTGCATGTCATAGCAGAGAATCAGGCTTCACGTCAGCCACCACTGCAACAGTCCATTGTCATAAATTTAGGCCCAGCACCCAGGCAGAGGAGAGAGGTCCCGTAACAGAGAATCTGGCTTCATGTCAGCAGAGAATCAGTCTTCATATCATAGCAGAGAATCAGGCTTCACGTCACCCACCACTGTAAGAGTCAATTTTCATAAATTTAGGCCCAGAACCCAGGCAGAGGAGAAAGGTCCCGTAACAGACAATCTGGCTTCATGTCAGCAGAGAATCAGTCTTCATATCATAGCAGAGAATCAGGCTTCACGTCACCCACCACTGCAACAGTCAATTGTCATAAATTTAGGCCCAGCACCCAGGCAGAGGAGAGAGCTCCCGTAACAGAGGATCTGGCTTCATGTCAGCAGAGAATCAGTCTGCATGTCATAGCAGAGAATGAGGCTTCACGTCACCCACCACTGCAACAGTCCATTGGCATATATTTAGGCCTAGCACACAGGCAGAGCAGAGAGGTCCCGTAACAGACAATCTGGCTTCATGTCAGCAGAGAATCAGTCTGCATGTCATAGCAGAGAATGAGGCTTCACGTCACCCACCACTGCAACAGTCCATTGGCATATATTTAGGCCTAGCACACAGGCAGAGCAGAGAGGTCCCGTAACAGACAATCTGGCTTCATGACAGCAGAGAATCAGTCTGCATGTCATAGCAGAGAATGAGGCTTCACGTCACCCACCACTGCAACAGTCCATTGGCATATATTTAGGCCTAGCACACAGGCAGAGCAGAGAGGTCCCGTAACAGACAATCTGGCTTCATGTCAGCAGAGAATCAGTCTGCATGTCATAGCAGAGAATGAGGCTTCACGTCACCCACCACTGCAACAGTCCATTGGCATATATTTAGGCCTAGCACACAGGCAGAGCAGAGAGGTCCCGTAACAGACAATCTGGCTTCATGACAGCAGAGAATCAGTCTGCATGTCATAGCAGAGAATGAGGCTTCACGTCACCCACCACTGCAACAGTCCATTGGCATATATTTAGGCCTAGCACACAGGCAGAGCAGAGAGGTCCCGTAACAGACAATCTGGCTTCATGTCAGCAGAGAATCAGTCTGCATGTCATAGCAGAGAATGAGGCTTCACGTCACCCACCACTGCAACAGTCCATTGGCATATATTTAGGCCTAGCACACAGGCAGAGCAGAGAGGTCCCGTAACAGACGATCTGGCTTCATGTCAGCAGAGAATCAGTCTGCATGTCATAGCAGAGAATCAGGCTTCACGTCAGCCACCACTGCAACAGTCCATGGTCATAAATTTAGGCCCAGCACCCAGGCAGAGGAGAGAGGTCCCGTAACAGACAATCTGGCTTCATGTCAGCAGAGAATTAGTCTGCATGTCATAGCAGAGAATCAGGCTTCATGTCAGCCACCACTGCAACAGTCCATTGGCATATATTTAGGCCTAGCACACAGGCAGAGGAGAGGTTCATTCAACTTTGGGTAGCATCGCAATATAATGGTAAAATGAAAATAAAAATAGGATTGAATGAGGAAGTGCCCTGGAGTCCAATAATATATGGTTATGGGGAGGTAGTTAATGTCTAATCTGGACAAGGGACGGACAGGTCCTGTGGGATCCATGCCTGGTTCATTTTTATGAACGTCAGCTTGTCCACATTGGCTGTAGACAGGCGGCTGCGTTTGTCTGTAATGACGCCCCCTGCCGTGCTGAATACACGTTCAGACAAAACGCTGGCTGCCGGGCAGGCCAGCACCTCCAAGGCATAAAAGGCTAGCTCTGGCCACGTGGACAATTTAGAGACCCAGAAGTTGAATGGGGCCGAACCATCAGTCAGTACGTGGAGGGGTGTGCACACGTACTGTTCCACCATGTTAGTGAAATGTTGCCTCCTGCTAACACGTTGCGTATCAGGTGGTGGTGCAGTTAGCTGTGGCGTGTTGACAAAAGTTTTCCACATCTCTGCCATGCTAACCCTGCCCTCAGAGGAGCTGGCCGTGACACAGCTGCCTTGGCGACCTCTTGCTCCTCCTCTGCCTTGGCCTTGGGCTTCCACTTGTTCCCCTGTGACATTTGGGAATGCTCTCAGTAGCGCGTCTACCAACGTGCGCTTGTACTCGCGCATCTTCCTATCACGCTCCAGTGCAGGAAGTAAGGTGGGCACATTGTCTTTGTAGCGTGGATCCAGCAGGGTGGCAACCCAGTAGTCCGCACAGGTTAAAATGTGGGCAACTCTGCTGTCGTTGCGCAGGCACTGCAGCATGTAGTCGCTCATGTGTGCCAGGCTGCCCAGGGGTAAGGACAAGCTGTCCTCTGTGGGAGGCGTATCGTCATCGTCCTGCCTTTCCCCCCAGCCACGCACCAGTGATGGACCCGAGCTGCGTTGGGTGCCACCCCGCTGTGACCATGCTTCATCCTCATCCTCCTCCACCTCCTCCTCATCCTCGTCCTCCTCGTCCTCCAGTAGTGGGCCCTGGCTGGCCACATTTGTACCTGGCCTCTGCTGTTGCAAAAAACCTCCCTCTGAGTCACTTCGAAGAGACTGGCCTGAAAGTGCTAAAAATGACCCCTCTTCCTCATCCTCCTCCTCCTCCTCCTGGGCCACCTCCTGTTCCATCATCGCCCTAAGTGTTTTCTCAAGGAGACATAGAAGTGGTATTGTAACGCTGATAACGGTGTCATCGCCACTGGCCATGTTGGTGGAGTACTCGAAACAGCGCAACAGGGCACACAGGTCTCGCATGGAGGCCCAGTCATTGGTGGTGAAGTGGTGCTGTTCTGTAGTGCGACTGACCCGTGCGTGCTGCAGCTGAAACTCCACTATGGCCTGCTGCTGCTCGCACAGTCTGTCCAGCATGTGCAAGGTGGAGTTCCACCTGGTGGGCACGTCGCATATGAGGCGGTGAGCGGGAAGGCCGAAGTTACGCTGTAGCGCAGACAGGCGAGCAGCGGCAGGATGTGAACGCCGGAAGCGCGAACAGACGGCCCGCACTTTATGCAGCAGCTCTGACATGTCGGGGTAGTTGTGAATGAACTTCTGCACCACCAAATTCAGCACATGCGCCAAGCAAGGGATGTGCGTCAAATTGGCTAGTCCCAGAGCTGCAACGAGATTTCGCCCATTATCACACACCACCAGGCCGGGCTTGAGGCTCACCGGCAGCAACCACTCGTCGGTCTGTTGTTCAATACCCCGCCACAACTCCTGTGCGGTGTGGGGCCTGTCCCCCAAACATATGAGTTTCAGAATGGCCTGCTGACGTTTACCCCGGGCTGTGCTGAAGTTGGTGGTGAAGGTGTGTGGCTGACTGGATGAGCAGGTGGAAGAAGAGGAGGAGGAAGCCGAGAAGGAGGAGGTGGCAACAGGAGGCAAAGAATGTTGCCCTGCGATCCTTGGCGGCGGCAGGACGTGCGCCAAACAGCTCTCCGCCTGGGGCCCAGCTGCCACTACATTTACCCAGTGTGCAGTTAGGGAGATATAGCGTCCCTGGCCGTGCTTACTGGTCCACGTATCTGTGGTTAGGTGGACCTTGCTACAGATGGCGTTGCGCAGTGCACACTTGATTTTATCGGATACTTGGTTGTGCAGGGAAGGCACGGCTCTCTTGGAGAAGTAGTGCCGGCTGGGAACAACATACTGTGGGACAGCAAGCGACATGAGCTGTTTGAAGCTGTCTGTGTCCACCAGCCTAAATGACAGCATTTCATAGGCCAGTAGTTTAGAAATGCTGGCATTCAGGGCCAGGGATCGAGGGTGGCTAGGTGGGAATTTACGCTTTCTATCAAATGTTTGTGAGATGGAGAGCTGAACGCTGGCGTGTGACATGGTTGAGACGCTTGGTGACGGAGGTGGTGGTGGTGGTGTTGGTGGTACATCCCCTGTTTGCTGGGCGGCAGGTGCCAACGTTCCTCCAGAGGCGGAGGAAGAGGCCGAGGCGGCAGCAGCAGAATAGGCCGAGGCGGCAGCAGCAGAAGAGGTAGCAGGGGGAGCCTGAGTGACTTCCTTGGTTTTAAGGTGTTTACTCCACTGCAGTTCATGCTTTGCATGCAGGTGCCTGGTCATGCAGGTTGTGCTCAGGTTCAGAACGTTAATGCCTCGCTTCAGGCTCTGATGGCACAGCGTGCAAACCACTCGGGTCTTGTCGTCAGCACATTGTTTGAAGAAGTGCCATGCCAGGGAACTCCTTGAAGCTGCCTTTGGGGTGCTCGGTCCCAGATGGCGGCGGTCAGTAGCAGGCGGAGTCTCTTGGCGGCGGGTGTTCTGCTTTTGCCCACTGCTCCCTCTTTTGCTACGCTGTTGGCTCGGTCTCACCACTGCCTCTTCCTCCGAACTGTGAAAGTCAGTGGCACGACCTTCATTCCATGTGGGGTCTAGGACCTCATCGTCCCCTGCATCGTCTTCCACCCAGTCTTGATCCCTGACCTCCTGTTCAGTCTGCACACTGCAGAAAGACGCAGCAGTTGGCACCTGTGTTTCGTCATCATCAGAGACATGCTGAGGTGGTATTCCCATGTCCTCATCATCAGGAAACATAAGTGGTTGTGCGTCAGTGCATTCTATGTCTTTCACCGCTGGGGAAGGGCTAGGTGGATGCCCTTGGGAAACCCTGCCAGCGGAGTCTTCAAACAGCATAAGAGACTGCTGCATAACTTGAGGCTGAGACAGTTTCCCTGGTATGCATGGGGGTGATGTGACAGACTGATGGGGTTGGTTTTCAGGCGCCATCTGTGCGCTTTCTGCAGAAGACTGGGTGGGAGATAATGTGAACGTGCTGGATCCACTGTCGGCCACCCAATTGACTAATGCCTGTACCTGCTCAGGCCTTACCATCCTTAGAACGGCATTGGGCCCCACCATATATCGCTGTAAATTCTGGCGGCTACTGGGACCTGAGGTAGTTGGTACACTAGGACGTGTGGATGTGGCAGAACGGCCACGTCCTCTCCCAGCACCAGAGGGTCCACTAACACCACCACGACCATGTCCACGTCCGCGTCCCTTACTAGATGTTTTTCTCATTGTTATGGTTCACCACAACAACAAATATATTATTTGGCCCAATGTATTGTATTCAAATTCAGCGGGATATAAATTTGAGGCCTAGTATTTAGGCGCTGGGTGACCGGTATGGATTTAGTGACAGAATTAGACTTGGAAATGCACAGAAGCGTGTGTGTGTGAAGTTATTCTGAATGACCCAATGTGCACCTTGAATATTATATACCCTTTTAGGGATAGATTTCAAATAGCTCTGATATAGCAGGAACCACTAAATTATGAAATTGCTAAATTGGGAATTGTACTTCAACCCAGAACAAAAAATGTGCTTTGACGGGCACTAAATAACTTTCCCAGCTACAACAGTACAGCGGTAACGAGAGATTTAGAGGGATTTAAATTTGAGGCCTAGTATTTAGGCGCTGGGTGACAGGTATGGGTTTAGTGACAGAATTAGACTTGGAAATACACAGTAGCGGGTGTGTGTGAAGTTATTCTGAATGACCCTATGTGCACCTTCAATATTATATACCCTTTTAGGGATAGATTTCAAATAGCTCTGATATAGCAGAAACCACTAAATTATGAAATTGCTAAATTGGGAATTGTACTTCAACCCAGAACAAAAAATGTGCTTTGACGGACACTAAATATCTTGCCCAGCAACAACAGTACAGCGGTGGGTAACGAGAGATTTAGAGGGAATTAAATTTGAGGCCTAGTATTTAGGCGCTGGGTCACCGGTATGGATTTAGTGACAGAATTAGACTTGGAAATACACAGTAGCGGGTGTGTGTGAAGTTATTCTGAATGACCCTATGTGCACCTTCAATATTATATACCCTTTTAGGGATAGATTTCAAATAGCTCTGATATAGCAGAAACCACTAAATTATGAAATTGCTAAATTGGGAATTGTACTTCAACCCAGAACAAAAAATGTGCTTTGACGGACACTAAATATCTTGCCCAGCAACAACAGTACAGCGGTGGGTAACGAGAGATTTAGAGGGATTAAATTTGAGGCCTAGTATTTAGGCGCTGGGTCACCGGTATGGATTTAGTGACAGAATTAGACTTGGAAATGCACAGAAGCGGTGTGTGTGAAGTTATTCTGAATGACCCTATGTGCACCTTCAATATTATATACCCTTTTTGGGATAGATTTCAAATAGCTCTGATATAGCAGGAACCACTAAATTATGAAATTGCTAAATTGGGAATTGTACTTCAACCCAGAACAAAAAATGTGCTTTGACGGACACTAAATATCTTGCCCAGCAACAACAGTACAACGGGGTAACGAGAGATTTAGAGGGATTTAAATTTGAGGCCTAGTATTTAGGCGCTGGGTGACAGGTATGGATTTAGTGACAGAATTAGACTTGGAAATACACAGTAGCGGGTGTGTGTGAAGTTATTCTGAATGACCCTATGTGCACCTTCAATATTATATACCCTTTTAGGGATAGATTTCAAATAGCTCTGATATAGCAGAAACCACTAAATTATGAAATTGCTAAATTGGGAATTGTACTTCAACCCAGAACAAAAAATGTGCTTTGACGGACACTAAATATCTTGCCCAGCAACAACAGTACAGCGGTGGGTAACGAGAGATTTAGAGGGAATTAAATTTGAGGCCTAGTATTTAGGCGCTGGGTCACCGGTATGGATTTAGTGACAGAATTAGACTTGGAAATACACAGTAGCGGTGTGTGTGAAGTTATTCTGAATGACCCTATGTGCACCTTCAATATTATATACCCTTTTAGGGATAGATTTCAAATAGCTCTGATATAGCAGAAACCACTAAATTATGAAATTGCTAAATTGGGAATTGTACTTCAACCCAGAACAAAAAATGTGCTTTGACGGACACTAAATATCTTGCCCAGCAACAACAGTACAGCGGTGGGTAACGAGAGATTTAGAGGGAATTAAATTTGAGGCCTAGTATTTAGGCGCTGGGTCACCGGTATGGATTTAGTGACAGAATTAGACTTGGAAATGCACAGTAGCGGTGTGTGTGAAGTTATTCTGAATGACCCTATGTGCACCTTCAATATTATATACCCTTTTTGGGATAGATTTCAAATAGCTCTGATATAGCAGGAACCACTAAATTATGAAATTGCTAAATTGGGAATTGTACTTCAACCCAGAACAAAAAATGTGCTTTGACGGGACACTAAATAACTTTCCCAGCTACAACAGGACAACGGTAACGAGAGATTTAGAGGGATTTAAATTTGAGGCCTAGTATTTAGGCGCTGGGTGACAGGTATGGGTTTAGTGACAGAATTAGACTTGGAAATACACAGTAGCGGGTGTGTGTGAAGTTATTCTGAATGACCCTATGTGCACCTTCAATATTATATACCCTTTTAGGGATAGATTTCAAATAGCTCTGATATAGCAGAAACCACTAAATTATGAAATTGCTAAATTGGGAATTGTACTTCAACCCAGAACAAAAAATGTGCTTTGACGGACACTAAATATCTTGCCCAGCAACAACAGTACAGCGGTGGGTAACGAGAGATTTAGAGGGAATTAAATTTGAGGCCTAGTATTTAGGCGCTGGGTCACCGGTATGGATTTAGTGACAGAATTAGACTTGGAAATACACAGTAGCGGGTGTGTGTGAAGTTATTCTGAATGACCCTATGTGCACCTTCAATATTATATACCCTTTTTGGGATAGATTTCAAATAGCTCTGATATAGCAGGAACCACTAAATTATGAAATTGCTAAATTGGGAATTGTACTTCAACCCAGAACAAAAAATGTGCTTTGACGGGCACTAAATAACTTTCCCAGCTACAACAGGACAACGGTAACGAGAGATTTAGAGGGATTTAAATTTGAGGCCTAGTATTTAGGCGCTGGGTGACAGGTATGGGTTTAGTGACAGAATTAGACTTGGAAATACACAGTAGCGGGTGTGTGTGAAGTTATTCTGAATGACCCTATGTGCACCTTCAATATTATATACCCTTTTTGGGATAGATTTCAAATAGCTCTGATATAGCAGAAACCACTAAATTATGAAATTGCTAAATTGGGAATTGTACTTCAACCCAGAACAAAAAATGTGCTTTGACGGACACTAAATATCTTGCCCAGCAACAACAGTACAGCGGTGGGTAACGAGAGATTTAGAGGGAATTAAATTTGAGGCCTAGTATTTAGGCGCTGGGTCACCGGTATGGATTTAGTGACAGAATTAGACTTGGAAATACACAGTAGCGGGTGTGTGTGAAGTTACTCTGAATGACCCTATGTGCACCTTCAATATTATATACCCTTTTTGGGATAGATTTCAAAGAGCTCTGATATAGCAGGAACCACTAAATTATGAAATTGCTAAATTGGGAATTGTATTTCAACCCAGAACAAGAAATGTGCTTGAACGGACACTAAATAACTCGCCCAGCTACAGCACTAGGGACAGATTTAGCTGGATATAAATTTGAGGCCTAGTATTTAGGCGCTGGGTGACCGGTATGGATTTAGTGACAGAATTAGACTGGGATATGGCCAAAAAATGAACAGACTATTGCTGGTTAAATGCACTTGGTGTGACAGCTTCACCCTGATGTAGGCTTTAGCCAAAAAACAACCACACCATTGAGGGTTAAATGCACTTGGTGACAGGCGCAGCTTGCCCCTGATTTTGTATATGGCCAAAAAATGAACAGACTATTGCTGGTTAAATGCACTTGGTGTGACAGCTTCACCCTGATGTAGGCTTTAGCCAAAAAACAACCACACCATTGAGGGTTAAATGCACTTGGTGACAGGCGCAGCTTGCCCCTGATTTTGTATATGGCCAAAAAATGAACAGACTATTGCTGGTTAAATGCACTTGGTGTGACAGCTTCACCCTGATGTAGGCTTTAGCCAAAAAACAACCACACCATTGAGGGTTAAATGCACTTGGTGACAGGCGCAGCTTGCCCCTGATTTTGTATATGGCCAAAAAATGAACAGACTATTGCTGGTTAAATGCACTTGGTGTGACAGCTTCACCCTGATGTAGGCTTTAGCCAAAAAACAACCACACCATTGAGGGTTAAATGCACTTGGTCGCAGCTTGTGCTGGCGCACCACAAGACACAAAATGGCCGCCGATCACCCCAGAAAAATGAGACTGACAAACGGTCTGTGCAGCCTAAAAACAGTGAGCAATTGAGGATCAGCAGCTCAATGATCCACAGCTGCAGATCGATCAGTTAATCAAGTCCTTTGGAGGAGTTAATCTGCCTAATCTCGCCCTACTGTCGCAGCCGCAACCTCTCCCTACGCTAATCAGAGCAGAGTGACGGGCGGCGCTATGTGACTCCAGCTTAAATAGAGGCTGGGTCACATGGTGCTCTGGCCAATCACAGCCATGCCAATAGTAGGCATGGCTGTGATGGCCTCTTGGGGCAAGTAGTATGACGCTTGTTGATTGGCTGCTTTGCAGCCTTTCAAAAAGCGCCAAGAAAGCGTCACAAAAGCGCGAAGAAAGCGACGAACACCGAACCCGAACCCGGACTTTTACGAAAATGTCCGGGTTCGGGTCCGTGTCACGGACACCCCAAAATTCGGTACGAACCCGAACTATACAGTTCGAGTTCGCTCATCCCTAGTCATATGTTAAAATAACAGAAAAAAGGAGAAAAATAGATAAATACATAAGATGCCGTAAAGCAAGGTGATGAGGGCGGAGAAAAAGCAGAGCGCCACCCTGGGAGGAAAGACACACACGGAAAGAAACATAAAAAAAAATCTAAATACAGTCATGTCTAACATGGGAAAGAAGAATCTTGGGTACAGTGCCCAACCCATGGAATGAATATATAGATGGTAAAATGTAATATCGGGTGGAGCAAGGTCAGCTCCTGCATCCCCACTGGAAACAATTGCAAACGCATAAGATGGGAGTAAGTGGCATGAAGGGCAAAGTGCAAGTAGACACAAATGACCACACAACCAGCGGGGGGCAGGGGGGACCAGAGCTCACCTGAATAAACCGTGTGCAAAAAGACCCAGGGTGGCGCTACCCCAACGCGCGTTTCGGCGTGCCTTCGACGAAGGCACGCCGAAACGCGCGTTGGGGTAGCGCCACCCTGGGTCTTTTTGCACACGGTTTATTCAGGTGAGCTCTGGTCCCCCCTGCCCCCCGCTGGTTGTGTGGTCATTTGTGTCTACTTGCACTTTGCCCTTCATGCCACTTACTCCCATCTTATGCGTTTGCAATTGTTTCCAGTGGGGATGCAGGAGCTGACCTTGCTCCACCCGATATTACATTTTACCATCTATATATTCATTCCATGGGTTGGGCACTGTACCCAAGATTCTTCTTTCCCATGTTAGACATGACTGTATTTTGATTTTTTTTATGTTTCTTTCCGTGTGTGTCTTTCCTCCCAGGGTGGCGCTCTGCTTTTTCTCCGCCCTCATCACCTTGCTTTACGGCATCTTATGTATTTATCTATTTTTCTCCTTTTTTCTGTTATTTTAACATATGACAATAAAATTTATATATTTTTGGTAATATGAGCTCTCTCTTCGTTTGTTTCTGCTATTCCACTCGGGAGCTTTTACCGAGTTATACTTTAGGTGTATCCTCCGTGGCTACCAAGGGTGGGCACTGTTCCTTACCCGCCCCGGGGATACCCTGGGTCATTTTTGTTTATAAGAACCAGTGTAGGCCTGAAGTGAATATTTATTTGCCCAAAATGGCTGTATTTTACATAGCTGTATTTCAAATCCCTGAATCAAACTCCTGTATGTAGAGGGAGTATCTCACAGGGAAGAACCAGTGTAGGCCTTAAGTAAATATTTCTTTGCACAAAATGGTTGTATTTCAAATGACTGTATTTCAAATCCCTGAATCAAACCCCTGTATGTAGAGGAAGTATCTCACACGGTCTGAAAAAGTGTAGGCCTGAAGTAAATATTTATTTGCCCAAAATGGCTGTATTTTAAATGGCTGTATTTCAAATGCCTGATTCAAACCCCTGTATGTAGAGGGGGTATCTCACACGGTCTGAACCAGTGTAGACATAAAATAAATTTTTCTTTGCTCAAAATGCCTGTATTTCAAATGGCTGTATTTCAAATACCTGAATCAAACCCCTGTATGTAGAGGGAGTATCTCACCGGGCCTGAACCAGTGTAGGCCTGAAGTAAATATTTATTGGCACAAAATGGCTGTATTTCAAATCCCTGAATAAAACCCCTCTATGTAGAGGGAGTATCTCACCGGGCCTGAACCAGTGTAGGCCTAAATTAAATATTTCTTTGCACAAAATGGCTGTATTTCAAATGGCTGTATTTCAAATGCCTGATTCAAACCCCTGTATGTAGAGGGGGTATCTCACACGGTCTGAAACAGTGTAGGCCTGAATTAAATATTTCTTTGCCCAAAATGGCTGTATTTCAAATGGCTGTATTTCAAATCCCTGAATCAAACCCCTGTATGTAGAGGGAGTATCTCACAAGTCCTGAATCAGTGTATGCCTGAATTAAATATTTATTTGCACAAAATGGCTGTATTTCAAATTCCTGAATCAAACCCCTGTATGTAGATGGTGTATCTCACACGGCCTGAACCAGTGTAGGCCTGAATTCAATATTGGTGCACCAAATGGCGGTATTTAAAACCTCTGAATGTAACCCAAATGTATTAAGGGTGCATTTCACAATGACATCTGCATCAAAGGCTGCCGACTACACTTTTTTATCCCCAAACGAATGTTTGTTTAACCGAATTTGACAGCAGTATATAAGCCTGTAATTTCACACATGCTGATGCTGCAAGGTCTGAAAATATTGTTGTTTTTTTTAGTGTGTTTTTCAAGCCCCATAAAATGATGGGTGTATTTCTATCTTAAATTGCACACTGACTAATCAAGATGTTGTAGATTGCAAAAAAAGTCTGTTTTTGTTAACAGAATATGAAAGCTGTATATATTAAACTTGAATTTAACACTTGCAGATCTGGAAAATACTGTTTTTTGGAAGAAAAAAAAGTGTGTTTTTAAAACCCCAGAAAATCTATGGGTGTATTTCTACCTTAAATTGTACACTGACTAAGGCCTAGTTCACACGAACATATGGCTTTTATAGTTTTTTTGCGGTCCGTTTTTCACGGATCCGTTTTTCCGTTTTTGAGTTCCGTTGTGTTTCCGTTTCCATTTTTCCGTATGCCATGTACTGTATACAGTAATTACATAGAAAAAATTGGGCTGGGCATAACATTTTCAATAGATGGTTCAGAAAAAATGGAATGGATACGGAAGACATACGGATGCATTTCCGTATGTGTTCCGTTTTTTTGCGGACCCATTGACTTGAATGGAGCCATGGAACGTGATTTGCGGGCAATAATAGGTCATGTCCTATCTATTAACGGAAAAACGGAAATACGGAAACGAAATGCATACTGAGTACATTCCGTTGTTTTTGCGGAACCATTGAAATGAATGGTACCGTATATGGAACACAACAAAACGGCCCGTACACACGCAAAAAAAAGTTCGTGTGAACTAGGCCTAATCCAGATGTTGTAGTTTGCAAAAAAATGGTAATTTGCAATGTCCCAAAAGATCATATGCAGTGCTGGTGCACTGAGCTTGCATAAAATGACCGCCGCCGCCACCCACCTAACTAACAGAATTATAAAAGTTATTGTTTTTTTAGTCAATGACCTCAGGGCAGGGTAAAACGATTGTGCCCTGCACCCACATAGCTATTTCTCTGTAGATCGCTGAGTTAGATTCTCTCCTATTCTCTCCCTTAAATCACAAATTCAGCAGCATCCTCTCCCTACACTTGTAACAGCAGAGTGACGTGCAGCGCTACGTGACTCAAGCTTATATAGATCCTGGGTCACATGCTGCTCTGGCCAATCACAGCCATGCCATTAGTAGGCATGGCTGTGATGGCTTCTAAGGTCAGACAGTTAACCGCTTGTTGATTGGCTGCCTTTCAAAAAGCGCCAGGAAAGCGCCGAACACCGAACCCAAACTTTTACGTAAATGTTCGGGTTCGGGTCCGGGGTCCAAAAATCCTAAAGTTCGGTACGAACCCGAACTTTACAGTTCGGGTTCGCTCAACCCTAAATATAACTATTACATGACATCCAAACATGAAGTCTGTGTAAATAACTCTGCTTTTGTCTTTAACACTCAAACATAGGATCTGTATTAAGGTTATTGGTAGGTCTAGGTATATAAACATATAAGCTGGAAGAGGCAGTGGGGTGGCAAAAGGGAGAACGCGGGCCACACCGAAGAGGCCCGAAACTGTTCCCCGGAGCACCCCCTTGCGGAAATCTCCCTTGCCAAGGGGTAAGTATTTTGCAGTATGGCGCTTTTTTGAGGAAAGTGCGGATGACAAAAGAATTGTAATTTGCAACCTGTGCCATACAAAAATTAGCAACACTAGCAACCTCACCACCACCAGCATGATCCACCACATGGCATCAAAGCACTCTAATAGGTGGGCCGAACGCCTGGGTCCACAATCTGTGTCTGCGGGTCACACCACACACTGCCTCCTCTTCCCCTTTGTTAGGTGCTGGCTAATCCCCTGTCGAAGGCGCAAGCCCACATGCCTCCCGCCCTGCACGTGGAGCTTTGCAAGCACCATCAGTGTCCACATCCACTTTCATGTCCCAGCACAGCAAACAAATGTCATTACCCCAGGCATTTGAACGCAAGCGCAAATACCCAACCACCCACCCACAGGCCATAGCACTAAATGCATAGCTTTCCAAATTACTGGCCCTGGAAATGTTGCCATTTAGGCTTGTGGACACTGATGCCTTCCGCAGCCTGATGTCAGCGGCCGTCCCACATTACGCAGTACCCAGCCGCCATTATTTTTCAAGGTGTGCCATGCCTGCATCACACCAACATGTGTCCCGTAACATCACACGTGCCCTGACCAATGCAGGTACTGGGGAAGGTCCACTTAACCACGGACACATGGACAAGTGCATTCGGCCAGGGATGCTACATTTCCCTGACGGCACATCGGGTTCATGTTGTGGAGGCCGGGAGCGAGTCGTATCCTAGGATGGCACAGGTGTTACCGACGCCAAGGATTGCGGGCCCTACGTTGATAACGGTTTCCGCCAGCACCTACGTTAGTGGCTTTAACCCCTACTTCTCCTCCTCCACTTCCACCTCTGAATTATCCGTATGCAGCACCAGTCAGTCATCAGTCAGTAGCCGGAAACAGTGTAGCACTTTGCCTGAGCTACTGGTGAAGGTGTGCCGCGTGTGTGCACATTTCCGCAAGTCATAGACAGCTTCAGACGGTTTGTAAACGCTGCAGCAGCGCTTGAAATTGCCAGCTCACCGGCTGTTGTGCGACGTGAGCACACACTGGAACTCAACATTCCACATGTTGGCCAGGCTTTGTGAGCAGCAGAGGGCAGTAGTGGAATACCAGCTGCAACATGGTCATCGCTTTTCCAGTCAGCTTCCGCTATTCACAAGCGAGGAGTGGGCATGGATGTCTGACCTCTGTGAGGTTTTAAGAAACTTTGAGGAATCAACACAGATGGTGAGCGCAGGTAACGCTGTTATCAGCGTAACCATCCCACTTCTGTGTCTACTAAAGCGCTCGCTGCTCAAAATTAAGGTGACGCTTTGCATGTGGAAGAGGTGGAAATGAGGGAAGACATTACGCAGAGTGATAGCCAGACCACCCTCAGTTTTGTTTTCTCAGCGCAAATTGGGCGGTGAAGAGGAGGAAGAGGATGAGGAGCAGGAGACGGTTGCCTCTGCTATAGAGAGTAGTACCTATGGAAGCTTAATTCCATCTGTTCAGCATGGGTGGGCAGAAGAGGAGGAAGAGGATGAGGAGATTGAGAGTGATCCGCCTGATGACGACAGCAAAGTCTTTCCTGTTGGTACTCTGGCACAAATGGCTGACTTCATGTTAGGCTGCCTTTACCGTGACCCTCGCGTTATAGGCATTTTAGACAAGACGGATTTCTGGTTGTTCACCCTTCTCAACCCCCGCTACAAAGAGAACTTCTCATCTCTCATTCCTCTGGTGGAGAGGACGATCAAAACGGTGCAATACCAGAAGATCTTTGTTGAAAAATTGCTCCAATTGCTCTATCTGACAATGCTGGTGGCATAGTCCGTACTTCCTTGGCCAACCGAGGAGGGGAGACAAGGGGAACACATAGCAGTTCCAACAGAGGCAGGGCAACACTCTCCAAAGCCTGGGACAGTTTCACGACACCCCACCAGCACCCTCACCCTGATGCTCGGCCAGGTGTCACAAGGAGGAAAAATTTTTGGAAGATGGTGAAGGAGTACATAGCAGACCGTGTCAGCGTCCTCAATGATACCTCAGTGCCTTACAATTAGTGATGGACGAACAACAGCTGGGACGGTTCGCAAACACGATCAAATGTTTGCAAACCGCAATTTCACGGCGGACCCCATTGACTTTAATAGCAGGCGAAGTGTACAAATAGTCCCACAACATGGATAGTGACATACTAGAGGGGAATCAATGACAAAAATTCCAACAAACAGAAAGGTATCTTAATCAGGGGACATTTTTATGCATCTTAACGGGAAATTCTCTGAAATGTGCCCTGTTTTAGGCCAAGGGAGTACAGGCCTTAAAAGATAGGCATTCACCTGACATAAAAGAAATGTATAAAAATTTTACTGTAGGCCACTGGACTACCGGCTCCAACCATTAGGCATTCACCGGACAAAAAACATCAAGTGATTATGTGGCCGAGGAATATTATACAGTCAATGGATATCAATTTTCCCGCAGGCCAGTACAAATACAGGTCAAATATAGTTATGAGCGGCATAAGCAATATACGCACTCGCAAATTTTTGCCTGAATATTCGCCCTAAATTAGCAATTTCGAGAATTCGGGATCTCCATTCATTATTTACTTGATTGCGAAAATCCGCAATGTAATATATTCAGGATAGAAAATTTCGATTAGAATATTCGCAATCAACACTAAGGGGTAGGCAACTTTCCTATTGGTTGCTAGGGATGTTGCTAATAGCCAATATTCACGATAAATTTGCAATTAGCATATTCGTGAATATATTCTAAATATTTGCGAATTCTCGAAGTGGCAATATTCGCGATTAAAATTCGCGATTAAAATATTTGCGCTCAACACTAGTCAAATACATATGTTTAAAAGAACTAATAATATAAAATTGGATTAAAAACATGGATAATGAAATCCCCCCTCTTGAAAAAAAAACTAATAATAATAGTTGAAATTCGATAACACGTAGTCGCCACTGGTGTTGAATTCCTCTGAGGCCCCAACAATTATTAATTCACCTTATAGAAAAGAACAAGTAAGTATGTGGCTTGAGGTAGATTACACGGTCATTGGATATCAATTTTACAGCAGGTCAGTGTAATACAGACCCCAAAAATTATGCCTTCAGCGTACATAAAAGAACAAGTAAGTATGTGGCTGGAGGTAGATTACACAGTCATTAGATATCATTTTTACAGCAGGCCAGTGCACTACAGGCCCCAACAAATTATGCATTCAGCGTACATAAAAGAACAACTAAGTATGCGGCTGGAGGTCTGGAGGCCTTAAAAATAACTAACCAAACCTTAGGCACATTGACAACTACAGTGTCCTCAATGCAATCTGATATTTCTCTTATTAGGGGTGATATGGACAAAATATGTTCTAGAGTTAAAGAAACAGAGCTATCTCTAATCACCACTAAACATGAAATCTCCTTAATGGAAAAAAAAAGTCAAAAGATTGATGGAGAACATAAGGCCCTTAAGGAGAAACTAACAGACTTGGAGGACAGGTCACGCAGAGGAAATATCCGACTGATAGGTTTTCCGGAAGGATCAGAAGGGGACGACCCAGGGGGGGTCATCCAGAAATGGTTGATGGACTCTCTGGGCCGAGAATCTTTATCATCATTATTTATGGTTGAACGGGTCCCTAATAAAAAAAAGCCTGTCGGAAGCCCCCCGCGTAGCCTGTTGGCCAAAATTCTCTGCACCAGTGATCGCGATAAAGTATTGAAGCGAAAGAGAGAACTTGGCGATCTAATTTATAACGGGAACAAAATCTCGATCTACCCAGATTATTCTTTCTCTACTCAGCTTAAGTGGAAGCAATTTGGGGAGATTAAGAAACGCCTTATTAATGCCAATATCAAATACTCAATGCTGTTCCCCGCAAAATTAAGAATAGTATATAAAGATACTGTCCTCTTTTTTTCTAGTACGGAGGAAGCCTCTTTTCTGTATCTTTAATCAAGAGTCATCTGGTTTAGTGTAGTTTATGTCATTCATGTATCGATAATTCTCTGTGCTCCATCGCCCTGCTGGAGGCCGGGGGGGCTATGAGAATCCTAACTGGAGGGTTTCTTCTCCTTTTTTTCTTTGTCTCGTTTTTTTTTTTTTCCTCTCCCTTTCTGTATGTTCAATTAAGAGTCATCTGGTTTATGTATCGATGATTCTCTGTACTATATATATAACATGCAAGAAATTGTTTAGAGCACGGTGGTGGTGGAGGTGGGGGCTGGGGGGTGTGGGGGGGAGGAGGCCTAGGCGATGTGCAAGAGGCGCATGGAATTTTATTGTCCTGTGCACCATGGGGAAGGGGGGGGGGTTGTTTCACTTCTGCGGGATCCAACCTAGAATTTGGGAGGGGGGCGGGAGGGCCTGGCCACTCGTTGCAATTCTGTAAATGTCACGTATACTAACATGGAATGTCCGTGGATTGGCGGACAAACTTAAACGGAGGGTGGTATATGATGTCATCTCCAGACATTTACCTGCCATTGTGGGGCTGATTGAGACACATTTTACTGTTGAAAAATTGAAACATATGCAAAAACCTTGGACGCAGTACGAATACCACTCCCACTACTCGGCCTATTCACGAGGTGTTAGTGTTTACATACATAGGAATGTGGATTATGAGCCATATGATCAATGGATTGATAAAGAGGGAAGATTTGTATTCCTATATGGCCGGTGGAAGGGACTCAATGCGTACTTGCGTTTGTATATATTCCTCCCCCTTTCTCCTCGGAAGTACTTAGGAAACTTGCAGAGTATTTATGTAAGTGGGATCCGTGTCCTATATTAGTTTCGGGAGACTTTAATTCTATTATGGATAATAAGGACAGGGTATCCGAGTATAGCGGAAGGGGGAGTATTAATGATCAACCCACGATCCTTAGCGGGATCTGCCAGGAGATGGGTCTTATAGATGTGTGGCAGTTCTTGTACGGGAAAAAAACGGCCTTCTCCTGTTTTAGTAGATCTTGCAGGGCCATGTCTAGGATAGATCTATTTCTAGCAAGTGCAGAATTTTTGGAATTGATTCAAAAAATGAAGTACGAACCACATGGTATATACGATCATACTCCAATGGTAATTTCGAGGGCTGACTCTCTACCCCCCGTGGGGAAAAAATCCTTTAGGCTAAACCCACATTGGATACAGGTGGTCGGTGACCAAGAAAAAATTGGGAAAGACATTTCAGAATTCTGGGCACTAAATTATGGATTCACACACATACATTATGTGTGGGATTCCTTGAAGGCCATGATAAGAGGGGCATATAGTATGAGGATTATGCGGAAAAGGGCGGAATATGCTAACACTGAAAAGGAATTGGTAGAGAGGGTCGGGGCGCTTGAGGCGGCCTTGGCCAAACAAAATGAGAATGGCACTCGATCAATACTAATGGAGGCAAAGAGGGAATACCAGACATTTCTTTATGATAAGGCGCAACATAGATGCTTTTTTGCTGGACAGCAAGATTTCTTTGAGAAAGGCAAGACAGGTAGAATGCTGGCATCGGTGATTGCTAGTCAAAAGGCCCAAATCCCAATAAAGCAAATAAAACTGCCAACGGGTGTACTAACTAATGACAGCTTTAAAATCAAAACTGCCATCGTAGAACACTTTACTAAAGTGTATCGGTCGGACCTCGGGGTGGATGACGGAGCCCAGGCTCTTTTTTTTGAGGGTATGGCACTCCCTTGCCTTTCTGGGCAAGATAGTGCCAAACTAAATTTGCCACTTTCTCTTGAAGAGGCGGAGAAAGCTGTTGACAGTATAAAGGGCAATACGGCTCCGGGCAGGGACGGCATACCTTTTGAATTTTACAGAGCATTTTGCAAAACCGTACTGCTTCTTCTTCTGCAAATGTTTAATGAATCTTGGAGGAGTGGTTCACTCCCCCCCTCCTTGAGGGAAGCCTCCATTTCCTTAATCCTGAAGAAAGATAAGACAGAGGTGGGGGCGTATCGCCCTATTTCGCTACTCAATACCGATTACAAGATACTAGCGAAAGTACTTGCAAACAGGTTAAGGGGGGTTGTTCACCGTCTGATCCATTCGGATCAGACGGGTTTAATCCCAAAATGAGATATACAATCTAATATTCGCAGGGCCTTTCTTAATGTATATGTTGGGGAGGGGGAGGATCGCTCCATCCTGTCTTTGGACGCCGAGAAGTCCTTTGACAGGGTGGAGTGGTCCTTCCTGTGGGCGACTTTGGATAAAATGAATTTGGGCGAACATTTCATTAAATGGATACAGTTACTTTATTCGGATTCTAGGGCCAGGGTTAAGATAAATGGGATCGACTCGGAACAGCTTCCCCTACAGCGAGGTACACGGCAGGGTTGTCCCCTTTCACTTCTGATATTTGCCCTAGCTCTGGAACCTCTCGCTTGTAAAATCCGGCAGTCTAATCAGATCATAGGATTTGGAGGGAGAGGAGAGGAAGATAAGATTAGTCTATATGCGGATGACATTCTTGTATTCCTGAGGCAGGGATGGAAAGCCGTTACACCTGTTATGAATATCTTGAAAGAATATGGGGCGATATCGGGGTATAAAGTAAACTGGGATAAATCTGAACTTCTCCCTCTGGTCCGAGTGCCCCCTGACAGGCCCATAGGCATTAAGTTACTCGGACTAACTGATTCCATCCGATATCTGGGTATCAGTATAAGTGCGGACCTGTCTCGATATAATTCCTTAAATATAACTCCTATGGTTAATAAGATCAGGGAGAAGATCCGGTCTTGGCAGAATCTGCCTCTGTCACAGGAGGAAAGGATTGCACTGATCAAGATGGTGGTCCTCCCTATTGCATTATACCCTCTGACAGCATGCCCGATATGGATTGATGATTCCATCTTTGGGTTAGTGGACAAATTGATGAACGACTTAATCTGGGGGAGGGGAAGGGTTTGGATTAAGCAAAAATATCTCTGTATATCGGAGAGAAGGGGTGGCCTTTCCCTTCCATTCCTCCAGGGAATATATTGCAGCACAGATAAAGTGGTGTTTGGGAGGGGGGAGGGCAGAAAGCCAGGCCGCTTTGTTGTTGGGTATCCTCTCAAGGGATTTCCAGGGGCCATATGGGGATATTTTTTCTGTCCTGGAGACTGGTCATTTGGACATGAGGAAAAAGCAATGTTTGATTAGCGATACACTAAATAAGGTTTGGAATAAGATAAAAAAATTACTGGGTGAGACATTCCCTACTTATTTTACCCCACTTTGGCACAATTATAATTTAAAATAATTTAAGTCAATTGTAGATTATAAATACTGGAATTCACGCGGAATTAACCACTTAACTCATATAATATCACACAGTAATATTATTCCTTTAGATGAATTAATAAAAGGTACACCATCTTTCTTAGATAGATATAGGTATGCACAAATTAGTCACGCATATATGAGCACTCAGGATAAAAGTTTATTGGCCATTAGGGCAAGTCCCTTTTTGGATTATTGTTTCAGATTTAAGGATACTCAACTTACACTCTCTCAAATATATCATAAACTCCGGGACTGTTTGGGGGAAATAACTATATTTAAAAGTGAGGGAGGCTGGGAAGCTGAATTGGGCGAGGGGAACAGCTTGGAATGGGATATGGTATATCAAAACATAAAAAAAGTATCGATCTCTCAGAAATACAGATTGATACAGTTCAAGATTGTTCACCGCCTATACTACTCCCCCGCCTTCCTCGCCAAGATATATAAGGAAAGGAAGGACTTGTGTTGGAAATGTTCATCAGAAAATGCGGAGTTAGGTCACCTACTATGGAATTGTCCAGAAGTGCGTGGGTTTTGGACTAGTATTTATGAGGAATTATATAAAAGATATAAGATCAAATTGAAGCAAAGTTTTACGCAGGCAATATTGGGTCTTTTCCCCCGCTCTGAGCTGACCCCCTACCAATTACGAGTTAGCATGGAAGATTTTATGGTGGCAAAGGCCTTGATAATTAAATATTGGGGTACGAAGAATAGCCCTAGTTTTTATGAATGGAGGGCTCTCGGCTAGACACTATTGAGGCCTATAGAAGAGTGGCAAGGAAATTGGAGTGATGGCTCCCCGAGGGGGCAGGCTCCCTTACTTGCTTCAGGCTCCCAAGATCCCTTATACTGGAATTTTTGGAAACAGAAATCAAGGTAGATATTAAAATGCGGACGGATCCCGCAGCAGGGAAACAAAAGGGATGGGGTGGGTTAAAAGGAACAAGTGTATTAACTTGTATAAAGTATATTTGTAGATTTTAACTGGTTGATATGAGAACTTGTATATTTGCTCCAGAAAATAATAATGGATAAAAAAAAAAAAAAAAAAAGGATGCGGCTGGAGGTAGATTACACGGTCATTGGATATAAATTTTACAGCAGGTCAGTGTACTACAGGCCCCAAAAATGATGCATTCAGCGTACATAAAAGACCAAGTAAGTATGCGGCTGGAGGAAGATTACAAGGACTCATTGGATATCAATTTTACAGCAGGCCAGTGTACTACAGGCCCCAATAATTATGCATTCAGCGTACATAAAAGAAAAGCTAAGTATGCAGCTGGAGGTAGATTACACGGTCATTGGATATCAATTTTACAGCAGGTCAGTGTACTACAGGCCCCAAAAATTATGCATTCGGCGTACATAAAAGAACAAGTAAGTATGCGGCTGGAGGTAGCTTACACTGTCATTGGATATTAATTTTCCAGCAGGCCTGTGTACTACAGGCGCCAAAAGTTATGCATTCAGCGTACATAAAAAAATAAGTAAGTATGTGGCTGGAGGTAGATTACACGGTCATTGGATATACATTTTTCTGCAGGCCAGTGTACTACAGGCTCAAAAAATTATGAATTCAGCGTACATAAAAGAACAAGTAAGTATGTGGCTGGAATTCTATTAGACGGTCAATGGATATCAATTTTACTGAAGGCCAGTACAAATAGAGGTCAAATACATATGTTTAAAATAACTAAAAATATAAAATTTGATTAAAAACATGGGCAACGATTGATAAAAAACACCTAATGATAATAGTTGAAACACGTAGTCGTCACAGGTGTTGAATTCCTCCGAGATCCATGCTTCATTCATTTTTAGAAATGTGAAGTAGTCCACAATGTTGTGAGCTAGGTGAGTGCGCTAATCTGTCACGATCCTCCCTGCTGCACTGAACGTCCTTTCGGACAGGACACTAGTCGAAGTGCAAGCCAAGAGTTCCATGGCAAATTGTTCCAACTCTGGCCACAGGTCAAGCCTGCACACCCAGTATTCCAGGAGTTCATTGCTTCTTAGAGTGTCCACATCGACCGTTAACCCGATGTAGTCGGATACCTGTCGGTCTAGGCATTCCCTGAGGCTGGATCTGGAGAGCGGCTGTTGATGGGTTGGCTGCAAGAATGATCTCATATTCGAAGTGACCAACACATCTTCAAACTGCCTTCTTCTTGCATGCGCTGTTGGATTGGCACCTGCAACTGTTTCTCTGTGAGAGGAATTTCCTCTGCCAGCACCCACAAAAGCAGAATGCAGCATTTCTCGAAGCAAGGCCTGGAAGTGCTTCATTCTGACAGCCTTCTGTGATGCTGGTAACATGTCCGCCATTTTGTGTTTCAACCAGGGGTCTAAGAACGTTGCCACCCACTACTGGTCCTTGCCCTTTATGCTTTTTATATGGGGGTCCCTCTTCAAACCGTAAGCATGAAGGCCCCTATTTGCATTTGCACTAAACTGGAAGCAGTGGAGTGGCCTGGCTCCTGCTCATCGTCCAGGATAATGTCATCCTCGTTCTCCTCCCCCCTGCCACGGACAACACCAGGGATCTCAGAAACGTTTAAAGCGTGCTCTTCTTGCTCCTCCTCCACACTGGCGCCATCCTCCTCTGACTCCTCTTCAGACTCCTGTTGACTTGTCTCAGATGGAGTAGCCCCCCCTGGAAATTCATCCAGCATTGAGACTTCCTCATCTTTCTGCTCCTGCTCCTCGACGGCTTGATCAATGACATGACGCAATGCATGCTCCAGAAAGAAAGCGTACAATGTCACTGATGGTGCTCTGGCTGCGACTGACCAGTTTGGTGATCTCATCAAATGGCCCCAGAAGTCTGCATGCGTCGCGCATGAGCAGCCACTGGCGCGGTGAAAAAAAAACAAGCTCGTCAGAACCTGTCCTGCAGCATAGTTCGTACAGGTAGTCGTTAACTGCACGTTTCTGCTGGAGCAGCCTATCAATCATATACAAGGGTCAGTTCGCCAGCAGGCCTTCACCTACAATCTTTTAGCGGGTCAGTTCGCCAGCAGGCCTTCACCTACAATCTTTTACAGGGTCAGCTCACCAGCATGCCCGCACCTAAAATCTTTTACAGGGTCAGCTGACCAGCAGGCCCGCACCTAAAATATTTTACATGTTCAGCTTACCAGCAGGCGCTCGCATATAATGTTTTACAGGTTCAGCTCATCAGCAGGCCCTTGCATATATTTTTTACAGGGTCAGCTCACCAGCAAGCCTTTACCTATAATCTTTTACAGGGTCAGCTCACCAGCAGGCTCTCACTTACAATCTTTTACAGGGTCAGCTCACCTGAAGGCCCGCACCTAAAATCTTTTATAGGGTCAGCTCACCTGCAGGCCCATGCATATAATGTTTTACAGGGTCACCTTACCTGCAGTCCCTGACATATAATTTTTTAAAGGGTCAGCTCAGCAGCAGGCCCTCAACCATATTTTTTTTGATGGTCAGCTCAGCAGCAGACCCTCACCCATAAGGTTTTAGAGGGTTAGCTTAGCAGCAGGCCCTCGTCCCTAATGTTTTAGATGGTCAGATCAGCAGACCCTTGCTTCAAATGTTTTAGAGGGTCATCAGCAGGCCATTGATCATAATTTTTTCAAGGGTGTGTATGATGCCCTCTTTTATATGTAACAAAGGGTGTATTGGAGTGCTAATTCCTTGTAATTTGTGGCAGCCCTTTCACTTAGTGCATAGGCTTTATGAGTGTAGGAGTCCCACTACATGAACTATTGTACCACAATGTGAAGGAGGCCCTCCTTTATGTGATATACAGGTTGTATCGGAGTGCCTCTTTCTTGTAATATTTGGCAGAACTTGCACTTTATGTACAAGTAAATATGCAGTAAAGAATGTTTCCTAACAATTTTTCCTCTAAAATCGATTTATCTTAGTTTTTTTTGCGTATTATTGTCAGTCTGTAAAAGTGGCGTACTACTCGGACAACATCGTTCCCAGCAGCGACCTGGGAGTCCAAGATGCTCCCATGCTGTTACAGAACAATTTCGGTGGTGTTTCCATCAATTTCTAACCTTTTCCTATGAACCAGGCAACCTCCCTTCTTCAGAGCAGGGGGTGCCTGGTTTAATGCTCGGGTTCTCCCATTGACATTCCATTGCGAGCATCCCGATGTGTTCGGCCAAAGCAGTCCTGCCTCTACTTCATGTACCCCTGGGTTCTTTGTGGTGCTGGACAGGCCGTTAAACACCTTCCTACTAGCCAATAAAATAGTCTTGGTGGAAGTCTGTTGCTTTATTAACCGGATACAGGATTAGGGTGAAACTGAGAAACAAATAAGAATATACATGTCATCAGACTACAGCATTACATAAAGTGCAATCATGAATAACATACAGTAAATAACATGTTCTAAGCCAGGCTACAGAGAAGCAGGAAAGAGGACAGCGTCTAATACAATATGAACGGTATATGGCAATACAAATACAGTATAGAACCATAATGGCTGACCATGTGGCAGCTGCACAGTAACACAGTGACACATTATACAGTAACTCCCCGTAACACGATCAGAACTGTCCTAAAAATGTTCATATGGCTGCTGATAGCCAGAAATACAACACATCCAGCAACATACCGGATATGCTCCAACAAGGAGATAGACTACAAAGAATAGGTCCTCTTTCTGTGCAGACATGGAGGATACTGCCCTACTTCTCAGAGTGATTTTCCCTTCCTTTTGAGCGGAGAAATAATGGAATTAAACACTAGACAATTATCAACAATTGGCACTAGATGGCACCCTATGTCTATGGACAACACAACTGCCATCATGCCACTATTGTGGCCTGCCGAACATCATCTTCCGTACAGCTGCTGCTTCCATCATGCCCCCACCGCCATCATGCCATTGCTGTGACCTGACGACCATCATCTTCTGTAAGGCTGCTGCTGCCTCCATCATTCTTCTGCCTGCCAACATGTATCATATAGCTGCTGCTGCTACTGCTCCTCCCTGCTAATCCTCTACTGCCACTGATGTTAACGCAAAGCATCTGCCTTTATTACCACTACCACCACTACTACTATTACAGATGAGGAGGTATGGTGGCTGGTTATATGGCAATTAATGGCACCTGCAGTTACTTGTGGGTCTAGGTGTCCACTTTGAGATAGAGGCTTGATGTTTGTCTGGCCTGGTGGTTGTTTAAGGTGATGGGTGTCTGACCTGTTTACCCTCACTTGCAGCAGTTTCTGTAGATCTTTTGCTGATCATTTTACTGTCTTGTCACACTGATGCTATCTGGAAGCAGTGTTCTGGGTTCTGTTGGGTCACTTTAAAGTGCTGGTCTCACAGGAGAACTGGATCTGTTTCCTAGGAGTAGGAGCTTTGATATGTGCTTCTTCTTCCTTCCTTGTCTGAACTGGAACTCCCCCTCCTGGCAGGAAGTAGGACCAGTCCACTTCTACGGAGAGGGAAGGAACAGGATGGTTAGCTGTGTTCCTGCCAACTATTGCCAACCACACCTTCTCTTGCTGAAATAAACGGCCAAGACATGAAAATACACAAAAATAACAGCACATAACTATATACAATAGACAATTGCAGATATCCCCTGGTCTGGGGTACTGCACATGTATGAATGTCAGTTTGTATAGGTGTGCATGAATGTTAATTGATATATATATATATATATATATATATATATATTTGTATTAAAATTTTGATTTGTGCATATGTGTGCAAATATGGATATGCATGTACTGTATGTATGTGTCAATGTGAATGTATGTAACTGCATGTGTGTGTATAAATGTATCTGAGTGTATATATTTATGTATGTCTGTTTAATGCATCTCAGTGTATTTCAGTGGAGGTCCATGTATGTCTACATGCTCATATGTAGGGTGGGGATCTCAAGGGAATTCTCTTTCGGGTATGTTTACACATGGCAGATATACTGTGGATTTTCTGTCTATATTTGTGAGTGGAAAATCAGCAGCATGTTAAAGTAGCAGCAAAGTGTCTGAAATGTGTAGACTGAAATCTGCAGTAAACTCCACATGGATTTTGAAGTGGTTTTGAGGAGCAATAATGGCAAAATCAACTGTTTCAAATTGTCCGCATGATGATACCCTTTATAGAAGACAATTACAGACCAGATTAAGATCAAACAAAGTAATTTTAGTGAACAAGACTGCGCAAACAGTAGAAAAAAAAAATCTTAAGGCTGGGTGCACACGGGCATTGCGGGTGACGTGCGGGAAAAGATGCGGGTGCGTTGCGGGAAAATGCGTGATTTTTCCCCGGGAGTGCAAAGTGTTTTAATGTGTTTTGCACTCGCATGAGAAAAATTTACATGTTTGGTACCCAGACCCGAACCCGGACTTCTTCACAGCAGTTTGGGTTTGGGTTAGGTGTTATGTAGATTTTATTATTTTCCCTTATAACATGGTTATAAGGGAAAATAATAGGATTCTTAATACAGAATGCTTAGTAAAATAGGAATGGAGGGGTTAAAAAATATATAACAATTAAACTCACCTCATCCACTTGTTGATGGATCATGTGATGGACTATGGTGATAGATCATGTGATGGACCATGTGATGAGCGCAGTGACGTCACCAAGGGTCCTTTTCCTCCCAGGTCATCAAAGAAGAAGAGAAGGCGGCTGCGTGAACAAGTGAATGAGGTAAGTTTTATTTTTTATTTTTTATTTTTAACCCCTCCATCCCTATTTTACTAAGCATTCTGTATTAAAGTATAACTGTCATTTTTATTTTATTTTTATTTTTGGAGTATTGGATGTATTGTGGTGATTAATATCTCCTTGGGCATTTCAACTTTTCACTGTGTATTTAATTACCCCTTAATTCAACATTTTTTTTCCCTGTACTACCTACTTTTACCTCTGCTTAAAATAGTGTTGCTAGGCATGGTCCGTCTATCTGTTGAAGGACAGAGGACGTAGAAGCACGCTGCGTGCAGGGTCAGATTACTGACAGCCAGGAAGTGTAAGTAAATGATTAAAGCCAGGTCCTCCCCAGCAGCTGATAACCGTGCCTGGGCCGTGTGCACTTCTCCCTGACCCTGCACTTGGCAGACGCTCCCTCACTCAGCAGAGCTGGAGAATGCAGGGTTGAAGCAGCGCAGACCAGGGAAGGGAGATCTGCCGTCTGCTCAGTGTATAAATGAAAGCAACATGTGGTAAGAGGACCCCTTTGTGCTGCAGGAGATTAACCCTTTAGGGGGAGGGCTCTGGTTACTGACACTTTTGGGGGGCTATTGTTACTGGCTAGTGAGGGCAGACTGGGTTAGCCTCAGGGTGAGGGTAGTGGCGGCCAACTTAACTGAATAGTGAAATTGCAGTTTTATGCAGACCGGTTGCTAAGGGCTGAATCTTATTAAATATGGGGTAAGTCAGTCTAATAGTAACTGATTCTGGAATATCATGTTATTAGTAACTACATATATGAAAATTGAAATTAGGGTCTAAATGTGACAGTTATCCTTTAAGAATGCTATTATTTTCCCTTATAACCATGTTATAAGGGAAAATAATAATGATCGGGTCCCCATCCCGATCATCTCCTAGCAACCATGAGTGAAAATCGCACCACATTCACACTTGCTTGCGAATGCTTGCAATTTTCACGCAGCCCAATTCACTTCTATGGGACCTGCGTTGCGTGAAAAACGCACAGTATAGAGCATGCTGTGATTTTCATGCAATGCACAAGTGATGAGTGAAAATCACCGCTCATGTGCACAGCCCCATAGAAATAAATGGGTTCGAATTCAGTGCGGGTGCAATGCGTTCACCTTACGCATTGCACCCATGCAAAAACCCGCCCGTGTGAAAGAGGCCTAATAGTTGTGGTCACATTAAGACGCACAATGGGAGAGATTTATCAAACTGATGTAAAATAGAAATGGCTTAGTTGCCCATAGCAACCAGATTCCACCTTCTATTTTCCAAAGGAGCTGTGGAAAATGAAAGGTGGAGCCTGATTGGTTGCTATGGGCAACTAAGCCAATTCTATTTTACACCAGTTTAATAAATCTCCCCCAATATACTTAATGGTTACAACACTCAGATGAGTCACAGAATCATATTTGTTTCAATTTGTACCACTGATGCTTAGTGTTGCAAAATATCTCTTCAGAAAAAAACACAAACAATTGGCTAGCCCTGATTCCTTTTCAATCCACAGGTCTTAATTGTCAACTCAACTTCAGTCAAATAAAAGATGGAAAATTATTCAAGCCTAGGCCTTTTCCTCTATATCCTTATTTCTCCCACCCAGGCCCTACCCCACACAGCCGGCTGGCGTGGTGACGTCATATGTCACCACGCATGGGATTACGGCCGAGATCTTCAATTAAGTTGGCGGCAACCTGGCACGTCACAAGCAAATGAAGGATGTCAGTATAATTTTTCGGTTTTTTTTACACTAATTCAGGTTAAATCGATTCGCAGAGAGTATTGGGATGGCTCACCCTCCAATTTGCAAGGAAAAGGGTGCTCCCCTAAAAAGGTTACCCCAAACCTTTAAAGAAAGTCAAATATGTAGATATGTAAGAGGGGCACACCACATCTGATACACACCAAACTCTACTTGCTGCTAATTCAAGTGCTGCTTGTATAAGTGCATTGGAGATATTCAGGAGATACTCAGGAGGTAATCTGGAGGTGGATACAATCTAAAAAAGTAAGATTTGTTTGTTTAAAATCTTTCCCCTCTTTACAATGGCAGACCTGGTTCTGTGCAGGAATTGTTATGCTTTTATTTCAGGTTCCACTCTTCAGAGGTTGGGATACTGTCTGATCTGTAGACAGCTCTCCATAATGCAGCAGGAAATTACCTTTTTGAAATATGAGATTTTTAAATTAACCACTAAACAAACTCAGGCTGAGAACATTGCAATGCCACTGCCACAGAGGCCCCCTAGAAATGAAAGATGGGTTACTGTAGGTTCTGGTAGACTGAGAGTTGTGGATAGAAGGCATGTCCCACAGTCTGTGGCTCTCCATAATTCATTTGCAGCACTTTCAGAGTGCAAGAGCAACATGGAGGATGGCTCAAGCACAGTGGGTGAGAAACAATCATCTCCCATGCCTAAAGTATGCAAGACTGCAGCCAAAGACAAAAAGGAGAAGGTGAGGATTGATAGTAAGCAGCTGTTGGTGGGCGATTCCATCATAAGAGGTGTGAAGTTTGAGGAGAATGGTGTTGTGAGATGTCTCCCTGGTGCTACCGCTAGCAGGGATAGACGACGGATCCTAAATATTGTTAGGCAAGCAAAGCAGGAAAGGGAAGTGGATGTTATTCTCCATCTCTGGACAAACGATCTGGCATGCAATGAGGTTTCAAAGGTGAAGGAAGCTTTTCACACACTTGGAAAGGATATACGGGAGGTTGCATCAACTGTTTCATTCTCTGCAGTTTTGCCTGTGCAGAACCTTCAGCATGACAGGAAGATGCGCATTAAGGAATTCAATGTATGGCTTGGTGAATGGTGTCTGAACCAAGGGTTTGGCTTTGTGTCTTATGTTAGCTCTTGTTGGAATGGAAAAGACCTGTACAAGAAAGATGGTTTGCATCTTTCTCTCAAGGGAACGAATGTCCTCGGTGAACAGTTCCAAGTATTTGCTAAGAAGCATTTAAACTAGGAAAGGGGGGCAAAAGAGTGATAATCCAGCAGTCCGACTGCCCCCCGGAACAATGCCAGAAGAGGCCAGTAGCACAAAGGTTAAGAAATGACAAGCTCAGAGTCTTGTCTACAAATGCTCGCAGTCTAGGGAATAAGATCAATGAACTTGAGGCTATAATGGCATCTGAGAATATAGATGTAGTGGCTGTTACTGAGACGTGGTTCAAGGGGAGTAATGACTGGGATATATCAATACCAGGGTTCTCTCTATACAGGAAAGACAGAGTAGGCAAGAAGGGGGGAGGGGTGGCCCTGTATGTGAAAGATAGCATAAAATCTAATTTGATACAAGTTAGCAAGAACAATTTGGAGTCAGTTTGGGTTACCTTGCAGCTTGATAATGATAAGGTAACTCGTGTAGGTGTGATATATAGACCGCCTAGCCAAGTCAAAGAATTAGATGATCTACTAGTTGAGGAAATAGCTAAAATGACATTGAAGGGGGAAGTTATCATTATGGGAGACTTCAATCTTCCAGATGTAAACTGGAAAACCAAAATAGCTAGTTCTGCCAGGAGTACAGATATTCTAAATTCCCTACTGGGGTTATCTCTACAGCAAGTAGTGGAGGAGCCAACCCGGAAGGAGGCCATTTTAGATTTAGTATTCACAAATGGGAATTTGGTATCTGATATTACTGTAGGGGAAAGCTTGGGATCTAGTGATCACCAGTCAGTGTGGTTTACTATAAGTACAGTGACTGAGTCACACCACACAAAAACAAAAGTTTTAGATTTTAGAAAAACTGACTTTTCTAAAATTAGATTAGTGGTACACGAGTCCCTATCAGACTAGAACAGTTTCATTGGAGTCCAGGAGAAATGGGACTACTTAAAAGTGGCACTATTGAAGGCAACAGAAAATTGCATTAGGCTTGTCAGTAAAAGCAAAAAAAGGAAGAGACCACTGTGGTACTCAGCAGAAGTGGCCAAAATCATTAAAAACAAAAAGATAGCATTTAGGAATTATAAAAAAATAAATAAAATGAGGATGACAGACAAATTTATAAGATTAGGCAGAGAGAGGCCAAACAAGTTATAAGAGCTTCTAAAGCACAGGCAGAAGAGAAATTAGCTCAGTCAGGGAAAAAAGGCGATAAGGCATTCTTCAGATACATAAATGAAAAAAGGAAACTAAAACAAGGAATTACCAAATTAAAAACTAAAGGAAGGTATATGGAAGAAGATAAAGAACTAGCTGACTGCCTCAATGAATACTTCTGTTCAGTTTTTACAAAGGAAAATGAAGGAGAAGGACCTCAGTTAGGAAAGAAGACTAATGAATCTTTTGACGCATGTGTCTTTACAGAGGAAGAGG
This sequence comes from Bufo gargarizans, assembly GCF_014858855.1. Classification (NCBI taxonomy): domain Eukaryota; kingdom Metazoa; phylum Chordata; class Amphibia; order Anura; family Bufonidae; genus Bufo; species Bufo gargarizans. The sequence continues at coordinate 156,570,329 of NC_058087.1, read as the reverse complement.
TTCTAAGTCAACTGTCTAAAATTAATACAAATAAGTCACAGGGGCCTGATGGGATACACCCAAAGCTATTAAAAGAGCTCAGCGGTGAACTAGCAAAACCATTAACAGATTTATTTAACCAATCACTGGCAACAGGAGTCGTCCCAGAAGATTGGAAATTAGCAAATGTTGTGCCCATTCACAAGAAAGGTAGTAAGGAGGAATCGGGCAACTATAGGCCAGTAAGCCTGACATCAATAGTGGGGAAATTAATGGAAACCATACTTAAGGAGAGGATTGTGGAACATCTAAAATCCCATGGATTGAAAGATGAAAAACAGCATGGGTTTACTTTAGGGAGATCATGTCAAACTAATCTTATTGATTTTTTTGATTAGGTGACTAAAATAATAGATGGAGGAGGTGCAGTAGACATCGCTTATCTAGACTTTAGTAAGGCTTTTGATACTGTCCCACATAGAAGGCTTATCAATAAAGTGCAGTCATTGGGCTTGGACTCCCATATTGTTGAATGGATTAGGCAGTGGCTGAGGGACAGACAACAGAGGGTTGTAGTCAATAGAGTATATTCAGACCAAGGTCTTGTTACCAGTGGGGTACCTCAGGGATCTGTTCTGGGACCCATATTGTTTAATATCTTTATCAGCGAAATTGCAGAAGGCCTCAATGGTAAGGTGTGTCTTTTTGCTGATGATACAAAGATTTGTAACAGGGTTGATGTTCCTAGAGGAATACACCAAATGGAAAAGGACTTAGGAAAACTAGTGGAATGGTCAAAATCTGGCAACTAAAATTTAATGTTGATAAGTGCAAGATAATGCACCTGGGACGTAAAAACCCAAGAGCAGAATATAAAATCAGTGATACAGTCCTAACCTCAGTATCTGAGGAAAGGGATTTAGGGATTATTATTTCAGAAGACTTAAAGGTAGGCAGACAATGTCACAGAGCAGCAGGAAATGCTAGCAGAATGCTTGGGTGTATAGCAAGAGGAATTACCAGTAGAAAGAGGGAGGTGCTCATGCCGCTCTACAGAGCACTAGTGAGACCTCATTTGGAGTATTGTGCTCAGTACTGGAGACCATATCTCCAGAAGGATATTGATACTTTGGAGAGAGTTCAGAGAAGAGCTACTAAACTGGTACATGGTTTGCAGGATAAAACTTACCAGGAAAGATTAAAGGAACTTAACATGTATAGCTTGGAAGAAAGACGAGACAGAGGGGATATGATAGAAACTTTTAAATACATAAAGGGAATCAACAAGGTAAAAGAGGAGAGAATATTTAAAAGAAGAAAAACTGCTACAAGAGGACATAGTTTTAAATTAGAGGGGCAAAGGTTTAAAAGTAATATCAGGAAGTATTACTTTACTGAGAGAGTAGTGGATGCATGGAATAGCCTTCCTGCAGAAGTGGCAGCTGCAAATACAGTGAAGGAGTTTAAGCATGAATGGGATAGGCATAAGGCCATCCTTCATATAAGATAGGGCCAGGGGCTATCCATAGTATTTAGTATATTGGGCAGACTAGATGGGCCAAATGGTTCTTATCTGCCGACACATTCTATGTTTCTATGTTTCTAAATTGGGTTAAAAACTGTATTAAATACAATTTTATATATTGTGCAAATGTGGTACCTTATCACTCTAAAATCATAAAATACATGTAGCCATACCAAGGGTTAATGTGTGCTTCAAACTGAGATTTCAGTAGTAGGTATAATGTCTATTTCGATAGTACTGGGTCCCAGTTCATAAAATAGTAGTAAATGCAGTCTCTGTATTGATCCGCAGTTGATCAGCGGTGTTGTTAATATAAGAATTCACTGAAATAGGAATATTATCCTTTGCGATTCATTGCATGTGGTTTTTCACAGCTATAGCTCAGTGTTAGTATAGCTAGTACACTGTGATAATATAATGATTATAGTGGATTACTCACTGTTTGGAAGTGGTAGATGTTCGAATTTTTGTGCTTAACGTGGCGTCCCACATATTATCAGCACAGGTGGTCGGTCGTACCTCCAATCAACTTTTGAAGTGAGCAAAAAAAGCTTGTAGACAAGGAAACAGTCCGCTAAGTGCCGGGATAGGTGTGTAATTACACCCACTTGATAGATCGTGAAGCTAGATGTCTTTTTTCCCAGAGCAGGACCGGACTTTCGTTTCTTTGCAGAAAATAATTGGATATAGTTGCAAATTGGATAAAGATGCACAGCTGATAGGCTGCGGTTTTTCTTCCTTTTGTAGAGACTTGTGTACACCACGAAGCATGGCAAATCAAATTTTTCCTGAAATTCAGACTGAATTCCACTTCATTGGATTCGATTTCGCTCATCTCTACTGATGACAATAACTGAAGGGTGAACTCAACCTTATTGTTGGGGCTGGTGTTTTTTACAGCTCTCTTCTGGCTAGTGACATTTCAACACACTTTGGGTGAATCCAAGCCCTTTTTAAGGGCTGACCTTACAGCTGCACAAACATGAATAAGCCTTTTTTTTTACTTTTTTTTTTTTAAATTAAACTCTGGCTTTGTTTTAGCATGCCATCCATAAATAGAAGCTGCTGACTTTTCCAGCTGCAAATTTCTGTTATAAATGTATTGTTCTGGAATAATTTGCTTGTTTCAAATCTTACACATAATGATGCCATATCAGATATAAAACAGCAGAGCTACATCTGGCATGTGGATGAAATACGCTGATTGGAGACACTTCAGGCAGAAAGGCACCCAGACAAATGTGAACTGATGGATCAGACCCTTGCATTCCTATAGTGAGGAAATGTGTTCTATGAAAATATATATATGTAAGTATGTACATTCTCTCCACAGCAAATCTTTTATTGCATGTTATGTATGCTAAAGGTACATTGAGTTATGTGCATTATTTTAAATAAATGTGAGTTAGGGCTCATGTACATGTGCTGGCCCTTCCGTGCATTGGGAACCACAATTTACGGTCCCCAATGCACTGCAACATCCGTGCAGCGGCCATAGGCAGATCCAGACCCATTCAACTTGAATGGGTCTGTGATCTTTCCACACCACCAAAAAATAGTGTATGCACTACTTTTTTGCGGTGCGGAGGCACGGACAGAAAACCCACATTAGCACTCCGTAGTGCTTCCGTGGGCTTCCGTTCTGTGGCTCCGATCCGCATCTCCCGGATTGTGGACCCATTGAAGTGAATAGTTCTCAGTTAGATCGTGAAAACTCAGATCCGATGGTATATTCTAACCCCCAGGCATTCCCATGGTGACAGGGATGCTTGTCGGGGAGGAGTATGCCGAAGTGGAACAACTGTATATATTTAAAAAAAATAATAATACGAATATTCTAAAAAACAAATATATTCGATATAATTTCATGATTCCTCCCTGCTTAAGTTGCTTGTGGGCCAATGACACAAGCAAGAAGCAGGGAGGAATCATGTGTTCAGATGGGAAAAAATTACGAATATTCGCTATAACGAATATATAGCACTATATTCAAAATATTCGCAAATTCTCAAAGTTGCGATATTCGAGATAAAAATTCGCTATTTAAAATATTTGCACTCAACACTAACTGTGACCATCAATGGTTGCATGCAGTCAGCAACAATGCCCAGGTAGGCTGTGACATTTAAATTTTTCAAGATTTTCAATTTTTGCATTTAGTTTTTTTAGTCTCTGACTTCCTGGAACCATAACTTTTTATTTTTCTCTTTCACATAGCCATGTAAGGGATTGTTTTTTTTATGGGACAAGGTGCACTTTCTAATGGCACCATTGAATTTTGCATACAATGTAGTGGAATTTTTTTCTCATTCACATACAGATGTAGCAGGGGTAACACTCACACTCTTAGCTCAAATTTCTTAACTCATCACGTGATCTTGAAACAACAGCTATTCAAAAGCAATTGCTTAACGCATTTATTTGCATTTAGTTTAAATAACATGTCTCATAAAGCATGAGTGTTAACCCTGCTACATCTGTAGCCATATGAGGAATTGCTTTTTTTTACGGGACAAGGTGCACTTTCTAATGGCACCACTGAATTTTGGATACAGTGTAGTGGAAAGCTCGAAAAAAAGTACATATGAAGTGAAATTTGAAAAAAAAAAAAACATTCAATCCTGGAGCCATGACTTTTTATTTTTCTCATTCACATAGCCATATGAGGGATTGTTTTTTTTTTATGGGACAAGGTGCACTTTCTAATGGCACCATTTAATTTTGCATACAATGTAGTGGAAAGCTGGAAACAATCCAACTTAAGTTAAATTGGAAAAAAAAACATTCATTACCGCCATCATTTTATATATTTCATTTTTACACCATTCCCTAAACTGCTTTTTTGCTTTGAATTGCCATGTTCTGAACTCTATTAACTTTTATATATTTATGTCTATGGAGCTGTGTAAGGGGTTAATTTTTTATGGAGCAATCTGTAATTTTCAGAAATACCATTTTGGATTGCGTATGCCTTTTTAAGCACTTTTTGTTTATGTTTTTTGGGGAGATGAAGATACAAAAGAAATGTTGAATAAGATATTTTAATTTTTTGGCCATTACAGCATTCTCCATACAGCATAAATAATTTTATATTTTAACAGTTTGGGCATTTTAGGAAGCGTTGGTTCAAATGATCTTTATTTTTTATTGTTTATGTTTATTGTGATTTCCTCACATGGGAATGATTTGAATTTTAATATTAAATATTTTTTTTAAACATATTTTTGTACATTTAAATTAAGTCCCCTCGAACAAGCGATTACCCTTGCAGCCTATGGGATATTCAATACGTTTGACAGGCAAGGCTCTATAGGAAGTATGGCTGCGGTAGAAAGAGACTGAGGCTACCACATAAATGAATGAATCTCCTGATTGCCACACAGGGGAAGCCGTTCAGGTCCTGGGAGCGCATTGGTCACAACCAATTGCCATGGTCACAACCAATTTTATTTTTGTGGGAAGTGTGTGTAACGGATCGCCTAGCACCCCGACCGGGTACCTCCGTCGATAGATGCTCCTAGTGCTTCCAGAGGACTCCAAGCACTCCACTTGACACCGTCAGCGCTGCAGACCCCACGAACCGCCGAAGCTTGGTGGAGGTCTCGCCGTCTCCTACCCACCCTGGACCTACGACAAGGCTCCAGGCTCCAGTGGGTGAACCTCTCCTAAATGTAGAGACAGGAACCAGGGACAAGCTCTTACAAGAGCTTATACTCAGGGGAGTATTGTGATATAGCAATCCCCAAGAGTGCAGTTATCGCATTCCCCAAACATGAGCCAAAACTTCATGAAGGTATAAAAGCAGCCTCTCTTATTCACAATCCACAAACATAGTACTGCCCACAGGGTTTTGAAATAAAACCAATCAATATATTACAACACATACAATGTAAGTACAGCAACCAATCGGACACAGGACAGATATGTAGCAATTCAGGATACAGACACCACACATCCCCACAATGCATCATGGTTTCCTCCTCTCTGCCCTGGAGACACCCGAGCAGCAATCCAATTATCTCTAAGGACAAAGGGAAATCGCCAATACACATGTGGAGACAACAGGACAGAAATCACCATTTAAACACACAATGGGACAATGGCACAATGGGACAATAGAAACACACCCAGCATATTCCTCCCCTCTGTCTAGGAGATAATTGAGTCAATTTCTGTATCTACTCAGCTATCCCCTACGCTGAAAAGTTACACTTCTTTTAATTGCTACAACTTTGTGAGTTTACATTGTACATACATATAACTTATATCAATTTAACCAGTATAACTTGGGGACAAACCTATCCAAAATTCACTTGAATAGGTTGAGGGGTTTAAAAGTTAGTAAAAGTATCTTAAAGGGCCATAATCCTGAGGCAACAGGCTGGTAAACAGGCCTCTCCAAAACCCAGTGGCGAGGTTGGTTTCGCCACAGTGTGTAAGAAGGGTATTAGTTTACCCTAGTGGCAAAATTGTTATTTTATTTATTTTACTCACTTATATAGCGATGACTTATTCTTGGAGCTCTGAAACAAATTCTGAAGTATATGTTTTTAGCACATTTGTGGTCAGATATTGTATGTCCTCTGTTTCATTGTTTTTGAGAGCATAAGTTCTTGTTTATATATACATATATATATATATATATATATATATATATACACACACACACACACTCACCTAAAGAATTATTAGGAACACCATACTAATACGGTGTTGGATCCCCTTTTGCCTTCAGAACTGCCTTAATTCTACGTGGCATTGATTCAACAAGGTGCTGATAGCATTCTTTAGAAATGTTGGCCCATATTGATAGGATAGCATCTTGAAGTTGATGGAGATTTGAGGGATGCACATCCAGGGCACTAAGCTCCCGTTCCACCACATCCCAAAGATACTCTATGGGGTTGAGATCTGGTGACTGTGGGGGCCATATTAGTACAGTGAACTCATTGTCATGTTCAAGAAACCAATTTGAAATGATTCAAGCTTCGTGACATGGTGCATTATCCTGCTGGAAGTAGCCATCAGAGGATGGGTACATGGTGGTCATGAAGGGATGGACATGGTCAGAAACAATGCTCAGGTAGCCCGTGGCATTTAAACGATGGCCAATTGGCACTAAGGGGCCTAAAGTGTGCCCAGAAAACATCCCCCACACCATTACACCACCACCACCAGCCTGCACAGTGGTAACAAGGCATGATGGATATATGTTCTCATTCTGTTTACGCCAAATTCTGACTCTACCATTTGAATGTCTCAACAGAAATCGAGACTCATCAGACCAGGCAACATTTTTCCAGTCTTCAACAGTCCAATTTTGGTGAGCTCGTGCAAATTGTAGCCTCTTTTTCCTATTTGTAGTGGAGATGAGTGGTACCCAGTGGGGTCTTCTGCTGTTGTAGCCCACCTTTCTTTCCCATTCTGACATTCAGTTTGGAGTTCAGGAGATTGTCTTGACCAGGACCACAACCCTACATGCATTGAAGCAACTGCCATGTGATTGGTTGACTAGATAATCGCATTAGTGAGAAATAGAACAGGTGTTCCTAATAATTATTTAGGTGAGTGTATATATATATATATATATATTTATAATTTATCACTTCATTTTATTTTTTCATTGTTTTTTCATGTAATTCTCTGTTTTGATGTGAGTTTTAGTTGCATGTTTGTTGAATGTTTGTTTTGATGCATTTTTTTTTTTTTTGTTTCTGTTTATCACAATTACATGAAGGTAGATATGGCTGTTGACATTTGATTTTTTTTGGGGGTGCATTTAGTTTTTAATTGATGTTTTTTTATAGTTTGTTACTTTATTGTGCATGTAAATTTAGACCTACATAGTATGTATGAATTCTATACACTACTTTATTTTTAGGAGTCATGGTGCCTGTAACTTTCTGCTTGGGTCACACTTTTGCTCACTTTTTTGGGAAAATTACACTTTGATGAAAAACAAGATGAAGGTGTCTGTGTGTATAAAGGGCCGAATAGCATTTTGACAATGTGCCAGGTGTCTACTTTCAGAAAATCTATCGGTAAATGGCAGTTAGTAAGATTTTTTTTTTTCTGTTGATAAGGGGACAACATTCCTATTGCAAAACTCCAGCAGTTGGTCTCCTCACTTCCCAGACTTTTACAGATTTTTAAAAGAAAAGGGGATGCTACACAATGGGAGGCATAGTCCTTTCCAAACTTTGAGATGTGTTGCTTGCCATCAAGTTCTAAATGAGTTAATTTTCATGAAATTGTAAAATGTCTCGCTTTCAACATCTGAAGTGTATTCTATGACCTATTGTGAATAAAATATAGGGCTATGCAATTTCAAATGATTGCATTCTGTTTTTATTGACATTTATTGACATTTTAAACAGTCTTATTCTTTTTGGAATTGGAGTTGTACAACTTCATTCAATAGCACAGGCACACAAACCCGTAACACCCTTGCTATAGCAAAAAGTAATTACTCACAGAACTCCATAGAGTGGAAAACAGTCTAAGCTTCCAGATTGTATTCTTCCATACTTCATCCAAAGTGAACACTGAGTGATCCTCAGACCTCCTCATCCCACTGCAGCATTTTGGGAGAATCTATCCCCTTACTCACAGTGTATTTATTTATTTATTTAATGCACTTATATAGCACTTCTATATTCTACAATGCTTTACAGACATTAGCAACCAACTGTCCCTTATGGGGCTCACAATCTAAGGTCTTTGGAGTGTGGGAGAAAAACAGAGTACCCGGAGGAAACTCACGCAAACACTGGGAGAAAATACAAATTCCATGCAGATGTTGTCTTTGGTTGGATTTGAACCTAGGACCCCAACACTGCAAGGCACCAGTGCTAACCACTGAGCCACCATGCTACCCGAGCTCATGAACATGACTAAGGAGGCATAGTCTTCCTCTAAACCCTAGCAAAGAAGATAAGGAAAACCACAGCTGGACCCCCTTTCTCCAAGGGACCCACAAGTTACTCAGTGAAAACCTAGCTCATCACTAGTAGAGATAATGTTAAAGACTCATCTTTATGATGTAATTCATAGATGAAAACATTCATATGTCTAGAATTCTAAATGCTGGCTTGATTTGCATTGTTTTTAATCATATTCATGGCTTTGGATCTCAAGTCCTGTATTTCTTGAATGCAATGCTGAGATTATGAAAAGGTTTTATGTAATAGGGTTTGGGCCATTTCCACTGCTCTTCTGGGTGGTAAAGAAAAGAAAAATGAAAAGACACCTGTACCACCTGAATGAAAACTCTTAGCATGATTATACACTGTACTGAACTATGAATTCCCTATTGCTTTCTATTCATCATTTTGCTAATGCACTGTAGGTGATTACAATGATAAAGGAAAACGTTACTGACTGGAAAATTACATTTATAGCAGCCATATACAAAATACTCAGAGGCAGTAAATCTTGAATGTGCCTCGAATCTTAACTTAAGCTGCTGCTCTTGTGCTGGCAGGCTCCGAGAACATACTCAAATGCATCTCCAATATATAGTTTTGTGATAAAGAAAATAGGACTTGGCAGCTGCACTGAATTCTGCTAATACATCAGATATAATGAGACATTATAGATATGCAAAGTATGGAATGTGCCCAGCAGTTTTCAGCTTATAAATTGAATAGGTGATTTCAAAATGTGACTGAAAATGTAGCTAACATCTGCATAAGACAATGAAGGAGATTTACAAAGTAAAATGAGATCCACCTTTGCTTCAAAATATTGATGTGAATACCTGCCAGCCGTTAGGTTACTTAAAAAGGTTGTCTGACTGAATAAAAAATTGGTTAAAGGCAGGATAGATGTTAAAATAGCAAAACTTATACTCACCAGTAGGGTTGAGTGAAACTGAACTATGTGAGTTCGAGTACCTGGACCCGAACCAGGACTTTTTCAGTGAAGTTCGGGCTCGGTGTTCGGGTGATTCAGCAGGACCTATGGTGAATTTTAGGAATTCCCTATCTGCATCTCTCAGAATGCACTCCACTGACTCCTCCTTGTGTTTCAAACAAGCTGGCTTTGTCTGACAGGACTGGAGGTAGCTTACTTCAGTCTTGCTTTCACTTCTGCTCCAGACTGCACTTCCCAACAGATGAGTTAACCCTTGCATCGGCTTGTGGCCTGAGTAAATGGCATAAAATAATACAAAGTATTATAGCAGTATAAATCAGCAGAAATAGTTTACATAACAGTGTCTTAAAAATAGCCCTGTTTCAACCCATAGCAGTGGCCTAACGGGTCACAGAACACATAGGCAATTTCGACACATTTGTGTTTGCTATTTAGAAGTGGTGTGAAGATCATCCTTCAGTAACTGTTTATCATAACGATAGAATAAATTACCATAGGGTAGTGTGTATGAATACAAATTGGAATGAAGGAAAATATCCCCAAATAAGTCACTTTTTTTACATTTTGTTATGCTGTTGGACTTGTGCTAAAAAATTAATAAATATAAAGTTTCCCCCATCAATCTGCATTCAATAAGAAATGAGAAAGTAAAAACAATATTAGAAATGTTTTCAAATTTATTCAAATGTTAAAACTAAAATTCAACATAGACATAAGTATTCAGAACCTTTGCTATGACACACCATGATTGCAGTTCATCGATGGTAAATTCAGCTTATTGTACATAATTTGGAAAGACATGCCCCTGTTTATATAAGGTCTCACGGCATAAATGCAAAATAAGGTAAAATAAAAAATGTGACCAAAATCTTGGTTTCACTCTTTTTTTTTATTTTGCACCACCTATCCCTTGGTTGAACTTGATGGACTTATGTATTTTTTCGACCGTATTAACTATGCAACTATGTAACAAATAAAAATATTCAAACTCTTTGCTATGACACTTAAAATTAAGCTCTGGGGGCCTTCTTTTTTACTTGCTCATTTTTTAGATGTCTCTACATCTTGTCTAGGGTCCACCTGTGGTAAATCCAGTTGATTGGACATAATTTGGAAAGACATGCCCGTGTCTATGTAAGGTTTTATAGCTGGCAATACATATCAGGCATGAGGAGGAAAGTCTGTGGAGCTCAGAGACTGGATTATGTAAAGTCACAGATCTGGAGAGAAGTATAATTTTTTTTCTGCTGCATTGAAAGCTTTCAAGGTCACAGTGGACTTCATAATTCTTAAATAGGAAAAAGTTTGAAACAACCAGTTTCATAGAACTGGCCTCCCCAACAAACTAAGTAATCAAGGAAGAAAAGCCTTGGTAAGATAGTTAATCAAGAACCCAATGGTCACTTTAGCTGAGCTCCAAAGACCCTGTGTGCAGATAGGAGAAGCTTCCAGAAGGTTAACTATCATTGCAGCAGACCAGAATTCTGGGCTTTATGGCATAGAAGGTCTTTGCGATGTGTAAGGGGTCTCCTTTGGGTACCCATGCTGTGGTAATGGGGACCTGATGAGTGACAAGGCAGCCTGATGCCTTACACAGGCATCTGGGCTTGCATTCTACGGAGGCTTAGGATATCCAGCCCCCAGTCAAATAGTACCAATCAAACTCTACAAATAAAAATCGCTCAACAAATAAAAATAATATGTCTCTCAGAAAATGGCATCTAAAGCATCATTTTTTTTCAGAAATGCTTTTATTGTGTACATTCATAATGTAAATTCATAAAAAATAGACATATTAGGTCACCATGTCTCCATAACAGCTTGCTCTATAAAAATATCACATGATCTAGCCCCTAAGGTGATGCAATCAAATAAAATAAAAATTGTTCCAAAACAACCAATATTTTGGTCACCTTGCCCCACAAAGTGTATTATTAAGTGATCAAAATATCATATGCACCCAAAAATGGTACCAATAAAAACATCAACTCTTCCTGCAAAAAACAAGCCCCTACACAAGACGATCTTCAGAAAAAAAATATATATGGCTTTCAGAAACATGATTTATTTTCAAAAATGCTATTTTATGTAAAATGTGAACAAACCAACAAATAAAAGTAGAAATATTTGACATCACATCCGCAACAACCTGCTCTGTAAAAATAGCACATAATCTAACCTGTCAGATGAACATTGGTGAAAACAAAAAATAAAAACTCACAAAAAGCATAACATAGAGCGATCATAAATCATATGTACCCCAAAATAGTACCAATAAAACTGCCACCACATCCCGTAGTTTCCAAAATGGGGTCACATTTTGATTTTTTTCTACTGTAGGGGTGCATCGGGGGGGGGGGGGCTTCAAATGGGACATGGTGTCTAAAAACCAGTCGAGCAAAATCTGCCCTCCAAAAACCATATGGTGCTCCTTTCCTTCTGCGCCCTGCCATGTGCCCATGCAGCAGTTTACAACCACATATGGGTTGTTTCTGTAAACAGCAGAATCAGGGTAATAGATTTAGAATTTTGTTTGGCTGTTAACCCTTGCTGTGTTACAGAAAAAAATGGATTAAAATTGAAAATCTGCCAAAAAAGTGAAATTTCATCTCCATTTTCTTTTAATTCTTGTGGAACACCTAAAGGGTTAACAAAGTTTGTAAAATCAGTTTGGTTTTAACATGGGATCATTTATGGGTGGTTTCTATTATGTAAGCCCCAGAAAGTGACTTCATAACTGGACTGGTGATTAAAAAGTGGGTTTTGCTTCTAAAATTCTAGAATTGTATAAAATTCTAGCTTCTAAAAGTAGACATAAGGGGAATGTTAAAGGATATTGACCCCTTTGTAAAAAAAAAAATATATATTTTTTACACAAATTCATTTATTTTGTGGAGAAAATTATTTCTCCAGTTGGTTCCATTTATCTATCTTTTTTCGTTTTTGTTCTACAGCCTGCTGTGCTTCCTATGCACAACAGGCTGCTCTCCGTGAGTTTACAGAGAATCCGTCATCTGATGGATTTTCTGTAACTTCCCCTGTGTGAACGCACTATCTGGTCTTTTTCTAGTCAGGAGCGCTGTATCAGAAGCTGCCAGGTCTGGCACACATGAAGCCCCACCCCTCTTCTGAGAAGTCCCACCCCTCATTGACTAAACACTACTGTCACGGCTGAGGATGGGGGAAACCCTCAGCCGTGCGGTGATGGAAGATGGTCGCTGCTCGACCAGGACGACAGGATTAGGGAGCAGGTCACCTCCTAAAGCGTCCCTAACCTGACCCTAACTCCTAGCTGCATGGGCCGACCTTTAAGGTAGGAGGACCCATGCTCAGGAACCTCGGAGCCCTAACTCACCCTCCAACCGGTCCCTGGACTAGGAGTCAGGGTAAGACAACCTGTTCCTTCTGGATACGGAGGAACAGGAGTCTCACTGGCCAAGCTGCAAGTAAGGGAGAACAAATACAACCTATGGCAATGGAAGGAACTTGCCACAAACATAACACTCACCTGCCACAGACACAAAGCCTGGAACTCATGTGGGAGTACTGCTATCCACAAACAAAAGGACTCAGCACACAACACACATCACACGGGAACCCAGGACCATAGGTGCAATAAAGAAGCATAAAACCAAACACATCTTCTAGACACCAAACGACATTATATTTTTGCTATGACCAGAAGGATGGCCCCCACTGGCAGTTGGTAAGTAACCAGGAGGATGTCTCCAGCCAGCATGGCTGAAGCACCCTCTCTGGCTACTGCCTACAACTGAGGCTATATAGGGCCAAGAGGCCACACCCAACAGTCAGACACACCCGTGACTCACACACACAGAAAGGGAGTTAACCCTTCCAAAACCACAGAAGGGAAAACACAACTTAAAGGGGAAGTGTCCAAATCCAAGAACACACTGTGGCTGTTGCCGCAGGCAACGACATGGGTGGCAACCATGTCCTGGGAGTCAGCCTGAAGGCTGGGACACTGCCACCACATGTACACAATACAACCAAACGTTGCCACGGAGAGCCACAGTGAAGGGAAGATGTCAGTGCACACCAAAAGAACCAAGTGCACACATACACACATATCACACGCAACCGCATGCACAACATAGCAAGCTGCCATGACACAGCTCAGCCTGCTATGCTGCCACATACATACTGTTGCCAGCGGCAACCACAGGTGAGGCAAATACCACAGCCCTCACCTGTGATTGACAACCAAACCAAAGACCGCTGACAACCGCATGCGGTTCAGGAGTCACGACCATAACCATGGCCGTGACAACTACATTGTGGTTACAGGACCTGTCGTGATGTCACAGTCATGTGATCAGCCATGTGTGTGGGAGGAGTTAGGGGAACACAGTCCCCTAGTAGGACTTTGCTGGTGGAGAATGCAGAGGTACTTTATGTATGGAATGTGTGTATAAAGCAGGGCTATTTCAGTGTGACCAGTCTATTGTACAGTTTTCTGTGTGTAATGTGCAGACAGTAGTTCTAGCTGTGTAATGGACATGTAGCAGAGCTGTGTGCAATGTGTATATTTTAAACTATCTGTGTAATGGGCATGTGGTAGAGCTGTGTATGTAATATGAATATAGTAGTGTCAGGTTAGCGCTGTGTATGGCAGCGTCAGGTGGGCGCTGTGTATGGCAAGGTCAGGTGGGCACTGTGTATGGCAGCATAGAAGTTAGGCTCTGTATATGGCAGCATCAGGTGGGCGCTGTGTATGGCAGTGTCAGGTGGGCTCTGTGTATGGCAGGGTCAGGTAGGCACTGTGTATGGCAGGGTCAGGTAGGCACTGTGTATGGCTGTATCAAATGGGCGCTGTGTATGGCAGCCGCATGTGGGCGTTGTGTATGGCAGCGACAGATGGGCGCTGTCTATGGCAGCATCAGGTGGGTGCTGTGTATGGCAGCATCAGGTGGGCGCTGTGTATGGCAGCGTCATGTGGGCGCCATGAATGGAAGCGTCATGTGGGCCCTGTGTATTGCAGCGTCAGGTGGGCGCTGTGTATGGCAGCGTCAGGTGGGCACTGTGTATGGCAGCGTCAGGTGGGCACTGTGTATGGCAGCATCAGGTGGGCACTGTGTATGGCAGCAGTGGTCTTATGTTTAGTGTATGATGTTGGATAAATGTAAAATTGTCTACATTTATTACTGCATGGGAGACTAGCAATGGTTTCCCTGCCAAAATATCAGCTTCATAACGTTATGTGAGCCTATGCTTTTTATATATGAATTACTGCAAAATTTGTACTCTTCCTCGCCTAAAAATACTCCTCAAAATTGTTAAGAGGAGTATCTTTACTCTTCTCGAAAAAAAAATTGTGCGACCGCTGCTGTCAGGTATGACATACAGCTGACAGTATTCTTCAAACTGCAGACATACTGTAACTCCTTCCATGCCATGGTCCTTAGGGACCGCTGTATGGAAGATGCTCACCATCGGGCCACTGCTCTGCTGTGGCAGTGGCCCGATGCCCCCCCCTCTTTCCCCGCTGTGTAGGATGGCTGTCCTCACCTCCCCTTCAGGATGGCGAGGCAACAAGCCCCCCTTTCAGGATGGCCGGTGACGCAACAAGCACCCCTCCCCCCAAGTCAAGGTTTGCAGAGCGGCAGTGGGGCAGAGTGTTAGCTATAACATATGCAACAAGCCCACTGGTCACAGCGTCTGGGGTATCCCTTGCCCCTTAGAAGGTTTCTACGAAACATGCCCCTTTTATAGAGCAAGTAAACGTTACGCCAGCTGCGGTTAAGCAGCGGAAGCTCAAGGCTCCCTTTGTAGATGGTAATGTTAGAACCCAGAGGTAGGATTGCCAGAGTGGTGCAAGGTGGCCTACAGTCTCTGTAGATGTTATGTACACGTGTCACGGTGTTTCTACCTTAATATCCATGGATCCCAGACATGATGTGGTCCGAAGCAGTGCAAAAGGGGTAGTTGAACTTGGATGGGGGATGAGTAGAATAAATGGAATCCAGACTTTGTAGTAACGTTGAATAATTGACTTTAATTAGCATAAATGGGTAATCCAAACAGCCTCCAAACAGTATCTTGGTCATCAGCAGGTATTGGCATTAACTTTGGCAGGCAAATACTTCTCTGCAGCTATCTCAGCTCTGCTATGCTTGGACAGATAAATAGGAACTCTTCCTCTTCTGCTGGAATTTAAGTTAGCTGTAATCTGTAGTCTTACTTATAGCCCTAGGAACTTCTTGTCCTGGCTTTAGAGTACCTCAAGCTTCGGCTCAGCTTGGAAGTGCACAACCTCCAGTGATAAGGTTGGTGTAGGCCTAACAAAACCTGTCCAGACAGAACCAGGCCTGCTGCCTTTCCCTTGCAGGGGCTAAGCTAGATTCCCTCTCTCTAACTAAAACTCCTCTAGCTACAGAGAGCTGGGAGGAACCAGAAGGTTCCTATCCAGGGAAGCTAATACTGCTAATGTTACTGCCACCATCTACTGGTGGACCAGGTTATTACACTTGAACACAATAATTTTAGGAATAGATATGCACATTATAGGAAATACATAGAGTTATATATCCTAGCACATGGAAATGGTAGCAAGGCGCAAAAAAGAAGCGGCAATGACACTGCAGGTCATTACACATACAAATCAATAAATAAACAAGCACTCACTATCCAAAACACATCTAAAACCAATGAATTGCAGATAGGTAAATGAAAATTATTAAATTAGAAAAAAAATGCTAAAATCGATTTAGTTCACCATAAATACAGAAACATTAGTGGATATGTAAAAGAGAGGTTCAAAGCCGATCCATATGGTATAATAGTTCATAAATTGGGACCAATACGATATATTGGTCGATCTGTCCATCCATATAATCGCATATATGCTAAATCTGCAATCTTTTAAATTCTAAATATATAACTTTTCTTGCAAAAAAATCATAAATAGCTCTAGTCACTTTATAGTTGCTTCAGCGTCTACACCAGAGGCGTCCCTCCTGGTGTATATACACTCGCCCACGAATTGCTGTAAAATCTGTATATATCGATTCTTTGTACAGCGGCCATGTTGTTTCGATTCTATATATAAGTAGATATATGAAAATGAATGTCTATATAAAAGTAAATGTCTATGTAGTTGTAGGGATTTTTCTTCAGTAGTTGTAAAAAGAACAAATGAGTATCTTCAATATAGATAAAAATATATAAAATATAAAAATAATAAAAAATAGAATTAAAATTAAAGCATGTGGATTTTGATTGATGATGGTTGCTAGAATCAAAATCCACATGTTTTAATTTTAATTCTATTTTTATTATTTTATATTTTAGATATTTTTTATCTTTATTGAAGATACTAATTTCTTCTTTTTACAACTACTGAAGAAAAATCCCTGCAACTAAATCTCTACACAGACATTTACTTTTATATAGACATTATTTTGTATTGCCACATCTACTTTTATATGGACACTATTTCTGTATGGTTATAATTTTTGTATGGTTACAATTTTATAAATTTATTATTTTACATGCATTTCAATTATAAATTGTACACTGCAATAAAAGTGAGGCAAAATAATGAAAAACAACAAAAAGCACAAAAAGAAGAAAAAATGCATGAAAATCACATGAATAACGCAGATGAGTTTTTGTTGTTTTTATAAATAATCTTAGAAATTCTATTGATTGTATAAGAATTAATATGTGGATTACTCAATTAACCAAAGAAAAGAAAAAAAACAAGGTAAAATTATGCTGAATTATAATGGGATGGTCTGTCCCTTTAAGAGATCCATATCGGGTTTTGGTGGGTTCCCTTAAGAAAAGGGTGTAATTGGAGGGTAGATGAGACTCTCAGTATGGCCACTGAGGAAGAGGTTAGAAGACCTCGAAACGCACCTAGCATAATTAGAGATCGCAACTACCCACCACTACCCACACACAGTGTTTGCGATATTTAAAAAGGATTACAGGATCATGAAAGATTTCTACTCACGCTCTATTCAACACCCTTCTGAGACATCATGTGACAGAACCACAAGCTCCGATACACAAGTCACGCGACGGAGCATCACGTGAGACGCCAATTTCCCTGCGGAATCAAAACAACACGGCCGCTGTACAAAGAATCGATATATACAGATTTTACAGCAATACGAGGGTGGGTGAGTGTATATACACCAGAGGGACACCAGAGGGACGTTCTTCAAGAAACAAGTGGGTCTAGGTAAAAAAAAGTGTAAAAAAAGAGTGAAAAAAGTAAAAAAAAAATTATTTAACTTCTTCCTTTATCCGCACACATATTTTGTTAAAAATGTAAAAAATAAAAAACACTAAACATGTTTGGTATCGCCGCATCCATAATGGCTTGATCTATAAAAGGATCACGCCATAAAAAAAAAAAAAAAAACTATGATGGAATTGCAATTTTGCCAACTGCACTTTACACAAAATGGTATAAAAAGTGATCAAAAGTCATATGTACCCCAAAATAGTACCACTGAAACTTTTATCTCATCCTGCAAAAAATGAGCCCCTACATAAGACAATCGCCCAAAAAATAAAAAAAGATATGGCTTTCAGAAAATGGAGACACTAAAACATGATTTTTTTGGTTTCAAAAATGCTCTTATTGTGTAAAACCAAAATATATTTTAAAAAACCAGACATATTAAGTATCGCCACATTCCTAGCAACCTGCTCTATAACAATATTACATGAGCTAACCCGTCTAGTGAATGCCGTAAAAAAAAATAAAAAAATAAGCCTTTCAGAAAATGGAGACACTAAAACATGATTTTTTTTGTTTCAAAAATGTTTTTATTGTGTAAAATTTAATTTAAAAAATGCACATATTAGGCATCACTCTGTCCGTAACAACCTGCTCTATAAAAAATAGCATGTGATCCAACCCGTCTGGTGAACGCAGTAAAAAATAAAATAAAATGTGCCAAAAAAGCAATTTTTTATCGCCCTACATTACAAAAAGTTTAATACCAAGCAATCAAAAATTCATATGTGCCCCAAAATAGTGCCAATATAACCATCATCTATTTCCTACCTAGGATAATCGCCCAAATATTTTAAAAAAATATGGCTTTCAGAAAATGGAAACACAAAAACATAATAAATCCAAAATAAAATTACAAAAATAGACATATTAGGTATCACCGCGTTGTTACGACCTGCTCTATAAAAATATCACATTATCTACTCAGGTCAGGTGAGCATTGTAAAACAAAACAACAAAAAAAAACTATGCCAGAACAGCCATTTGTTGGTTACCTTGCCTCACAAAAAGAGTAATACATATACACACACACACACACACAATTCACAATATATATATAACAATGGCAGCACATCAGGCCAAATATCAATATGGAGGTGCTGGCCAATGGATCCGGCAACAAATCCAGGACAATATAAGAATTTAAAAAAATGGCAGCACTCTCACAAAAAATGTGTGAAAAGAAAAACACTTTATTCACCCCTGTGGTTGCAACAAGGGATGAGCGAACTTGTGTTTCAAATTTGGCGTACAAGGTTCGGGTTATGTAAGAATTCAGTTATGGATTCTGCTACGACGGACCATAACTAAGGATCCATTCACACGTCCACATAATGGGTTCGCATCCATTCCGCAATTTTGTGGAAGGGGTGTGGACCCATTCATTTTCAATGGGGCTGCAAAAGATGCGGACAGCAACACCATGTGCTGTCCGCATCCGCACTTCCGTTCCACGGCCCCACAAAAAAAAATAGAGCATGTCCTATTCTTGCCTGCAGCCACAGACAAGAATAGGCATTTCTTGTAAATTCTGTTTTAGCAAATATATGCAAGCAATCAGTAGCATCATAAATAAAATATAGTTGAGTTACAGCACTCAAATTGATACAAAAATAAGGTTGTGATAAAAACAAATGAAATCCTATACATGATGTATCATCATATGTGGCATATATTAAAATAATAACAAAATGTAAAAAGCTATTTAAGGACCGCAAAACTGTTGCGGATGTGTGAATGGACCCTTATGGTCCATGGTAGCGGAATCCACAACGGAATTCTTAGATAACCCGAACCGTGTATGCTGAACTTGAAACACAAGTTCACGCAACAGTAGTTGCAATGTTTTAGCTTATAGGTTGAAAAGAGACTCTGTGAATGAGCTGAAAACATTGCGACCACAGGGGTGAATAAAGTGTTTGAGAGTGCTGTCATTTTTTTCATATGTCATTTATCAAACTGGTGTAAAGTAGAACTGGCTTAGTTGCCCAAAGCAACCAATCAGATTCCACCTTTCATTTTTCACCGCTTCATTGGAAAATGAAAGGAGGAATCTGATTGGTTGCTATGGGAAACTAAGCCAGTTCTACTTTACACCAGTTTTGATAAATCTCCCCCTTGTATACTTATATGTGTATATAGCATTGTGTGTAGATCGCTGCACTAACATTACCAGCAGAAATATCTATTGTGTCTACAAATAATGGACTTTCTACAGAATGGAAAGTGAGAGTTAGATCTGCTGATTACAGGCTGTAGCATACTATAAGACTCACCATTTTGTGGATTGGAATGAAATCTTACTACCAAGTTACTTGCAAGTTCCAGCAGCCTATATGTAAGTGGCTGCTAGCTGTGCTGTGTAACAGGATGTGGGGGCGTGGCAGCAGAGCTTTTGCTGGTATATGTGAAGTCCACAGGAACACCCACAGAGCCTTACTGGAGATGACAGCACTCAGCAAAATTCATAGAATAGCATTTCTGAGAGCATGAGAAGCAAAGCTGATACCAGTTAACAAACAAGTGCAATTTTATTATGTGCTGCATTATGGTAAGATATGGGGTTATTGATTTTTAGTGCACATAGGTGTCCATAGCCTTTAAGTAGTAACTATTTTATTAGGTATCACTTTCTGTTTTAAAAGCAGAGAAATTGAAATTACAAATTTTTCCAACTTCCTGGTAAATTTTGTATTATGTTTTATAAATAAATGTGAAATATATTGACTCAAATTTACCACTGCCATGAAGTACAACGTGTCACGAGAAAGCAATCTCAAAATGGCTTGGATAAGTAAAAGTGTTCCAAAGTTATTACTGCATAAAGTGACAAATGTCAGATTTGCAAAAAATGGCCTAGGCAGGAAGGTGAAAAATTTGGGGTAGAAGGGGTTAAAAATACACAGCACCGTCACAAGTGTTATGCTTTTTCATATTTCAAAGCTTTCAAAAATTGTCCCGTGTCAAGGGCAAATGGTGATCAACCACACACAGTATTATAGGATTCATATATATTTTTTTTTGTTTAGGTGGCTTGTTGGGGGACCAAGCATTCAAACATTATGTCTTGACAGCGTCTGCCTGTCAACACATACAAGTGTTAATTAATGGAAGAAAAAATGGCTTCTTGTGAATGAGCCTAGAAAATTTCTTCCCTTTAATTGGGAGAAGCAGCGTTAAAGTGTTGATGTGAATAGGGTAGGGTATTGGTGGCATGTGGCCACATTAGTAGCGGCAGCAAAAGCAGCATATCATGGAACATACAAGGCAGTAGATCTGCTGTCTATGGGTAGTAACAATAGCAGTTGTATTAGTACCGGATGCATAGCTTTACTAGTGAAGGCAGTAGGGCATTAGTTGTGATGCAGGTATCAGCAGCAGCTGTAAAAAACATGTTGGTAGACAGACAGCAGCAGTGGCATGAAAGCAGCAGTGGCATGAAGCAGGCGGCAGCCATACAGAACATGATGGTATTTAGGCAGCAGCAGCAGCAGCAAGAAGGCGGCAGTGACATGATGCAGGCAGCAGCCATATGAAACTTGATGGTAATTAGCCAGCAGCAATGGTATGAAGGCAGCAGTGGCATGATCGAGGCAGCAGCAACAGCAGCCAAACAGAACATGATGGTCGGCAGGCTGCAGCAGTAGGGTGATGGCATGATGGAGGCAGAAGCAGCCGTACAGAACATAATGGTAGGAAAGCCGCAGAAGTGGCATGAAGAAGGCAGCAGGATGATGGAGGTACTGTAGCAGCGGCAGCCTTCCGAAACATGATGGTAGGCAGGCACCATAATGATAGGCAAGATTGCAGGCAGACAGCATCAGTGGCAAGATGGGGCACCGTCAGCAAGATCAGATCTATTTATTGGCCCCCAGTCAGCGTAGTGTAAAAATCCTCCCCAATCTAGCCTTGGTTAATTTTGACTTAAGTGTTGTTTTGGACACTGAGGACAACTTGGTCCATTTGGGTGTCTACACCTCCTGATGCACTAAAAAATATCTTCAAGATGACACTGGAGACTAGGCAAGAAAGATGAAAGAGAGCAAGCTGTGCCAGTTCAGGCCACTGTTCCAGTCTGCCTGCCCAGGCTTGCTGATTATCCTCAGCCTGGTCCGGCACATGGAAACACTGCTCCATTACGTTGAAAAAACCAAACTGGCTGTTGCTGTTGCTACTGCTGCTTGTGGCGGTGGGAGAGGGTGACTCTGCAGGGGTTGATGAGGGGACTCCATTTCAGACAAGCTGGCGAGAAGCTGCGTACACAATGTTTCCTGGTAAAATTGTAATTTGTCCTCCGTTTCTGCAGGAGGAAAACATTCCCGCATTTTGCTTTTATAGTGAGTGCCAGCATGCATGCGGAACCTATACCCCCTGAACTTCATGGTCGCTGCCATGGCACTTAACAAATTTAATTTAGTGTTAGGTTCCCGTCTTACAGAGATCGCCTTGATGTCTGGCAGACGGGCTCAAATAATTTTGTACAAAATGAATTGCCAAACATCTCTAATTTATAAGCATAGCATTAGCAATATAATACATGTTTGTACTTTATTTGGTTTGCAGAGTGCTGTTGCATTGCATGTTTTGTTCTCTAGTGAGGGTCTAAAAGCATGGCTACCGGGCGGAGCTTGGCTGCAGAGCGAGACGCACATGTCTGTGTGAGCTCTGCTAACGGCTGCGTGCACACAAGCTTTTTAAGACACAACGAGAGCCCAGAAATGAGGAAACTCGGAAAGGATAAGACCAGAGATACCCCGGGCACACGTGGATCCCTGCATTCTCAAGGAGAAATGGAGAAATTCTTAAGGAGAGGAGCCGGGCCGACTCGGGCCGAATCCAAGATGGCGCCGGAAAGAGAAGCCTCCGAACAAGGAGAGCAAACAGACGCTTCGGTCGACTCCGATGGAGGTAGGGACAGTGAGGCTGGTTCCAGATGTCCCGGAGATAACCTCCCAGTGTCTAGGGACTTTATCACAAAAGCATTAGGAGCGGCATTGGCTCCGTTGAGACAGGACCTTCAGGACATTAAATCCGACCTGAAGCAGGTTGGAGACAGGGTAGAATCCCTGGAAGCGGGCTGGGAAGGAACTCTAGCGTTTAACTCGGCGGTTACTAATAGCTTTGACCATGCCCAAGCCCATATTAACCAGCTGTACAGTCTTGTTGAAGATCAAGATAATCGCGGGCGTAGGAATAACTTGCGCATTAAAGGGGTGCCGGAGACCTTGCCTGCAGACGCCATCATGACGTCAATGGTGGAACTGTTTCACAAGATACTAGGCCCAGACGCCACTGAGGATTTTACAATGGACAGGGCTCATAGAGCATTGCGCCCTCCCCCTAAGCCTCAAGAAGCTCCAAGGGATATAATATGCCGTCTCACCAGCTTTAGCACTAAAGAGAAATTGCTTAAAACTAGGGATGAGCGAACTCGAACTGTATAGTTCGGGTTCGTACCGAATTTTGGGGTGTCCGTGACACGGACCCGAACCCGGACATTTTCGTAAAAGTCCGGGTTCGGGTTCGGTGTTCGTCGCTTTCTTCGCGCTTTTGTGACGCTTTCTTGGCGCTTTTTGAAAGGCTGCAAAGCAGCCAATCAACAAGCGTCATACTACTTGCCCCAAGAGGCCATCACAGCCATGCCTACTATTGGCATGGCTGTGATTGGCCAGAGCACCATGTGACCCAGCCTCTATTTAAGCTGGAGTCACATAGCGCCGCCCGTCACTCTGCTCTGATTAGCGTAGGGAGAGGTTGCGGCTGCGACAGTAGGGCGAGATTAGGCAGATTAACTCCTCCAAAGGACTTGATTAACTGATCGATCTGCAGCTGTGGATCATTGAGCTGCTGATCCTCAATTGCTCACTGTTTTTAGGCTGCCCAGACCGTTTGTCAGTCACATTTTTCTGGGGTGATCGGCGGCCATTTTGTGTCTTGTGGTGCGCCAGCACAAGCTGCGACCAAGTGCATTTAACCCTCAATGGTTTGGTTGTTTTTTGGCTAAAGCCTACATCAGGGTGAAGCTGTCACACCAAGTGCATTTAACCAGCAATAGTCTGTTCATTTTTTGGCCATATACAAAATCAGGGGCAAGCTGCGCCTGTCACCAAGTGCATTTAACCCTCAATGGTGTGGTTGTTTTTTGGCTAAAGCCTACATCAGGGTGAAGCTGTCACACCAAGTGCATTTAACCAGCAATAGTCTGTTCATTTTTTGGCCATATACTAAATCAGGGGCAAGCTGCGCCTGTCACCAAGTGCATTTAACCCTCAATGGTGTGGTTGTTTTTTGGCTAAAGCCTACATCAGGGTGAAGCTGTCACACCAAGTGCATTTAACCAGCAATAGTCTGTTTATTTTTTGGCCATATCCCAGTCTAATTCTGTCACTAAATCCATACCGGTCACCCAGCGCCTAAATACTAGGCCTCAAATTTATATCCCGCTAAATCTGTCCTTAGTGCTGTAGCTGGGCGAGTTATTTAGTGTCCGTTCAAGCACATTTCTTGTTCTGGGTTGAAATACAATTCCCAATTTAGCAATTTCATAATTTAGTGGTTTCTGCTATATCAGAGCTATTTGAAATCTATCCCTAAAAGGGTATATAATATTCAAGGTGCACATTGGGTCATTCAGAATAACTTCACACACACCCGCTACTGTGTATTTCCAAGTCTAATTCTGGCACTAAACCCATACCTGTCACCCAGCGCCTAAATACTAGGCCTCAAATTTATATCCAGCTAAATCTGTCCCTAGTGCTGTAGCTGGGCGAGTTATTTAGTGTCCGTTCAAGCACATTTCTTGTTCTGGGTTGAAATACAATTCCCAATTTAGCAATTTCATAATTTAGTGGTTTCTGCTATATCAGAGCTATTTGAAATCTATCCCTAAAAGGGTATATAATATTCAAGGTGCACATTGGGTCATTCAGAATAACTTCACACACACCCGCTACTGTGTATTTCCAAGTCTAATTCTGGCACTAAACCCATACCTGTCACCCAGCGCCTAAATACTAGGCCTCAAATTTATATCCCGCTAAATCTGTCCCTAGTGCTGTAGCTGGGCGAGTTATTTAGTGTCCGTTCAAGCACATTTCTTGTTCTGGGTTGAAATACAATTCCCAATTTAGCAATTTCATAATTTAGTGGTTTCTGCTATATCAGAGCTATTTGAAATCTATCCCTAAAAGGGTATATAATATTCAAGGTGCACATTGGGTCATTCAGAATAACTTCACACACACCCGCTACTGTGTATTTCCAAGTCTAATTCTGGCACTAAACCCATACCTGTCACCCAGCGCCTAAATACTAGGCCTCAAATTTATATCCAGCTAAATCTGTCCCTAGTGCTGTAGCTGGGCGAGTTATTTAGTGTCCGTTCAAGCACATTTCTTGTTCTGGGTTGAAATACAATTCCCAATTTAGCAATTTCATAATTTAGTGGTTTCTGCTATATCAGAGCTATTTGAAATCTATCCCTAAAAGGGTATATAATATTCAAGGTGCACATTGGGTCATTCAGAATAACTTCACACACACCCGCTACTGTGTATTTCCAAGTCTAATTCTGGCACTAAACCCATACCTGTCACCCAGCGCCTAAATACTAGGCCTCAAATTTATATCCTGCTAAATCTCTCGTTAACGCTGTCCTGTTGTGGCTGGGAAAGTTATTTAGTGTCCGTCAAAGCACATTTTTTGTTCTGGGTTGAAATACAATTCCCAATTTAGCAATTTAAAAATTTAGTGGTTTCTGCTGTATCAGAGCTATTTGAAATCTATCCCTAAAAGGGTATATAATATTCAAGGTGCACATAGGGTCATTCAGAATAACTTCACACACCCGCTACTGTGCATTTCCAAGTCTAATTCTGTCACTAAACCCATACCTGTCACCCAGCGCCTAAATACTAGGCCTCAAATTCATATCCAGCTAAATCTGTCGTTAGTGCTGTAGCTGGGCGAGTTATTTAGTGTCCGTTCAAGCACATTTCTTGTTCTGGGTTGAAATACAATTCCCAATTTAGCAATTTCATAATTTAGTGGTTTCTGCTATATCAGAGCTATTTGAAATCTATCCCTAAAAGGGTATATAATATTCAAGGTGCACATAGGGTCATTCAGAATAACTTCACACACACGCTTCTGTGCATTTCCAAGTCTAATTCTGTCACTAAATCCATACCGGTCACCCAGCGCCTAAATACTAGGCCTCAAACGCAGCCGCCTGTCTACAGCCAATGTGGACAAGCTGACGTTCATAAAAATGAACCAGGCATGGATCCCACAGGATCTGTCCGTCCCTTGTCCAGATTAGACATTAACTACCTCCCCTTAACCATATATTATTGGACTCCAGGGCACTTCCTCATTCAATCCTATTTTTATTTTCATTTTACCATTATATTGCGAGGCTACCCAAAGTTGAATGAACCTCTCCTCTGTCTGGGTGCCGGGGCCTAAATATATGCCAATGGACTGTTCCAATGTTGGGTGACGTGAAGCCTGATTCTCTGCTATGACATGCAGACTGATTCTCTGCTGACATGAAGCCAGATCCTCTGTTACGGGACCTCTCTCCTCTGCCTGTGTGCTGGGCCTAAATTTATGAAAATGGACTCTTACAGTGGTGGGTGACGTGAAGCCTGATTCTCTGCTATGATATGAAGACTGATTCTCTGCTGACATGAAGCCAGATTGTCTGTTACGGGACCTCTCTCCTCTGCCTGGGTGCTGGGCCTAAATATATGCCAATGGACTGTTGCAGTGGTGGCTGACGTGAAGCCTCATTCTCTGCTATGACATGCAGACTGATTCTCTGCTGACATGAAGCCAGATTGTCTGTTACGGGACCTCTCTCCTCTGCCTGGGTGCTGGGTAGTGTTGAGCGCGAATATTCGAAAAGCAAATTTTTTTCGCGAATATCGCAACTTCGCGATTTCGCGAATATTTCGAATATAGTGCTATATATTCGTAAAAACGAATATTCGTTTTTTGTTTTTTTCCCCCCCCCACAAAATTACAGTACACATATAATTGATTGTTTCCCAAAGGTCCAACAGCTCAGATCTTACTCACATTGCCTAGAAAGTGATTGAGGCGCGAATCTTCGTAAGGCGATGTTATTAGCGCACATGCGAATATCGGCACGTCCCAGAACAGAGGCAAAGGGCTTTGCATTCATACATTAGTGAATTGAGTTGCGAATCTTCGTAAGGCGATTTTATTAGCGCACATGCGAATATCGGCACGTCCCAGAACAGAGGCAAAGGGCTTTGCATTCATACATTAGTGAATTGAGTTGCGAATCTTCGTAAGGCGATTTTATTAGCGCACATGCGAATATCGGCACGTCCCAGAACAGAGGCAAAGGGCTTTGCATTCATACATTAGTGATTGAATTGAGCTGCGAATCTTCGTAAGGCGATTTTATTAGCGCACATGCGAATATCGGCACGTCCCAGAACAGAGGCAAAGGGCTTTGCATTCATACATTAGTGAATTGAGTTGCGAATCTTCGTAAGGCGATTTTATTAGCGCACATGCGAATATCTACACTTGTCCCAGAACAGAGGCAAAGGGCTTTGCATTCATACATTAGTGATTGAATTGAGCTGCGAATCTTCGTAAGGCGATTTTATTAACGCAAATGCAAATATCTACACTTGTCCCCAGAACAGAGAGGCAAAGGCCTGTGCATTCATATAGTATAGCACCATATTCGCGAATACGTAGAACTTCGTAAAATTCGATTTACGAATATTCGTATTTTTTATTTTACTTTCCACCTTACAGATTACATTGATCTGTACTCTGTCAACTACTGTCATCACCCCCCACTGTATC
Source organism: Bufo gargarizans (assembly GCF_014858855.1). Taxonomy (NCBI): domain Eukaryota; kingdom Metazoa; phylum Chordata; class Amphibia; order Anura; family Bufonidae; genus Bufo; species Bufo gargarizans. The sequence goes on along the minus strand of NC_058087.1, from coordinate 156,542,826 downwards.
TCGATTGATTCCCAAAAGTCTCACATTCCCTAGAAAGTGATTGAGGTGCGAATCTTCGTAAGGCGATTTTATTAGCGCACATGCGAATATCTACACTTGTCCCAGAACAGAGGCAAAGGGCATTGCATTCATACATTAGTGATTGAATTGAGTTGCGAATCTTCGTAAGGCGATTTCATTAGCGCACATGTGAATTTTGCATAGCATATGTATTATGCGATAATTCGAATTATCGCATATGCGAAATAATAACGAATTTGAATAATCGCGAATATTTTACGAATATTCTTTCGAATATTCACAAAATTTCGCGAATTCGAATATGGGACATGCCGCTCAACACTAGTGCTGGGCCTAAATTTATGACAATGGACTGTTGCAGTGGTGGCTGACGTGAAGCCTCATTCTCTGCTATGACATGCAGACTGATTCTCTGCTGACATGAAGCCAGATTCTCTGTTACGGGACCTCTCTCCTCTGCCTGTGTGTGTGCTGGGCCTAAATATATGCCAATGGACTGTTGCAGTGGTGGCTGACGTGAAGCCTCATTCTCTGCTATGACATGCAGACTGATTCTCTGCTGACATGAAGCCAGATTCTCTGTTACGGGACCTCTCTCCTCTGCCTGTGTGTGTGCTGGGCCTAAATATATGCCAATGGACTGTTGCAGTGGTGGCTGACGTGAAGCCTCATTCTCTGCTATGACATGCAGACTAATTCTCTGCTGACATGAAGCCAGATTCTCTGTTACGGGACCTCTCTCCTCTGCCTGGGTTCCGGGGCCTAAATATCTGAGAATGGACTGTTCCAGTGGTGGGTGACGGGAAGCCAGATTCTCTGCTATGGAACCTCTCTCCAATTGATTTTGGTTAATTTTTATTTATTTAATTTTTATTTTAATTCATTTCCCTATCCACATTTGTTTGCAGGGGATTTACCTACATGTTGCTGCCTTTTGCAGCCCTCTAGCTCTTTCCTGGGCTGTTTTACAGCCTTTTTAGTGCCGAAAAGTTCGGGTCCCCATTGACTTCAATGGGGTTCGGGTTCGGGACGAAGTTCGGATCGGGTTCGGATCCCGAACCCGAACATTTCCGGGATGTTCGGCCGAACTTCTCGAACCCGAACATCCAGGTGTTCGCTCAACTCTACTTAAAACGGCAAGGGATAAACACCCAGTAGCTTGCTTCGGTTCCACTATCACCTTATTCCAAGATTTGTCACCAATGACATTGCAGAAAAGGCGAGCTTTGAAACCGCTTCTGGAAATCCTGCGAAGTAGGAACATCATTTACCGTTGGCTCCATCCATTTGGACTGCTGGTGAATACCCCAGGTCGTAAGGTGGTGATCAGGTCCCCTGCAGACCTCATGCTGATCTACAATACCCTGGAAATAGAGCCACTGGAGATCCAGGACTGGACCACTGTACGGAACCTTACAGACCTCCCTGCTGTTCCGGTATTAGCTGCTTGGACCCCTGCCTCGTCCTCCAGACTTCCACGGCACAAGAGGAATCCTCCTAAGATGACTCCGAAGAGGCTAACACTGCATCCTGATTGAAAATGTATGGTGATTTCTGCTGTTGTGCTTACATCTATGCACGGGGGCGTCGGAGAGCACTATGCCTACATAGAGAGTAACTAGGGGATATGTTATACTGTTGTTAAAGTGTTTTTAGTATGTCCTCTAATCTACTTTTTAATAGAATAAGCATCTATAAAAGTCTTACTAAAACGTAAGTGATATAGGAAGTGTACATCTCCCACGTTCCCCTATTGCCTGCAGATCCTCTTTAATGAGCCGATGCGCTCAGTTCTCTCTATAGTTCTGTTGGATTTATTAGACACGCATATTATCCATAGACCTGGTTGCTTGTGTCTATATTGCTATCTCTAGTTGTGACATAAGAAAGTTCTATCTGCTAGTGGGCGCGGATTGGCCGGGTTTTCGGACCAATTCTCTCCCCTCACACTATCTCCTTCTTGAGGAGACTCTTCTATTAATATGGTTAACTTTTTAGTACCTACCATATGTACTACGAGTTTAGATATGTCATTGGATTTATCTATTAATGTTGCTATTTATTTTATTTTTTTGGATTGCTTTTTCCGTGTTTCCCTTCTTTCCATCCCACCCTTTTCCCTGCAGCAGGCGTTTCAGCGTTCCTCACTCTCAGGCCATACTGGCTGCTCAATGAACCTACTAGATGTGATGAAATGGCTACTATAAAGATATGTTCCTTCAATGCTAGAGGATTAAACTCACCTGCCAAAAGAAGTCAGGTAATTCAGCTTATGCGTAAACAAAAGGTGAGCGTCCTAATGCTACAGGAAACACATTTTAAGAAGGACCATGTGCCGCGGCTGAGCCACCTCACTTATAATAGGTGGTACCACAGCACATGGCCCTCCTCAGCCTCAAAAGGGGCTTCAATCGCTTTACACAAAAACTTCCCTTTGGATGTCAGCGCCACATTGGTGGATCCGGAGGGGCGATTCATTTTTGTAAAGGGTATAATAGGGAATAGCACTTATACATTTGGCAATCTGTATGCGCCAAACACTGTACAAACTAAATGGATAGGTGCTACTCTGAACCTTTTGAAGGACTTTGCGGAAGGCACCTTGATTTTGGGTGGGGACCTGAATGTCACGTTGTTCCCATTGTTAGACTCCTCTACGGGCACCTCATCCACTTCGCGACTGGCCTTGAAGAGAGTTCACTCAGCTATCAGTTCTTTAGGATTGGTAGATGTCTGGAGGACACTAAATCCCACTGTTAAGGATTACTCTCACTACTCGGTAGCCCACAGGTCATATCAAAGACTTGATTATTTATTCGTACCTGCTCATACTCTGACCTCGTGTATTGATGCCTCTATAGGAAATTTGTTGCTGTCGGATCATGCTCCGGTTTTTCTAGAAATGGGTTTTAAATCTGTCCCTAAGCCAATGTCAAATTGGAGACTCAATGAAACGTTGCTGGACTCACCGGATCATGTTCAGAAGGCTGCGGAAAAATTAGAGGAATATTTTCAGATTAATGCTACCCCTGATGTAGCACAAGGCGCAATCTGGGAGGCCCATAAGGCCGTGATCAGAGGCCACTTTATAAGCCTGGGTTCCTTCCTTAAAAAGAAAAGGGAAAAACAGGTACTATCCCTCACAAAGAAAATACAAGTTTTAGAAACTTCACACAAAAAAACCCGATCCGAGGAAGATCTAATCCTTCTGAATCAAACTCGCTCCTCCCTCAAAAATTTCTTGAACCAGAGAACAGCTAAGCTTTTTCTTTCTGCGCGCTTTAAATACTATGCGCATGGAGACAAAGCTTCGAAATTCTTACTCGCACAGATCAAAAAGAGGAAAGCTAAGTCATACATTCAAAAGATACGTACGACAACATCCTCATTAGCTAGAAATACAGAAGAGATAGCGACACGGTTCAAGGAATTCTATGAGTCATTATTAGAGTTGAGCGAACACCTGGATGTTCGGGTTCGAGAAGTTCGGCCGAACATCCCGGAAATGTTCGGGTTCGGGATCCGAACCCGATCCGAACTTCGTCCCGAACCCGAACCCCATTGAAGTCAATGGGGACCCGAACTTTTCGGCACTAAAAAGGCTGTAAAACAGCCCAGGAAAGAGCTAGAGGGCTGCAAAAGGCAGCAACATGTAGGTAAATCCCCTGCAAACAAATGTGGATAGGGAAATGAATTAAAATAAAAATTAAATAAATAAAAATTAACCAAAATCAATTGGAGAGAGGTTCCATAGCAGAGAATCTGGCTTCCCGTCACCCACCACTGGAACAGTCCATTCTCAGATATTTAGGCCCCGGCACCCAGGCAGAGGAGAGAGGTCCCGTAACAGACAATCTGTCTTCATGTCAGCAGAGAATCAGTCTGCATGTCATAGCAGAGAATGAGGCTTCACGTCAGCCACCACTGCAACAGTCCATTGGCATATATTTAGGCCCAGCACCCAGGCAGAGGAGGGAGGTCCCGTAACAGAGAATCTGTCTTCATGTCAGCAGAGAATTAGTCTGCATGTCATAGCAGAGAATGAGGCTTCACGTCAGCCACCACTGCAACAGTCCATTGGCATATATTTAGGCCCAGCACCCAGGCAGAGGAGGGAGGTCCCGTAACAGACAATCTGGCTTCATGTCAGCAGAGAATCAGTCTTCATATCATAGCAGAGAATCAGGCTTCACGTCAGCCACCACTGCAACAGTCCATTGGCATATATTTAGGCCCAGCACACACACAGGCAGAGGAGAGAGGTCCCGTAACAGAGAATCTGTCTTCATGTCAGCAGAGAATTAGTCTGCATGTCATAGCAGAGAATGAGGCTTCACGTCAGCCACCACTGCAACAGTCCATTGGCATATATTTAGGCCCAGCACCCAGGCAGAGGAGGGAGGTCCCGTAACAGAGAATCTGTCTTCATGTCAGCAGAGAATTAGTCTGCATGTCATAGCAGAGAATGAGGCTTCACGTCAGCCACCACTGCAACAGTCCATTGGCATATATTTAGGCCCAGCACCCAGGCAGAGGAGGGAGGTCCCGTAACAGAGAATCTGGCTTCATGTCAGCAGAGAATCAGTCTTCATATCATAGCAGAGAATCAGGCTTCACGTCACCCACCACTGTAAGAGTCAATTTTCATAAATTTAGGCCCAGAACCCAGGCAGAGGAGAAAGGTCCCGTAACAGACAATCTGGCTTCATGTCAGCAGAGAATCAGTCTTCATATCATAGCAGAGAATCAGGCTTCACGTCACCCACCACTGCAACAGTCCATTGGCATATATTTAGGCCTAGCACACAGGCAGAGCAGAGAGGTCCCGTAACAGACAATCTGGCTTCATGACAGCAGAGAATCAGTCTGCATGTCATAGCAGAGAATGAGGCTTCACGTCAGCCACCACTGCAACAGTCCATTGGCATATATTTAGGCCCAGCACCCAGGCAGAGGAGGGAGGTCCCGTAACAGAGAATCTGTCTTCATGTCAGCAGAGAATTAGTCTGCATGTCATAGCAGAGAATGAGGCTTCACGTCAGCCACCACTGCAACAGTCCATTGGCATATATTTAGGCCCAGCACCCAGGCAGAGGAGGGAGGTCCCGTAACAGAGAATCTGTCTTCATGTCAGCAGAGAATTAGTCTGCATGTCATAGCAGAGAATGAGGCTTCACGTCAGCCACCACTGCAACAGTCCATTGGCATATATTTAGGCCCAGCACCCAGGCAGAGGAGGGAGGTCCCGTAACAGAGAATCTGGCTTCATGTCAGCAGAGAATCAGTCTTCATATCATAGCAGAGAATCAGGCTTCACGTCACCCACCACTGTAAGAGTCAATTTTCATAAATTTAGGCCCAGAACCCAGGCAGAGGAGAAAGGTCCCGTAACAGACAATCTGGCTTCATGTCAGCAGAGAATCAGTCTTCATATCATAGCAGAGAATCAGGCTTCACGTCACCCACCACTGTAAGAGTCAATTTTCAAAAATTTAGGCCCAGAACCCAGGCAGAGGAGAAAGGTCCCGTAACAGACAATCTGGCTTCATGTCAGCAGAGAATCAGTCTTCATATCATAGCAGAGAATCAGGCTTCACGTCACCCACCACTGTAAGAGTCAATTTTCATAAATTTAGGCCCAGAACCCAGGCAGAGGAGAAAGGTCCCGTAACAGACAATCTGGCTTCATGTCAGCAGAGAATCAGTCTTCATATCATAGCAGAGAATCAGGCTTCACGTCACCCACCACTGTAAGAGTCAATTTTCAAAAATTTAGGCCCAGAACCCAGGCAGAGGAGAAAGGTCCCGTAACAGACAATCTGGCTTCATGTCAGCAGAGAATCAGTCTTCATATCATAGCAGAGAATCAGGCTTCACGTCACCCACCACTGTAAGAGTCAATTTTCATAAATTTAGGCCCAGAACCCAGGCAGAGGAGAAAGGTCCCGTAACAGACAATCTGGCTTCATGTCAGCAGAGAATCAGTCTTCATATCATAGCAGAGAATCAGGCTTCACGTCACCCACCACTGTAAGAGTCAATTTTCATAAATTTAGGCCCAGAACCCAGGCAGAGGAGAAAGGTCCCGTAACAGACAATCTGGCTTCATGTCAGCAGAGAATCAGTCTTCATATCATAGCAGAGAATCAGGCTTCACGTCACCCACCACTGTAAGAGTCAATTTTCAAAAATTTAGGCCCAGAACCCAGGCAGAGGAGAAAGGTCCCGTAACAGACAATCTGGCTTCATGTCAGCAGAGAATCAGTCTTCATATCATAGCAGAGAATCAGGCTTCACGTCACCCACCACTGTAAGAGTCAATTTTCATAAATTTAGGCCCAGAACCCAGGCAGAGGAGAAAGGTCCCGTAACAGACAATCTGGCTTCATGTCAGCAGAGAATCAGTCTTCATATCATAGCAGAGAATGAGGCTTCACGTCAGCCACCACTGCAACAGTCCATTGGCATATATTTAGGCCCAGCACCCAGGCAGAGGAGGGAGGTCCCGTAACAGAGAATCTGTCTTCATGTCAGCAGAGAATTAGTCTGCATGTCATAGCAGAGAATGAGGCTTCACGTCAGCCACCACTGCAACAGTCCATTGGCATATATTTAGGCCCAGCACCCAGGCAGAGGAGGGAGGTCCCGTAACAGACAATCTGGCTTCATGTCAGCAGAGAATCAGTCTTCATATCATAGCAGAGAATCAGGCTTCACGTCACCCACCACTGCAACAGTCCATTGGCATATATTTAGGCCTAGCACACAGGCAGAGCAGAGAGGTCCCGTAACAGACAATCTGGCTTCATGACAGCAGAGAATCAGTCTTCATATCATAGCAGAGAATCAGGCTTCACGTCACCCACCACTGTAAGAGTCAATTTTCATAAATTTAGGCCCAGAACCCAGGCAGAGGAGAAAGGTCCCGTAACAGACAATCTGGCTTCATGTCAGCAGAGAATTAGTCTGCATGTCATAGCAGAGAATCAGGCTTCATGTCAGCCACCACTGCAACAGTCCATTGGCATATATTTAGGCCTAGCACACAGGCAGAGGAGAGGTTCATTCAACTTTGGGTAGCATCGCAATATAATGGTAAAATGAAAATAAAAATAGGATTGAATGAGGAAGTGCCCTGGAGTCCAATAATATATGGTTATGGGGAGGTAGTTAATGTCTAATCTGGACAAGGGACGGACAGGTCCTGTGGGATCCATGCCTGGTTCATTTTTATGAACGTCAGCTTGTCCACATTGGCTGTAGACAGGCGGCTGCGTTTGTCTGTAATGACGCCCCCTGCCGTGCTGAATACACGTTCAGACAAAACGCTGGCTGCCGGGCAGGCCAGCACCTCCAAGGCATAAAAGGCTAGCTCTGGCCACGTGGACAATTTAGAGACCCAGAAGTTGAATGGGGCCGAACCATCAGTCAGTACGTGGAGGGGTGTGCACACGTACTGTTCCACCATGTTAGTGAAATGTTGCCTCCTGCTAACACGTTGCGTATCAGGTGGTGGTGCAGTTAGCTGTGGCGTGTTGACAAAAGTTTTCCACATCTCTGCCATGCTAACCCTGCCCTCAGAGGAGCTGGCCGTGACACAGCTGCCTTGGCGACCTCTTGCTCCTCCTCTGCCTTGGCCTTGGGCTTCCACTTGTTCCCCTGTGACATTTGGGAATGCTCTCAGTAGCGCGTCTACCAACGTGCGCTTGTACTCGCGCATCTTCCTATCACGCTCCAGTGCAGGAAGTAAGGTGGGCACATTGTCTTTGTAGCGTGGATCCAGCAGGGTGGCAACCCAGTAGTCCGCACCGGTTAAAATGTGGGCAACTCTGCTGTCGTTGCGCAGGCACTGCAGCATGTAGTCGCTCATGTGTGCCAGGCTGCCCAGGGATAAGGACAAGCTGTCCTCTGTGGGAGGCGTATCGTCATCGTCCTGCCTTTCCCCCCAGCCACGCACCAGTGATGGACCCGAGCTGCGTTGGGTGCCACCCCGCTGTGACCATGCTTCATCCTCATCCTCCTCCACCTCCTCCTCATCCTCGTCCTCCTCGTCCTCCAGTAGTGGGCCCTGGCTGGCCACATTTGTACCTGGCCTCTGCTGTTGCAAAAAACCTCCCTCTGAGTCACTTCGAAGAGACTGGCCTGAAAGTGCTAAAAATGACCCCTCTTCCTCATCCTCCTCCTCCTCCTCCTGGGCCACCTCCTGTTCCATCATCGCCCTAAGTGTTTTCTCAAGGAGACATAGAAGTGGTATTGTAACGCTGATAACGGTGTCATCGCCACTGGCCATGTTGGTGGAGTACTCGAAACAGCGCAACAGGGCACACAGGTCTCGCATGGAGGCCCAGTCATTGGTGGTGAAGTGGTGCTGTTCTGTAGTGCGACTGACCCGTGCGTGCTGCAGCTGAAACTCCACTATGGCCTGCTGCTGCTCGCACAGTCTGTCCAGCATGTGCAAGGTGGAGTTCCACCTGGTGGGCACGTCGCATATGAGGCGGTGAGCGGGAAGGCCGAAGTTACGCTGTAGCGCAGACAGGCGAGCAGCGGCAGGATGTGAACGCCGGAAGCGCGAACAGACGGCCCGCACTTTATGCAGCAGCTCTGACATGTCGGGGTAGTTGTGAATGAACTTCTGCACCACCAAATTCAGCACATGCGCCAAGCAAGGGATGTGCGTCAAACCGGCTAGTCCCAGAGCTGCAACGAGATTTCGCCCATTATCACACACCACCAGGCCGGGCTTGAGGCTCACCGGCAGCAACCACTCGTCGGTCTGTTGTTCAATACCCCGCCACAACTCCTGTGCGGTGTGGGGCCTGTCCCCCAAACATATGAGTTTCAGAATGGCCTGCTGACGTTTACCCCGGGCTGTGCTGAAGTTGGTGGTGAAGGTGTGTGGCTGACTGGATGAGCAGGTGGAAGAAGAGGAGGAGGAAGCCGAGAAGGAGGAGGTGGCAACAGGAGGCAAAGAATGTTGCCCTGCGATCCTTGGCGGCGGCAGGACGTGCGCCAAACAGCTCTCCGCCTGGGGCCCAGCTGCCACTACATTTACCCAGTGTGCAGTTAGGGAGATATAGCGTCCCTGGCCGTGCTTACTGGTCCACGTATCTGTGGTTAGGTGGACCTTGCTACAGATGGCGTTGCGCAGTGCACACTTGATTTTATGGGATACTTGGTTGTGCAGGGAAGGCACGGCTCTCTTGGAGAAGTAGTGGCGGCTGGGAACAACATACTGTGGGACAGCAAGCGACATGAGCTGTTTGAAGCTGTCTGTGTCCACCAGCCTAAATGACAGCATTTCATAGGCCAGTAGTTTAGAAATGCTGGCATTCAGGGCCAGGGATCGAGGGTGGCTAGGTGGGAATTTACGCTTTCTATCAAATGTTTGTGAGATGGAGAGCTGAACGCTGGCGTGTGACATGGTTGAGACGCTTGGTGACGGAGGTGGTGGTGGTGGTGTTGGTGGTACATCCCCTGTTTGCTGGGCGGCAGGTGCCAACGTTCCTCCGGAGGCGGAGGAAGAGGCCGAGGCGGCAGCAGCAGAATAGGCCGAGGCGGCAGCAGCAGAAGAGGTAGCAGGGGGAGCCTGAGTGACTTCCTTGGTTTTAAGGTGTTTCCTCCACTGCAGTTCATGCTTTGCATGCAGGTGCCTGGTCATGCAGGTTGTGCTCAGGTTCAGAACGTTAATGCCTCGCTTCAGGCTCTGATGGCACAGCGTGCAAACCACTCGGGTCTTGTCGTCAGCACATTGTTTGAAGAAGTGCCATGCCAGGGAACTCCTTGAAGCTGCCTTTGGGGTGCTCGGTCCCAGATGGCGGCGGTCAGTAGCAGGCGGAGTCTCTTGGCGGCGGGTGTTCTGCTTTTGCCCACTGCTCCCTCTTTTGCTACGCTGTTGGCTCGGTCTCACCACTGCCTCTTCCTCCGAACTGTGAAAGTCAGTGGCACGACCTTCATTCCATGTGGGGTCTAGGACCTCATCGTCCCCTGCATCGTCTTCCACCCAGTCTTGATCCCTGACCTCCTGTTCAGTCTGCACACTGCAGAAAGACGCAGCAGTTGGCACCTGTGTTTCGTCATCATCAGAGACATGCTGAGGTGGTATTCCCATGTCCTCATCATCAGGAAACATAAGTGGTTGTGCGTCAGTGCATTCTATGTCTTTCACCGCTGGGGAAGGGCTAGGTGGATGCCCTTGGGAAACCCTGCCAGCGGAGTCTTCAAACAGCATAAGAGACTGCTGCATAACTTGAGGCTGAGACAGTTTCCCTGGTATGCATGGGGGTGATGTGACAGACTGATGGGGTTGGTTTTCAGGCGCCATCTGTGCGCTTTCTGCAGAAGACTGGGTGGGAGATAATGTGAACGTGCTGGATCCACTGTCGGCCACCCAATTGACTAATGCCTGTACCTGCTCAGGCCTTACCATCCTTAGAACGGCATTGGGCCCCACCATATATCGCTGTAAATTCTGGCGGCTACTGGGACCTGAGGTAGTTGGTACACTAGGACGTGTGGATGTGGCAGAACGGCCACGTCCTCTCCCAGCACCAGAGGGTCCACTAACACCACCACGACCATGTCCACGTCCGCGTCCCTTACTAGATGTTTTTCTCATTGTTATGGTTCACCACAACAACAAATATATTATTTGGCACAATGTATTGTATTCAAATTCAGCGGGATATAAATTTGAGGCCTAGTATTTAGGCGCTGGGTGACCGGTATGGATTTAGTGACAGAATTAGACTTGGAAATGCACAGAAGCGTGTGTGTGAAGTTATTCTGAATGACCCAATGTGCACCTTGAATATTATATACCCTTTTTGGGATAGATTTCAAATAGCTCTGATATAGCAGGAACCACTAAATTATGAAATTGCTAAATTGGGAATTGTACTTCAACCCAGAACAAAAAATGTGCTTTGACGGACACTAAATATCTTGCCCAGCAACAACAGTACAGCGGTGGGTAACGAGAGATTTAGAGGGATTTAAATTTGAGGCCTAGTATTTAGGCGCTGGGTGACAGGTATGGGTTTAGTGACAGAATTAGACTTGGAAATACACAGTAGCGGGTGTGTGTGAAGTTATTCTGAATGACCCTATGTGCACCTTCAATATTATATACCCTTTTTGGGATAGATTTCAAATAGCTCTGATATAGCAGGAACCACTAAATTATGAAATTGCTAAATTGGGAATTGTACTTCAACCCAGAACAAAAAATGTGCTTTGACGGGCACTAAATAACTTTCCCAGCTACAACAGGACAACGGTAACGAGAGATTTAGAGGGATTTAAATTTGAGGCCTAGTATTTAGGCGCTGGGTGACAGGTATGGGTTTAGTGACAGAATTAGACTTGGAAATACACAGTAGCGGGTGTGTGTGAAGTTATTCTGAATGACCCTATGTGCACCTTCAATATTATATACCCTTTTTGGGATAGATTTCAAATAGCTCTGATATAGCAGGAACCACTAAATTATGAAATTGCTAAATTGGGAATTGTACTTCAACCCAGAACAAAAAATGTGCTTTGACGGGCACTAAATAACTTTCCCAGCTACAACAGGACAACGGTAACGAGAGATTTAGAGGGATTTAAATTTGAGGCCTAGTATTTAGGCGCTGGGTGACAGGTATGGGTTTAGTGACAGAATTAGACTTGGAAATACACAGTAGCGGGTGTGTGTGAAGTTATTCTGAATGACCCTATGTGCACCTTCAATATTATATACCCTTTTTGGGATAGATTTCAAATAGCTCTGATATAGCAGGAACCACTAAATTATGAAATTGCTAAATTGGGAATTGTACTTCAACCCAGAACAAAAAATGTGCTTTGACGGGCACTAAATAACTTTCCCAGCTACAACAGGACAACGGTAACGAGAGATTTAGAGGGATTTAAATTTGAGGCCTAGTATTTAGGCGCTGGGTGACAGGTATGGGTTTAGTGACAGAATTAGACTTGGAAATACACAGTAGCGGGTGTGTGTGAAGTTATTCTGAATGACCCTATGTGCACCTTCAATATTATATACCCTTTTTGGGATAGATTTCAAATAGCTCTGATATAGCAGGAACCACTAAATTATGAAATTGCTAAATTGGGAATTGTACTTCAACCCAGAACAAAAAATGTGCTTTGACGGGCACTAAATAACTTTCCCAGCTACAACAGGACAACGGTAACGAGAGATTTAGAGGGATTTAAATTTGAGGCCTAGTATTTAGGCGCTGGGTGACAGGTATGGGTTTAGTGACAGAATTAGACTTGGAAATACACAGTAGCGGGTGTGTGTGAAGTTATTCTGAATGACCCTATGTGCACCTTCAATATTATATACCCTTTTAGGGATAGATTTCAAATAGCTCTGATATAGCAGAAACCACTAAATTATGAAATTGCTAAATTGGGAATTGTACTTCAACCCAGAACAAAAAATGTGCTTTGACGGGCACTAAATAACTTTCCCAGCTACAACAGGACAACGGTAACGAGAGATTTAGAGGGATTTAAATTTGAGGCCTAGTATTTAGGCGCTGGGTGACAGGTATGGGTTTAGTGACAGAATTAGACTTGGAAATACACAGTAGCGGGTGTGTGTGAAGTTATTCTGAATGACCCTATGTGCACCTTCAATATTATATACCCTTTTAGGGATAGATTTCAAATAGCTCTGATATAGCAGAAACCACTAAATTATGAAATTGCTAAATTGGGAATTGTACTTCAACCCAGAACAAAAAATGTGCTTTGACGGGCACTAAATAACTTTCCCAGCTACAACAGGACAACGGTAACGAGAGATTTAGAGGGATTTAAATTTGAGGCCTAGTATTTAGGCGCTGGGTGACAGGTATGGGTTTAGTGACAGAATTAGACTTGGAAATACACAGTAGCGGGTGTGTGTGAAGTTATTCTGAATGACCCTATGTGCACCTTCAATATTATATACCCTTTTTGGGATAGATTTCAAATAGCTCTGATATAGCAGGAACCACTAAATTATGAAATTGCTAAATTGGGAATTGTACTTCAACCCAGAACAAAAAATGTGCTTTGACGGGCACTAAATAACTTTCCCAGCTACAACAGGACAACGGTAACGAGAGATTTAGAGGGATTTAAATTTGAGGCCTAGTATTTAGGCGCTGGGTGACAGGTATGGGTTTAGTGACAGAATTAGACTTGGAAATACACAGTAGCGGGTGTGTGTGAAGTTATTCTGAATGACCCTATGTGCACCTTGAATATTATATACCCTTTTAGGGATAGATTTCAAATAGCTCTGATATAGCAGAAACCACTAAATTATGAAATTGCTAAATTGGGAATTGTACTTCAACCCAGAACAAAAAATGTGCTTTGACGGACACTAAATATCTTGCCCAGCAACAACAGTACAGCGGTGGGTAACGAGAGATTTAGAGGGAATTAAATTTGAGGCCTAGTATTTAGGCGCTGGGTCACCGGTATGGATTTAGTGACAGAATTAGACTTGGAAATACACAGTAGCGGGTGTGTGTGAAGTTATTCTGAATGACCCTATGTGCACCTTCAATATTATATACCCTTTTTGGGATAGATTTCAAATAGCTCTGATATAGCAGGAACCACTAAATTATGAAATTGCTAAATTGGGAATTGTACTTCAACCCAGAACAAAAAATGTGCTTTGACGGGCACTAAATAACTTTCCCAGCTACAACAGGACAACGGTAACGAGAGATTTAGAGGGATTTAAATTTGAGGCCTAGTATTTAGGCGCTGGGTGACAGGTATGGGTTTAGTGACAGAATTAGACTTGGAAATACACAGTAGCGGGTGTGTGTGAAGTTATTCTGAATGACCCTATGTGCACCTTCAATATTATATACCCTTTTTGGGATAGATTTCAAATAGCTCTGATATAGCAGGAACCACTAAATTATGAAATTGCTAAATTGGGAATTGTACTTCAACCCAGAACAAAAAATGTGCTTTGACGGGCACTAAATAACTTTCCCAGCTACAACAGGACAACGGTAACGAGAGATTTAGAGGGATTTAAATTTGAGGCCTAGTATTTAGGCGCTGGGTGACAGGTATGGGTTTAGTGACAGAATTAGACTTGGAAATACACAGTAGCGGGTGTGTGTGAAGTTATTCTGAATGACCCTATGTGCACCTTCAATATTATATACCCTTTTTGGGATAGATTTCAAATAGCTCTGATATAGCAGGAACCACTAAATTATGAAATTGCTAAATTGGGAATTGTACTTCAACCCAGAACAAAAAATGTGCTTTGACGGGCACTAAATAACTTTCCCAGCTACAACAGGACAACGGTAACGAGAGATTTAGAGGGATTTAAATTTGAGGCCTAGTATTTAGGCGCTGGGTGACAGGTATGGGTTTAGTGACAGAATTAGACTTGGAAATACACAGTAGCGGGTGTGTGTGAAGTTATTCTGAATGACCCTATGTGCACCTTCAATATTATATACCCTTTTAGGGATAGATTTCAAATAGCTCTGATATAGCAGAAACCACTAAATTATGAAATTGCTAAATTGGGAATTGTACTTCAACCCAGAACAAAAAATGTGCTTTGACGGGCACTAAATAACTTTCCCAGCTACAACAGGACAACGGTAACGAGAGATTTAGAGGGATTTAAATTTGAGGCCTAGTATTTAGGCGCTGGGTGACAGGTATGGGTTTAGTGACAGAATTAGACTTGGAAATACACAGTAGCGGGTGTGTGTGAAGTTATTCTGAATGACCCTATGTGCACCTTCAATATTATATACCCTTTTAGGGATAGATTTCAAATAGCTCTGATATAGCAGAAACCACTAAATTATGAAATTGCTAAATTGGGAATTGTACTTCAACCCAGAACAAAAAATGTGCTTTGACGGGCACTAAATAACTTTCCCAGCTACAACAGGACAACGGTAACGAGAGATTTAGAGGGATTTAAATTTGAGGCCTAGTATTTAGGCGCTGGGTGACAGGTATGGGTTTAGTGACAGAATTAGACTTGGAAATACACAGTAGCGGGTGTGTGTGAAGTTATTCTGAATGACCCTATGTGCACCTTCAATATTATATACCCTTTTTGGGATAGATTTCAAATAGCTCTGATATAGCAGGAACCACTAAATTATGAAATTGCTAAATTGGGAATTGTATTT
Organism: Bufo gargarizans; assembly: GCF_014858855.1. Taxonomy (NCBI): domain Eukaryota; kingdom Metazoa; phylum Chordata; class Amphibia; order Anura; family Bufonidae; genus Bufo; species Bufo gargarizans. The sequence goes on along the minus strand of NC_058087.1, from coordinate 156,527,614 downwards.
CAACCCAGAACAAGAAATGTGCTTGAACGGACACTAAATAACTCGCCCAGCTACAGCACTAGGGACAGATTTAGCTGGATATAAATTTGAGGCCTAGTATTTAGGCGCTGGGTGACCGGTATGGATTTAGTGACAGAATTAGACTGGGATATGGCCAAAAAATGAACAGACTATTGCTGGTTAAATGCACTTGGTGTGACAGCTTCACCCTGATGTAGGCTTTAGCCAAAAAACAACCACACCATTGAGGGTTAAATGCACTTGGTGACAGGCGCAGCTTGCCCCTGATTTTGTATATGGCCAAAAAATGAACAGACTATTGCTGGTTAAATGCACTTGGTGTGACAGCTTCACCCTGATGTAGGCTTTAGCCAAAAAACAACCACACCATTGAGGGTTAAATGCACTTGGTGACAGGCGCAGCTTGCCCCTGATTTTGTATATGGCCAAAAAATGAACAGACTATTGCTGGTTAAATGCACTTGGTGTGACAGCTTCACCCTGATGTAGGCTTTAGCCAAAAAACAACCACACCATTGAGGGTTAAATGCACTTGGTGACAGGCGCAGCTTGCCCCTGATTTTGTATATGGCCAAAAAATGAACAGACTATTGCTGGTTAAATGCACTTGGTGTGACAGCTTCACCCTGATGTAGGCTTTAGCCAAAAAACAACCACACCATTGAGGGTTAAATGCACTTGGTCGCAGCTTGTGCTGGCGCACCACAAGACACAAAATGGCCGCCGATCACCCCAGAAAAATGAGACTGACAAACGGTCTGTGCAGCCTAAAAACAGTGAGCAATTGAGTATCAGCAGCTCAATGGTCCACAGCTGCAGATCGATCAGTTAATCAAGTCCTTTGGAGGAGTTAATCTGCCTAATCTCGCCCTACTGTCGCAGCCGCAACCTCTCCCTACGCTAATCAGAGCAGAGTGACGGGCGGCGCTATGTGACTCCAGCTTAAATAGAGGCTGGGTCACATGGTGCTCTGGCCAATCACAGCCATGCCAATAGTAGGCATGGCTGTGATGGCCTCTTGGGGCAAGTAGTATGACGCTTGTTGATTGGCTGCTTTGCAGCCTTTCAAAAAGCGCCAAGAAAGCGTCACAAAAGCGCGAAGAAAGCGACGAACACCGAACCCGAACCCGGACTTTTAACCCGGACTTTTACGAAAATGTCCGGGTTCGGGTCCGTGTCACGGACACCCCAAAATTCGGTACGAATCCGAACTATACAGTTCGAGTTCGCTCATCCCTAGTCATTATATAATATTCGTTCCAATGATACATTGCAGGATAGGGATAAGAGATCCAGAAGGATTGATGATTGGTTAGCTTCGTTAAATCTTCCCACACTTGGAGACCAACAGGTTGCCTCTCTTTTAAAACCATTTACAATGCAGGAATTGACAGAAGTGTTTAAATCGATTCCGATGCATAAGAGTCCAGGCCCTGACGGCCTTCCAATGGTCTATTACCGAAAGTTTCAAACAGTCCTTCTCCCTCATTTCCTAGCATTATGTAATGATACGTTTAAAGGGAAATCTCTGCCAGAACAGATGTTAATGGCTCACATTACCATTATAGCAAAAGAAGGAAAAGATGAAACGATGTGTGCTAGTTATAGACCCATATCTCTTTTGAATAATGACTTAAAAATGTTCGCCAAACTCCTGGCGATCAGGTTAAAACCACTATTGCCAAACCTTATAAATAGTGAACAGGTGGGATTTGTAGCGGGGAGAGAGGGTAGAATGAATACTGTTCGCCTTCTCAACATTATACATCACGCACGTAGCCGTTCTGTGCCTCTAGTACTGCTGGGGACAGACGCCGAAAAAGCGTTTGACCGCATAGATTGGTTGTTCATGCAGAAAGCCCTGACGAAATTTAGAATCCCTGCGGATTTTGTCAATGCAATCATGGCCATGTATTCCAAGCCATCTGCTAAGGTAATGGTTAATGGTACGCTCTCTCCCCCTCTGCAAATTTCTAATGGAACGCGACAGGGTTGTCCTTTGTCGCCCCTGTTATTTGTCCTGACAGTTGAATGCCTATTTCAGGCTATCAGACAAGACGACAGAGTACGGGGTATTGAGCTACAGGGGGTTCATCACCAGTTGGCTGCATTTGCTGATGACTTACTGGTGTTGATTTCGAACCCGGAGGAAGCCTTTATGGCTATACAATCCCTATTTGATCTTTTTGGGGAGTTATCTAACTTCCTGATTAACCCCACAAAGTCTCAAGTTTTGAATGTGACATTAGACACGCAGCGGCAGAAAAGACTGGAGCTCAATACCCCGTATCAATGGTCGGCTTCCAGCCTTAAGTTTCTGGGCATTAAGCTCACATCCGATCCTGCTCGGATATTTGAGGAAAACTATCGAGGAGTTTCCGAGGATATCAGACGTACATTGGACTCATGGGAGTTACCATTTACATCATGGTTTGGCAGACGTTCACTTATCAAACCCTACCCATTTTTATACCCCGCTCATTTTTTACTAGACTAGAGTCGACTATCACTAGGTTTTTATGGAACAAGAAGAAACCCAGGCTTACTAAACAATATACTACTTTACCCGTCAAACGAGGAGGTATGGGAATGCCGGATTTCTATGGCTATTACTTGGCAGTTCAGGGGATGAGGTGTCTGGAGTGGCTACGCTGTCAGGGGGATAGACTTGATATTCAGTCTGAGTTTGCCATTAGTCGATCTTCAATACGACTCTCACTTCTACACGACAAGTGTGTTAATGAAACTAATATTGGGAATCCCATTACTAAAAATACGACACGGATATGGAGACAAAAAATGAAAAATAACTTTCTCACTGCTACACTCTCCCCCTTGACACAACTGAGGGATATCCTGCAAGATGCATCTCCGCAGTTTATACAAACTCTCTCAGGAGAGGCTAAAGCTATCACCAAGCCAATAGTGGATGTTTTAGACGAATGGGGCGTGTTGAGAGAGAAGTGGGATAGTGAGGAAAATGTTTCCTGTTTATCTTTTCTACAAAAATCTTATGTTAGGGATTACTTAAAGCTAATTCCACCTATAAACAAGTCGGACCCAACGAGGTTTGAGACACTAGTCCTCCAGAGACAGGAACCTACTAAAAAAATCTCCACTTTATACTCTATGATACTAGCACTTACAAGCCCGGGTGTTAACCCTTATTTACAGAAATGGGAATCGGATTTGGGCTTAGATAAAGGTCAAAAGTCTCTACACAGGTGTCTCTCACTTACCCCGAAGATTTCAACCTGTGTGCGGTTGCAAGAAAACTATTATAAAATATTAACCAGATGGTACTACACGCCGGAAGTTCTGCATAAAATGTACCCCGAGGTAAGTGAGAGTTGCTGGAGATGTGAAAGAGGTAAAGGCACCTTTATACATATATGGTGGGAATGTGAGATAATCAAAACGTATTGGGAACAGATCTGCTTAGTTATTACAAAGGTTTGCAAGACTGATTTGCAGCCTTCTCCACAGATCTGTTTACTTAATTTATTAGACCAGATAAAATGTTCGGTAGATACCAAACGCCTCCTCACGCAATTACTGGCAGCAGCTAGAGTACTAGTAGCAGTTAATTGGCGGAAAACACTCCCCCCTCCATTGGGGAATTGGGAAATTAGATGTGACGATATATATAGAATGGAACAGATAGCAGGTTGGGAGAATAGATCCACTCATGTGTTCCAAAAAGTGTGGGACCCATGGGTAACATATAGAGGCATCCAATCCACTTAAGGTAGCTTATCCACCTTCTTCCTCAATGTCTTAGAGAGTGAGGTAAATTTTTTCTTTTTTCAGGAGGTGCTGAAACGTGTGCTGCAATCATTCACCTTCCCCCATTCCCTTCCTCTCCTTCCCCCCCCCTCCCCCCCCCATCTTTGTTTCTTGTTATTTTTCTATTTTGGTTGATTTGCTATAACAATGCACATGCCATTTTTGGCTTCAGGTGCAAGTAGAAGTCGTAAAACATACCAGATGTCAGGTTTGCCTGCAATGGACATTATAAGTGTAAATCTCATAATATGGCGTCCCTGTGATAATTTTGCATATTGTATTAGACGTTAGCAGTACCTATATTGTCAATTTTGAGTTGGTACATTAAAGATCTGCACTTCCAAGTCGGCAATTCTGAATATTCTGACAATTGTAAACGGCTACTTTTCTGTGATACACATGTCTTTATTGACAATTATATACTGGACTTTCATGTTAAGGCTCTGCTGAGATTGAAATGTTTAATGTATATGATGACATGCTTGCACATAATGTCAATTGTAAACTGCTATTTCAAGTGTTTACACTTTTGAGCTAAGAAAAATCAATAAAAAATGTTTGGAACTAAAAGCATGGCTACCCAGTAATCATCTGACTTCTTGATATCAATTATATGTCTGTCACTGGTTAAGCAAGTGAGCATACAACTCACCATTGTGGCAAGCGTGCCTGAGGATCCAGTTCTCTAACCATCCCGAGGTGATGTTTTGTTCACCTCCTCCTCCTCCTCTTGCAGTGGCAGTTATGTAACACCCCAGAGTTGTGTTACTACACTCCTCTACCCCGCTACTATCTGTTAAGAGTCTTCATACCGTCATCTTATTTATATTAGGTCTCCACAAATGTGCATTTAAAACCATGTTAAATGTAATTGTTCCTGTAATTTGCCTGGTAACCAGTAGATGGAAGCAACATATTGGCAAGGTACAAGTCACAGTTTAGTGTATCTGACCAGGAATGGATTATTCCAGCTTAGCTCCCCCTCAGTGAGAGAAGTGGGCTGTTCACACATCCTACAGCATAGGTGAAGGTAGTTAGAGTGAGTGTAGCCTCCCCCCTGCTAGGGGAAGGCTGTGTGATAGCGTTCAGGAGATCCCCCTGTATAGGGAAGACAGCAAGGGCCTTGTCTCGGCTGACACTCGGTCATATACCCAGCCTGAGCACCTTCAGCCTCAGCTGGATGAAGAAGCAGAAAACTACAGACAAACTTCAGAGTTCCAGGAAGAAAGCATCCCCTGAAAATATCTCTGTGAGTCACGTCCAGAGACCTAGGAGAAGCTATTCCTCAGCTAGTCTGTCCCCACAAAGCAGAAGGTACAGAAAAGTCCAGAAGATTATTTCCTGTCACAATTACAGAGTTACCAAGCAGACAACTTATCCTGCAAACTCCAGATTTAAAGCAGAAGTATTTATTCCTGCCAATCGTTGCCAAAACCTGCTGGGACCAGAGACCAAAGCTGTATACTGCTTGGATACAAGTTATCTTCAGTAAAGACACGTTTGAACTTCATCTAAAGGTCTGGACATAATTTCTTCTGCAAAATTCCTCTATTCCTCCTGCTATCACTACACTCAAGTTTTTTGCAAGTGAGCCAGGAGCCAGGAGTCCAGCCGTACCCAGGTAGGAGGCACCGTTGACACAATTATCCCTATCCTACAGAGACATTATAGGTCATTACACCACTCTGGCATTCCTAATCTTGGACAAGCATTGGATGGGCCCTGGGATAGTACCCTGTGCACGCTGCAATTGGCGTCACGACAAATACAGAACATTAACTACCCGTATCTTGGCCATTGCAGTTACTCATTCTCCTCCATGTCAGTTTCATCTTGTGGGGTCCCAACAGCTACAGGGCAGAGAGAAAGATGTCTTAGCTGTTTTTCCTCCGCCGTCATCCCCTGCTGCATGACCGTCAGCAACTGTTCTAAGATAAATATGAGGGGAATGACTGTTCATGCCTCAGTTTTCCCTACTGGCAAACTTTGGAGAAAAGTATGCTCAAAACGGAGCAAATAAAATAAAAAAACAACAAAGTCACACTGCACTGCTTCTAAAAAGGTATTTATTAAAAATACAATAAAAACACTAAAGGATAAAATGATAGCTACATGATTCAGTGGCAGGTCACCACCTTTATCAGGCTGAAAATCAGAAAGAAAATGCACACATAAATAGGCCTATCCACAGCAGAAACTAATTAAACCAACCATCAAGTAATCATGAGCGAAGTTTTGAAAAATTTGATTCAGTTTATTCGCTGAACTTCGACAAGGAATAATTTTTTTTTAAAGTAGTAGATATTAAAAAAAAAAAATCTAATTTGGTATTGCCATATTTGTACTGAGCTGCAAAATAAGGACAATATGAAATTTTTAGCACACAGTGAACACCGTGATGTCAAAAACTTTGGTAAAATTGTAGTTTCTTTTCCATTTAACCCCACAAAAAAAAATCCCCATTTTCTATTAACAGACATGGTAAATTGAATGGTGCTCTTTAATAGCACAAATTATCCCCCCAAAAATAACATATTTCAATAGTAAAATATAAGACTATACAAATGTACACTGTGAACGAGATGGCATTTCGCTTTAAACATGTATTACGGTTAATACCAGATGGGCCGAACATGGTGGATGGATCAAAAATGGTGGTAGGATTATTGTCATAAGGGACAGGAGTCAGCCATATTGTAACGGTCACGTACACACACACAGGGGGGATGATAGTGACCACTGCGCTCCACCCTCACCCCTGGCCCTGCCTACTCGCCTCACAAGTCCTGATGACAGGGGACAACTGGACGGCAGTCCCTAACTTAGAATACGTGCGGGAAGGACAGACAAGACAAATAACGGATAGTGAACGGACCGGGTCAAAACCAAGAGGACAACGCAGTACAGAGGGATAAGCAAAGAAAGGTCAGGAGAAGCCGGGGTCATATACCAGGAGAGTCGAGAAGTACCAAAGGAGTCCGCAAAGAATAGTCAGGTGGAAGCCGAGGTCAATATACCAGGAAGGATGCGCAGTACAGGAGGAGCAGGCAAAGGATCGTCAGGGAACAGGATCAGGTAAGTACACAGGTATCCAACCACTGCCAGGAACCTAAATTAACAGGCAACCTGTGGACAGCAGGCTGCCTGTATTTATAGTGGGGAGTGAGGGTCATATGACGTGGCCAGCGTCACATGACCGACAGACCAACCAGTCGAGCACCGAGTGATCAGGTCGGCGCTCAAGGCAGACCTAGGAGCAGGGAGCCTCCCAGCTAGCAAAGCCGCCCTGGGAACGAGGTCAAACACAGATTCTCCCTCCCGAAGCTAAGCAGCAGGTCTGCGGCTGATGGGAGACCGAGTGCGCCTTCGGAACCCCGTTACACATATAATATGTTGTTCAAACAGGAGTTGTTGTTGGCATGGGGTTTGGCTAATTAGGTGCGTGACACAATATTCCAATTATTGCTGTTGTGGCCTGCAATCTCTTGAAAAAGCCCCTTTGTATGAGAATTGAATAAAGGGGCTACATGGGGTCAATAGTTGACCGCTATATATATTTTACCTAATAAGTAAAGTTATACTTACCTTTAACCCTTACATACTGAAACTACATATGAAGAGTACTTTGTGGTGCAGCAGGTGACCGGCAGTTGGATCTGAACATACATGGTGCATTCTTGGAGTGACATCAGAAGAAAAATGGAAACTGCAATATATTAGACCACCCTTCAATACTGAGGCACAGTAATTATATTTATAAACTAAACGATTAACTGGGATTGTGGCAGCAGGGGAGCAAGATGGTGATTACACTCAACCTGCACTGCCCTAGCAGTCTCCCTATGCTCTCCCTACAGTGTCTAATACATCTTCCTATAATTTCCCTACACTGTCCCTGCACTTTCTCTATCCAATATTCTGCAGGGTGGGCCATTTATATGGATACACCTTAATAAAATGGGAATGGTTGGTGATATTAACTTCCTGTTTGTGGCACATTAGTATATGTGAGGGGGGGGAAACTTTTCAAGATGGGTGGTGACCATGGCGGCCATTTTTAAAGTCGGACATTTTGAATCCAACTTTAGTTTTTTCAATAGGAAGAGGGTCACATCAAACTTATTGGGAATTCCACAAGAAAAACAATGGTGTGCTTGGCCTTAACGTAACTTTATTCTTTCATGAGTTATTTACAAGTTTATGACCACTTATAAAATGTAAAAACACAAATGCAATCGCACTCTGCAACCAGCACTCTGCCCTGCCTTTATGCTGGATGTTGAATAAGGCATTGGTGTACATTTTGGCCAAAGCGTAATAATAATCCACTCACCACGTCAAGGTCGCCTTAATGAGTGGTCCCTAACACTAGTTTCTACCTGTTATGGGCCATGACAGCCACACAAAGTCCAGGGAGTGTAGGTACAGCATGCATGCCAAGCACACTCTGCTTTTAACCACGACCGGTGCCATTACAGCTTTCATAGGATCCAGGGATGCAAGTACCAACATGCATGCTGAGCCCACTATATACTTCTGGAGCCTGCATGTTGGTACTTGCATCTCTGGATCCGATGAAAGCTGTAATGGAACCGGACGGGGTTAAAAGCAGAGTGTGCTTGGCGTGCATGCTGTACCTGGACTTTGTGTGGCTGTCATGGCCCATAACAGGTAGGAACTAGTGCTAGGGACCACTCATTAAGGCGACCTTGACGTGGTGAGTGGCTTATTACGCTTTGGCCAAAATGTACACCAATGCCTTATTCAACATCCAGCATAAAGGCAGGGCAGAGTGCTGGTTGCAGAGTGCGATTGCATTTGTGTTTTTGTGTTTATCTGTATTTCGCCATAGCAATCTGCACCTGCATAGGGTTGTGTGGGCTGAATCCCCCATATTTTTTCTTTGTAGTATATATTGGAGGCGTGGTGATCTCCAAGCAGTCATGCACACCTGACCAGTTAGTATGCCCTGGAGGCTGGTTTTAAAGTCAGTATAAAACTGAGTCTGCTTATATAGAACCTACCAGTAGCCTTTTGGCTCCAGGAGAAGTATATAGTGGGCTCAGCATGCATGTTGGTACTTGCATCCCTGGATCCGATGAAAGCTGTAATGGCACCGGACGGGGTTAAAAGCAGAGTGTGCTTGGCGTGCATGCTGTACCTGCGCTCCCTGGACTTTGTGTGGCTGTCATGGCCCATAACAGGTAGGAACTAGTGTTAGGGACCACTCATTAAGGCGACCTTGACGTGGTGAGTGGCTTATTACGCTTTGGCCAAAATGTACACCAATGCCTTATTCAACATCCAGCATAAAGGCAGGGCAGAGTGCTGGTTGCAGAGTGCGATTGCATTTGTGTTTTTGCGTTTGTATCTGTATTTCGCCATAGCAATCTGCACCTGCATACGGTTGTGCGGGCTGAATCCCCCATATTTTCACTTATAAAATGTGTTCAATGTGCTGCCCATTGTGTTGGATTGTCAATGCAACCCTCTTCTCCCACTCTTCACACACTGATAACAACACCGCAGGAGAAATGCTAGCAGAAGGCTTCCAATATCCGTAGTTTCAGGTGCTGCACATCTCGTATCTTCACAGCATATGCTGTTTTTCTTGGGAAATTCCCAATAAGTTTGATGTGTCACATGGCCCTCTTCCTATTGAAAAAACAAAAGTTGGATTCAAAATGGCCAACTTCAAAATGGCCGCCATGGTCACCACCCATCTTGAAAAGTTTCCCCCCTCACATATACTAATGTGCCACAAACAGGAAGTTAATATCACCAACCATTCCCATTTTATTAAGGTGTATCCATATAAATGGCCCACCCTGTACAATTAAAAGCTTTCTATAAAATTGTCTCTAGTGCATAAGCACTTGTTACGTCTCTGCCTAAGTTGCAGCAGCCATTTTTTTTTTTCCTTTACTTCAGATTGAATTCCACTTCAGATTCTTCGATTCGCTCAGCCCATCACAGGGAAATCACAAAGATATGATATAGTAGTACATGGAATCGCAATAGGTATTTCATGATAGTCGGTGCAATAGCATGCTAGTACTATACTCCAATATTCAGCAAATACATGATTAACAGCAGTCAGTGTAATGGTTGGTAACATACATTGTTCTGTCCTCCTTATGTGTGAAGGTACATAGCTTGACAGACAGCTAAACTTTATCCTAGCAATGAATTGACAATGGAGTAACGTCCAACTTTATCTTTACTGTAAGGATGTAAATCAGTGATAAAACTGGGGAACAGAAAAAAACCAATGTGCTTACTAATGGTGTCTGACATATAGTAATGCATATACAAACACAGATGCATATCTAAGCAGAGCATGTTACCTATCTGCATAACAAGCATGGTCCCTAGCTCCTAACTATAAGCTGCTATAAAGGGAAGGAAAGAGATATGCAAAATACATATGAAAATAGAAGCAAAACATACTGTAATGTGGCTATGTGACATACCAGCGATGCTACCGTGAGCTTAGATGTAGAGGATGTCTCATAAGGTTTCCAAGCCATGTGCTATCCTCAGGCAGTGATGCCTGTGAATGAAGAAAATGGCTGCTATGTGCAGGGATGATGATGTCACTAAGATATGGAAGCTGAAGTAGACCAAACTTGTAGTGTAAAATTGCTGCAGATGTATGTAAAACGGCCAGTAGATGTTGTACAAACAGCAGAGAATTATACAGAAAACATATCAACTATGTAAGAAAGTTATGCATAAATTAACAATAAACTTGCTGAAGGCATGACATACATAATTTAGTATCAGTCAGTGCAATATTTGAACCAGGAAGAAAAGAAAAGGAAGAAAACGGAATACACATAGTAAACACCTGCAGTGTAACATGAGGAGGTGGTACTACACATGTAAGGATATACAGATGAAGTATGACATATTAATTACAGAATAAAAGCAGCAATCACCTGAAAATGTGCAAAGTGAAAACAGGGAAGGCCAAAAGAGGGCACGAGAATAGAAATATAATACCACCATAAGTGCAGAGGATAATCAACAGCAGAGAAGCAAGGCACCCAGTGGAATTGGGAAGAGAAGGGTTCGCAGCCTAACAGATAAAAACACATATGTCAATACAGTATTCACATATTACCCCTATTTTTTAATCAGCTCAGTAGTCTCATTAAGATCACTGGGGGATAAGGTAGTCAGTTGAAATATCCAAAATGATTCCTTATTTATTAGTTTCTTAAACCTAGAAGGGTGTGATTCAGGGATATATCAAGTGGAGATAATCAGGATCTTTGTCGTGCGCCTGAGAAAAGGAGACACTTTCTAATATTATAGCAATGTTTATTCAACCTCGTTCTGAGTGGCTGTATAGTAAGGCCGATATATTGGATGTTACATGTACATGAAAGTAAATAAACGACTAAACTGCTCAAACAATTCAGATAATGGCAAATTTTAAACACTTCCCTATTAGAAACAAAGGGGAAAGGTGGTAGTGCTATCTAAGATGGTATGACAGCGGCACATTTGGGGCCATGCCATATAAAGCATCCTACAGGCATACTAGAGAGCTGAGGAGACAAAACAGTGGAAGTCCTCAGTGCACTTGGGGTCAGCAGGCCTTTTAGATTCTGTGCCCTCCTGAATACAATCTCGTGACTCTGATTTTAAAAAACAGACATTAATTATCAAAAAACGCTTCCTGGAGAACGGATATCCTAAAAGTATTGTTAGTCTCAGACCTTTTGATTTAGTCCCAAAGGTGTTAATTCATATATAGATTTTTGACCACTTATAAGGCTTCCCATAAAGAAACAAAAGGTATACTATGTAAATACTGACCGATCTTACTTAGGCTACTTTCACACTAGCGTTCGGGTTTCCGTTCGTGAGCTCCGTTTGAAGGAGCTCACGAGCGGACCCGAACGCAGCCGTCCAGCCCTGATGCAGTCTGAATGGAGGCGGATCCGCTCAGACTGCATCAGTCTGGCGGCGTTCAGCCTCCGCTCCGCTCGCCTCCGCACGGACAGGCGGACAGCTGAACGCTGCTTGCAGCGTTCGGGTGTCCGCCTGGCCGTTCGGAGGCGTGCGGATCCGTGCGGATCCGTCCAGACTTTCAATGTAAGTCAATGGGGACGGATCCGTTTGAAGATGCCACAATGTGGCTCAATCTTCAAGCGGATCCGTCCCCCATTGACTTTACATTGAAAGTCTGAACGGATCCGCGCAGGCTACTTTCGCACTTGCGCACTTGCGAATTTTTTTAAAGTTATTAATGCAGACGGATCCGTACTGAACGGAGCCTCCGTCTGCATTAATATGAGCGGATCCGTTCAGAACGGATCCGCCCGAACGCTAGTGTGAAAGTAGCCTTAAAGAGGTTGTCCGGGTTCAGAGCTGAACCTAGAGATACCCACCTTTTCACCAAGGCAGCCCCCAGCTATGAGCCTTTCATGCTCCGATGCTCTCCCTTGCCCTATGCTGTATTGTGCAGGGCAAGGGACTTTTAGTTTATAATAACACACTGCTGTGCCGAGGTTTCCACCTAGCAGTGTTCCCGGTTCCATCACCGGCTCTGATGGCCAGGCTTTAGCACTGCCCTAGCCATTTTACATCAGAGCGAGTGACGTCACAGGGCTCACTGCTGGGCAGAAGCCTCCGCATAGCAGTCATTATGGAGAGCCTGGTACATCATGGAAACTCCATAAAATGCTTTTGCCATGTGTGATTTAGCACAGGGGACTGCCTGGGTGAAAATGTGGGTATGTTCAGGTTCAGCTCTGAACCCAGACAATCCCTTTAATTATCCAGTCTTAGTTTCTAATGGTGTTTAAAATTCACCATTATCTGAATTGTTTGAGCAGTTTAGTCGTTTATTTATTTTCATGTACATGTAACATCCAATATATCAGCATTACTATACAGCCAATCAGAACGAGGTTGAATAAACATTGACATAATATTAGAAAGCGTTTCCTTACACATAGTGTAGTGTGTCACAACACTTTTCCTAGATGCACAACAAAATCCTGATTATCTTCACTTGATTGTGATTGATCAAATCCCTGAATAAGACCCTTCTATGTTTAAGAAACTAATAAATAAGGAATCCTTTTGGTTATTTTAGCTGAATACCTTATCCCCCAGTGATCTTAATGTGACAATTAGGGTCCATTCACACGTCCGTTGTTTCTTTCCTGACCTGTTCCGTTTTTTGCGGAACAGATCTGGACCAGATCTGGACCCATTCATTTTCAATGGGTCCTGAAAAAAATCGGACAGCACAATGTCTGTTTTTTTTTCAGGACCCATTGAAAATGAATGGGTACAGATCTGGTCCAGATCTGTTCTGCAAAAAGAAACAACGGACGTGTGAATGGACCCTTAAGCCAATTAAAAACATAGAGGTAATATGAGAATACTGTATTGACACATATGTGTTTTTGTCTTTTAGGCTGTGAACCCTCGTCTTCCCTTCAGGGACAATTCCACTGGATGCCTTGCTTCTCTGCTGTTGATTATCCTCTGCACTTATGGCGGTATTATATTTCTATTCTCGTGCCCTCTTTTGTCATTACCGTTTTTCACTATGCACTTTTTTCATGTGATTGCTGCTTTTATTCTCTGTTACCTGTACATTCATTAATATGTCATACTACATCTGTATATTCTTACATATGTAGTACCACCTCCCCATTTTACACTGCAGATGTTTACTATGTACTGTACATAACATTTTCTTCCTTTGTCAAATATTGCACTGATTGCTACTAATTATATTCCATTTAAATTATGTATGTCGCCAAATATTACACTGACTGCTATTAATCATGAATCCTGTTGAATATTGTATCGAATCACGGATTGTTGTTCCATGCACTAACATGCTATTGCACTGACTACCATGAAATGTCGAATGCCATGAAACTTCGGCACCTTTTATGATCTGTTTCGGGCTAACAAGTACAGAAGCCTGGTCACTCTCCTGGCCAGGAGAGATTTCGCTATGTCCTAGTGTTACGCCAGGTTTTGCACAAAACTCCATGGTAAAGTACCTCCACCCCCAGTCTCATCCATGGTATCTAAGGTACTTCGCTATGGAGTGCCTCTGTAGGAGCCAGGCTGACACAATTGTGGAAGGGGGGGTCAAAAGGATCTGGCCTCATGCTAGGGTGCTTCCTCGCCGCTGCCACAAAAAAAATTTACCCAGTGGCCTGTGAAAGAAATGAACTGTCCCTGCCCGTAACAGCTGCTCAAGGTGTCCATCGTGGCGTGAACCTTACTACACAACAACTATTGCAGGGAGCGGCCCACATTCTCTGCCAAGTGAGGTACAAGGCAGTTTTAGATTTTTTGGAGAAATAATGACGGCTAGGTATCTTCCAGCTAGCCTGAACGCACGCTATCATCTCTCTATTACCCCTCCCCCCATACCCACTCATCATCTATTATATTACTAATAATTCAATCCATTTTATCATTTGATTATATTTTTATTGCTAAACGTCTTTACCTATCAATAACCTTGTATTATCAACAAGTCCAGCATAGGAAATTAACCCCTAAAAGTAACAATTTTATTGATATACCTTAAAAGGATCCTACTAGGGTCCACTATAACAACAAATATATATAAAGACTTAAACGCAACTGATGCTCACATCCAGCATCTGATAGTGAATAGCCTGGGGTAGGGGAATAGTTATCCCTACAAATACCCCTATCCTATAACCTCAGCCCAGGGAGGACTCTTGATGGTAGAGGCCCCCTGTCCACGTACCTAGACTGCTACCCCTTCCAATTCCCTACAGGAGTACAGAGAGGGGGTCACACTAGATTACCCCAGGTTAAGGTGAGGATAATTAATACGTCAATAAGTGTAAAGATCAGCTGGATGGAGTGAAAAAAAGACAATACAGACACAATACATAAAGTATAGACAGATACTAGACATATAGTTGGTCTGGGTTGACTGGATAGTCAAACACCTTGGCTACCAGGTGGTAGACAACCACCTTGGCCACCTCGCTACCTAGTGGTGGACAACCACTTCGGTTGCCTCACAACCACTTTGGTTACCTCAGGCAACCTTACTTTTAGGGGTTAATTTCCTATGCTGGACTTGTTGACATAATTGTACCCCATTATATCAATGTCTATTGACTTTGCTGGAATTTGACCTTGTATTATCATATTTACATTCTATCTTCTTCTAGTCTCTCATTTGGCTCCCACCAGCGCTTGGAGCGATCCTTACAGCTGTGGCCGGTGCGTTACCACTGCACGCCCACTAAGCATCTTGTTACTACAGCACCCTGCTGACACGCAACTGCGGTGTCTCTTGTACGGCCTGGTTACTATAGTGCCGAGCGATCACGTGACCTCCGCTTGGTTACTTGGAAGCATGGCATCATCGCTCCCAGCATCAGGTCACCCAGGCAACAGATGGTCATGTGATCGTTCCTCCCGATCACATGGCTGCACATGTGACATGGAAGCACGGCATCACTGCCCTTAGCTCTCAGTGTTAGTTTACCTCCCCGATCACATGCTTCAGCTGAACTTCAGCACTTTTTAAAACTACAGCGACAGCATTTCTAAAATAATCCCCCTTATCTTACTTGGGCAATCACCCCCTATGGACCAGCGAATAGTACAGTACGTTATTCACTAAATACACTGAGGTGACTTGTGGGCATACCTTAGCCCCTCCCCATTTACTCAATTTTTTTGTTGTTTTTGCGTTTTTTTAATGTATATAAATGTGTGTGCTGTGCATTTTAATTACAAGCAGTCTGTACCTGAAGAAGGGGTTCTAACACCCCGAAACGCTTTGTACCATCTGCTACAAAGAATAAATCTGTCTCCTGTTTAACAACTAAGGCTGATTCTTTGCACCGCGGGATCATGCTCTTCATCCTTTGGATCCATTTACCTTCCTGGGGACCCCAGGCATCCCCGTGTGGGAGTGTTCGTATCCCTGGCTGCACAACCATTCAACCATTGGGTGTTTATCACCACCCAACAAGCATACACTAGTGTTGTGCCTATGTTTTGCACAACCTAGCAAGGTGAGCCTCAGATTTTGGAGTTTTTTTATATATTTATGTCTGACGTTATTACCCTATTGTGCGCCGTTTATCGTTTTTCCTAGAAAACTCTGCCTGCCTCACTACATCCATCGGGTGGAACAGGAAAGCCAAGTGAGACATTTCAGCACATGGACACACCCCCTTCCCTATAAATAAACCTGATACGGCTGCCATTTTACATTCTGTTTTATGCCAGTGTAAGGAGAGGTTGCTGTGTGGAGCAAGGACAGACTGTTAGAGAGTATAGAGACACCAAACGCTAGCTAATAGGGCCACAAAAGTCCTTTAAAGGACTGGTATAGGTGTGCTATCGATAGGTGTGACATACTGAAGGATATAATATACTTATAATATACTTTCTAACATAGAAAGTATATTATAGTGCATTTGTGCCTTGTTGTGCTATTGTGCAGCAATTGTGTGCGGTTCTGCTGCGATACAGCAGCTATACAGAGGGACAAACACTATTGGAACAACTAATTGCAACTGGTGTGCTATACCAGTTGCCCCCCAAAAAATCTGATTGAGGCAGGGGTGTGATAAACCTATAATATAATTTCTATATAGCGCATTTGCATTCTGCAGCATTTGTGTGCGGTTCTGCTGAGATGACGCAGCTATACAGACAGACAAACGGCATTGGAACAACTAATTGTAACTGGTGTAATATACCAGTTGCCCCCAAAAAAATCTGATTGATGCAGTGGTGTGATATACCTATAATATAATTTTGATAAAGTGCATTTGTATAGTTGAGATACCGCAGCTATACAGAGGGACAAACGTCATTGGAACAACTAATTGCAACTGGTGTGATATACCAGTTGCCCCCCCAAAAATCTGATTGAGGCAGGGGTGTGATATACCTATAATATAATTTCTATATAGTGCATTTGCATTCTGCAGCATTTGTGTGCGGTTCTGCTGAGATGACGCAGCTATACAGACAGACAAACGGCATTGGAACAACTAATTGTAACTGGTGTAATATACCAGTTGCCCCCCAAAAAATCTGATTGAGGCAGTGGTGTGATAAACCTATAATATAATTTTGATAAAGTGCATTTGTATAGTGCAGCATTTGTGTGCGGTTCTGCTGAGATACCGCAGCTATACAGAGGGACAAACGTCATTGGAACAACTAATTGCAACTGCTGTGATATAACAGTTGCCCCCAAAAAATGTTTGTGGATTTGTGTCCGGTGCTGCTGAGATACTGGCCTGAAGTAAAATTATTATTATCCAGTGACCATCTGATATCCCTCCAGCCACATAATCACTTGATGTTTTCTGTCCAGTGAATGCCTAATGTTTGGGGCCTGTATACACTTGCCTGCAGAAAAATTAATATCTAATGACTCTCTAATATACCTCCAGCCCCAAAATCACTTGATTGAATGCATAATTTTGTTTTACAGTGACCGCCTAATGTACCTAATGTACCTCCATCCACATTATCAATTCCTATCAACACCTATGACGACCACGTGTTATCGAATTTCACTATTTTCATTTGGGGTTTATTCAAAGGGGGGATTTCGTTAGCCATGTTTTTAATCCAATTTTATATTTTTAGTTCTTTTAAACATATGTATTTTACATGTATTTGTACTGGCCTGCAGTAAAATGTATATCCAATGACCATCTAATATACCTCCAACCACATAATCACTTGATCTTTTCTGCCCGGTGAATGCCTAATGTTTGGGGCCTGTAATCCACTGGCCTGCAGTAAAATTGATATCCATTGACCATCTAATATACATCAGCCACATAAATAATGATCATTTATGTACAGTGAATGCATAATTTTTGGGGCCTGTAATCTAACTGGCCAACAGTAAAATTGTTATACGATAACCGCCTAATATACCTTCAGCCACATTATCAATTGTTCTTTTCTGTACAGTGAATGAATAATTTTTGGGGCCTGTAGTTCACTGGCCTGCAGTAAAATTGATATCTATTGACCGTCTAATATACCTCCAGCCACAACATAATTACTTTTTTTTTTCTGTCCGGTGAATGCCTAATGTTTGAGGCCTGTACTCCAGTAGCCTACATTACCATTTTTATCCATTGACAGCATAATTTATCTCGAGCCACATAATCACAATTTTTTTTTTATGTCAGGTAAATGTCTATTTTTTTATAACAGTACTCTCATGGCCTAAAATAAAAAATTTCTAGGCTCCAGCAGGCCACATTTCTGAGAATTTCCCTTTACAACGCAGAAAAATGGCCCCTGATTAAAATACATATTTTTGTGGGGAATTTTTGCTATTGATCCCCCTCTGGTATGTCACTGTCCATGTTGTGGGAGGATTTGTGCACTTCTTGTAAGTAGTTGGTAGCTGCAAATATGACCTGAAGGTTTTTCAGGTTCGCCTGCCATTAAAGTGAATGGGGCCTGCTGCGAACTTGTGGTTCGCGAATCGTCCTGGCTTTTGACTGTCTGCCATAGGGAGTGGTGGGGTTTTCTTGCCACTAGAAAGGTGCCCCACTAGGAAGAGGCAGCGAAGACTGAGAGAACTCCACTGAAAACCTTCTCTGAGGCTGCAAGAAGGAGGAACAGGAAGCTGTGACCCCTGTCTCCATGGTACGGTGTCAGACTCAGAAGTCACCTCAACATCATTCTGACAGTTGACTTTGCAAATAATGAAAAATGGGCGACACTAACAGATTTCGGCCTAATGTCTTTTGAGTGTTAAAATATGCAGATTCAGAAAAAAAAACTTTCTCTAGTGTAAAACACAAGTTGTCAACCTACTATAAAGTTATTTTCCCCTACTACACCAACACTTGCCATGCCTGGAGATGCACAAACACAGATTTTGGCCTAGTTTTTCATGTTATCACTACCCTAACTATCCACTACCCTAAATATTATAAGACACATATATAATGTTTGCCCAAACTTCAACCCCAAAATTTTTAATTTGAACTGCGTGGAGATGCACACAAACAGATTTCAGCCTACTATGTTACGTGATCACTCAGAGATGTAAACAGTCTGCTACTATGCGTATTGTATGACACGTGTATGCTGTAATCCCACACTTCAACCAAACAAAAAATTCAATTTGAACTGTATGGCGATGCACACACCCAAATTTCAGCATACTATGTCACATTATCACTCACAGATATTACTGTCCGCTACCTTGCATATTATAAGACACATATATGCTGGTTTTCCAAACTTAAAACAAACAATATTAAATTTGAACTCTATGGAGATGCACACACACAGATTTTGGTCTAATTTTAAATGTTATCCTTTGGATGGTAAAACATGTGTTTTGAACTTATTCCCCCCTCCACATAGATTTTATAACTTTATAACTCACATAATGCCCTCATTTTAACCCACCCTGTCTATTACCCGGGGTTTTTTCTATAACATATATCTCCATCTATATGCTGTATTAATCGCCGACAACCTGATGTCAGTATGAAAATGGTGGGATTTGTAATATGTAATAGATAATTGTATGCTGTATGGATTACTGATGACATGATTTTGGTATAATAATGGTGGGATTTGAAACTGATAATTGATAACTTAGATATGTATCACTTATCCCTCTATAAGTGCTCCAGGCTTGGAGCACTTTGCTTATACATGTGCTTGCACTTGTTTGGTCCCTTCTGTCCCGGTGCATGGTCCATAAATCCCCTGGGTGTGCGGGGTGCGCATGCGATCACCGCTTTAGCATAAAATATATATTTTTGGTTAATTCTAATATGTTATTATGATATGATTTATGGTCGTATACATAATCATGTTTTTTTGTGTTTGTAAATTATGATGATGTCTTTTTATCCTCCTCTTCAATCATGTATAATATGTAATATTCTTTAAAAACCATGGTTGTACAGGCTATATTGACTAGATTGCCATTATTTTGCATGTTTGCACAATATGATGATGATTATTTATTTGTTATTCTTTCTTCAATCATGTATGATACGTAATATCTTTTAGAAACTCATGAATTCGGCTTTATAAATTTGATTGTTATTGCCAAGATTGATGTGCTTTATTATCATGCATTTTGAGGACCCAATCATGAATATCGTAAAAACATTGTATATTATTGATCTTTACAGTGGCTGTGCGTGCTTGCGCCTTGCGTCATATGGGGAGTATCTTGCGAGTTGACTCACGGATGTGACGTCGGGCCCCACGGTGTACTTCCGCTCTTTGGAGCGCATCGTTCGGCTGAGGTCACTTCCGGGAGCCATTTTGCGCATGCGCGTGGACCATGCACCGGGACCATGCACCGGGACATATACAGGTGATACCTGTCGACCTTCTGATTTAGGAACATCTACATTGCCTAATTAGGTATGACCACATTTCTATGTAATGTTTATTCAATTAACGATATTGATTATAAAAGCTGAGTTTTAGGATTACAATGCATATGGACCTCTGAGGAAGCTGGTCTAAGAACCAGCGATACGCGTCAGGCTGTTTTGCAATCTTCTTGGATGGGTTTTGTATGCCTTGTGTGTTACCATTGATTATGTTCTCACCATAGGATTGAGGGACACAATTTTCTGATAGTGTTTTTATGATTATCCCGCTTATTCATTGTCATCTCTATGGGACATTTTTGTATTGTGGATATCATTATTGTCACATTATTTACTGTACCATCCTTGGGGTTGCCCCATATGCATACTGTTTTTAACTTTGATATTTCAATAAAATATTTTCTATTTTTTACTCTGATGTGCGGCCATTATATGGTATTTCTTTGTCTGGTTGTTCTCATGTTTTGTATATATACCAGGCCAGCACTCTGTTAAATAATGATTATTGGTGTGCCCCCCGTGTTTTAGTATTTCTGCTACGGTTGTTTGGCTTGGGACACGTTTCCTTTTGCTGTTTCTGGGGTTGTGGCACCTTATTGTGGTCATATCATGGCATTTAATTTGGAAATGAGGGAAGCGGCATGGGCTTCGCAGGCAACTGCTTTGTTCCATGAAGATGGGGTCACTGATACAGGGGGTGACTTTAGAGCATTAACGTCTGAGATCATTGACGCCCATAAACTATACACACGAGTATGGTGGAACATCAAAAGTCTTGAGGAATATCTCAAGTGCTCCATCATTCCTAGGGGCCTGAGGGTGCAAAAATTTCCTGCATGGGAGGTCACTGTTGAATTTAAAGAGACCTGGGAACAGGGACTCCTGCAATGCTCTAAAATAATGATTGAGATGTTGGTTACACATGACAAGGAATTGTTACAACAGACCAAATTAAGGTTGATGGAGTTAGAATCAAAATTGAGTCAGCATGATAAGGAGAAAGTTGCGTTATTTCAAGTGCGATTGAAAGAAATATTGGAAGGTTTTGACAAAGAGATCATGATAGGCAAAAAAACGAAATTTCAACGTGATAAAAGTGATTTTGAAAGGGGACAGGCATTTAGGTGGAAACACAGTGGTAACACACGGGCGCCCCCTAGGGTCTACCAAACCAATAAAGCAATTACAAAACAAGTGACACCTGGCACAATGAGTGATGCCGATTTTTTATCCGAAAACAGCGAAGACAGCGAACTCGGAGGGGATTACGAAAATCCCAAAAGGAGGGGACCCCAATTACGCAGGGGCAACACCCAATCAGTACCAAACAAGAGACGGATGTAGATATTAGACCATCACAGGCTAGCAGGTCACTACAAGTCATAAATCTCTCCTCTTATGTATTATCAGAACAGGAAACACTTGTCCTACAAAAAGGACTGTCCTTCTCCCCCATGAATACATTAGATAAGTTTGAGTTTGTGAAAGATGTTTATTTATTTTGTAGACAGTTATGTTTCAAGCTACTTTATGCTCAACCCACACTTCTGACGGAACTAATGGAGGATGAACGGAGTGTTTTTCTTGATCTAATGGATTTATTAAAAGAAAGTGAGAGTGACCTTGGTAGGAGAACCTTCTGCTTATCGAGACCATCTACGATTACACCATCATTGAGTCTCTTTCCTAACATCAATTTGTTTTTCCAGGCTGTTCTCCAGGAAATTCGCAAAATCCCAAAAAATACCATCAGGGGACGGAATATGACTGCAACAGAATCGATGATCATTAAACAACTGCAACAAAACAGCTCCTTTGTCATTAAAGAAGCCGACAAAGGTGGGAATGTGGTTCTGTGGGATATTGGTAAATATACAAAGGAGGCCAAGAGACAACTAGGCAATAAGATTTTTTATACTCCCATTCCAGCAGACCCCACAACCACCTTCAAAAAGAAATTGGACCAATTGCTAAAAATTGCCTTTGACATGAAAATAATAACGAAACGGGAACTCCAATTTTTGGAGGTGAGTTGTCCTATAACACCAACCTTTTACATGTTACCTAAGGTACACAAAAACCTGGAGGACCCACCAGGTCGGCCAATTGTGGCAGGAATTGGGGGATTATGTGAACAAGCATCTATTTACTTAGATTTCTTTTTGCAGCCATACGTTCTGGGACTAAAATCCTACATCCGTGACTCTATGCACCTTATCCAACAACTCAAGCAGATTACCTTACCAGCAGATACTTTATTGGTCACATGCGACGTTGAGTCGCTATATTCTAATATTGCTCATGACCATGGTATTATGGCTGTTGAATTTTTCTTGTCCTGTGCCACCATAGGCGACCCAGCCCACCACACTTTCCTGGTGAGTTTATTGACATTTGTTCTTACCCACAATTATTTCATTTTTGACCGTATTTTTCATAGACAGGTCTCGGGCACGGCCATGGGGGCACGTTGTGCGCCCTCCTATGCCAACTTATTTTTAGGTTGGTGGGAGGCCACGCGTGTCTACCCATTGGACGGCTTTAGGGATCGTGTGGTGGGCTGGTATCGCTTCATAGATGACATTCTATTTTTTTGGCAGGGCTCAAGACAAGAATGTGAGGATTTCATCCAACAACTGAATGATAATCAACTTAATATAACCTTGACATCCAATATTTCGGAACAAAAGGTTGATTTCTTGGATCTTCAAATCAAGGTAAATGATGGCAGATTGGTAACCTCTCTTTTCCGGAAACATACGGCAACTAATAATATATTGCACTTCTCAAGCTTCCATCCTAAACACCTAAAAATGGGTATACCTGGGGGCCAGTTCCTACGGCTACGACGCAATTGTACGGAAATGCATGATTTTAAGATGGCATCAGAAGATTTATCTATGAGACTTCATGAGAGGGGTTACCCAAAAAAAGTAATATCACGGGCATTTGAGAATGCAAAAGGTTCAACACGTGAGGATCTGTTCATACCCAGACCCAAATCAAGGGATGGCAAAGTACGGTTAATTACCAAATATAACAACCAATGGTCGGACCTCTATAAAATCTTGAACACTCATTGGTTTCTACTCCAATCGGATACTAAATTGGCAGCATATGTTGATGCTAAACCCAAGATTATAGCACGGAGGGCAACCAATTTAAAAGACACATTAGTATCCAGTCATTTTCAACGCCCGACAACCTCTACGGGAAGAGGCTTTACCCTCAAAGGTACATATCCCTGTGGGAATTGTAATATATGTCAACTCATGTTGAACTCAAACACTTTTTCCCAGGGGGACAACTCCAGAGTATACCTTAAACACTATATTAATTGCCGTTCCAGGAACGTTGTATATGCTCTTTTGTGCCCCTGTGAGAAGATCTATGTGGGCCAGACAATGCAAGAATTAAGGAAAAGAGTGCAACAACATATATCCAACATTCGATTGGCAGCAAGAGATAGCAGTAAGGGCGAGAAACCACTTACATCAGTGGCAGCTCATTTTTTGGACCACCACAACGGTAGGTATGATGACCTACGGGTGGTGGGATTGGATCTGATCCGGGGCAACATCAGGGGCACACATATCTCCAGATGTTTGCTCCGATCTGAAGCAAGATGGATATATAATCTCGGTTCACAATCGCCGGGAGGGCTCAATGAGGAACTCACCTTCACTGGTTTTTATATGTAGATCCATCCTTTATAGTCATGGACCTATATATCACTTTGTTTGATTTTCCTCTTTTTTTTCCTTTTACTTCAATATAAAAAATATGTTCTTTCTTTTGCGTTTAGGATCACAGGTTTAAAGCACGGATTCTCTCTTCCTCTGGACCTTTTGTCTACACTGACCCTACAACAGAGGGATGACTTATCAAATGGACACTTCGATTATATATTTCACTGGCCTCGGATCTTTGGACTCGCTGGATGGGTGTGCGATCCCAATGACCCTAGGCCATATTTCTATTTCTTTTTCCTTATAACTCACATAATGCCCTCATTTTAACCCACCCTGTCTATTACCCGGGGTTTTTTCTATAACATATATCTCCATCTATATGCTGTATTAATCGCTGACAACCTGATGTCAGTATGAAAATGGTGGGATTTGTAATATGTAATAGATAATTGTATGCTGTATGGATTACTGATGACATGATTTTGGTATAATAATGGTGGGATTTGAAACTGATAATTTATAACTTAGATATGTATCACTTATCCCTCTATAAGTGCTCCAGGCTTGGAGCACTTTGCTTATACATGTGCTTGCACTTGTTTGGTCCCTTCTGTCCCGGTGCATGGTCCATAAATCCCCTGGGTGTGCGGGGTGCGCATGCGATCACCGCTTTAGCATAAAATATATATTTTTGGTTAATTCTAATATGTTATTATGATATGAATTATGGTCGTATACATAATCATGGTTTTTTGTGTTTGTAAATTATGATGATGTCTTTTTATCCTCCTCTTCAATCATGTATAATATGTATATTGGTTGTATAAGTTATATTGATCAGATTGCCATTATTGACATAAATTACAGTTTATGATATATAAATTCTTGCATGTTTGCACATAATGATGATGATTATTTATTCTTTTTCCAATCATGTATGATATGTAATATCTTTTAGAAATTTATGAATTTGGTTTTATAAATTATATTGCTATTGTCAAGATTGATGTGGATCACATGAACAAATATATACTGCAAATATATTTTGCACGTTTTCACATTTTTTGTATGACTGTATATTTATTGTGGAATATAGGATCCATCTCTTTGAGAATACTCCGAAATGGATTACTTCTCTCACATATTGCTCCATCATCATGCATCTTGAGGACCCAATCATGAATATCGCAAAAACATTGTATACTATTAATCCTTGCTGTGGCTGTGCGTGCTCGCGCCTTGCGTCATATGGGGAGTATCTTGCGACGTGACTCACGGATGTGACGTCGGGCTCCACGGTGTACTTCCGCTTTTTGGAGCGCATCGTTGGGCTGAGGTCACTTCCGGGAGCCATTTTGCGCATGCGCACCCGCGATGACAACACGCCGGTTTAGCTGGCGTCCGCGGGTGCGCGTGGACCATGCACCGGGACATATACAGGTGATACCTGTCGACCTTCTGATTTAGGAACATCTACATTGCCTAATTAGGTATGACCACATTTCTATGTAATGTTTATTCAATTAACGATATTGATTATAAAAGCTGAGTTTTAGGATTACAATGCATATGGACCTCTGAGGAAGCTGGTCTAAGAACCAGCGATACGCGTCAGGCTGTTTTGCAATCTTCTTGGATGGGTTTTGTATGCCTTGTGTGTTACCATTGATTATGTTCTCACCATAGGATTGAGGGACACAATTTTCTGATAGTGTTTTTATGATTATCCCGCTTATTCATTGTCATCTCTATGGGACATTTTTGTATTGTGGATATCATTATTGTCACATTATTTACTGTACCATCCTTGGGGTTGCCCCATATGCATACTGTTTTTAACTTTGATATTTCAATAAAATATTTTCTATTTTTTACTCTGATGTGCGGCCATTATATGGTATTTCTTTGTCTGGTTGTTCTCATGTTTTGTATATATACCAGGCCAGCACTCTGTTAAATAATGATTATTGGTGTGCCCCCCGTGTTTTAGTATTTATGCGTATTGTATGACACGTGTATGCTGTAATCCCACACTTCAACCAAACAAAAAATTCAATTTGAACTGTATGGAGATGCACACACCCAAATTTCAGCATACTATGTCACATTATCACTCACAGATATTACTGTCCGCTACCTTGCATATTATAAGACACATATATGCTGGTTTTCCAAACTTAAAACAAACAATATTAAATTTGAACTCTATGGAGATGCACACACACAGATTTTGGTCTAATTTTAAATGTTATCCTTTGGATGGTAAAACATGTGTTTTGAACTTATTCCCCCCTCCACATAGATTTTTATTTTATTTTTGTTATGTTAAAATGGTAAAAAAATGTACTTGCAGGTACAGTAGCTGCTTTTGATGTTTTGCATCAGCTGCTGCTGTTTTATAAGGCAGTAAATGCAGCTAGAACATACTGTCAGGCACACCTAACTTCAGCTCCTCACTTCTCACTTCGTGGCTGACAGCTTTCCCTGCCTTTCCCTATTCTACACAATTCTTCTTCTTTCAAATTCTAGCCTTTCCCTTCAATTTACCTGGCAGTAGAATGGAAGCTTGACTGTGACTTTTAACTGTCCCTAAGATCATATTTCTGTCTGTAAGACCCATCCACCATTATTTACAACCCAACACAGAATGACAAGTCAAAAGGGTGTCACTACCTATCGCTGACCCTGTTGTGCCTGGGGTCAGAAGTTGCAGCGGGTGGCTATGCGCTCAGTTTCTCAAGGGATTGCTCCATGACCTAATGGTGAGAATGGATTCCGATCCAGGTTTACCTGCTTAGATTTGCGATCCTTTTTCTTCCATTTAGGAATCTGTAGATTTTCCTTTGCGCTGTTTTCTGTCAGCCACTCCCAGCTACTATATATTCTCCCTTTCTGCTTCCCTTGTTGCTAGATATAGACATTCCTTCCAGATCTTCTATTCTCACCTCAGGTGGACAACTGTCGATGTGGAGCCGTTGGAACTGGAGCTGTTGGATCTCCGGTTACTCCTGTTGTTGTCTCCCTCCGGGGATTGTTGATTGTGTTGTTTGTCCTTTCTCTGTTGTTACCCTAGGTGTCAGTGATGAGGACTAGTGCTACCACCACCTTATTCACTACCTAGGGCTTATTTTAGGGTAAGCCATGGACGAGGCATGTGATCAGTGTACGGGTTAGCAGCCCGTCTAGGGATGTCAGGACAGCCAGGTTCCAGTGCCAGGTAAGCTAGCGGTCATCACTCCTCCCTCTCCCTAGTGGAAGGGTACTTCTCTTGCCTCCCCTCTGCGCCACACGTCTATTACCTGCCATCTCAGATGTGATAGATGCTCTGCAAGGGAACTTCCCTGGCTGCTGCAGCTCTGTTTGGCTCACTTCCCCACTTCCTCTCAAGGTCACCTGAGCATCCATATTTTTCCTCCCTAATGCTTTTCCCACTGACAAGTTCAGTAAAATGGTGCTGCATGCCGTTTTACTAGATTCATCTGAAACTAACCTGAAAAGCTTTGGGTTCGGATGCAAAGTGGTTTGCTCATCTCTATTGTGAATGCTTATGTAATATTTTCGTATTTTCTTTTCAATTAGCAAACATTTCTAACAATCTATTTTCCTATTCCGGGGTATTGAGTGCAGAATGATGCGGAAAAACTTGTTACAAAATGTTAAAGTGAAAGTGTCTGAAGACCTTCTGAATGCACTGTAGCACGACTGAGCTTCCAGTTCTATTTCACTCCCTGCCAGAGTAAGAGACAGCATCCAAATAGAATAGGTGCCTTTGGCTCCAATTGAATGTGAGCTGTCCGAAAAGAAATATTCCTGTATACATTGAAAGCGAAGTATACTGCCAAGAGCAGTCTCTTTATGATAGTGATATATGTTTCCTTTCTGATTAATTCAGCATTATTTATATATCTATGGTAATGGGACAATAGAATTTTAGTCACTACATTCTATCTTGCTTCCTCTGTCTATATTAGCTATTATGTTTAGCTGTTTTCTTGTATTGTTAGTATTAAAAAAACTGTAGTTTTGTTATCATGTAGTAACTGTAAAACAATAGTTTTCATTGATACAATGTTTTTAGAAAGTCTGCAGACCTTTTCACTTTTTCACATTTTGTTATGTTGCAAGTATTGGAAAATTAGATTTTGCTGCTTCACCAAATTTGACAAGAAAAATAGCTTTGTGATGAATTACAAAGTGCATTTCTTTGTAAGTAATGGGTGCAATGACAGGGAGCTGCGATAGCGCCTCTCCCCATCATTTTATCCCTCATGATCATGGCATCTGATAGTAAAAAGACAGGTGTAAAATTAACAGAACAATAAATTAAATCATACTTACCTCCTCCATTTGCTCGCGATGGTCTGGCCGCTGCAATCTTGATTGAAGATCTAGCACGAAATCTTGAGCAGCCGAAGATGACGTCATCACGCCGGCCGGTGTGGTGAAGTCATACGTCACCACTCGCTGGATTTGTGTAAGATCTTCAATCAAGATGGTGGCGGCCGTCCTGTCACGAGCAAATGGAGGAAGTAAGTAGGATTATATATATTTTTTTTTTCAATTCGCTACCATAAAATATGAGGAACTGTGGCTTTATGTCAAATCAAATGTATTAAATTCTACTTTGTTGGGTTTGATTCGTCATCAACAGTAGTTGCAACATTGTGCTAAAACAAAATAAAAAAGTGTTCCCCATTAATCTGCACTCAATACCCCAAAATGAGAACAAACAAAAAAAGCAACAGAATTTTAGCAACTTTTTTAAAAAGAAATAAATGTTTTCAAACAGACATAAATATTCAGACTCTTTGCTATGAGACTTGAAATTGAGCTCTGGGGACCTCCCATCTCTGTAGACCACCTGTAGTGTTGAGCAATCTCTAACTGTAAAGTTGCCGGAAAAGTTCGGGTTCGAGTTCGGTGTTCGGGCATTTAATAAAGCTTGTTGAAAGGCTACAGGGCAGCCAATCAACAAGCTTTTAAGCTGTGTGCCCTTAGAAGCCATCACAGCCATGCTTACTAATGGCACGGCTGTGATTGGCCGATGCATCATGTGACCCAGCTTTTATAAAAGCTGGATCACGTGTAGCACCGCCCATCAGCTCTCAGTAGTGAAGGGACAGAAAGCAGGCAGCTGAAGTGAAGGACAGTGTTAGTGCAATTTTTTGTGGGTGCAATACACCATCTTTGCACCCATGACACAGAAAGATAATCATAAATCTGGCTATTAATTCTGTGGGTGACCTACAGCGATTTTTTTGTGTGGGTGCAATGCAACATTGCACTTTGTACCCCTGACACATAAATATAATAGTTAATCCGTCTGTTAGTAAGGTGCACGTCATATACCCATTTATTGAGTGAAGTACGCCTGCACTGCATACGTGACAGGGAAATTGATATAGTTAATCCGTCTGTTAGTTAGGTGCAGGGGTGGGATTCAAATTTTTAACAACAGGTTCCTTATTCAACGGCAGACATGCGGCATCACAACACATGTTTACATATACATACACCATATATATGCAAAACACATACACATAAATACACCATATATATGCAACACACATAAATACACCATATATACACTACACACACATACCACTCAACTTTTAAAAAGCCTAAGGAGCTAAACTTAGGAATGGAAGCGCTCATCTCCAGCTGACGCCATCAGAGCAGCGGATCAGGATTCAGCGGGTTCTCCAGATCTAGAGTTGTGCCTGGTTAGGTGCATGTCATATACCCATTTATTGCGTGAATTACACCTGCACTGCATACGTGACAGGGAAATTTATATGGTTAATTCGTCTGTTAGTTAGGTTCACGTCTTATAGCTATTTATTGCGTGAAGTACACCTGCACTGCATACGTGACAAAGAAAATAATATCACCAAAATAAAGCCAGTTTAGGCCAATAACCTCACTTGTCCCAGATAATAAAACGTAACTTTTACTACCATTAGTTAAAACATTTTATAATTATAAGTGGATGTGAGCAAAAAACTAGGTTAAAAGTATCTCATGCCTTGTCAGTTCTGAAGCTATATTGCTGCATCTGCAGTGTCAATCGGGGGTGCAGTCCCCATGCCTTCAAATGCTTGAACTCTGCTTTAGCAAACCAGTGCAGCACCATCCTATATGTGTTTGAAATGGATAGTGCTTTGTGGCAACTATGTTTACTCGAGGATAGCTTCACTAGTAAATTGCTGCACTAGTTGCCAGAACTGACTCGGACATAGGAATCTAAAAACACTGATTACTGTTCCCCAACATGTTTCGCAAGCTAACCTGGCTTCATCAGGGGTAACGAACAGAATTGAATAAAGACGCCATCCTTGAACCTTATAAAGGCTATCTCCACCCTAACAACAGGCTGGAGAGCCAATGAACACATCGAGTAAGGGAGGGAAGGTCATTCCCTAAATTGTCCTGCCAATAGAAAGGCCAAAAGTCACAGTGACTCGTATCACCGTCATCTAGATGGGTGCAGCTTTATGATAAGGATGCGCCTCCGATACCTGCACAGAGACTTACAGCCTACCAGCACCGTTTTACTGACCTGCGGCTGCGCAGGAATTCCAAAACGAGCCGCTCATCCCAGTGCGCATGCGCCAACACTTAGACTCAGGGCGCGCTCTTCCGCCCCACTGCGGTGCATGGACTTAGTATTAAACCTCAAAGACGAACCGCTTGTCCCAGTGCGCATGCTCATCCCAGTGTGCTGCTCGTCCGAGTGCGCATGTGCCAACACTACGCCAATACTTAGAGTCAGGGCACTCTACTCTGCCCCAGTGCGGATGCACACGGACATAGTCTAGAATACCCAAGACGAACCGATCATCCCAGTGCGCATGCGCCAACACTTAGACTCAGGGCGCGCTCCTCTGCCCCAGTGCGGCTGCGCACAGACTTAGTCTCTCAGCGTGGGCTATGGAGTGTATGCGCCTGCGTTACCACTTAGGCTCTGGGCGCATCCTTCTACCTTCATGCAGCTGCAGAGTGCTGCTAATACTCTAATTCACCCATCCTCAAAACTAACTGCCAGATTTATCTTGGGGCTTGCTGTCATGTATACATAGGGTGTAGGGAAACATTCCCTATAATACCCTTGTACATAGGATGTGGGGAAACATTCCCTATAGTACCCTTTTCTTCAGGGAATGAACATTGTCTCTATATAATCTAAGGTTCAGGGGCTGGTATATAACCAGACATGAAGTACTCAACCTGGCAGAGTCATAGACAAATATTCTTCCTGTACCTAAAGTACCATAAACAGTCAGGTTGAATACATTTTGGCAGCATCTCATTATCTACTGCTCACTTAATAACAGAGATACTTACTGTTGGATTAAATACATTGTGCAGAGAACTATTCTAAAAAAGAAGAAAACGTGACGCCTTCATTCAGGCTTTTAGGGCTGAGGCTATCTAAGCAGTAGATCCACCTAGTTTCCTCTTGAAGGAGAATTCTATCAAGATTACCCCTACGTGCACCTAGTGTCATTTTGCATAAACCCCAAAATTTTAAACAGTTGGGGTCTCCCCCATGGAAGGTTCTAACATGCCTGGAAATCATAGTATCTGATTTGGTATTGATGCTACTTATATGTTGGCAGATTCTCTGTCGGAATTCTTGTGATGTCTTGCCAACATATAATTTTGAACAGGGGCACTGAGCCACATACACTATTCCCGTAGTTTGGCAATTAATAAATTGCCTGATCTCATATTTTTTATCATCCACGGGATTGATTAAATCTTTTATCTTTTTGATGTATGGACAGAAGCTACATCTCCCGCATGGGTGACTGCCCACCACATTAGATCTCAACCACATCATTTTTGGGGGGTCTTTTCTGTAAAAACTCTGCACTAGGTGGTCTTTGAGGTTTTTCCCTCTGTGATAGGTGATACTAGGTTTAGACATTAACACTTCTCGAAGATCATTATCAGCTCGTAAGATGTGCCAGTGCTTTTGCAGGACTTGGAATACTTTGCGATGCTATACATCAAAGGTGCCAATGCACCTAATGGTGGTAGAGGTGGCATTTTTCTTTTTTTTTTTTCAGAAGGTCAGAACGATCAGTGCTCTTGGCTCTGAAAAAGGCTTTGTGTAGAGACTTTTTAGGATACCCCCTTTGATGGAATCTTTCAAATAGAGTATTGCATATCTGAAGAACGCAGAGTCATCCGAGCAGTTACGACGTGCCCTAATATACTGCCCAGTGGATATTCCTCTTCTCAGAGGAAGAGGATGATGACTCTACCAATGTAGAAGATTATTGGTAGATGTGGGTCTTTGATATACTTCAGTATTGATGTGGCCACCAGAGTATTGGCGTATGCGCACTGGGACGAGCGGTTCGTTTTTGGAGTTTAAGTGTTGGCACTGGGACAAGCGGCGCACCGGGACGAGCATGCGCACTGGGACGAGCGGTTTATTTTTGAGGTTCAAGACTAAATCTGAGTGCGGCGGAGGAGCACGCCCTGAGTCCAAGTGTTGACGCATGCGCACTGGGATGAGCGGCTCGTTTTAGATTTCCTGCGCAGCCACAGGTCAGTAAAACGGTGCTGGTAGGAGGTAAGTCT
Organism: Bufo gargarizans; assembly: GCF_014858855.1. Taxonomy (NCBI): domain Eukaryota; kingdom Metazoa; phylum Chordata; class Amphibia; order Anura; family Bufonidae; genus Bufo; species Bufo gargarizans. The sequence goes on along the minus strand of NC_058087.1, from coordinate 156,495,123 downwards.
CTGCGCAGGTATCGGAGGTGCATCCTTATCATAAAGCTACACACATCTATCTATCTTATAGTGTCGGGTATTTATCATATATAAAAATATTAAATTATAAAAATTATGATTTCAGATTTTTTTTATGAAAAATAAAAAAAAATTAAAAATTAAAATGGAAATTTAATTGGCGGACATATAAACGCCAGTTCTTTTATTGATGAGATCTAAAGTTAATTTGTGCAGCTAATGAAACAGGGTGCAATTAATTATACAAAATATAATTTATTATAAATACAAGCAGTACAAATGGCATACAAATGAATACAAAGATATATCAAAATTGACCATAAGATGGTGCTCCACCGTTTACAGGCTGACTTAAGTACAATATAATACTACTTTTCCTTTTTATCAAATTATTACCGATTAATATACTGGTAATCAAAATATTATAATGCAACAACAACAAAAAAAAAACAATAATAGAAATGAATCTGTGGAAAATCCCTTATGCTCAATCAGAGAATATGGCAGTAAGAGACATCTTATAAATACGCCCGTTGGCCTAACTACGGATAATAAAATCCGATCAGAGATTCCACTCTGATAGCAATATTACAGGAATTCTAATGATGTGCACGTTCATTAAAATTTCCCATAAAATTATTGTTTTAACACTATTGACCCACTAATAATGGGGTCTCAACTATATGCCAATTGGAGCGATTTATAATTACTGCAAATAAAATGGATTATACATTACCCCTTGCTTTGGGATAAAGAGCTTTTAGAAGGGACCCAGCTTTCCAAGATTCAGATCTATCCCGTCCTGTGGTATGTCCCTGGTGTGTGAAGTGATGCTGATGTATCAATTCCCAAGTGTTCTCCCTGAAGAAGTTCCAAGTGATGTTTGGCTCAAGTCCTCTTTGTCTCAAGTGATCTTTCAAGTGATCTTAGTTTTTTTTTTCTCCCCAAAAACTGGTTTAGATATCCACATCCTTATCTATGCCCATCCCCTCTTGGATTAGGGATTTCCAATTAGATAAGGTGGGTGTTACGTATGGTAATCATGGGGATGATGTCATTTAATTGGCATTCCTTTTGCCCATCTACCACTTGATGGCACTGTTGTATCATATAGCAACTTTTAGAATTAACATATATATCCGGCTTTATTATACCTCTTAACCTTTGGTCTCTCCCAACTTAAATCAATTAGGAGGTACTCTTTCTGACACTTTAGGATCACTTTCCCAGACATCACGGATCCATTTTGACAGTCAACAGACCATCTTATTTATGGTCAGATAAGAGAACCATAAACTTCTAGCTTTTGCCCTGGTTTGTATACACCTAATTGTCACAGCTATTGACTAATGATGTTTGAAATATCAGCTCCTCTGAATAGACCCTTTTTAAGAGAAGAAAAACAACAACTTGCTATATCCCCTCAATGAGACCAGTGTTTTTAAGCAATAACCTCTCTTGACCCCGGTATTTGAGACAGTTTATGTGAGACCCATTACATTCTCTTAAGATACCACATCTGTTGGCAATAACTTTTAAAACAATATACATTGTATGCCAGTGACCATCATGATCTTCTCTGGCTTATTCCAACAGAAAGTTTGGCCTCTTAAAGGGAATGTGAATCTCCATTTTGGTTCTAATATTGTCAGACCTTAATGTGCAGATACAAATATGCCCGACAAATCCCCCTTCATTCCAAAATATTCCATAAAATATGAATGTATTTGGAATGTAATAAAGGGCTTTTCATATATTTTCTTCGTGATTCACTGAGCGTAGGCTTTGCTTGTGATGTTTTAACCATAGCTTGGCCACAGTTTTTTTTATAAATCTTATCCAACGTATCATTTGGATAGTCAACATACTCAACCACCCCAGGATGGCAATAAACAATACACTCCATACATAATTTCCCCCCCATGCCCAAATGGAGGGATACAAGATCTCATTGTCCGTTGGTGAATATTGAAATGTGTCCATGGTGACATTATCCTTCCGGATGATCATACGAACTGTATGACTAGGCTTATTATCTAGCAAAAATTTTAAATCTGGATTTATGGCGATTTCCTGATTTTGGAAGGCATCAATACTTTCCACTTCTCCTTCTACATCCTCTATGTCCACAGGATATAGTGTACGATTCCCTATCATAATCCTGGAATTACGTGGTACTTTTATAATGGATACATGTGAAGGTAGGGCGATGATTTTCACCATTATGTGATCATTTGAAAATACAGTCATATCTGGCAAGCGTGTGCTAACAAGCCATTTATCTTTTATCAAAACTGCATTCACCTGTTCCTCTTCAATCTTTGACAGCGTCACTTGGCATTTCTCTGATCCATGTTTCTCATATTCGATACCGCATAACGCATTGGTTGCGTCATAATTAAAAGGATCACCTTCGCATTGAAAATTATTGTCCCGGAACGTTACACAGTTGTCAAGAATAGGGACAGATAACCATTCCGGCTTCCATGGCTGGTATGCCACGATGTCAGGAGTTTGAATCTTAACATGAATGTTGTCTTTCCAGGTGCCTACATTATGAATTTTTTTCATCTGAAATATATTGTCCCTAGTGACAACGGGAATGGATAATAGAAAACAGATCTCCATTTTTATGGGATCAACATATAACGGTATCGCAATCCCCATGTTGAATGCTAAATTCAGCTGGATATCTTCTATTTTATTTCCGCTGATATTTTGTAGCATTCTACGGACTATGTCGTATGATACGAAGTAAAGGGGAATACGTCCTTCCCTCAGGTCTTGCATCCCACTTTGCACTTCATCGTGGTAAACCTGAGTTTGGAAATCAATACGTTCTTTTACTAATATAAGTTCTTGTTTAAACTGTTCGTTACTCTGATGAAGGTTTATTGAATGGTCCAATAACTTTGAATGTAAATTTGTAGTAACAACAGTATCTTGTATTATGGTATATAAATCCGATAAATGTTGTTTCTGCTTTTCCATCTCCGCATGAATGCTCATCAAGTTACTTTTCAGTGAACTGATCTCGAGTTCTAATGTCTTGATGGAGATGGAGTTGGCGACTGTTACACTTGTGGCAATAACAGCGCCCACTACGCTAAAGATTATGGCGGCTACGATCGCAGAAATAAAACGCTTTGGTCTTTGGCTTGTAGAGAATTGCTCTCTGGTTAAGGTTTTCCTCGCTTGTTCCAGGATTTGGGTAATCCGTTCTTGGGAGTATCCGATGTGCATCTGGTACCAGGCTTGGATTTCCGGTGAATGGATTTCGGACATGTTGAATTGCCTTTCGATGAAAACGCGTGGATCCAGGCTGATGTAGATCTTCTGGGATAATATCCTCTTGTTCGTCAATATGAACCCCGCGGTGTCCTGTAGCATGATTCCGGATGAAGGACCTGGCACAGCAATCGGCTCAGCATGGAACTCCTTCCCCAAGATCAGGACGACGTAGATAATGGCAATCATCTTTGATGACATCTTACGCCCCTAAAATATTGTATGACACATATGAGTACATACACTTTTCAACTTTATCCTGCAAGAAAAGAGTTACTAATACCATATATCTCCGATTGGCATAAGTTCTTTTCTTGGACAGAGTAAGTTTTGGTTTCAGAGGTGAGTTAGGAGACATTTTGTTACAGAGGAAACATACATGAGGATGGGTTAGTATGAGTTAAAGATGTTCAATAACAGATAACACTTTTTAGTTCATACGATACCAATCCTTATTCCCGTCTTTAGCTGGAACCGTAAAGTCTCTTCACCTCTTTTCATCCAACTCCTTCAATCTCTCGAAGTCGTGCACTAGGGTGACAAACACGTAGCTGATTAATGTGCACCCATTTTTCAATAAACTCATCCCCCTTAGGGATTTTGATCTTGTAGACCACTGGAGATAATTTGTCAGTGATGACATAGGGACCTTTCCAGGAAGGTAGGAATTTTCTCTCCTTCACTTGATCCCGAGCGAAGTTATAGAGATATACCCGATCGGAAATTTGATACTCCTTCTGTGTAGTCTTCAGATCGTAGTATGTCTTAGCACTCATTGCGGCTTTCTCTATATTCTTCTGTGCGAACGCAAAAGCATGCTGAAGGTGCTTGCGTAAATTTTCCACATACTGATGCGATGTTGTAGCATTGATCAAGTTATGGTCCGTTGTTCTGTAAAGTAAATGCTGGGGTAACACCATCTTCCTTCCCGTGATCATCTCGAAGGGAGAAAGCTTAGTTGCTGCGCTTGGGGTGGCTCTGATGGCCATAAGCACTAAAGGCAACTTGACATCCCAGTCCTTACCAGATTCTTTGACAAACTTTTTCAGGATGTTTACAATGGACTGGTTGTAACGTTCTACTCCACCACTAGAGGCTGGTCGATAAGCTATATGTAGCTTCCTCTTTACCCCCAGGATTTCCCACATCTTTGTCATCACCTCACTGGTGAAGTGACTTCCACGATCGGATTCAATGCGCTGGGGAAGACCAAATCTAGAAAATACTTGGTTAATGAGCAGAGATGCACATACGCCTGAACTGCATGTTTTGCATGGCAAACATTCCACCCATTTGGTGAACAGACAAGTTACGGTTAACATATACTTGTTTCCTTTTGATGAGGTTGTTACTGGTCCAATGAAGTCAATTTGGATGTCTGACCATGGCATGGACATCCCCCTTTTCATCAGCGGTGCCCGATGAGTGGGTCCTTGTGGCTGGAATTGAGGGCAGATTAGACATCCGTGACAATATGTTCGCACATCTTGTAACATATGTGGCCAGTAAGCGTAGTCCCGTAGTAACTCGTACGTTATTTTCTCACCTCGATGACCAGCGGTTGGGGCATCATGTGCATGTTGTAACATCAGACCTCGGTATGCTGCAGGTACTACCCATTGTGTGATACCGTTCTTCGAGGTCCTTATCAGTAATCCATCCTGTAATGAGAATTGGGACTTACCTTTCATCAAAATTCGTAACTCCTCGTTATCCCTACAGTCTTCCGTGGTTATGGGACAGTTGTGTGGATCCTCAATGTATTTATAAAAGAGACCAATAATCGGATCCCCCTTTTGGCTCGCAATGAGATCTTCACTAGGGGAATCTTGGCTCCACTGTGCCACATTGGCTTCAGCTCCCTTTTGGGCCTGACTCCTTGTCATAGCATCCACTTGGACAGTTCCCATGAGGTCGTCAACATCAAAGACTTCTCCGTCAATGGCTGTCTGCTTGGCAAGGGAATCTGCTAGGTCATTCCCCTCTTTATCCATGCCTGGATACTTTGAATGACCTCTTACCTTCTTCCAATAAATGATAAGACTGTGGACGGTAACCATCTCGTCAATTTTACAAAACATCTTACCATGCTTTACTGGCTTGTTATTGCTTCTCATCATGTCGGATCTTTTCCATCCGGGAAAGTACTCCACAAAGCTGTTACGAACATAATCAGAATCTGTGATGATTACAAACTCCTTAATATCATATTCGATAGCCATTTGTACGGCTTTGTACACAGCAGTAAGTTCTGCAACCTGGCTGCTTTTAGAACCAATTTTGTATCCAACAGATACATCTATGAATGTATTATTCCATACGACTCCAATACCTGCAACCAATGTACGTTCAGATCCTTCCTCTGCATGGAAGGAACAGCCGTCTACATACACACATGGTAACGATTTGCAGTACTCCTCTTCATAAGATTTATATGGTGATGATGATTGTTCCTCCAGGAAATCATTTTCAGTTGTCTCACCTTTACGTTCCGTATTGGTACAGTCATGGAGTTCTGCTAATCCCTGAGCAACTGGGTTTTTATTATTTTGTTTGTACCTGATCTCCAATGGCCATCCCATTAAGGACATTGTCCAGGCGGTTATCCTGCTGTTTGACAAGTTTCCATCTCTTATACGATCACTCTGCAAGTATTGCAGCGGCTGGTGTGCGGTCTCCACAATGATCCTTTCGCCTTGGATAAAACTCCTAAAATATTGCAAAGCCCATACAGTTGACAATAATGCTTTTTCACAGCTATTGAATTTTACCTCTACCGGTGACAAGGACTTGCTGGCATAGGCGATGATCTTGTTTCGGTTTTCCTGTTTTTGGAAAAGAACTGCACTTATGCTTTTATCAGTGAAACCTGTTTCCACGAAGAAAGGTTTTCCCCCTTCTGGATAAGCAAGGCATGGAGCCTGGATAAGTTTGGCCTTGAGCTCAGTTACAGCTTGCTCATGACGCTCGCTCCATTCCCATTTTACTCCTTTCTTTAGCAACTGCAAAAGAGGTTTTGTAATTTCGGCATAATTATCTATGAACTTACGTGAGTAGTTCATCATACCCAGGAATGATCTCAACTCCTTGAGATTTGTAGGAGATTTTGTCTTGGTCACTGCTTCCACCTTCTTTTTCTGTGGGTTAAGTCCATCCGCAGTGACTTCATGACCTAGGAAATTAACCTTGGTCCGGCACCATTGAGCCTTCTGTAACGAAAGTTTTACACCTGCTTTCCTCAGCTGGGTTAGTACATGCCTCAATTCCTGAATATGTTCCTCAAAAGTTGTACTTTTGATCAGGATGTCATCCACATAGGATAAGGTACCTCGTTCAGCGGCATCAGGCATTGCCTTATGCATGAACACTGCAAACTCATGGCCCGCATTTATGTACCCGAAGGGCAGTCGGGTCCACGCATACTGTCGTTTGCCAAATGTAAAGGCCAGTTTGTACTGATCCCTTTCATCTATCTTAATCGTCCAATATCCTTGTGCACAGTCAAGGGCAGTGAAGATTTTGGATCCTTGTATTTGTGCCAAACTCTGGTCAATATATGGCACGGGCCATCCGGACATATAAACACGTTTGTTCAACTGTCTTAGGTCCGAGCAAAGACGAAATTGACCGTTAGGTTTGAGGACTCCAAGTATCGGATGATTGAATGAACTGTGTACTGGACGGATGATACCCCTTTCCTCCAAGTTCTTGACGATTTCCGATAGTGACTCGTAAGCCGCCAGCGGAAGTCGGTATTGTTTGACAAAAACAGGGGGTGCATCGGGATCAGTTTGGATTCTTGTAACGTGTAGGTTTGTTTCCCCACAGTCATAAGAATCCTTGGCAAACATCTCCTGGAACTCTGCGAAGAGCTCCTTTAGCCGTTGACGCTTCGACTCGTCGGAGCATGCGTCAGCCATGGAGATTTGTTCTTCCACCCGCTCCTGAAATTCTGGGAAAATCTCAGGCTGACTTAACTCGTAAGCTTCTTCAAGCTCACTAGTTAAATCATTCTGGGTGTAGCGTACCTTATCCTTTCCTTGCTGGTATGATTCATACTCTTTTTCATCGATCTCATGGTTGAAAACTAATGATGACTCTTCGATGTGGCATGTACCTTCTTCAGAGCTGAAAGGATAAACAGAGTGTATGTTAAATAACCCCTCAGGGGTTGAGGAAAAATGTTGTTCCACTGTTTGTTCCTCTGTCAGGTATTCATCAGGAATTATTCCAATAACATCATTTTGGAATCCAAATGTGTAGTATTCCGAATCCATAGCTAAACCAATTACGGTGTCCTTTTGTAGGGATATGCTATGGGGAACCATATTATGAATTACCATGTGTAACTGATCCTGATGGATGTTCATCAGTGGATTAGGTTTTACCTTTAGGCCGAGTTGCTGCATTCTGTTGGATAAACAGATCAACGCGTCTGCGTTCTTCAGCTTCTGTCCCTTCTTTACTTTAATGGGGAGAAGAAATGGTTTGCATCCTTCAGGAATTTCAACTTTCTCAGCAACCATGATACTTACGGCATAGGGCATCTGTTGTCCCCATCGTAAGGCTTGTTCTTCATCCTGGAACCCCTCTGGGTTTCCCGGCAATCTGGACCATAAGGTGTTATTTACCATGTCAATCTGTATGGCAAATCGGTGCAGAAGGTCATTACCTATATACATTTGATACCGTGGTTCATTTATCGCGGTGAAAGCGTGCTCCGTAGTTTTACTTCCTATGGAGATAGATAAAACACATCTTGCAACAACATTATGACTCTGAAAATCTCCATCCAGATCATGAATCCATTGGTCCTGTGGAGAAGAACTTTTAATCATTTTAGGGTTGGTGATCTGTTTTAAAAGTCCTAGGCTTATGTAACTCGCTTCGGATTTCAGATCCAACTTGGCATATTTCACCCGGGCTATATTGTTTACCTGTACGGGAATCAATAAATTGTCATTGACCTTTTCAATCCGTACCATCGATTGAATGTGCCTGGTCAGGTCCAAGACTTCTTGATTCCCCGTTTCAAGAGAAATGGTTAATATATCATCATCCAGAGTTACCTTTTTGATTTTGTCCCTCTGCATGGTAATGGTGTGAGCAGCACCATTGATATCTTCCTCGGGCTTACCATTCTTCAGGATTGTGACCTCTGGTATTTGATTGTTCCTGAAATGCACTTCAATAGAGTTAGGTTTCTCTTCAATCACATGACAACTGCGTTGTGCTTGTGTGTTGCAAGAGTATTCATAGGCAATGGGTGCCTTCACCTGAGTCCATACTGCTTCATTAATGAAATCAACTATGGGACTCAATCTTTTTAATAAATCGATTCCTATGATCATCCGATCATATGGAAGATCCACAATCAATGTGGGATGTCTAATTGTCTTCTTGCCAATCTTAAATGTCAACCAGGATGTTCCTTTTACCTGTAAGGCATTTCCACCTACACTTATCAAAGAGCCATCAAATGACCTTAATCGTGGCTTCTTTGATGTTAAATCTGAAACTTGTTTGAAATAGGTGTAAGATAAAATGGTGGCTTGTGATCCAGTATCTATTAATCCTTTGATTGGTCCGATAAGTTCATTTTGTAGATATATGTCCACAAAGTATCGGCCATCCACCTGCAACAAATCACAGAGAAAGTTAGGATGTTTACCCATCTGCTGTCTGAGAGGTTGACCTCTCTGCAGCTCCGTGACCTCTGCATTCCTGAGTCTCCCAGGACAAGCTGGAGGAGCAGCGTTAGCCCCCCCCTTTGGGACAAGCTGTGTGACATCACAAATCACAGCTGGCTTATGGCTAGATGCTGGGACGATGTGATTATACACTGGAATAGACATCTGGTCAACTAAATTGACATCATTAGACTGCAAGACAAATGACATATTAGACATTTCCCCCCTGGCCCTAATTTCAGGGTCAGAGGTACTGCAAGGAAATAAAGAATTAGGAATCACATCAGATTCTACCACAATCAATTTAATATCCTTACAGTGGCCTGGATTCTGACCCGGCCCAATCTGCTTTATGCTGTTACATTGCTGGGACCGGCAGTTGCCCCTAAAAAAGGATTAGGCTGTTTTTCTGGGGATAACTGGGACAATTTATTTACCATATTGCTCAGCTGGGCCACTTGCTCTACCAGCTGATCAAACCTGTTTGGTTTGGGCACATTTTGGCTTTGTTGGGCACCCTGGTTATTGGTAGGTGACCTACTCCTGGGTGAATTCAAGGATTCCTGCCTATCTTCCCTCTGTTGTCTGGGCCTATTATCCCAACGTCTATAACCCTGATAAACTCGATTGTTATAGGGCCTATATCCCTGGGGAACGTTATTGTAATAGGGACGGTAGTTAGACTTCCCATTACCTGAATTATTCCCCTCTGATCCATTATTATTTTGGGGTTTGGTCTGTTTGGGCGGTCCTACCTGTTGTTGCTGGGCTTGTTGAGAAGGTCCTGTAGACTGAGGGAACCTTCGTGGCTGGCTTTCAAATCCCAAGTTAGGGTTTACCTTAGCTTCAGCTACCTTTTGCTCTGGGGAATTTTTAAACCTTCTCTCACCTGTTGTATGGCACTCACTGATATTATACAGCGTGGTGGCAGCCGTCACCAACCTATCCAAGGGAGCATCAATATCCAGATCTCTGGCTAAGTTAAGTTTGATCTGGGTTGGCATAGCATCATAGAATAACTGCTTGAATTCTTCAGATTCCCAATTTGGGGATCTATATGCCAACCCATAGGCATTTTTGAGGACAGAGAGGAATTCACGGGGACTCTGATTGGGTCTACACGTAAGGCTATATATGTCCCGTTTTGCAGCAGTAGTGGTTCGGTATGGTCCGAATTCCAATTTAACCTCATGCAAAACACTTGGCCAATCTTGTACTCCTCTCTCCTTAAAGGATGTAAAGTAATGACGATATCTATCATCAAATGCCCATGGAAGGAACCTAATCCGGTCAGCATCAGAGTATAATTTTAAAGAATCCATAGTGGATTCATACAGTTCTAAGTGATTGGCTATCTGAGAAGAACCTTTCTTGGAAAACTTGGATACTGTACTATTTAAAAACTTAATTATGCTGGAGGAGCTCTGATCCTTTTCTGAATATTGGGAATTTTTCTTCCTAGAAACCACCTCAGCATATGTTGGTCGCCTGTGATTCTGTGGCAAGGAATAAGTCACACGCTTCCCCACATCACCGTCAGACTCACATGCACTTTCACAACTTTCATGAGACTTATATCGCACAGGTGATTTAACCCTAACCCTAACATGTCTATCCAGGGGAACATGAGGAGAGACACTTCTAGGGGCTTCCATGATATCAACACCTAGTAAGGTGGTTACAGTTTGGAATGCCCGACCTAATTGGGTTAATGCCTCCCGTTTAATCATGCCAACACTTTCAGGTTGCTGAGTGTTTTGAATGGGGTCTGCTGTAAAAGCATGTGATGGCATGTCTGGATATTGGGGAGTAAGAAATGGAGGGTCAGGAGATCTCACAGTGTTAGATGGATCCCTTTCAGCATTGACTATATTATGGGCTGATTCCTCTGTCTGTTTAATTCTGGAATACTGGAGATATAAATCCTCTAAATCACTTTTTGCCTTTTGGTATGCGTCAAGGCTGAGACTAAGGTTGTACTCTAAGTCTTTGATCTTCGCTTCTGCGGATTTTAGTTCTGATTCCATTTTGGATACATATATTTTTGTACCCATTATAGACTCATACCTAATTTTAGAAAGAGTACTGACTGCCAACAATGCATACAAAACAGGTGGCAATGCACATAAGAGGTGTTGGTCCCTCTTGGTATTATCATTTGCCAACTCCATATAGGTCAGGTATCTATCAACCATGCCACCTAACTTCCATACATCACAACGTTCTTCAAAGGCTCTCATTTGCAGCTCATTAGTCCATTCATCTATATTTTTATCAATCTTCAAACGGGAATAAACATAATTGATAACCTTAGAGATTATCTTGTCTGGGTCAGAGGGACTATCTGCTAAAACCTGGCCATTACCTGGGTCGCTGTTTGTTACACTCATGATTATGATCAATAATCAATAACAACAACAATTTGACTTGCCAATAAGGATTAAATAATATTTTCACTAATTGCACAAATTGGTTATAGAAATATCTCAATCAATCTCGGTGGGACCTCCATATATGTCGGGTATTTATCATATATAAAAATATGAAATTATAAAAATTATGATTTCAGATTTTTTTTATGAAAAATAAAAAAAAATTAAAAATTAAAATGGAAATTTAATTGGCGGACATATAAACGCCAGTTCTTTTATTGATGAGATCTAAAGTTAATTTGTGCAGCTAATGAAACAGGGTGCAATTAATTATACAAAATATAATTTATTATAAATACAAGCAGTACAAATGGCATACAAATGAATACAAAGATATATCAAAATTGACCATAAGATGGTGCTCCACCGTTTACAGGCTGACTTAAGTACAATATAATACTACTTTTCCTTTTTATCAAATTATTACCGATTAATATACTGGTAATCAAAATATTATAATGCAACAACAACAAAAAAAAACAATAATAGAAATGAATCTGTGGAAAATCCCTTATGCTCAATCAGAGAATATGGCAGTAAGAGACATCTTATAAATACGCCCGTTGGCCTAACTACGGATAATAAAATCCGATCAGAGATTCCACTCTGATAGCAATATTACAGGAATTCTAATGATGTGCACGTTCATTAAAATTTCCCATAAAATTATTGTTTTAACACTATTGACCCACTAATAATGGGGTCTCAACTATATGCCAATTGGAGCGATTTATAATTACTGCAAATAAAATGGATTATACATTACCCCTTGCTTTGGGATAAAGAGCTTTTAGAAGGGACCCAGCTTTCCAAGATTCAGATCTATCCCGTCCTGTGGTATGTCCCTGGTGTGTGAAGTGATGCTGATGTATCAATTCCCAAGTGTTCTCCCTGAAGAAGTTCCAAGTGATGTTTGGCTCAAGTCCTCTTTGTCTCAAGTGATCTTTCAAGTGATCTTAGTTTTTTTTTTCTCCCCAAAAACTGGTTTAGATATCCACATCCTTATCTATGCCCATCCCCTCTTGGATTAGGGATTTCCAATTAGATAAGGTGGGTGTTACGTATGGTAATCATGGGGATGATGTCATTTAATTGGCATTCCTTTTGCCCATCTACCACTTGATGGCACTGTTGTATCATATAGCAACTTTTAGAATTAACATATATATCCGGCTTTATTATACCTCTTAACCTTTGGTCTCTCCCAACTTAAATCAATTAGGAGGTACTCTTTCTGACACTTTAGGATCACTTTCCCAGACATCACGGATCCATTTTGACAGTCAACAGACCATCTTATTTATGGTCAGATAAGAGAACCATAAACTTCTAGCTTTTGCCCTGGTTTGTATACACCTAATTGTCACAGCTATTGACTAATGATGTTTGAAATATCAGCTCCTCTGAATAGACCCTTTTTAAGAGAAGAAAAACAACAACTTGCTATATCCCCTCAATGAGACCAGTGTTTTTAAGCAATAACCTCTCTTGACCCCGGTATTTGAGACAGTTTATGTGAGACCCATTACATTCTCTTAAGATACCACATCTGTTGGCAATAACTTTTAAAACAATATACATTGTATGCCAGTGACCATCATGATCTTCTCTGGCTTATTCCAACAGAAAGTTTGGCCTCTTAAAGGGAATGTGAATCTCCATTTTGGTTCTAATATTGTCAGACCTTAATGTGCAGATACAAATATGCCCGACAATAGAAACCCTTCCCAGATAGGGTTGCGTTTGTTTATTTGTGAGGGAAAATAATATAGTTCATCTGTCTGTTAGTTCGGAGCGTGATCTCAAAAAATGAGGAGAGCATCAAATAAAGGATGTGGCCCTGGTCATGGTGCTGCTGGGGTTGGTGGAGCTCCTGTTGCAGGGAGAGGACTTAGTCGATCTGTGCCAGCTATACGCCGAAATGAAACACCTTCCTCAGGTGCACGTAGACGACAGAACATTCAGCGTTATTTTGTAGGCCCGAATACTGGTGTACGAATGGTGAGGCGAGAACAAGTAGAGGGGGTAATAGATTGGGTGGCTGACAGTGCCTCAGTTCCTTCACATTGTCTCCCACCCAGTCCACTGCTGAAAGCGCAGAATTGGCACCTGCAGCCCATCGGCACCTGTCTTTCACCTCACCACTTTGCAAATCAGCCAAGCATTCTGAGCCCCAAGTCATGCAGCAGACTCTTATGCTTTTTGATGACTCTGCTGGCAGGGTTTCCGAGGACCGTCCACATAGCCCTGCTCCAGAAGCGGAAGTGCCCAACCACTTATGTTTCAGGATGTGGACATGGGAGGACCACCGCAGCACATCTCAGATGATGATGAAACACAGGTGCCAACTGCTGCGGCTTTCTGCAGTATGCATACCGGCAAGGAGGGCAGCGGTGAAGAGTGGGTGGAAGATGATGTGGAGGATGATGAGTTCCTAGACCCCACATGGCATCAAGGTCAAGCGAGTAAAATGTGCAGTTCGGAGGAAGAGGTGGTGGTCACACAGCACCAGCCGCACAGCAAAAGAGGGAGCAGTGTGCAAAAGCAGAGTGGCTGCCCCCTAGCCAGTACGCCTGCTACTGCCCACCACACCCAGGGACTGATCACACCAAAGCCAGCTCCAAGGAGTTCCCTGGCGTGGCAGTTCTTCAGACAATGTCCTGATGACAAAACGCGAGTAGTTTGCACGCTGTGCAATCAGAGCCTGAAGCGAGGCATAAATGTTCCAAACCTGAGCACCACCTGCATGACCAGGCATCTACATGCAAAGCACGAGCTGCAGTTGAGTAAATACTTCAAAAACCACAAAAGATCTCAGGCTCCTCCTGGTCCCTCTTCTGCTGCAGTCTTGGCCTCTTCCTCCCCCTCTGGAGTGACTGTGGCATCTGACAGCCCGCAAACAGAGGATGTGGCAGCAATGCCACCACATCAGTCACCAAGCATCTCCACAATGTCCCACGGAAGCGTTCAGCTGTCCATCTCCCAAACGCTGGAGAGAAAGAGGAAGTACCCCCTACCCACCCGCGATCCCTGGCTCTGAATGCCAGCATTTTTAAATTCCTGGCCTTGGAAATGCTGTCATTCCGTCTTGTGGAGAGGGAGACTTTAAAAAAACGTATGCTGGTGGCTGTCCCACAGTACGTGGTTCCCAGCCACCACTACTTTTCCAGGCGAGCCATCCTTGCCCTGCAGAACCAAGTGGCGGCCAAAATCAGGTGTGCACTGTGCAACGCCATCTGTGGCAAGGTCATAATACGTGGACCAATACGTGGACCAGTAAGCACGGGCAGGGACGTTATATATCCCTAACTGCACACTAGGTAAATGCAGTGGCGGCTGGGCCTGAGGCAGATAGTAGTTTGGTGCATATCCTTCCACCACCAAGGATTGCAGGATGTTTCTCTATGCCTCCTGTTGCCCCCTCCCCCTACTCCGCTTCCTCCTCTACTGCCTCCTTATCTGCTCAGCGTAACACCTTCACCACTAACTTCAGCACAGCCAGGAGGAAACAACAGCAGGATGTTTTGAAACTCATCTGTTTGGGGGGAAAAAAATCCACTGCGCAGGAGCTGTGGACGGCCATGGAACAACAGACCGATAAGTGGTTGGTGCCACTGAGCCTCAAGCCCAGCCTGTTAGTTTGCGATAATGGGTGAAATCTCATAGCAGCTCTGGGCCTAGCCGGTTTGACACACATCCCTTGCCTGGCGCATGTGCTGAATTTGGTGGTGCAGAGCTTCCTGAAAAATTACCCCGATATGTCAGAGCTGCTGCAGAAAGTGCGGTCCTTCACTGTGCGTGCTTTCGGCATTCTCACCCTGCTGCTGCTCGCCTGTCTGTGCTGCAGCGTAATTTCGGCCTTGCCGCTCACCGCCTCATATGTGATGTGCCGACAAGGTGGAACTCCACCTTGCAAATGCTGGAGAGACTGTGCGAGCAGCAGCAGGCGAAAGTGGAGTTTCAGCTGCAGCATGCACGAATGAGTTTCTCTGCGGACAGCACCACTTAACCACCAACGAGTGGGCCTCCATGCGGGACGTGTGTGCCGTGTTGCGCTGTTTTGAGTACTACTCCAACATGGCCAGTGCCGATGACGCAGTCCTCAGAGTTACTATCCTACTTCTATGTGTCCTTGAAAAAATGCTTCGGGCGATGATGGAAGAGGATGTGGCACAGGAGAAAGAGGAGGAGGAAAAGGGATCATTTTCACGGTTATCATGCCAATCATTCACAAGCTGCGCAATGACCGCCAAATTGCCTACATTCTAACCAGTGCTGATTACTGGGTGACCACCCTGCTGGATCCCCTCTACAAGGACAACATGCTGTCCTTAATTTTGTCACTGGAGCGTGATCGGAAGATGCGCAAGTACAAGTGGATGCTGGTAGACATGCTGCTGATGGCATTCCCACCTGACACCGGGGGCACAGTGGAAGCAAGGCGAAGGCAGAGGAGGAGGAAGAAGTCGCCAACACAGCTGGGGCACCGCCAGCAGCTCAGAAGGGATGGTTAGCATGGCCAAAATGTGGAAAATCTTTGTCAGCACGCCACAACAACCAGCACCACCAGCTGATATGGAACGTCTTTGCAGGAGGCAGCATTTGAGCAACATGGTGGAACAGTATGTGTGCACACGCCTACACGTACTTACTGATGGGTCTGCCCCATTCAACTTTTGGGTCTCAAAATTGGGCACATGGCCTGAGCTTTCCCTTTACGCCTTGGAGGTGCTGGCCTGCCCTGTAGCCAGTGTATTGTCCAAATGTGTGTTCAGCACGGCAGGAGGAGTGATCACAGCCAATGTGGACAAGCTCACGTTCATTAAAATGAACCAGGAATGGATCCCACAGGACTTGTCCGTACCTTGTGCAGAATAGACACGAATACTGGCCCCACCCAGCCATTGTTATACTCCAGCACTCTTTCTTTTTGTTTTCTTTTTTATATTTCCCAATGTTTTGGGGGTCTTCCCAAATTTATACAAAAATAAATAAATACAAAAATAGTGTTGGCTACCTCTTCCTCCTCCACCACTGCTTCCACCTACACCACCATGTCCATCGCCTCCTCCTTCAAGATCATTATTCTTAACTTTTTTTAAAATTCTATGTTAATTTAATTAATTTCCCTATCCACATTTGTTTGCAGGGCAATTGTCATGCTCTTACCCCTATTTTGCGTCGTTTTGCAGCCCTCTAGCCCTTTCTATTACTTTTTTAGAGCCATTTTAGTGCCCCAAAGTTCGGGTCCCCATTGATTTCAATGGGGTTCGGGGTCAAGTTCGGGTACCGAACCCGAACTTTGTGGCGAAGTTCGGCTGAACCTGGCAAACCCGAACTTCCGGGTGTTCACTCAACCCTACTCTTAGACTGAGATACAAGTTTCTCTGGTCTGATGGAACTTAGATTGAAATTTTTTGCCTAAATTCTAAGCATCATGTCTGGAAGAAACCAGGCACTGCTCATCGACTTCCCAATACCATTCCTACAGTAAAGCATGGTGGTGATAGCATCATGCTGTGGGGGTATTTTTCAGAATGGCACACCTAATACAGGGACAAGCAAGCTAGAAATGCTGAATTATCAGGCAACCTCCTATGGGGGAGGGTGCCTTAAAGGGGTTGTCTTACCTCAGACATCAGTGGCTATGCCTTCAATGCTAGAATGGACCCCCATAACTGAATAAGAGTGAACAGAGCATGTGTGGCTGCAATCCAGTCATTTCTACGGGAGTTCTGAAAATAGCCGTGCTGTGGCTCAGGTATTTCTGTCAGTCCTCAAGTGAATGAAGTGGCAGCACGCTTCGTTGACTATTTTTGAAACTCCCATAAAAGTGAAGGGAGAGAATGCTATGAATGCCTAATGCACTTTCATTCACTTTAGGGGCCTGGTTCAAGATGTAAGTGCAGATCCCAGAGGTGGAACACAAACCTATCTGACATTGGCGGCATGTCCTTGCGATATGCCACCAATGTGTGAGGTTACACAAACCCTTTATGTATCCAAAGATTGTCAGCCATAGGCTGGTGAAGAATTAGAGTGCGCAAATGCCGGTCCTATAAGGTCCAGAGGGAGCATGCCAACCCTATTGGTAGATAGGAAGCCTAGTCATGGAGTGCAGGTCATGGTCTGTAGCAGAGAGGAGAAAAGGACACCTGGAACTCGTGTAGCCGGACCTGCTGCTGGAAGGAAGAGGAGGGTCACTGGGCCACACAAGCTGCACGAAATGGCTAAGTGGAGCAACATCTGGGCCCAACTGGAGATGCCTAGCGGTGCCAAGCATATGCAGCCAACACGACAATGAGTAAAGGATTTGAAATTAATACTTATCTCAATGCAATATTTTAGTTTTTCCTTTTTCAATAAATCAGCTAAGATTTCGAATATTCTGTTTATAGTTTATCATTTTGGTTTATTAAGTGTAGAATGAAGGGAAAAAACTTTTTTGTTTTTGTTTTAGCACATGGCCGCAAGGTAACAAAATGTAAAAAAAGGGGTCTGTATGCTAAATATATTATTACTACTACATAAATACACCAACTTGTGTATGTGGTTGTGTGTATATAAATTATCTAATTATGAAAAGAATTTAAAGGCACATCAATGAAAAGTGTACAAACTGTAAATCGAAAGGAAGAAAAAATCTATTTATCCATCTATTGCCTCCTTAACTATATCCTCATATATTCATCTATTGCCAAGTTCATCTGCTTCTAACCAGGAATGCTTTAGAGACTAAATGGTAATTTTCAAAATTATTATTGGACCAGTCTGAACTGTAGAATGTTTGGCCACTTGATGTCAGCAAATATAAAAACTGTATTTTTTGTACCGTATATTGACAGACATGACAAATTAAAAAATATCACTGTCAAGATCATTAGTGCGTATATAGATGTAGTAGACAGGATACAGTTCCTGCTGCTGAGGGAAAAACTATGTGCATCTTTCCTACTATTTACTACAATTCTATAAGTTGAAACTCATTACATGTTGGAGTAATTTGAGGTAAAAATGGATATGGTTTTCATTGCACAGCTCTAGACCAGGTGCCCAGCTAAAATGTCTGAGTACACCCTTAATGGGTTTTTCTGAGTTGGCCTAGTAGAGGAGATATTATACAATAATGAAATAACATACTTACAGAGTACCTGTTACCTGTGGAAGTCAGTCATTGTCTAAGTGGTCCAATGTCATATACAGTCAGGTCCATAAATATTGGGACATGAACACAATTGTAAGATTATTGGCTCTATACACCACCACAATGGATTTGAAATGAAACAAACAATATGTGCTTTAACTGCAGACTGTCAGCTTTAATTTGAGGGTATTTACATCCAAATCAGGTGAATGGTGTAGGAATTACAACAGTTTGCATATGTGCCTCCCACTTGTTAAGGAACCAAAATTAATGGGACAATTGGCTTCTCAACTGTTCTATGGCCAGATGTGTGTTATTCCCTCATTATCCCAATTACAATGAGCAGATAAAAGGTCCAGAGTTTATTTCAAGTGTGCTATTTGCATTTGGAATCTGTCAACTCTCAAGATGAGATCTAAAGAGCTGTCACTATCAGTGAAGCAAGCCATCATTAGGCTGAAAAAACAAAAACAAACCGATCAGAGAGATAGCAAAAACATTAGGCATTGCCAAAACAACTGTTTGGAACATTCTTAAAAAGAAGGAACACATCGGTGAGCTCAGCAACACCAAAAGACCACGGAAAACAACTGTGGTGGATGACAAAGAATTATTTCCCTGGTGACGAAAACACCCTTCACAACAGTTGGCCAGATCAAGAATACTCTCCAGGAGGTAGGTGTATGTGTGTCAAAACCAACAATCAAGAGAAGACTTCACCAAAGTGAATACAGAGGGTTCACCACAAGATGTAAACCATTGGTGAGCCTCAAATACAGGAAGGTCAGATTAGAGTTTGCCAAACGACATCTAAAAAAAGCCTTCACAGTTCTGGAACAACATCCTATGGACAGATGAGACCAAGATCAACTTGTGCCAGAGTGATGGGAAGAGAAGAGTATGGAGAAAGAAAGGAACTGCTCTTGATCCTAAGCATACCACCTCATCAGTGAAGCATGGTGGTGGTAGTGTCATGGCATGGGCATGTATGACTGCCAATGGAACTGGTTCTCTTGTATTTATTGAAGATGTGACTGCTGACAAAAGCAGCAGGATGAATTCTGAAGACAGTTACAGTAGAGACCTGGCAGAGCATCACCAGGGATGAAACCCAGCGTCTGGTGATGTCTATGCGTTCCAGACTTCAGGATGTAATTGACTGCAAAGGATTTGCAAACCAAGTATTAAAAAGTGAAAGTTTGATTTATGATTATTATTCTGTCCCATTACTTTTGGTTCCTTAACAAGTGGGAGGCACATATGCAAACTGTTGTAATTCTAACACCGTTCACCTGATTTGGATGAAAATACCCTCAAATTAAAGCTGACAGTCTGCAGTTAAAGCACATCTTGTTTGTTTCATTTCAAATCCATTGTGGTAGTGTATAGTGCCAAAAATGTTAGAATTGTGTTGATGTCCCAATATTTATGGACCTGATTGTATGTTGCCGCTGCATCCAGGTAAACATATACCAGTGAGGAGAATCACAGTGGCAGCACTTGAATAGCAGGTAATCAACAGATGAGTAAACATCTCCCCTAGGGCAAATTTTTCAAAAACCATTAAAGCCCCTTTATGATAGTATCGCCTTAAGTTTGATGTTTGTCATACTACAACTTAAAGATGACACACCACCAAGTTGCCTCTTTCCTTTTGACGAACATCCTTGAAACAATCTTTTTTCCATCTATCTGTATTTGTCCTACGTCTCCATCTATATTAATAAAAGATATATTGACTGAGAGTTTATTGTTTTCCCTCACACTGGGCTATGCTGCTTGTACTCTGTAACTGCACACTTGACCCAGGTGTCATTGTTTTACAACTATAAAAGCATTTTGTAAGGAATACATTTATAGCTATTTGTAACCTCTTCAGAACCACTCAAAACAAGCAACGGTTTCAGAAAACTGATATTTGACCTTTAGGGAAAAAAATCTACCTTGAGATTTCAAGTCTGAAAACATTCTTTCAAAAACTCATTAAGAGTCAGTCGAAACTCTTTTGGACTTTGATCTTAAGCCTTATAATCTTGAAACTATTTAAAGGCATAGTCAGGGAAAGAGGAAGACCATAGGGGCTTTAATATCACCATCTCTGACTTCTAATGCGTATTTTCTTTCATCTCAGCAAGTGATAAAAAAAATTCCTGCATGACACGGAGAGGATTGCAGGTTAAGTGTTATTTTTTAATAAGTCTGTGGAGCTGTTTATTTGATACTTTGCCCATTCTGAGGATTACTTAGATTTTGGGTTATCCAGTGAGCTGTGCGGCCTCCTGATAGCATAACAAGCACAGCGCCATATTGTGTGCATGGGCTGTGCTTGGTATTGCAGACCAGGCCTGTTCACTTGAATGGGACTGAGCTGCACAAAGGCAATGAGACAGATGAACATGATATCACTGGCCTAGAAATAGGCAGCAGTGCTCACTGGAGTGCCGCAGTATCTTCAAACAGCTTATGGGTGGGAGTGCCAGGAGTCAGACCCCCACTGATCAGATGTTGATGACAAATCCTGAGGATAGGTTTTCAATATTTTGCCACCAGCAAATCATAAAATGGCTCAGCATTGTGAAAATAAATGCAAAAAAGCCATACTCTTGCCTTCTGTTCTCTATATCTTGCTGCAGCAATGACATCCTGACAAAAAAACATAGGACAACTGCAACCAATCACTGGCCACAGTGGTGACCTACTGCAGCAAGTGATTGTCTGAAACACCTGCATGTCCCTGTGTTGGGACCTTATCTTTGACGAAGAAGACGACAAACAGGCTTAAAACTGTAGTGGTCGGATATTACTGACATCTCACTTCTTCTGGAATGGGGGTGGGGGGTTGTGAAATCCATTCTAGTGATCTTCGATGTCTTGTAATTAGGTGATAAATGATTTTCATGGGAGTCAAAGTGATCAAATTAAGACTTAGCCTCTATAAATATGAATTTTTACCTATTAATAATAGTTAATTAGAAAACCTATGATAACATTTTATATAATATTACTTTATAATACAGTATATTATAATATTTTCTATGTCAATTATTGTCACTTTTATAAACTGTATCATTCCAAATCAGAACGTTTTAGGTCTGTCTTCTGATAAATGATGTTTGCAGAACACCCGAATAATTTACTGTGCAAAAAAAATTAGACAAGACATCTATGTCGTTTGATATATGTGGTGTGTCCTTACTGTGCTACATCCAAAGCCGCCCTGTTCAATGTAAATGGTACAAATTCCACTAAGAATCAAAATTGTAAAAAGCACAAAATAGGCATTTATCCAAAAAGAGTATCACTTTGATTAAATTGATGTTTGGGCAATTGCTCAGTTGCTGCAGCTGGATCAGCAGTCTTTTTGCCAAGTAATGGGATAATATGTAGATGGATTTGCAAATGCTTCTTTCTTTATACAATTTCTATAATTGGGTCATCAGGTAAGACATCAGTAGGAAAGCATTTAAATCAGCGTTTAGGGAAGGTATGCATACATTATCACAACACTTTTAGCTCTTGATAAGAACAATACCTCTTAAGATTGCTCAGTTAGGACTTGGGCCTATTGCACACGACCATATGGCTTTTTCAGTGTTTTGCGGTCAGCAAAAAACGGATCTGCAAAAAATACGGATGACATCCGTGTGCATTCCATTTTTTGCGGAACGGAAAATATGGCCCCTAATAGATCAGTACTATCCTTGTCCGTTATGTGGACAATATTAGGACATGTTCTATCCTTGAACGGAATGGAAAAATGGAAATACGGAAACGGAATGCATACGGAGTACATTCCGTTTTTTTGTGGACCCATTTAAATGAATGGTTCCGTATACGAAACACAAAAAACAGAACAGAAAAAAAAAAGCCATATAAACTGTATGAATTAGCTTCCCAGCAGCCTTTTGTCATGTTTCTGTGACAAGGTCATTGCATGTGTTTTTTATGATAAATCTTACATAGGACGAGTAATACTGCTCTCTTAGCTGTTGTATATGATTCTAAGCAGAAACATATCACAATGTCTATCAACAATAATAGGTAAATCAAATAAATGTCCAGTATATATTAAAGGGGTTCCCTGGGATTTACATATTGATGACTTATCCTCAGGATAGGTCATCAATATGAGATTGGCAGGGGTACAACTCCCAACATTCTTGCTGATCAGCTGTTTAAAGAGGCAAGCCATGGCACTTTTTCAAAAAGCGGTGCACCACTAAATTTATCACGTGAGTCATACAGGGAACATGTTTTGTTCCCTCTAAATGCAGCATGGTTGCTATGTTCCTGCCATTGTTGCTATCTACCTTGCTCAGTTGGAGTTGGCATGGAGACTTGATGCACTTTGGCAACTGATCGGCTGTGTGGCTACTCTCTCCCAGACCAAAGAGCTCTAACACAGAATGGCAATGCTTGACTTTTCACATATGAAGGAGGGGGAGTAGGAGCAATGATCTGCCTTCCTTTTGTTGGGAATGGGAGGATATTGATGAAGGACTACGTGGATGAGACAGATAGGAATCTGGTATGGGAACTAGACCGACACAAATGTGGAGGTATCAATAGTACCTGTCCTCATTGCTGTATTGCTGTGTCACCACTACTGTGAAAAAAATTGGCCCAGTGGTCTGTGACAGTCATGTACTGTTCCTGCCCATAGCAGCTGTTTCAGTTTTTTACGGCGGTGTATACCTTTCCGCACGGTGACTATTGTACAAAGTGGACTGCATTCTCTTCCATGTGACAATAAGACAAGGATGGCTTTTTTGGAGAAATAATTGTGGCTAGGTATCTTCCAGTGAGGCTGAGCGCATGGCATCAGTCTCCTAAATGCAGTAGAATCCTTTAAGTGGTACGTCACTGACTGTACCACCAACAACTTGGCCATGTAGGAGTTAAGCATGCACACCATTAGATTGCTAGGCACGTATAGTTGTTTCCTGTCCACACATTTTATTATTGATGGATGACAATGGATCAGAGTAGAAAGAGGAGAGGTATTCTGAGTGTCACGGGGCGCCAAAGGCACACTCTGTCTCCCATCAGCCTCAGACCTACTGCTTAGCTTCGGGAGCGAGGATCTGTGTTTGGCCTCGTTCCTAGGGCAGCTTTGCTAGCTGGGAGGCTCCCTGCTCCTAGGTCTGCCTTGAGCGCCGAGCTGATCACTCGGTGCTCGACGCTCACTGTCGGTCTGTCATGTGACGCTGGCCACATCACATGACCCTCCGACCCCACTATAAATACAGGCAGCTTGCTAGCCAAAGGTTGCCTGTTAATTCTAGGTTCCTGGCTATTTGTTGGACTACTGAATACTCACCTTATACTGTTCCCTGATGATCCTTTGCCTGCTCCTCCTGTACTGCGCATCCCTCCTGGTATTGTGACCTTGGCTCCCACCTGACTACTCTTTGCGGACTCCTCTGGTACTTCTCTACTCTCCTGGTATTTAACCACTGCTTCTCCTGACCATTATTTGCTTAACCCTTTGTACTGCGTAGCTCTCTTGGTTCTGACATGGTCCGTTCACGTTCCGTATTTTGTCTTGTTTGTCTTCCCTGCACATATCCTAAGTAAGGGACTGTCGTCCAGTTGTCTCCTGTCATCAGGACTCGTGAGGCAAGTAGGCAGGGCCAGGGGTGAGGGTGGAGCACAGTGGTCACTATCCTTCCCCCTGTGTGTGTGTGTACATGACCGTTACACTTAGTGGGAGAAGCATTAACTGATAATGACAATAACACTGTGCTGCATGTGGATGCGGCTTAGCTGCCAAAAAGGACCACATTTTGAGCCGGCGCCCACAGTATCACTGGCATCACCAGTTCCTAAGCTGACCATAATAGAAGCAGATCAGGCCAGGCAGTTTTTTGGCAGTTCTGGCAGTATGTTGACTCTGCTTTTTATTGCTGCAGTCAATGCAACAAACCTCCTCTTCTTATGTCACCTCCTCCTTAGCACTCCAATCTGGCTCTCTTTTTCAACACAATCATGGTCATCCTCATCCTCAGTCTTAACACTTTTCAATTTTTCTGACATTTTGTTATGAAAAGTCACAAGTCTGGTACACAGATTTTTAAGCAATGTTAGCAAAATTGCAAGTGATTTTTTTTCTGTACCGCAATTTAAAAACAGAGGTGCAATTAAATGTCCCTCCACTTATACAAACACACTGCACACTGGCATTGACAATTTACAATAGAATTGATAATAATAATAATAGCAATAGTATTTGAGGTAAAACACTTTCACAAATATATAGTAAGGCAGTTTTTGGAGAAAAATACATTCAATAAAACGGGTATATAATGTAGTTTTTGCATTAAAATGCTTTTGCTGTAATCACATTGTATCTTAATTAACACAACACATTCACTAACTCCGGTGTAGAAATGCAGTTTTGCAGTAAAACCTGTTAAATAACACTGTTATAGCAGTTTTTGCAGTAAAATGTGATCAATGAGCTGAGTATAGTAATACAGTTTTTGTAGTAAAATGCCTCTGTGTAACTAAACAGTATCTTGAAGTAATACAAAAACTACACTAGCATGGGTAGAGATGGCCTTGCGGTTCGCCTGGTGGTCGTTTTGCGGCGAATTTTGCTTGTTCGCGGTTCGCCGAATGGGCGAACTTATGGCAATGTCCGCCAGCGCCATATTCTTTTACTTTGTGAAGAACTTTGACCCATGACACATCCATTAGGGGGTACAGGACAGCCAATTGAGACGTTTCAGCACATGAACATACCCCTTACCTTATAAATAAACCCAATCTGGCCGCTATGTTACATTCAGTCTTTTGCCAGTGTAGGGAGAGGTTGCTGTGTGGAGCAGGGACAGATTGTTAGGGACACCAAACCCAAGCTAATAGGGCCACAAAAGTCTTTTTAAGGACTGGTATAGGTGTGCTATCGATAGGTGTGACATACTGAGGGGTGTAATATACTTATAATATACTTAATAACATATAAAGTATATTATAGTGCACTTGTATTGTGCAGCAGTTGTGTGTGGTTCTGCTGCGATACTGCAGCTATACAGAGTGCCAAACACTATTGTAACAACTAATTGCAACTGGTGTGCTATACCAGTTGCCCCAAAAAGTCTGATTGAAGCAGGGGTGTAATATACCAATAATATACTTTATATATAGTGCATTTAGGTAGCGCAGCATTTGTTTGCGGTTTTGCTGCATTACCGCAGCTACACAGAGTTCCAAACGCTATTGGAACAAATAATTTCTACTGGTGTGATATACCAGTTGCCCCCCCCAAAAAAACGGATAGAAGCAGGGGTGTTATATACAAATAATATACTTTCTATATAGTGTATTTGGGTAGTGCAGCATTTGTTTGCGGTTTTGATGCGTTACCACAGCTACACAGAATGACAAATGCTATTGGAACAAATAATTTCAACTGGTGTGATACCAGTTGCCCCCCCAAAAAAATTGATTGATTGAAGCAGGGGTGTGATATACCAATTATATACTTTCTATATAGTGCATTTAGGTAGTGCAGCATTTGTTTGCAGTTTTGCTGCTTTACTGCAGAGTGAGAAATGCTATTGGAACAAATAATTTCTACTGGTGTGATATATCAGTTGCCCCCAAAAAACTGATTGAATCAGGGGTGTTATATATCAATAATATACTTTCTATATAGTGCATTTAGGTAGTGCATTTGTTTGAGGTTTTGCTGCGTCACCGCAGCTACACAGAGTGACAAACAACATTGAAACAAATAATTTCTAATGGTGTGATATACCAGTTGCCCCCCAAAAAAAGTGATTGAGGCAGGGATGCGATATACCGTCTTCCACAAATATTGCTTTTCTATAGGGACTTTTGTCACAGGGTAATTTTGAAAATGACAGGCAGAGGAAGAGGCAGGCCATTCCAAAGGGGTGGTAAGAGTCAGGCCGGAGCCTAAGTGGTAAGTTGCAAAGGACGCACCAGACTTAGTTGAGTGGCTCACTCAGCCTTCCGCTTCTGCACCCTCCTCATCCTCTGTATCTGCACCCTCCTCACTCTCTGCACCCCCAAAGACACCACCACCACCACTATAGCCCCTCCACTATTTTACCATCAATTCCCAGATCTTACCGATGCGCAGCCATTTTTGGCATCGGATGAGAAAGAGGAGGTAGCGACGGCCGCCCCCCAGCGGTCTGACGACAGTACCCAGATCAGCCTAAGGAGGGTGGTCCCCACTGTTGCTGCCTACTCCGAGAGCTCTAACGTCAGTGGTGGTGAAGGTGAGGAAGATGACGTGTCGATGGACGTCATGTGGGTGCCCACAAGTGAGGAAGAGGAGGGGAGTTCAGAGGGAGAGACAAAGCAGCAGATAGGGAGGAGAAGGATGAGAAGCAGGCAGAACTCGCAGTGCAGAGGAGGCAAAAAGCAGACTGAAAATGTATCTGAAGGGAGCCATCCACCATGCATGGTCTCATCTTGTGCTCCCAGGACACTGGCACACGGCACCGCAGTGTCCGCTGCTGACAATAGTGTTGCCATCTGCAGCCTGTGCTGTCGACGCATAACTCGCGGTAAGCCCAACACTCACCTAGGGACGACCGCCTTAAGAAGGCACCTGGCCTCCCATTACCGAGCCCAGTGGGAGCAACACCGTCAGAATCCACAAAGCCACACTCCCAGTGCTCCACGTCCTGCCTCTTCTCCTTCTCCTCTCTCCTCCCATTTGTCCTCCACTCCACCTTCCACGTGCCGTCATCGCATTCATCTGGAAAAAGGCAGGCTTCTGTGGCTCAAATGATGAGCGAAAAAAGATGATGACACTGGATAACCATCTTGCCCAACAGCTGACCACTGGCTTGTCGGAACTGCTAGCCTGCCAACTACTGCCATATAAACTGGTGGACTCAGAGGCCTTTAGAAAATGTGTGGCCATTGTCACACCACAATAGAAGGTCCCCGGAAGGAAATATTTCTCCCAGAAGGGCATCCCGGAGCTATATGGCCACGTTCAGCGGCAATTGAATGTACAAACCGGATTCCCAAAAAGTTGGGACACTATACAAATCATGAATAAATACTGAATGCAATGATGTGGAGGTGCCAACTTCTAATATTTTATTCAGAAAAGAACATAAATCACGGAACAAAAGTTTAAACTGAGAAAATGTACCATTTTAAGGGAAAAATATGTTGAATCAGAATTTCATGGTGTCAGCAAATCCCCAAAAAGTTGGGACAAGGCCATTTTCACCACTGTGTGGCATCTCCCCTTCTTCTTACAACACTCAACAGACGTCTGGGGACCGAGGAGACCAGTTTCTCAAGTTTAAAATAGGAATGCTCTCCCATTCTTGTCTAATACAGGCCTCTAACTGTTCAATCGTCTTGGGCCTTCTTTGTTGCACCTTCCTCTTTATGATGCGCCAAATATTCTCTATAGGTGAAAGATCTGGACTGCAGACTGGCCATTTCAGTACCCGGATCCTTCTCCTACGCAGCCATGATGTTGTGATTGATGCAGAATGTGGTCTGGCATTATCTTGATGAAAAATGCAGGGTCTTCTCTGAAAGAGATGACGTTTGGATGGGAGCATATGTTGTTCTAGAACCTGAATATATTTTTCTGCATTGATGGTGCCTTTCCAGACATGCAAGATGCCCATGCCACACGCACTCATGCAACCCCATACCATCAGAGATGCAGGCTTCTGAACTTAGCGTTGATAACAACTTGGGTTGTCCTTGTTCTCTTTGGTCCGTATGACATGGCGTCCCAGATTTCCCCAAAAAACTTCAAATCGTGACTCGTCTGACCACAGAACAGTCTTCCATTTTGCCACACTCCATTTTAAATGATCCCTGGCCCATTGAAAAAGCCTGAGCTTGTGGATCTTGCTTAGAAATGGCTTCTTCTTTGCACTGTAGAGTTTCAGCTGGCAACGGCGGATGGCACGGTGGATTGTGTTCACTGACAATGGTTTCTGGAAGTATTCCTGAGCCCATTCTGTGATTTCCTTTGCAGTAGCATTCCTGTTTGTGGTGCAGTGTCGTTTAAGGGCCAGGAGATCACGGGCATCCAGTATGGTTTTATGGCTTTGACCCTTACGCACAGAGATTGTTCCAGATTCTCTGAATCTTCGGATGATGTTATGCAGAGTTGATGATGATAGATGCAAAGTCTTTGCAATTTTTCGCTGGGTAACACCTTTCTGTTATTGCTCCACTATCTTTCTGCGCAACATTGTGGGAATTGGTGATCCTCTACCCATCTTGGCTTCTGAGAGACACTGCAACTCTGAGAAGCTCTTTTTATACCCAATCATGTTGCCAATTGACCTAATTAGTGTTAATTGGTCTTCCAGCTCTTCGTTATGCTCAAATTTACTTTTTCCAGCCTCTTATTGCTACTTGTCCCAACTTTTTGGGGATTTGTTGACACAGTGAAATTTTGAATCAACGTATTTTTCCTTTAAAATGATACATTTACTCGGATTAAACGTTTGATCTGTCATTGCACACGTCCTGAACTTAGTCGTGCAGTGATTCGTTGCCAAATACCCCGGATACAGGATGTCTTGTGGCAGGCCAGGAAAATCTCTACCCATTTTAGAAGATCTTACACAGCCATGGCTTGCCTTGCTGATGTTCAGCGGCAACATCACTTGCCCGTAAAGATGTCTGATATGTTACTGCCCGATGCACTGGAACTCAACCTTGTATATGCTTGATAGGCTTCTCCAGCAGAAACGCGCCATTAACGACTACCTGTACAAACTCTGCGGCAGGACAGGTTCTGGGGAGCTTGTTTTTTTTCACCGTGTCAGTGACTTTTCATGCGCGACACATGCACACTTTTGCAGCCATTTGATGAGATCACCAAACTGGTCAGTCTCAGCCAGGGCACCATCAGTGACATCGTACCTTATGCCTTCTTTCTGGAGCGTGCATTGCGTCGTGTCATTGATCAAGCCGTCGAGGAGCAGGAAGATGAGGAAGTCGCAATGCTGAATAAATTCCCAAGGGGGACTACTCCATCTTAAAACAAGTCAGCAGGAGTCTGAAGAGGAGTCAGAGGAGGATGGTGCCTGGGAAGAGGAGGAGGAGCAAGAAAAGCAAGCTTTAAACTTTTCTGGGATCCCAGGTGTCAGTGGATGGGGGTAGGAGACCAAGGACTACATTCTCCTAGGCGATGAGCAGGAGCTAGGCCACTCCACCGCTTACAATTTAGTGCAAATGGGGGCCTTCATGCACCAGTGTTTGCGGAGGGACTCCCGTATAAAAAGCATAAAGGGAAAGGACCAGTACTGGGTGGCAACGTAATTTGGACCCCCGGTACAAATACAAAATGGCGGACATGTTACCATAATCACAGAGGGCTGTCAGAATGCAGCATTTCCAGGCCTTTCTGCAAGAGATGCTGCATTCTGCTGTTGCGTGCGCAGGCAGAGTAATTTCCACCCACACAGAAACAGTTGTGAGTACCAATCCTACAGTGCATGCAAGAAGAGGGTGGTTTGAAGATGTGTTCACTTCGGATATCAGATCATCTTGCAGCCAATCCATCGACAGCTGCCCTCCGGATCCAGCCTCAGGGAATGCCTAGACTTACAGGTGTCCAACTACATTGGGTTAACGGCCGATGTGGACGCTCTGAGAAGCGAGGAACCCCTGGACTACTGGATGTGCAGGCTTGACCTGTGGCCAGAGCTGGCACAATTTTCCATGGAACTCTTGGCTTGCCCCTCATCCAGTGTCCTGTCCGAAAGGACGTTCAGCGCAGCAGGGGGGATAATGACCAATAAGCGCACTCGCCTAGCTCATGACAGTGTGGACTACCTCACATTTCTAAAAATGAATAAGGCATGGATCTGGGAGGAAATTCAACACCTGTGACAACCACGTTTAATTGAATTTCCTCATGACAGCCCACAAATATTCGCCGCCACCCAGAACAAATAATGGTCCCTGTCTTAGCCAAATATAGCGGAATAAAAGGCCTTTTCTGTCTGGTGAATGCCTAATGTTTGGGACCTCAGAGGAATTCAACACCTGTGACGACCATGTGTTATCGAATTTCAAAAATTATCATTTTTTTTTTATGAGGGGGGATTTCGTTAGCCATGTATTTAATCCAATTTTAGATTTTTTGTTATTTTAAACATATGTATTTGACATCTATTTGCAGTGACCTGCAGTAAAATTGATATCTACTGATCATCTAATATACATCTAGCCACATGTTCTTTTCTCTCCGGTGAATGCCTAATGTTTGGGGCATGTACTACACTGGCCTGCAGTAAAATTAAAATGGAATGGCCATCTAATATACCTCCAGCCACATAATCACTTGATCATTTATGTACGGTGAATGCATAATTTTTGGGGCCTATAATCTAACTGGCCAACAGTAAAATTATTTTCTTCTTCGTCCTACAGGAGCAAAGAAGGGATATTTTCGTCCCAGTATTTCAATCTAGGACCACCCACCTAGACATAATCCAATAATTAATCAATTAATCAGATTGAACACACCTTAGACACCCCTATATAAAGGGCCAATGTACTGCAGCAATTCGTGTTTTTTTCAGTCCTTCACTCCAGAAGGTGTCTACCTCACCTTGCTACCCACCTAGGAACGGACTGTGGGCCTTGCATTGTTCAGGCTCCATATTATTTGGCTAGTGTGTTCCTAGTTCACACTGCCTGAATAAAGTATTTAAAAGAAAATAATAAAGTGTTTATTAGTATCTGGTTAAAACGGGAAAATACTGTACATCACTTTCGTGAATTTCAGGCTCCAGACTGAAGTAATGTAGTTCAGGAAAATAATAGACCCACTACACAACATGCAGTCTGGACTAGGTCCTAATCCTGCTGGCACGTTTGTGCTAGTATTTGCTGGAGAAGGAATCAGGACACGGTTCTTATATTTGAACGCAGGTGTGATCATTTGCAGTCCTACCTAGCATTAAGCAGCAGAGCAGCTGATAGTAAATCAGAGGCTGGAAGCCCTGTTATGAGTGGAATCAATGTTATCTTCCAATCTCATAGAGTATTAGTATGTGAAATACATCACACACCCTGTCAGGGCATTCCAGCATAAAGCATCCACACAGTATTGAGTAATTCTATAGATGCTCACTCAGCTGCCTGCATCTGCCTACCCATTCATGCAAGACAGCACTGAGTCTAAGTATCGGACCGCATTCACACTACCAGGTCAGCTGGTGCACTGCCTGACACTTAGTATGCACCCTGCCTATAGAGCAGGGTCCCAAATGGAGATCACCGGCTCAACGCGTTTCAACTTGACATGGTCTTCCCCGTGTCATCAGGAGCAAAAGTTTCTCACAAAGGTAAGCCTGTAGAGGAAAAAGTGCCCCACACTTTTGCGTGTCAAGGCTCCGGCGCTATGGCGGCCGTACGCGGGCTCACTAGCGCCGAAATGATATCAGACAAGCCCTGCCTATGGGGAAGGTGTATACTGGTACTCCCGCGAATCATGGTAAGGAGCATCCGCTCCTTGACCCGCCGAGTACCCTGGTGAATACATACACCTCCTCATGATTGCACAAGATGCGCTACTGTATTGGGGGAACCAAAAGTTGCGGCTCATGTATCGTCCAATCGCCTCGTTCCAATGCGGGTATAATGGAGAACCTGTACAGGTAACAGATCAGTATCCATCTACATCAAATCTAGAACCATTAAATAACGAACACACACCAGACCTACAACAGTGTGTCACCTACCTTCCCTGCGTGTCAATCTCCATACCTGTTCTTTGCAATTAAATATCAATCACAGTGAAGAGGGTGGAGAAATCAAGGGAGACAAGCAGGAGGGGGACATCATCATATTGCTGTATATGCCTGTACTTAGTTAACACAAGTGGAGAAAACCACAGTTATGTCATACATTCAATTGGATTAGATGAAGCAAGCATATGAAATAGCTTCATTCAAACCTCTCGGATGGATAGTTTGCAGCTTGAAGATCCACATTGCTTCTTTCCGGAGTAGCAATGTGTCAATATCTCCGCCGCGTATGGATCTGTTACTGAATATAATCCCTTGAACCCGCAAAACATCGGGATTACCGTCATGTGCTTCACGTACATTATGTGTCCCGTAAATTGCGGATATCTGATAGGTGTTCACCTATTCTCCTCCTAAGTTCGCGTTTGGTCTTACCTACATACTGTAGGCCGCATTTACAGGTAATCAGGTACACTAAACCCACTGAGGTACATCTAATGAAGGAACGGATATTATATCTCTCCCAAAGTCGAAAAACTGGTGAAGGAGTCTCCTTTCATGATGTGCTTGCATATAATACAGGAACCACAGGGGAAGGTGCCTTTCACTGTATTTTTGAGCCATGTACCAGGCGTAGGACGTGAGTAGAGGCTGTGCACCAATCGATCGCGTAAATTAGAGCCCCCTCGATACGTGATAGATGGACGATCAGATATAGATGACCCAATGTCTGGATCAGACTGGAGAATAGACCAATGATTCTGCAGAATCTCACGGACCTGTCGATGGGCCTTATCAAAAGTAGCTAAAATCCGAAGAGTGGAATCAATATTGGTCCTACTTTTTGGGACCAATAGTTCGCTCCGATTCGCATTCATGGCATGATGGTATGCCTTTTTCAGAGGCTGCCAATGCCCGAGACAATGGCAAGGACAGGGAACTTAGGTAGTAAATATTCATACTCTGCCTTGCTAATGAGTCTCTCCTCATATGCCTCACCCAGCAGTGTCATGAGGTGGGCTCTATACACAGAATTAGGATCAGTGCCAAGAACAGTATAGGTCTTTTTATCCTCCAAGAGTTTGAGGCACATCATGCGATATTTATCATGATCCACAATATTGCCGCCCTTGTCTGAGGGCTTAATGACAATATTGGTGTCACACTTTATCTCCTCCAATGCAACCCTTTCTTCGTGGTTCATAATGTCGTGCCCCATGGATCCTCCATCAAGTTTCTGGAGGTCACGGGTTACCACATTTAGAAAGGTATCGATTGGGGTGTTATCATTTAGTGGTGGAAACATTTTTGATGGATTCTTGGGATTAATGTCGAGGATCTTCAGGATGTACACCTTCTGGTGGGTCTATCTGAGGAAGGTGATAGAAACATAGGTGATGGCCCGTATACGGATTTAAAGAATCAATCAAAAATGTTTCCACCACTAAATGATAACACCCCAATCAATACCTTTCTAAATGTGGTAACCCGTGACCTCCAGAAACTTGTTTGAGGATCCATGGGGCACGACAATATGAACCACGAAGAAAGGGTTGCATTGGAGGAGTTAGAGTGTGACACCAATATTGTCATTAAAGGGAACCTGTCACCGGGATTTTGTGAATAGAGCTGAGGACATGGGTTGCTAGATGGCCGCTAGCACATCCGCAATACAAAGTCCCCATAGCTCTGTGTGCTTTTATTGTGTAAAAAAACCCGATTTGATTCATATGCAAATTAACATGCGATGAGTCCTCTATGTGAGATGAGTCAGGGACAGGACTCATCTCAGGTTAATTTGCATATGTATCAATCCTTTTTTTTTACACAATAAAAGCACACAGAGCTATGGGGACTGGGTCTTTCGGATGTGCTAGCGGCCATCTAGCAGCCCATGTCCTCAGCTCTATACACAAAATCCCGGTGACAGGTTCCCTTTAAGCCCTCAGACAAGGGTGGCAATATTGTGGTCATGGATCAGGATAAATATCGCATGATGTTCCTCAGACTGTTGGAGGATAAAAAGACCTATACTGAATGAAGCTATTTCATATGCTTGCTTCATCTAATCCAATTGAATGTATGACATAACTGTGTTTTTCTCCACTTGTGTTAACTAAGTACAGGCATATACAGCAATATGATGATGTCCCCCTCCTGCTTGTCTCCCCTGATTTCTCCACCCTCTTCACTGTGGTTGGTATTTAATTGCAAAGAACAGGTATGGAGATTGACACGCAGGGAAGGTAGGTGACACACTGTTGTAGGTCTGGTGTGTGTTCGTTATTTAATGGTTTCTAGATTTGATGTAGATGGATACTGATCTGTTACCTGTACAGGTTCTCCATTATACCCACATTGGAACGAGGCGATTGGACGATACATGAGCCGCAACTTTCGGTTCCCCAATACAGTAGCGCATCTTGCGCAATCAGGTGTATGTATTCACCAGGGTACTCGGCGGGTCAAGGGGCGGATGTCAGATGACGCGCCTTACCATGATTCGCAGGAGTACCAGTACACACCTCCCCCATAGGCGGGGCTTGTCTGATATCATTTCGGCGCTTGTGCGCCCGCGTACGGCCGTCATAGCGCCGGAGCCTTGACACGCAAAAGTGTGGGGCACTTTTTCCTCTACAGGCTTACCTTTGTGAGAGACTTTCGCTCCTGATGACATGGGGAAGACCATGTCACGTTGAAACGCGTTGAGCCGGTGATCTCCATTTAGGCTCTATAGGCAGGGTGCATACTAAGTGTCAGGCAGCGCACCAGCTGACCTGGTAGTGTGAATGCGGTCCGATACTTAGACCCAGTGCTGTCTTGCATCAATGTGTAGGCAGATGCAGGCAGCTGAGTGAGCATCTATAGAATTATTCAATACTGTGTGGATGCTTTATGCTGGAATGGACTGACAGGGTGTGTGATGTATTTCACATACTAATAGTCTATGAGATTGGAAGATAACATTGATTCCACTCGTAACAGGGCTTCCAGCCTCTGATTTACTATCAGCTGCTCTGTTGCTTAATGCTAGGTAGGACTGCAAATGAACGCACCTGCGCCGGGTTCAAATATAAGAACCGTGTCCTGATTCCTTCTCCAGCAAATATTAGCACAAACGTGCCAGCAGGATTAGGACCTAGTCCAGACTGCATGTTATGTAGTGGGTCTATTATTTTCCTGAACTACATTACTTCAGTCTGAAGCCTGAAATTCACAAAAGTGATGTACAGTATTTTCCCGTTTTAACCAGATACTAATAAACACTTTATTATTTTCTTTTAAATACGTTCTTCAGGCAGTGTGATATAAGTATGGATAGTGAACGTACTAATTAGTATCCTTATCGTGTGAGATAGTGTGTTCCTAGCTCAGACCTGGTATAGTGTATGGTGGCTATTTATTTGCCTGCCAGTGCGTTTGCCTGGTAATGCCTGTACCAGGTCGCTTGTCTACGTCCAGTGCGGTTGCTTGGCTGACTGGGTCCCGGTAAGCAAGTTGCCTTCAGTAGGTGCACGAACTGCCAGTTCTGTGTCTGGCTTATAAGTTTGCTTCCAGGCCATGTACACTTACTGGTAAGTGGTAAGCGCTGCCTCCATACTGTGTCTGCAAGCTCCGGTCATGCCACTTCCTCCCCCTTGAGCGCTGTTCCGATGCACTGGTGTACCATCTAGGGCGCTCATGTGCTCATAGCCTTATGCCTCTGCTCCGGTTTCATTCCGGCCCCCTTGCGCATGCGCACTCTGCTCCCTTCCTCCTCTGAAGGCAGGTTTCTTGTCCCGCCTTGGAGGGGGAGGGCACGCGGGCACGCGGGCATGGTTTTATTGGACTAGTTTCTGTGGCATACATAAAAAGCCTCAGTTGCCTGCAGCACATCGCTGATGTGCCAGGCTGCTGAGTCTGAGTTTGTGTAAGGTAGAAGTTTTTTCCTTAGACTCAAGAGGGGAGACCTCTACCATCCTCAGCTGAACAAGCTACATTTAACCGCCTGGTACCTGAGAGGGAAAGACTAAGAGAAAGAGGCTTATCCGATGAAGTCATAACCACTTTATTATCTTCCAGGAAGCAGTCCACAAATATTGTGCATAACAAGTTATGGAAGAGATTTTCATCATGGTTACAAGAAAAAGAATTGCAAATATCGGTCAATCCTATTCTGCAATTCTTGCAAGAGGGACACCAGAAGGGATTAAACCCTAATACTTTGAGGGTCCACATGACTGCAATTAATGCCTTGACAGATGGCCTGTATGCAAGAGATGCATTAATAGCCAGATTCTTCAAAGCCTTAAAGAAGTTGAGACCATTTGGTAGACCACCTGTACCCATCTGGGATTTGTCATTGGTTCTGAAAAGATTTACGGTCTCTCCCTTCAAACCCATATTTGATATAAATCTCAGTTGGTTATCCTGCAAGATAATTTTTCTCATTGCTATCACATGTGGTAAGAGACTAGGGGAGTTACAAGCATTATCCTCAAGTTACAAGCCCTATCTAAAGATTCTACCTAATGGTGTCCGAATTAGAACTGTACCATCTTTTATACCAAAGGTTGCTTACTCTAATAACAATAATAGAGAGTCGGTTCTGCCAGTCTTTTACCCGGAGCCAGAGTCTGAAGAAGAAAAGAGATTCCATACTCTGGATGTTCGTAGATCATTAATTTGCTATCTTGAGAGGGTAAAAGATTTTCGGAAAGATGGAAATGTATTTGTTTTATTCGCCAGCCCAAGAAAAGATATGAAGGCTTCAAAGGACACTTTGGGTCGATGGATAAAGACTGCGATCTCGAGGGCCTATGCGTTAGAAGGTAAAGAGACACTTATTCCCTTAAGAGCACATTCTACCAGAGCGACTTCAACGTCTTGGGCAGAGAGACAACAGGTTAAAGGGGTTGTCCAGGTTCAGAGCTGAACCTGGACATACCTCCATTTTCACCCAGGCAGCCCCCCTGACATGAGCATCGGAGCAGTTCATGCTCCGATGCTCTCCTTTGCCCAGCGCTAAATTGCACAGGGCAAAGGCATTTTTCTGAGTTCCGGTGACGTACCGGGGTTCTCTATGGGTCCGACAGGAACCCCGGTGACGTCACCGGCACTGATGGGCGGGATTTGGCTCTGCCCTAGCCAGTAAAACGGCTAGGGCAGAGCTAAAGCCCGCCCCTCAGAGCCGGTGACGTCACCGAACACACCGCTGGGTGGAAGTTACCGCCCGGCAGTGTGTTATTAAAAACAAAAGAGCCTGTGCCCTGCGCGATCTAGCGCAGGGCACTGGAGCGCATCGGAGCATGAGATGCTCCGATGCTAGGCTCAGGGGGGCTGCCGGGGTGAAAATAAGGGTATGTCCGGGTTCAGCTCTGAACCCGGACAACCCCTTTAATCTTCTGGACATCTGCAATGCAGCTTCTTGGACATCATCTTCAACGTTTGTTCGGCATTATAGGCTCGACACGCAAACCAGGGACTCAGCCTTCAGCACAGCAGTATTGTCAGCAGTAAAAGAGAGTTATCCGCCCCTTTGATTCCTATGTAGATCCCTTCTGTGCTGCTGTAAGACGAAGAAGAAAGTGGGAATTTTTACTTACGTAATTATACTTTCTTCGAGTCCGAAGGCAGCACACTAACCCTCCCAATGAATTTTTTTACTTGAGTTTTAGACTATGTTATTACACGAATTGCTGCAGTACGCTGGTCCCTCATATAGGGGTGTCTAAGGTGTGTTCAATCTGATTAATTAATTGATTAATTAGTAGATTATTTCTAGGTGGTGGTCCTAGATTGGAGTACTTGGACGGAAATATCCCTTCTGTGCTGCCTTCGGACTCAAAGAAAGTAAAAATTCCCACTATATGGTGACCGTCTAATGTACCTCCAGCCACATTATCAATTATTTTCTGTCCGGTGAATGCTTAATGTTTGGGACCTTGGAGGAATTCAACACCTGTTGGCGACGACCACGTTTTATCGAATTTCAAATATTAACATTTGTTTTTTTTTCAAGAGGGGGGATTTCGTTAGCCATGTTTTTAATCAAATTTTATATTTTTTTCTTTTGAATATATGTATTTGACATCTATTTGTACTGGCCTGCAGTAAAATTGATATCCAATGATCGTCTAATATACCTCCAGCCACATAATCATTTCATGTCATGTGAATGTCTAATTTTTGGTGCCTGTTCTCCTGTGGCCTAAAATAAAAAAATTATTGGCTCTAGGAGGCCACATTTTGACAGTTTCCCTTTAATACCCATAAAAATGGCTCTTGATTAAAATGCATATTTTTTGGGAGGATGTTAGCCATTGACCCCCCTATGGTATGTCACTGTCCATGTTGTGGGACGATTTGTGCACTTCTTGTAAGTATTTGGTGGCTGCAATAATGACCTGAAGGTTTTTCAGGTTCTCCAACCATTAAAGTGAAAGGTGCCCGTTGCAAATTTGCGGTTCGAACATTTGATCGTCCTGGCCGATGTTCGTCCATCACTACTCTTCAAAGCTTTGAGATACTGTCACCACCAGACATCTGAGAAGCTCTGACAGATGCCTTTCAGAACCTCCCCCTTGAGCTTCCTTTGTTTTGCTTTCAGTTCCTCATCTCGTTAGCCTCTCTCAGCTGTCATGTAGTTGTACTGATTGCATCCCTTTAAATCCCTTCCCAGACTGCTTCACTTTGCGGTTTATATTTCTTCCTGGAGTGTGTGTGCATGCTGATCCTACTTCCTAGTCTTCTACAAGATAAGTGTTGTGCATTCTTTTGTGTTTCTCTGTTTGCTGGATCCCAGGTGACCCTGACTCCCTCAGTATCTAGTGTAGGGAGCCGGTGGTCGTGTCCCCTCACTATTATAGGGTGTTCAGGTGTTATACAGTAGAGGTACGAGGGTATGCGATCATCTACCATTGGGATTATCGCATAGGCTGAGCAGTAAGGGAGAGAGCCAGGTCTGATGCAGGGGTCTCCCTTTTGTTCCTTAGTTTTGGATCCAGTGAGTCGTATATTCATTTTGTGTTGTCTTGTTACCTGTACACCTTCCGTGACAGATACATTTGGTACCTGCTAATTGCTTAATTATTTGGTTACAATCTGACAAAGTTCTAGCAGGTTTTGCTTTGCAAAGCTTACCTATTGCACTTATCGTTTTGTAAATTTTCAACAGTGATCTCATATGACAATTCTTTTTCTGATGGAAATCACGTTAGTAATTTGTAGAGTTAAGCGGACACCTGGATGTTCGGGTTCGACGGGTTCGGCTGAACTTCATAAAAAAGTTCGAGTTCGGGACGAGAACTTGACCCCAAACCCGAACCCCATTGAAGTCAATGGGGACCCGAAATTTGGAGCACTAAAATGGCTCTAAAAAAGTCATGGAAAGGGCTAGAGAGCTGCAAATGGTATAAAAATGTGGTTAAGAGCATGACAAGTGCTCTGAAAACAAATGTGGATAGGAAAATTACTTCAAATAACATAAAATACGTAAAAATAAAAAGCGGCGGTGGAGGAGGAGGTAGCCAACACTGGTTTTTGGTTTTAATTTTTATTATTTATTTTTTTTCGTTTAAATTAGGGTACACCCCAAAACATTAGGAAATATAACCTGTGATAACCCCCTCCAGCCATGCTAAACAATCGTTCAGGCAATACAATGGCTGCAGGGCAGGCCAGCACCTCCAAGGCATAAAGGGCAAGCTCAGTCCATGTGCCCAATTTGGAGACCCAAAAGTTGAAGGGGGCAGACCCATCAGTCAGTACGTATAGGCGTGTGCACAAATACTGCTCCACCATGTTGCACGTCCCCGTGATGTCCACGATACAATTGGATATCTGCTCTATCAACTTTTGATGTTCTTTTCTGCGCCCACCATGTTGATCACAGTTAGCAGCGAATCAGGGTTCCACGCCGTACAGGGAGAGGGAGAAAGGGATACCACATCCAAGGGAGGTAAATGTATGAAATTAAATGTGATCGAGCAGAAATGTGAGACAAATTATTGAAGCCGAAGCTTCCAAGTAAAAAAGGGGGCGCTCGGCAATTACCCACTCCTAAATCGGGGAGGTTGTGACAATAAATAACAATACAGGACTCTTAAGATGCCCTATTATTGGAATAAATTATAAGGAATGTCACTGGGGTATTTTGGATTTAGAAACGTTAGACAGGAGAGGCCCTGCTGCCGATTTGTTGACTCTAGATAACTTCTGCCTGATCGCACGTCCCCGTGACGTCCACGATTCATTTGGATATCTTCTCTATCAACTTTCGATGTTCTTTTCTGCACCTACCATGTTGATCCCGGTAAACGGCCAATTAGGGATCCACACCAGAGAGGGAGCATGAGAAAGAGATACCACATCCAAGGGAGGTCAATGGCTCCAATGTGATCGAGCGGAAATGTGGGACAAGTTGTTAAAGTTGAAGCATCGAATGAAAGGAGGGGGCGCGCGTCAATTAAAGACAAATTTTTTAAATTTTATTCCTTGTCACCTATGCAGAGCAGGGGTTTTTTATTGCCAAAAATGGGTTAATGTCACCCACCAATGGAACAGACGATTTTAAAAAATTTCGGTCCCTGTCACCTATGCAGAGCAGGGGTTTATTCACGGCAAAAATGGCAAAATGGCACCCAAGAATGTAACAGACGAATTAGTGAAATGTATTTCCTTGTCCACTAGGTAGAGCAGGGGTATATCACAGCCCAAATTGGTGAATTTCACCCGACAATGTAACAGACAAATTAGTGAAATGTATTAACCTGTCTACTAGGTAGAGCAGGGGTTTACACAGCCATAAATTTGTGAATTTCACCCGACAATATAACAGACGAACTAGTGAAATGTATTTCCTTGTACACTAGGTAGAGCAGGGGTATATCACAGCCCAAATTGGTGAATTTCACCTGACAATGTAACAGAAAATTAGTGAAATTTATTAACCTGTCCATTAGGTAGAGCAGGGGTATATCACAGCCAAAATTTGGCGAATGTCACCCAACTATGTAACAGAAAAATTAGTGAAATTTATTAACCTGTCTACTAGGTAGAGCAGGGGTATATCACAGCCAAAAATTGGTGAATGTCACCCTACTATGTAACAGAAAAATTAGTGAAATGTATTAACCTGTTAACTAGGTAGAGCAGTGGTATATCACAGCCAAAAATTGGTGAATGTCACCCAACTATGTAACACAAAAATTTGTGAAATTTATTAAGCTGTCCATTAGGTAGAGCAGGGGTATATCACAGCCAACAATTAATGAATTTAACTCAAAAATGTCACAGACAAATTAGTGAAATTTGTTTACCTGTCTACTAGGTAGAGAAGGGGTATATCACAGCCAATAATTGGTGAATTTCACCCAAGAATGTAACAGACAAATTATTGAAATGACATAAGATAAAATACGTACAAATTAAAAAAATAATCCTCATGTATGAGGTGGAGGTCAATATGAGGAGTAGGAGGTTGAGGAGGTTATGGACGCAGCGGTGTAGGTGGAAGCGGCGGTGGAGGAGTATGAGGTAGCCAGCACTGGTTTTAATTTTTAATTTTATTTATTAATATTTTTAGTTATTAGGGTACACTCCAAAAGAGTGGGAAAGAGCAAAAATACAACAATGAGCAATTGCGCTGTATTATAACAATGGCTGGGTAAGGCCGGTATACATGTCTATTCTGCACAAGGAACAGACAAGTTCTGTGGGATCTATGCCTGGTTCATTTTAATGAACGTGAGCTTGTTCACATTGGCTGTGGACAGGCGGCTGCGCTTGTCTGTGATAACGCCCCCTGCCGTGCTAAACACATGTTCAGACAATACACTGGCTGCAGGGCAGGCCAGCACCTCTAAGGCGTAAAGGGCAAGCTCAGGTCATGTGCCCAATTTGGAGACCCAGAAGTTGAAGGGGCAGACCCGTCATTTAGTACATGTAGGCGTGTGCACATATACTGCTCCACCATGTTGCTGAAATGCTGCCTCCTGCTAAGACGTTCCTTATCAGCTGGTGGTGCTGGTTGTTGTGGCGTGCTGACAAAGCTTTTCCACATTTTGGCCATGCTAACCCTGTCTTCTGAGGTGATGGTGGTGCCCCAGCTGCATTGGCGACCTCTTCATCCTCTTCTGCCTTCACCTTGTGCTAACACTGTGCCCCGTGGTCAGATGGGAATGCCACCAGCAGCGCGTCTACCAGCGTGCGCTTGTACTCGTGCATCTTGCAATCACGCTCCAGTGACGGAATTAAAGATGGTGCGTTGTCCTTGTAACAGGGATCAAGCAGCGTGACCACCCAGTAATCAGCACAAGATAGAATGTGGCCAACTTTGCGGTCTTTGCGGAGACACTGCAGCATGTAATTGCTCATGTGTGCCAGGCTACCCAGGGGCAACGACAAGCTGTCCTCTGTGGGAGGTGTATTGTCTGTGTCCTCTGTATCCCCACAACCACGCACCAGTGATGGCCATGAGCTGGTTTTGGTGCGACCCTTTTGTGAACACGGTTCCTCCTCCTTCATCTCCTCATCCTCCACCTCGTCATCCTCCAGAACTGTGCCCTAGCTGAACAATTGTGTAGCTCACCCGTGCATGCTGCAGCTGAAACTCCACTATTGCCTGCTGCTGCTCGCACAGTCTGGCCAGCATGTGAAGGTGGAGTTCCACCTTGTGGGCACGTTGCATATAAGGCGGTGAGCGGGAAGGCTAAAGTTACGCTGCAGCGCTGACAGGCGAGCAGCAGCAGAGTAAGAACGCCGAAAGCGCGCACAGACGGCCCGCACTTTCTGCAGCAGCTATGACATATCAGAGTAATTTTTAAGGAACCTCTGCACCACCAAATTCAGCACATGCGCCAGGCAAGGGATGTGCCTCAAACCGGATAGTCCCAGAGCTGCTATGAGATTTCGCCCATTA
This sequence comes from Bufo gargarizans, assembly GCF_014858855.1. Lineage (NCBI taxonomy): Eukaryota > Metazoa > Chordata > Amphibia > Anura > Bufonidae > Bufo > Bufo gargarizans. Next base: position 156,451,930 of record NC_058087.1, on the reverse strand, counting down.
TCGCACACCACCAGGCCGGGCTTGAGGCTCACTTGTACCAACCACTCATTGATCTGTTGTTCAAGCCCCGTCCACAGCTCCTGCGCGGTGTGGGGTTTGTCCCCCAAACAGATAATTTTTCAAACTGCCTGCTGTCGTTTACCCCTGACTGTTCTGAAGTTTGTGGTGAAGGTGTTATGCTGACCGGATGAGGAGGCGATAGAGGATGAGGAAGAGGAGTAGGAGGAGGAAGCAACAGGAGGCAAACTGAAGCGCCCTGCAATCCTCGGCGGTGGAAAGACATGTGCCAAACTGCTATCCGCCTCAGGCCCAGCCGCCACTGCATTTAACCAGTGTGCTGTTATGGAGATATAACGTCCCTGATCGTGCTTACTGGTACACGTATCCGTAGTTAGGTGGAGCTTGCCACAGATGGTGCTGCAGAGTGCACACCTGATTTTGTCCGCCACTTTGTTATGCAGGGAAGGGATGGCTTGCCTCAAAAAGTAGTGGTGGCTGGGCACGACGTACTGTGGGACAGCCACCGCCGTAAGGCTTTTAAAACTCTCCATCTCTACCAGATGGAATGACAGCATTTCAAAGGCCAATAATTTTGAAATGCTGGCATTCAGGGAAGGTGGGTACTTCCTCTTCCTCTACAGTGTTTGGGAGATGGAGAGCTGAACGCTTCCGTGGGACATTGTGGAGATGCTTGGTGACCCAGGTGGTGGTGTTGATGGCAGATCCTCTGTTTGGGGGTTGGCAGGTGGCACTATCACTCCAGAGATGGATGAAGAGGCCGAGACTGCAGCAGAAGAGGAAGCAGGAGGAGCCTGAGAGCGTTCTTGGTTTTTAATGTGTCTACTCCACTTCAGCTCGTGCTTTGCACTTACATGCAGGTTGTGCTCAGGTTGAGAACGTTTATGCCTCGCTTCAGGCTCTGAATGCACAGTGTGCAAACTACTTGTCTTGTCGTCAGCACATTGTTTGAAGAACTGCCACGCCAGGGAACTTCTTGGAGCTGGCTTTGGTGTGCTCGGTCCTTTGCTGCCGTGGGCAGTAGCAGGCGTACTGTCTAGGGGATGGCTGCTCCTCTTTTGCACCCTGCTCCCTCTTTTGCTGTGCTGGTGGCTCTGTCCGACCACTGCCTATTCCTCCGAACTAGACAGGTCACTCGCATGACATTGATTCCATGTGGGGTCGAGGACCTTATCGTCCTCCACATCATCTTCCACTCAGTCTTCACCTCTGCCCTTCTTGTCGGTCTGCACACTTTCGAAAATTGGTGTTTTTTTAAACCCAGAATATTATTGCAGTATTTCAAGCTTGTATTTCACACTGACAGATGCAGTAAAGGACGCAAATTTAGTATTTTGCCCACAGTTGGCACCTGTGTTTCGTCATCATCCGAGACGTGCTGCGATGGTCCTCCCATTTACTCATCTTGAAAGATAAGTAGTTGGGCATCGGTGCACTCAATTTCTTCCACTTCTGGGGCAGGGCTAGGTGGATGGCCCTCGGAAACCCTGCTAACAGAGTCATCAAAAAGCAGAAGAGACTGCTGCATGACTTGGGGCTCAGACTGCTTGGCTGATTTGCAAGGGGGTGAGTTGAAAGACAGATGCAGTAAAGGACGCAAATTTAGTATTTTGCCCAAAATGGGTGTTTTTTTTTTATAACAGAATATAACAGCAGTATCTAACGCTCGTATTTCCCACTGACAGATGCAGCAAAGGCTGCAAATTTAGTATTTTGCTTAAAATTGGTGTTTTTTTAAACCTATAATATTATTGCAGTATTTCAAGCTTGTATTTCTCACTAACAAATGCTGCATAGGCCCCAGATGTAGGGTTTTGCAAAAAATTGTTCATTTAAAAAAAAAACTGAATATAATTGCAGTATTTCATGTTTGTATTTGACTGTCACAAATGCAAATATGCTGTGCTGGTGTACTGAACTTGCATAAAATGGCCGCCGATGCCCACCTAACTAACAGATGGATAAAAGTTATTTTTCTGTGTCACTGGGCTCAGGCAGGGTAAAAAGATTGTGCACTGCACCCACAAAACAAAATCTATGTAGATCGCTGAGTTAACAAGCAGTTCTGATTAAATATTCTTTCCTATTCTCTCCCTCGCAGCAGCAGCATCCTCTCCCTATACTAATCAGAGCAGAGTGACGTGCAGCGCTACCTGACTCCAGCTTACATAGAGGCTGGGCCACATGCTGCACTCCCCAATCACAGCCATGCCATTAGTAGGCATGGCTGTGATGGCTTTTAAGGGCACACGAGTTAAACGCTTGTTGATTGACCATTAACTCGTCGAACACTGAACCCAAACTTTTAGTGAAAAGTTTGAGTTCGGGTCCGGGGTCCAAAAATCCTAAAGTTTGGAACGAACCCGAACTTTAGAGTTTGGGTTCGCTCAACTCTAGTAATTTGCTGATCGTCATGACTCCATCGCTGCCCCAGAAAAAATATAGTACTACATGCTAACCATTCAAATACATAAGTGACCCTTCATGTCATGCTTGCATGGTGCTATAGCTGCTGCTTGTTATCAGTTTTCTCCTCTGGCTCATAAAGTGGGGTCTTGAATGAGGGACCACCTTCTATGATGTCTATATGCCCCAAAGGATTATGGATAGGGGCTGTGCTTTAAAAAAAAATTGAAGATATTCATGAGAATTAGTTTCAAACTTGTCAGTAAGCAAAATACTCCACATTTCCTTATATCCACAACAGCTTAGAGGAATCCAGAATTGGTCAGAGTTGGTTGCTATATCTCTCTCATTATTGCAGCAGCACTTCACAATGAATAGTTTGCACTCATTTTACAATTGATTTATGTCTTCTTCAAATAGCTTTTCTCTCCTAAAAAAAATGGAGCAGAGTAATAATTCATTGATAACATTTTTGTTGTGACGGCTTCAGAAGCGGTTGTGCTGCTGTCTTATTCTGAGGTCTTACACAGTAATCTATTAGTTTTACATTTTCAGGGAAAGCAAATCAGGTTGAAATAGTCATCTGCATAATGTATAATACAGTGTGAAAACCTTCTCCTAGGATCTTCAGAAAACATTTGGGTTCTTTCAGTGCAAAAGAAAAAGCAAATGTGGCAGTTTTATTTTCTTCTAGTCTCTTGATGTAACGAGAAAAGACAAATACAGTAATGTAGTTACGTACTAGATTGCCAGCCATGACTAAACAAAGTACAGTAATAATGGCAGACCAGTGACTACTGGAAAGATTTTCCCCTGTTGCAGGTCTTCCCCACATTTACTAAAGAGTTCATGACAGTTTTTGTAGAAACTCTTGTATAAACTTATTGAGAGCTATATCATAATCATGTTGATTCTGCTGTATTGTCAGAAATTTCATAGACTATTGACATGTTTTGATTTGTTTACAGATGTGTATCTATATAGGAAGCCAGAGAAGCAGCTGCTTTGGGCAGAAGAGCCCCACCCAGGAGGAGGATTAGCAGATTTTATTGTCAGGGCCTCCTCAATAGTATTGTAAAATTACATTATCTACAGTATAAACATATAGGAAGCCGATAGAGTGGCTGCAGGGCTTCATCTAAGAGAGAGGTCTAGACTAGCCACAGGAGTTGGGGTTGCTGTAGGGCCCAGTCATTTCTAGTTATGCCACTGTTTGTTTATATAGATGTATATCTGTGTATGCATGTGTATAGCTATATCTTTATGATTTTTTATGTGTTTTTGTGTTGTTACTAGGGATGAGCGAATCCGAACTGTATAGTTCGGGTTCGTACCGAATTTTGGGGTGTCCGTGACACAGACCCGAACCCAAACATTTTAGTAAAAGTCCGGGTTCGGGTTCGGTGTTCGTCGTTCTCTTGGCGCTTTTTGAAAGGCTGCGAAGCAGCCAATCAACAAGCGTCATACTACTTACCCCAAGAGGCAGTCACAGCCATGCCTACTATTGGCATGGCTGTGATTGGCCAGTGCAGCATGTGACCCAGCCTCTATTTAAGCTGGAGTCACGTAGCGCTGCACGTCACTCTGCTCTGATCAGTGTAGGGAAAGGTTGCAGCTGCGACTGTTAGGGCGAGATTAGGCAGTGATTAACTCCTCCAAAAGACTTAAGTCAGTGATCGATCTACAGCTGTGGATAATTGAACTGCTGCTATTCAATTGCTCACTGTTTTTAGGCTGCCCAGAGCGTTTTTCAGTCACTTTTTTCTGGGGTGATCGGCGGCCATTATGTGTCTTGTGGTGCGCCAGCACAAGCAGCCACCAAGTCCATTTAACCATCAATAGTGTGGTTATTTTTTGGCTATATCCTACATCAGGGGCAAGCTGCCACCAAGTCCATTTAACCATCAATAGTGTGGTTATTTTTTTGCTATATCCAACATCAGGGGCAAGCTGTCACCAAGTCCTTTTAACCATCAATAGTGTGGTTATTTTTTGGCTATATCCTACATCAGGGGAAAGCTACCACCAAGTCCATTTAACCATCAATAGTGTGGATATTTTTTTGCTATATCCTACATCAGGGGCTTGGCTGTGCTTGCTATTTTATTGAGGGGTGAAATACAATTGCCAAAATAGCAGTACCCTAAATCTGGTGTTTCAGCTGTGGCCAGCCAATTGTAATACTGTCTGCTGTCTGGCAAAGGATATATTTTTGGTCTGGGTTGAAATACAATTCCCAACTTAGCAATTTCCAAAATTAGTGGTTTCTGCTGTATCAGGGCTACTTTAAATCTATTCATTAAAAGAGTATATTAGATTCAAGGTGCTGATAGGGTCATTCTCAATAACTTCACACACACGCTACTGTGCATTTCCAAGTCTAATTCTGTCTGTAAACGTATACCTGTCACCCAGCGCCTAAATAATAGGCCTCAAATTTATATTCAGCTAAATATGTGGTTATTGCTGAGGCCGGTCAAGTTATTTTGTGTCCGTCAAAGCACAGTTTTTGTTCTGGGTTGAAATACAATTCCCAACTTAGCAATTTCCTAAATTAGTGGTTTCTGCTGTATCAGGCCTACTTTAAATCTATCCCTAAAAGGGTATATTAGATTCAAGGTGCTGATAGGGTCATTCTCAAGAACTTCACACACACGCTACCGTGCATTTCCAAGTCTAATTCTGTGTGTAAACGTATACCTGTCACCCAGCGCCTAAATAATAGGCCTCAAATTTATATTCAGCTAAATCTGTCATTACTGCTGTGCCTGTATTAGTGTAATACGATACCTAAATAGATAGCCAGATAGTGTTAGGTGTCTGTAAAAAAAGGCCTGAATTTGAATTCAATATATTGGGCCAAATAATATTTTTGTTGTTGTGGTGAATGGTAACAATGAGGAAAACATCTAGTAAGGGACGCGGATGGACATGGTCGTGGTGGTGTTAGTGGACCCTCTGGTGGTGGGAGAGGACGTGGCCGTTCTGCCACAGCCACACGTCCTAGTGTACCAACTACCTCAGGTCCCAGTAGCCGCCAGAATTTACAGCGATATTTGGTGGGGCCTAATGCCGTTCTAAGGATGGTAAGGCCTGAGCAGGTACAGGCATTAGTCAATTGGGTGGCCGACAGTGGATCCAGCACGTTCACATTATCTCCCACCCAGTCTTCTGCAGAAAGCGCACAGATGGCGCCTGAAAACCAAGCCCATCAGTCTGTCACATCACCCCCATGCATACCAGGGAAACTGTCTGAGCCTCAAGTCATGCAGCAGTCTCTTATGCTGTTTGAAGACTCTGCTGGCAGGGTTCCCCAAGGGCATCCACCTAGCCCTTCCCCAGCGGTGGAAGACATAGAATGCACTGACGCACAACCACTTATGTTTCCTGATGATGAGGACATAGGAATACCACCTCAGCACGTCTCTGATGATGACGAAACACAGGTGTCAACTGCTGCGTCTTTCTGCAGTGTGCAGACTGAACAGGAGGTCAGGGAGGAAGACTGGGTGGAAGACGATGCAGGGGACGATGAGGTCCTAGACCCCACATGGAATGAAGGTCGTGCCACTGACTTTCACAGTTCGGAGAAAGAGGCAGTGGTGAGACCGAGCCAACAGCGTAGCAAAAGAGGGAGCAGTGGGCAAAAGCAGAACACCCGCCGCCAAGAGACTCCGCCTGCTACTGACCGCCGCCATCTGGGACCGAGCACCCCAAAGGCAGCTTCAAAGAGTTCCCTGGCATGGCACTTTTTCAAACAATGTGCTGACGACAAGACCCGAGTGGTTTGCACGCTGTGTCATCAGAGCCTGAAGCGAGGCATTAACGTTCTGAACCTTAGCATACCTGCATGACCAGGCACCTGCATGCAAAGCATGAACTGCAGTGGAGTAAACACATTAAAAACAAGGAAGTCACTCAGGCTCCCCCTGCTACCTCTTCTGCTGCTGCCGCCTCGGCCTCTTCTGCTGCTGCCGCCTCGGCCTCTTCCTCCGCCTCTGGAGGAGCATTGGCACCTGCCGCCCAGCAAACAGGGGATGTACCACCAACACCACCACCTCCGTCACCAAGCATCTGAACCATGTCACACGGCAGCGTTCAGCTCTCCATCTCACAAACATTTGAGAGAAAGCGTAAATTCCCACCTAGCCACCCTCGATCCCTGGCCCTGAATGCCAGGATTTCTAAACTACTGGCCTATGAAATGCTGTCATTTAGGCTGGTGGACACAGACAGCTTCAAACAGCTCATGTCGCTTGCTGTCCCACAGTATGTTGTTCCCAGCCGGCACTACTTCTCCAAGAGAGCCGTGCCTTCCCTGCACAACCAAGTATCCGATAAAATCAAGTGTGCACTGCGCAACGCCGTCTGTGGCAAGGTCCACCTAACCACAGATACGTGGACCAGTAAGCACGGCCAGGGACGCTATATCTCCCGAACTGCACACTGGGTAAATGTAGTGGCGGCTGGGCCCCAGGCGGAGAGCTGTTTGGCGCACGTCCTTCCGCCGCCAAGGATCGCAGGGCAACATTCTTTGCCTCCTGTTGCCTCCTCCTCCTACTCAGCTTCCTCCTCCTCTTCTTCTACCTGCTCATCCAGTCAGCCACACACCTTCACCACCAACCTCAGCACAGCCCGGGGTAAACGTAAGCAGGCCATTCTGAAACTCATATGTTTGGGGGACAGGCCTCACACCGCACAGGAGTTGTGGCGGGGTATAGAACAACAGACCGACGAGTGGTTGCTGCCGGTGAGCCTCAAGCCCGGCCTGGTGGTGTGCGATAATGGGCGAAATCTCGTTGCAGCTCTGGAACTAGCCGGTTTGAAGCACATCCCTTGCTTGGCGCAGGTGCTGAATTTGGTGGTGCAGAAGATCATTCACAACTACCCCGACATGTCAGAGCTGCTGCATAAAGTGTGGGCCGTCTGTTCGCGCTTCCGGCGTTCACATCCTGCCGCTGCTCGCCTTTCTGCGCTACAGCGTAACTTCGGCCTTCCCGCTCACCGCCTCATATGCGACGTGCCCACCAGGTGGAACTCCACCTTGCACATGCTGGACAGACTGTGCGAGCAGAAGCAGGCCATAGTGGAGTTTCAGCTGCAGCACGCACGGGTCAGTCGCACTGCGGAACAGCACCACCTCACCACCAATGACTGGGCCTCCATGCGAGACCTGTGTGCCCTGTTGCGCTGTTTCGAGTACTCCACCAACATGGGCAGTGGCGATGACGCCGTTATCATCGTTACAATATCACTTCTATGTCTCCTTGAGAAAACATTTAGGGCGATAATGGAAGAGGAGGTGGCCCAGGAGGAGGAGGAGGAAGAGGGGTCATTTTTAGCACTTTCAGGCCAGTCTCTTCGAAGTGACTCAGAGGGAGGTTTTTTGCAACAGCAGAGGCCAGGTACAAATGTGGCCAGCCAGGGCCCACTACTGGAGGATGAGGAGGACGAGGATGAGGAGGAGGTGGAGGAGGATGAGGATGAAGCATGGTCACAGCGGGGTGGCACCCAACGCAGCTCGGGCCTATCACTGGTGCGTGGCTGGGGGGAAACGCAGGACGATGACGATACGCCTCCCACAGAGGACAGCTTGTCCTTGCCTCTGGGCAGCCTGGCACACATGAGCGACTACATGCTGCAGTGCCTGCGCAACGACAGCAGAGTTGCCCACATTTTAACGTGTGCGGACTACTGGGTTGCCACCCTGCTGGATCCACGGTACAAAGACAATGTGCCCACCTTACTTCCTGCACTGGAACGTGATAGGAAGATGCGCGAGTACAAGCGCACGTTGGTAGACGCGCTACTGAGAGCATTCCCAAATGTCACAGGGGAACAAGTGGAAGCCCAAGGCGAAGGCAGAGGAGGAGCAAGAGGTCGCCAAGGCAGCTGTGTCACAGCCAGCTGCTCTGAGGGCAAAGTTAGCATGGCAGAGATGTGGAAAAGTTTTGTCAACACGCCACAGCTAAGTGCACCACCACCTGATATGGAACGTGTTAGCAGGAGGCAACATTTCACTAACATGGTGGAACAGTACGTGTGCACACCCCTCCACGTACTGACTGATGGTTCGGCCCCATTCAACTTCTGGGTCTCTAAATTGTCCACGTGGCCAGAGCTAGCCTTTTATGCCTTGGAGGTGCTGGCCTGCCCGGCGGCCAGCGTTTTGTCTGAACGTGTATTCAGCACGGCAGGGGGCGTCATTACAGACAAACGCAGCCGCCTGTCTACAGCCAATGTGGACAAGCTGACGTTCATAAAAATGAACCAGGCATGGATCCCAGAGGACCTGTCCATCCCTTGTGCAGATTAGACATTAACTACCTCCCCTTAACCATATATTATTGTACTCCAGGGCACTTCCTCATTCAATCCTATTTTTATTTTCATTTTACCATTATATTGCAGGGCAACCCAAAGTTGAATGAACCTCTCCTCTGTCTGGGTGCCGGGGCCTAAAAATATCTGACAGGGGCCTGTTCCAGTGTTGGGTGACGTGAAGCATGATTCTCTGCTATGACATGAAGACTGATTCTCTGCTGACATGAAGCCTGAATCTCTGTTTTGGGACCTTTTTCCTCTGCCTGGGTGCCGGGGCCTAAATATATGACAATGGACTGTTCCAGTGGTGGGTGACGTGAAACCTTATTCTCTGCTATGACATAAAGACTGATTCTCTGCTGACATGAAGCCTGAATCTCTGTTATGGGTCCTCTCTCCTCTGCCTGGGTGCCGGGGCCTAAATATCTGACAATGGACTGTTCCAGTGTTGGGTGACTTGAAGCATGATTCTCTGCTATGACATGAAGACTTATTCTCTGCTGACATGAAGCCTTAATCTCTGTTATGGGACCTCTCTCCTCTGCCTGGGTGCCGGGGCCTAAATATCTGACAATGGACTGTTCCAGTGTTGGGTGACGTGAAGCATGATTCTCTGCTATGACATGAAGACTGATTCTCTGCTGAGTCGCTGACATGAAGCCTGAATCTCTGTTATGGGACCTCTCTCCTCTGTCTGGGTGCCGGGGCCTAAATTTTATGACAATGGACTGTTCCAATGTTGGGTGACGTGAAGCATGATTCTGTGCTATGTCATGAAGACTGATTCTCTGCTGACATGAAGTCTGAATCTCTGTTATGGGACCTCTCTCCTCTGCTTTGGTGCCGGGGCCTAAATATCTGACAATGGACTTTTCCACTGTTGGGTGACGTGAAGCATGATTCTCTGCTATGACATGAAGACCGATTCTCTGCTGAGTCGCTGACATGAAGCCTGAATCTCTGTTATGGGACCTCTCTCCTCTGTCTGGGTGCCGGGGCCTAAATTATATGACAATGGACTGTTCCAATGTTGGGTGACGTGAATCATGATTCTCTGCTATGACATGAAGACTGATTCTCTGCTGACATGAAGCCTGAATCTCTGTTATGGGACTTCTCTCCTCTGCCTGGGTGCCGGGGCCTAAATATCTGACAATGGACTGTTCCAGTGTTGGGTGACGTGAAGCATGATTCTCTGCTATGACATGAAGACTGATTCTCTGCTGATATGAAGCCTGAATCTCTGTTATGGGACCTCTCTCCTCTGCCTGGGTGCCAGGGCCTAAATATCTGACAATGGACTGTTCCAGTGTTGGGTGACGTGAAGCCTGATTCTCTGCTGACATGAAGCCTGAATCTCTGTTATGGGACCTATCTCCTCTGTCTGGGTGCCGGGGCCTAAATTATATGACAATGGACTGTTCCAATGTTGGGTGACGTAAAGCATGATTCTCTGCTATGACATGAAGACTGATTCTCTGCTGACATGAAGCCTGCATCTCTGTTATGGGACCTCTCTCCTCTGCCTGGGTGCCGGGGCCTAAATATATGACAATGAACTTTTCCAGTGTTGGGTGACGTGAAGCCTGATTCTCTGCTATGACATGAAGACTGATTCTCTGCTGACATGAAGCGAGATTCTCTGCTATGGGACCTCTCTCCAATTGATATTGGTTAATTTTTATTTATTTTATTTTATTTTTATTCATTTCCCTATCCACATTTGTTTGCAGGGGATTTAACTACATTTTGCTGCCTTTTGCAGCCCTCTAGTCCTTTCCTGGGCTATTTTACAGCCTTTTTAGTGCCGAAAAGTTTGGGTCCCCATTGACTTCAATGGGGTTCGGGTTCGGCACGAAGTTCTGGTCGGGTTCGGATCCCGAACCCGAACATTTCCGGGAAGTTCGGCTGAACTTCTCGAACCCGAACATCCAGGTGTTCGCTCAACTCTACTCTTGTTCGATTAATTTTAGTTTTCTAAGATAAATGTTGTCCGACAATAGAGTATCCACATGGACTCCAGTGTGTGGCCACATATCCCTTACCTCATTCCAAATTTTGGTCCACAACACAAGGAGTGGTATTTTGTTGGTTTGCTGTTGTAACAGAATATTAGCTTCCACTAATTGGAAAATACTGCATTTATTTAGGTTTTTATTAATCCCTTCTAACATAGCTTTATATCTTTGTGAATTGCTCCAGTTTATCATGTTTCTAATATGGCCAGCGAAAAAGTAGATTTTCAAGTTTGGGACCGATAGTCCACCTTCTTTCTCTCGGATATACAGCATTTGTGCTCTAATTCTAGTTTTTTTGCCACGCCATATCAGATCCATCAAAAGGGAGACTATCCTTTTAATAGTTCTCTTGGGTAATATTACCGGAGCGTTCCACATAATATAGTTCAAGGAAGGTAAGATATACATTTTCACCAGTGAGATGCAGGCTGCCATTGATACCTGTAGTTTTTTCCACACTTCTACTTTTTTTTTTATTTCAGATATTTTAGATGTAAGTAATCCTTAGGGTTAGGGGTAATCTGAATGCCTAGATATTTTACCGGCTCATCTATTTTCTTAATCTCCAGTTGGCCCGGTGTTACGTTTTTTTTTATAATTAACAATTTTTATTGTTTTTATCAGGTGGTCACAAGTATCCATATAAAAAGTATACTTTCAATCAACACCAAGATAATCATAGATACAAGTGGAAGTAGTGTACATATATCTCGACCGGTATAGACCGGGGAGAATAGGTATTGCATCACATACAATCAATAACATAACTATAACAACAATAGTTAGACATGGAAAAGTAGTGGTAAGTTATGTAAATTAATATAGAACATAAAGTATAACCTGCGTCTTGTGGTACAGGCGAGGCAAAGTGATTTGGAGAAGAAGGTCATGAAAAGTCCATATAGCTTCTCCAGGGTGACCATATTTGGAGGAAAATAGATCTAGATCTTAGTTCCCAGTGGGAAATTTCTTCAAATCTATAGATCTGGTCAACTTTGTTGATCCAGTGCTCTACTTTTGGAATTTCAGAGGAAATCCAGTGAGAAGGCAGGAGAATTCTGGCTGCGGCTAATAATAAGGAGAAAAGGGAGGCTTTATGTGTGTTGATACCTTCTATCTAGAGTTGAGCGGACACCTGGATGTTCGGGTTCGAGAAGTTCGGCCGAACCCGAACCCCATTGAAGTCAATGGGGACCCGAACTTTTCGGCACTAAAAAGGCTGTAAAAACAGCCCAGGAAAGGGCTAGAGGGCTACAAAAGGCAGCAACATGTAGGTAAATCCCCTGCAAACAAATGTGGATAGGGAAATGAATAAAAATAAAATAAATAAAAATTTACCAATATCAATTGGAGAGAGGTCCCATAGCAGAGAATCTGGCTTCACGTCAGCCACCACTGCAACAGTCCATTGTCAGATATTCAGGCCCCGGCACCCAGGCAGAGGAGAGTGGTCCCGTAACAGAGAATCTGTCTTCATGTCAGCAGAGAATTAGTCTGCATGTCATAGCAGAGAATGAGGCTTCACGTCAGCCACCACTGCAACAGTCCATTGTCAGATATTTAGGCCCAGCACACAGGCAGAGGAGAGAGGTCCCGTAACAGAGAATCTGTCTTCATGTCAGCAGAGAATTAGTCTGCATGTCATAGCAGAGAATCAGGCTTCACGTCAGCCACCACTGCAACAGTCCATTGTCAGATATTTAGGCCCAGCACCCAGGCAGAGGAGAGAGGTCCCGTAACAGAGAATCTGGCTTCATGTCAGCAGAGAATTAGTCTGCATGTCATAGCAGAGAATCAGGCTTCACGTCACCCAACATTGGAACAGTCCATTGGCATATATTTAGGCCCCGGCACCCAGGCAGAGGAGAGGTTCATTCAACTTTGGGTAGCCTCGCAATATAATGGTAAAATGAAAATAAAAATAGGATTGAATGAGGAAGTGCCCTGGAGTACAATAATATATGGTTAAGGGGAGGTAGTTAATGTCTAATCTGCACAAGGGATGGACAGGTCCTGTGGGATCCATGCCTGGTTCATTTTTATGAACGTCAGCGTGTCCACATTGGCTGTAGACAGGCGGCTGCGTTTGTCTGTAATGACGCCCCCTGCCGTGCTGAATACACGTTCAGACAAAACGCTGGCCGCCGGGCAGGCCAGCACCTCCAAGGCATAAAAGGCTAGCTCTGGCCACGTGGACAATTTAGAGACCCAGAAGTTGAATGGGGCCGAACCATCAGTCAGTACGTGGAGGGGTGTGCACACGTACTGTTCCACCATGTTAGTGAAATGTTGCCTCCTGCTAACACGTTGCGTATCAGGTGGTGGTGCAGTTAGCTGTGGTGTGTTGACAAAACTTTTCCACATCTCTGCCATGCTAACCCTGCCCTCAGAGGAGCTGGCCGTGACACAGCTGCCTTGGCGACCTCTTGCTCCTCCTCTGCCTTAGCCTTGGGCTTCCACTTGTTCCCCTGTGACATTTGGGAATGCTCTCAGGAGCGTCTACCAACGTGCGCTTGTACTCGCGCATCTTCCTATCACGCTCCAGTGCAGGAAGTAAGGTGGGCACATTGTCTTTGTACCGTGGATCCAGCAGGGTGGCAACCCAGTAGTCCGCACACGTTAAAATGTGGGCAACTCTGCTGTCGTTGCGCAGGCACTGCAGCATGTAGTCGCTCATGTGTGCCAGGCTGCCCAGGGGTAAGGACAAGCTGTCCTCTGTGGGAGGCGTATCGTCATCGTCCTGCCTTTCCCCCCAGCCACGCACCAGTGATGGGCCCGAGCTGCGTGGGGTGCCACCCCGCTGTGACCATGCTTCATACTCATCCTCCTCCACCTCCTCTTCATCCTCGTCCTCCTCGTCCTCCAGTAGTGGGCCCTGGCTGGCCACATTTGTACCTGGCCTCTGCTGTTGCAAAAAACCTCCCTCTGAGTCACTTCGAAGAGACTGGCCTGAAAGTGCTAAAAATGACCCCTCTTCCTCCTCCTCCTCCTCCTCCTCCTGGGCCACCTCCTCTTGCATCATCGCCCTAAGTGTTTTCTCAAGGAGACATAGAAGTGGTATTGTAACGCTGATAACGGCGTCATCGCCACTGGCCATGTTGGTGGAGTACTCAAAACAGCGCAACAGGGCACACAGGTCTCTCATGGAGGCCCAGTCATTGGTGGTGAAGTGGTGCTGTTCCGTAGTGCGACTGACCCGTGCGTGCTGCAGCTGAAACTCCACTATGGCCTGCTGCTGCTCGCACAGTCTGTCCAGCATGTGCAAGGTGGAGTTCCACCTGGTGGGCACGTCGCATATGAGGCGGTGAGCGGGAAGGCCGAAGTTACGCTGTAGCGTAGACAGGCGAGCAGCGTCAGGATGTGAACGCCGGAAGCGCGAACAGACGGCCCGCACTTTATGCAGCAGCTCTGACATGTCGGGGTAGTTGTGAATGAACTTCTGCACCACCAAATTCAGCACATGCGCCAAGCAAGGGATGTGCGTCAAACCGGCTAGTCCCAGAGCTGCAACGAGATTTCACCCATTATCACACACCACCAGGCCGGGCTTGAGGCTCACTGGCAGCAACCACTCGTCGGTCTGTTGTTCTATACCCCGCCACAACTCCTGTGCGGTGTGGGGCCTGTCCCCCAAACATATGAGTTTCAGAATGGCCTGCTGACGTTTACCCTGGGCTGTGCTGAAGTTGGTGGTGAAGGTGTGTGGCTGACTGGATGAGCAGGTGGAAGAAGAGGAGGAAGAAGCCGAGAAGGAGGAAGGTGGCAACAGGAGGCAAAGAATGTTGCCCTGCGATCCTTGGTGGCGGAAGGACGTGCGCCAAACAGCTCTCCGCCTTGGGCCCAGCTGCCACTACATTTACCCAGTGTGCAGTTAGGTAGATATAGAGTCCCTGGCCGTGCTTACTGGTCCACGTATCTGTGGTTAGGTGGACCTTGCCACAGATGGCGTTGCGCAGTGCACACTTGATTTTATCGGATACTTGGTTGTGCAGGGAAGGCACGGCTCTCTTGGAGAAGTAGTGCCGGCTAGGAACAACATACTGTGGGACAGCAAGCGACATGAGCTGTTTGAAGCTGTCTGTGTCCACCAGCCTAAATGACAGCATTTCATAGGCCAGTAGTTTAGAAATGCTGGCATTCAGGGGCGTGGTTTGCCAGCCGAGAGAGATGGCCGCTTGAGCTGTGAGCTCCCGAGCCCTGCCGAGCGACCTGCAAGCTTTTACTAGCTGACACCCGGTTTTTTCCACACAGACCTGGAGCAGAAGTCTCCCGCTTCATACCCATGATGACGAGGGGGAAGCGCTCGGTCAAGAAACAAGGGAAATTGGACTTCTTTGTGGAGAGGCTGAGAAACCAAGATGGCGCGGAATCGCCTGCCTCCACGCGCTCGCCAAGTTCCGCGGAACATGCCTCCCCAGATACTTCTCCACTCCGACTGAGAAGTTCTCCTCCCTCTCGATCTCCCTCTACATCGCCGCCGGCGGCGGTTCCCCTTACCCTGCCTGGGATATTCACACCGGACCGATGCAGCCAGTCGGGCCTGCAGGCCCGCGCTCCCAGCTCTCCCAGCCAGAGCCCGCAGAAGCAGAAACCGCGGCTACATGAGGACGTGCAGGGACCGGCGGAAGTGAGTGACCGGGATACCCCGTCTATAGCAGACTTCCCCACCACAGATGACCTGGCTACAGGCAGCATGATCAAAGAAATGCTGGTGGTGTTTAGCCGCTCAATGCATAAAGAACTCGCGGCCCTGCTGTCTCCCCTACAGGCCTCAATCACTGAGGCAGACAAGAGACTTGCGCATGTTGAGTCAAAAATGGGGGATTTCGCGGCATCCCACAATCACCTTGTGGATTCCCATGAAGAATTGTCCTCTGAGGTGGAGAGGCTCAGGAACAAAGTGGTGGACCTAGAAGATAGGTCCCGCCGCAACAATATCAAACTGCGGGGTATACCTGAAGATGTACCGCTGAAAGAACTGGAAGCTTACATTCTGGACCTTATGCACTCATTGTTGCCGAATACAAGCGATAAAGATCTCACCCTGGACAGGGCACACAGAGTGGCCCGCCCGAAACATCTTCCGGATTCCATCCCCAGAGATGTCCTTGCTAGGGTCCATTTTTTCCATGTTAAAGAAATGCTCATGAATGCTTCCAGAAAGAAGGGACCCCTGCCGGCCCCACATGAAGGAGTTAAAATCTTCGCAGACTTGTCTGCCCCTACCCTTCAGCAAAGAAGAAGTCTGGCCCCCTTCACCGCTGCCTTGCGGGATCACAATATTCCCTATCGCTGGGGCTTTCCAACTAAAGTGCTTATCCAACACCAAGGCACACTTCACGCAATTCACTCCCTGGACTCGGGTATAAAGTTACTAGCGGAGTGGAACATTCCTATTAAAGATATCCCGAATCTCCAATCAAGAGGACCAGAGCAGATCGTGTCGGAGTGGCAGACGGTCCCATCAAGGCGCAGACCGCAACGTTGACCGGGGAACTGTCAGTATGTTTCACTGTCGTATTCATCCTGTGTAGGGCTCGAGTGGTCAGTCGGGCAGAAACTGCCTTGTCAGCCCACACCATTGTGCCTGATGGCTTTCAGGTGCCTTTCTATTGTTTCAATCTTGGTTTTTCTTTTACGTTTACCCCTCCCGCTGTTCTTTTACTGTTTCCTCAATAGATTCTGTATTTGTTCTCCTCACGTACCAATGGGAATGACCCCGGAGCTACATATACTGGAGTGTAGATGTATGGGGACCTTGAAATGCTCAGTAGTATATATGATCCCCACCTCACAGTTTCGCCTTTCCTCCCGCAGACATGGTCCTTAACATTGCGGCTTTAAATGTTAAAGGGCTGAATAGCCCCTTTAAGAGGTCCATGCTGTGGAGGGAAATTCGCGAACTAAAGTGCGATATATTCTGCGCCACTGAAACCCATTTACTCCACTCGGATGGTCATAGAATACATAACCCTAAGTTCCCACACATCTTTCAATCCCACTATGTTAAAAAACAAAGAGGTGTGCTAGTGGCAGTGAGCCATTCGGTGGCTTTCTCTCTACGAACCTCAGTTATAGACCCAGGAGGTAGATACGTTATATTAGTGTGCTCTATCAACAATGTCGATTATACACTAGTTTTTCTATATGCCCCCAACAGACATCAGCTGTCCTTCTTTAGGCGTCTGGCGTCAAAGGTGCGAGGGCTGAGGTCTGGCCATGTGATCTGGAGTGGCGACTTCAACTCCATTATGGACCCAAGCGTAGATTCTACGAATCCTTCCAGAGATGCCCCGAAAGATGTTACATCCCTTTTTTTACAGGAAGACCTGTATGACATCTGGAGGATACAGCATGGAACAGAGAGGGATTATTCCTTCTTCTCACCAACGGGCCAATCCTATTCTAGAATTGACATGTTCTTAACTGGCAGGTCAGTGATTGCTAATGCAATTCTATCATCTATCCACACGATCACATGGTCAGACCACGCCCCGATTTCCCTATCAATTAAGGAGTCCCACTTAACCAAACCGTACTCTCCCTGGCGAAATAACACATATGTTATTGAACATCCACAACTTTCCCAGGAACTGAGAACCGCATTGGTAGAGTTCTTCCATTTAAATGAAGGCTCTGTCACTAATCCCTCCACCCTTTGGTGCGCCCATAAAGCGTTTATTAGAGGCGTTTTTATAAAGATAGGAAGTAGGCTTCAGAGGGAACGCACAGAAAAAATAGGTAAACTACTGCAAGAGATCAAGAAAATTGAGACCCTTAATAAAAAATCTACGTCCCCTACACTATCGGATGATCTTAAATCTCTTAGATCTCAACTATCTGCCTGTCTCCTTTATAAGCACGAATTGCGTTTGAAGCGGACAAAGGCCTCTTTCTATTCTCAAGATAACAAGGCAGGCAGGTTGTTGGCTAACCGATTAAAACAAAGAGCAGCCAAGTCTAAGATACCTTTCCTCCTAGATTCAACAACAGGGAAGAAATTAGTGTCCCCTACGGACATAGCCGACGCTTTTGGAGACTTCTATGCTTCCCTCTATAACCTGTCCTCAAACAAAACAGTCACACCACCAAAACCAGAGCTCATTGAGGCCTTCCTTGACAGGCTGGGTCTTTCGCAGCTGACCGCTGCCCAACTACAATCTCTCAATGCCCCCCTGAATATAGAAGAGCTCCGCGCCATTGTTAGGAAATTGCCTCCACACAAAGCTCCAGGTCCTGATGGACTGTCGAACTCTTATTATAGGGCATTCTTCGACCAGCTCTCTAGCTACATGTTGCAGTCTTTCCAGTCCGCCAGAGAAACTGGTTCATTCCCCAGAGAAATGCTTGAAGCTTTAATAGTGACCATCCCCAAGCCCAACAAGCCGACAGACGACCCAAAACACTTTCGTCCCATATCCCTCCTGAATACAGACGTGAAGATATTTGCCAGAATCTTGTCATCTAGACTGGGTCCTCTTATCCCCTCGTTAATACATTCTGACCAGGTCGGCTTCGTTAAAGGTCGTCAAATCCAAGAAAACTCTAGAAGAGTCCTAAACATACTCTCCCATCTCCATCGTAAAAAGACCCCAGCGCTCTTTGTGACACTGGATGCCGAAAAGGCATTTGACCGCATCTGCTGGTCCTTTTCCTATGCGGTCCTTTCAAAAATGGGAATACAGGGCCCTGTACTCACCTCTATTCAGGCATTATACAAAGATCCCTCTGCCAGAGTCTGGGTAAATGGAAACCTGTCCAGACGTTTCGACATCTCCAACGGGACCAGGCAGGGGTGTCCCTTCTCCCCTCTTATGTTTATTTTATCTATCGAACCCCTTGCACAGGCTCTGCGGCTAGAGAGGGGAGTGACGGGAGTTCAGATTGCAGATCGTACTCACACCCTGAGTCTCTACGCAGACGACGTGATACTTACACTCACTGACCCTGACTCCTCTCTCTCTGCAGCCCTAGACATTATCTCTCAATTTGGCCAACTTTCCTATTATAAATTGAATTCATCCAAATCCAAGGCCCTGCCCCTAAACTTAGCCCCCCAAACAATCAAACTCCTCCAGGAAAAATTCATATTAGACTGGCAATCAGACCAAATCCAATATTTAGGCATCAACCTTACCTCCTCCATACATAAACTCTATTCAACCAATTACCCCCCTTTGCTTTCGGATCTAAAGAAAGACCTGGAACTATATGATAAATATGAAATATCCTGGCTTGGCAGATTAGCCACCTTCCAAATGTTTTGCCTGCCTAAATTACTTTACCTTTTTAGGGTTCTCCCTATAAAGCTTCCTGTATCCTACTTCTCTCAGTGTAACAAAATGTTAAACGCCTTTCTCTGGCGGAACAGGAAACCTAGAATTGCATCAAAAATATTACATGTTAAGAAACAATTGGGTGGCATCAGCCTACCAAACATCTATGACTACTACCTGGCGACCCAAATAGCCCAACTGGAGAGCTGGTGGAGGATAGACCTATCCAAACAGTGGACCCATATAGACTCTGCAGAAGTCCCAGGAGGTAACCTTAGAGCCTTACTTATGGCCTCCCTATCGAAGTCCTTTGTAAAGCCATGCTTATCCTTTTTAGCCTCCAATGCCCTGGACTGTTGGGTTAGGTATCACACCCTCACTGCCACGGGGACCCTTCCCACGCTGGGCCCAATCCCGCTAGCAGTCCTAGAACACCTTATCCCAGACCTAGGAGTGGTAGCCTGGAGCAACTATGGTATCACAGAGATTGCACAGTTACTACAAGATGGAAGTCTTGACACCTTCGAAAGCCTCCATCACAACTTTAATGTCCCTAATGTTGACTTCTTTAAGTACCTTAGGATTAGGCATTTTCTGGCTGAGAATCCTTCCATTCCTGCAGCTAACGGACGGATATTGGAGATGTGGTCATCACCAAAGCGGACCGATAAAACCCTCCGCCCCTTGTATTCCCAACTCAATCGCAAGGACACGTTCACGATGTCTGCACCACTGTTGTCGTGGGAACGAGACTTAAATGCTAAGTTCACGCCTTTGCAATGGCAATCAGCTTTTAAGTTTCTCACCAAAAACATAACCTGTGTGACTCAATATGAGGCATTTGTCAAGACCACGTTAAGGTGGTATTTCACCCCTGAAAGGCTGCATCTCATATATCCGTCTGTTTCCCCCCTTTGCTGGAGGAACTGTGGGCATAAGGGCACACTTTTTCATATCTTGTGGGATTGCCCAATAGTTAAACCCTTTTGGAAGGAAGTCTTCTCCCTTATTGCTCAATTCTCAGACCCACTCCAGACTCTGTACCCCCCTTCTCCCTCGATGGCACTACTAATGATAGGTATCACGGACCTACCCATAGCTTATAGAGGCCTAGCTTGTCACATCCTCCTGTCAGCTAAACTCGCCATCACTTCCAAGTGGAAATCCCTACACCCGCCCACGATAATGGAAGTCACCCAGAGGGTTAACAAAACCTGCCTCTTCGAGCAAATTATGGCCTCTGCATCATGTAACGCAATTAGCAATACAACAAAATGTGAGAAAACATGGAGACTATGGAAGTCCTCGGGCTATATGTCCCCCCCCTAACGCTCCCAACTACAGAAGTTTACAGTTGGTACCTTCCTCTTGCTCCTCCCTTCCCCCCTATTGGTACGCTCTGAGGAATTGTTGATTTTTGTGTTATACTTAATTGTCAATTTGCTCTATCAAACACTCTGATGTTCATATCATTTCCCCCTATCCGGGGATTTAATTTTATACATGCCTGTACTCACCTGCGTGTGTTGAACAGCATGGTTTTGTATCATTGATATGATTTAATAAATAAAAAAATTATTGACTCTAAAATGCTGGCATTCAGGGCCAGGGATCGAGGGTGGCTAGGTGGGAATTTACGCTTTCTCTCAAATGTTTGTGAGATGGAGAGCTGAACGCTGCCGTGTGACATGGTTGAGGTGCTTGGTGACGGAGGTGGTGGTGGTGTTGGTGGTACATCCCCTGTTTGCTGGGCGGCAGGTGCCAATGCTCCTCCAGAGGCGGAGGAAGAGGCCGAGGCGGCGGCAGCAGCAGAAGAGGCCGAGGCGGCAGCAGCAGAAGAGGTAGCAGGGGGAGCCTGAGTGACTTCCTTGTTTTTAAGGTGTTTACTCCACTGCAGTTCATGCTTTGCATGCAGGTGCCTGGTCATGCAGGTTGTGCTAAGGTTCAGAACGTTAATGCCTCGCTTCAGGCTCTGATGGCACAGCGTGCAAACACTCAGATCTTGTCGTCAACACATTGTTTGAAGAAGTGCCATGCCAAGGAACTCCTTGAAGCTGCCTTTGGGGTGCTCGGTCCCAGATGGCGGCGGTCAGTAGCAGGCGGAGTCTCTTGGCGGCGGGTGTTCTGCTTTTGCCCACTGCTCCCTCTTTTGCTACGCTGTTGGCTCGGTCTCACCACTGCCTCTTCCTCCGAACTGTGAAAGTCAGTGGCACGACCTTCATTCCATGTGGAGTCTAGGACCTCATCGTCCCCTGCATCTTCTTCCACCCAGTCTTGATCCCTGACCTCCTGTTCAGTCTGCACACTGCAGAAAGACGCAGCAGTTGGCACCTGTGTTTCGTCATCATCAGAGACATGCTGAGGTGGTATTCCCATGTCCTCATCATCAGAAAACATAAGTGGTTGTGCGTCAGTGCATTCTATGTCTTCCACCGCTGGGGAAGGGCTGGGTGGATGCCCTTGGGAAACCCTGCCAGCGGAGTCTTCAAACAGCATAAGAGACTGCTGCATAACTTGAGGCTCAGACAGTTTCCCTGGTATGCATGGGGGTGATGTGACAGACTGATGGGCTTGGTTTTCAGGCGCCATCTGTGCGCTTTCTGCAGAAGACTGGGTGGGAGATAAGGTGAACGTGCTGGATCCACTGTCGGCCACCCAATTGACTAATGCCTGTACCTGCTCAGGCCTTACCATCCTTAGAACGGCATTAGGCCCCACTAAATATCGCTGTAAATTATGGCAGCTACTTGGACCTGAGGTAGTTGGTACACTAGGACGTGTGGCTGTGGCAGAACGGCCACGTCCTCTCCCAGCACCAGAGAGTCCACTAACACCACCACGACCATGTCCACGTCCGCGTCCTTTACTAGATGTGTTCAACATTGTTATCGTTCACCACAACAAAAATATTATTTGACCCAATGTATTGAATTCAAATTCAGGCCTTTTTTTAAAGACAACTAACACTATCTGGCTATCTATTTAGGTACCGTATTACACTAATACAGGCACAGCAGTAACCACAGATTTAGCTGACTAGAAATTTGAGGCCTATTATTTAGGCGCTGGGTGACAGGTTTAGGTTTACTGACAGAATTAGACTTGGAAATGCACAGTAGCGTGTGTGTGAAGTTATTCAGAATGACCCTATGTGCACCTTGAATATTATATACCCTTTTAGGGATAGATTTCAAATAGCTCTGATACAGCACAAACCACTAAATGAGGAAATTGCTAAATTGGGAATTGTATTTTAACCCAGAACAAAAAATGTGCTTTGACGGACACTAAATAACTTGCCCAGCCACAACAGTACAGCAGTAACGACAGATTGAGCAGGATATAAATTTGAGGCCTAGTATTTAGACGCTGGGTGACAGGTATAGGTTTACTGACAGAATTAGACTTGGAAATGCACAGTAGCGTGTGTGTGAAGTTATTCAGAATGACCCTATGTGCACCTTGAATATTTTATACCCTTTTAGGGATAGATTTCAAATAGCTCTGATACAGCAGAAACCACTAAATTAAGAAATTGCTAAATTGGGAATTGTATTTCAACCCAGAACAAAAAATCTGCTTTGACGGACACTAAATAACTTGCCCAGCCACAACAGTACAGCAGTAACGACAGATTGAGCAGGATATAAATTTGAGGCCTAGTATTTAGGCGCTGGGTGACAGGTATAGTTTTACTGACAGAATTAGACTTGGAAATGCACAGTAGCGTGTGTGTGAAATTATTCAGAATGACCCTATGTGCACCTTGAATATTATATACCCTTTTAGGGATAGATTTCTAATAGCTCTGATACAGCAGAAACCACTAAATTAGGAACTTGCTAAATTGAGAATTGTATTTCAACCCAGAACAAAAACTGTGCTTTGACGGACACTAAATAACTTGCCCAGCCACAGCAGTACAGCAGTACCGACAGATTTAGCAGGATATAAATTTGAGGCCTAGTATTTAGGCGCTGGGTGACAGGTATACGTTTTACGGACAGAATTAGACTGGGATATGCACAGTAGCGTGTGTGTGAAGTTATTGAGAATGACCCTATCAGCACCTTGATTCTGATATACCCTTTTAGGGATGTATTTAAAGTAGGCCTGATACAGCAGAAACCACTAAATTAGGAAATTGCTAAATTGGGAATTGTATTTCAACCCAGAACAAAAACTGTGCTTTGACGGACACTAAATAACTTGCCCAGCCACAACAGTACAGCAGTAACGACAGATTTAGCAGGATATAAATTTGAGGCCTAGTATTTAGGCGCTGGGTGACAGGTATAGGTTTACTGACAGAATTAGACTTGGAAATGCACAGTAGCGGGTGTGTGAAGTTATTCTGAATGACCCTATGTGCACCTTGAATATGATATACCCTTTTAGGGATAGATTTCAAATAGCTCTGATACAGCAGAAACCACTAAATTATGAAATTGCTAAATTGGGAATTGTATTTCAACCCAGAACAAAAACTGTGCTTTGACGGACACTAAATAACTTGCCCAGCTACAGCAGTAACACAGATTTAGCTGGATATAAATTTGAGGCCTAGTATTTAGGCGCTGGGTGACAGGTATAGGTTTACTGACAGAATTAGACTTGGAAATGCACAGTAGCGGATGTGTGAAGTTATTCTGAATGACCCTATGTGCACCTTGAATATGATATACCCTTTTAGGGATAGATTTCAAATAGCTCTGATACAGCAGAAACCACTAAATTATGAAATTGCTAAATTGGGAATTGTATATCAACCCAGAGCAAAAAATGTGCTTTGACGGACACTAAATAACTTGACCAGCCACACCAGTAATGACAGATTTAGCTGGATATAAACTTGAGGCCTAGTATTTAGGCGCTGGGTGACAGGTATACGTTTACTGACAGAATTAGACTGGGATATGGCCAAAAAATAACCACACTATTGATGGTTAAATGCACTTGGTGTGACAGCTTGACCAACCACACTACTGAGGGTTAAATGCACTTGGTGACAGGCGCAGCTTGCCCCTGATGTAGTATATGGCCAAAAAATAAACAGACTATTGCTGGTTAAATGCACTTGGTGTGACAGCTTGACCAACCACACCATTGAGGGTTAAATGCACTTGGTGACAGGCGCAGCTTGCCCCTGATGTAGTATATGCCCAAAAAATAAACAGACTATTGCTGGTTAAATGCACTTGGTGTGACAGCTTCACCCTGATGTAGGCTTTAGCCAAAAAACAACCACACCTTGAGGGTTAAATGCAAAATGGCCGCCGATCACCCTAGAAAAAAGTGACTGACAAACGGTCTGGGCAGCCTAAAAACAGTGAGCAATTGAGTATCAGCAGCACAATGATCCACAGCTGCAGATCGATCAATTAATCAAGTCCTTTGGAGGAGTTAATCTGCCTAATCTCGCCCTACTGTCGCAGCCGCAACCTCTCCCTATGCTGATCAGAGCAGAGTGACGGGCGGCGCTATGTGACTCCAGCTTAAATAGAGGCTGGGTCACATGGTGCTCTGGCCAATCACAGCCATGCCAATAGTAGGCATGGCTGTGATGGCCTCTTGGGGCAAGTAGTATGACGCCTGTTGATTGGCTGCTTTGCAGCCTTTCAAAAAGCGCCAAGAAAGCGACGAACACCGAACCCGGACTTTTCCGAAAATGTCCGGGTTCGGGTCCGTGTCACGGACACCCCAAAATTCGGTATGAACCCGAACTATACAGTTCGGGTTCGCTCATCCCTACTTCTATCCCCAAAGTGAGCAAGACTAATTCCGGAGTGCAGGGGAAGGAAGTCTTGCATATATGGTTGCTAATTTTAATTATCTCCGACCACCAGGCCTTGATTGGGTCGCAAGACCACCAGATGTGTAAGTAAGTTCCTCCTTCTTTCTGACATCTCCAACAGATATCTGGGGATCCAGGCTTGTAGAGACTAGTTTTGTCTGGGGTCCTATACCAACGTAGTAATATTTTATAACTATTTTCCTGAATGCGGATCCATCTGGAAATCTTATGCGGGGTGATCAAGATCTTTGCGGTTTCGGAGGTCGACAGGGAACGCTTCAAATCTCTCTCCCAAAGACCTATTGCAGCAGGTTTGGTTGAAGAGAAGGAAGTCTTAAGAGTCTTATAAATTGTAGATATTACTTTGGGAGGAGGAAGCAAATTGCCTATCAGCCTCCCAAACCAGTTATTCTCTTTCGGAGGGGTGGTGTTTTTTATGAGGAGTGTTTCTGACTTAATAAAATGCAAGAGCATGTAATTTCGAATGGGTAGACCCAACTTCTTGTGAAGTTCAGAATCAGGGGATATACATCCATCATGATCCAAAATATCAGAAATGGGAAGCCTGGAAGATCTTAAGGAGATGGGGCAGCTATCCCTAAGTTCTTTAGAGGCTAGGGCTAAGATGTCTTTTAGAAGCAAGAGGGGAGATGGTAGCGTCAAAGCCCCACCACTGCCCAAGAACCACCCCCAAACCTTTATTGTGCTACGAATCATGGGGTTGGGAATCTAGCTGGGTATCGGAGGTGGTTTATTGGCCAATAGAAGGGCCCGAGCTGGGATGGATAGGAAAGCGTTCTCCAGGGAAATCCAAGTTTTATGAGTAGGGTTCCTTATCCAATCCACTGCTCTGGAGAGCTGGATGGCCTTCATGTATATTTCAGGATCAGGTAGCCCAATACCACCCTGGGCACTAGATTTAGTGAGCGTGTTAAAGGAGATACGTGGACTTTTTCCCTGCCATATGAATCTGCGGATCAGTTTATTTAGAGAAATAAAATACGACTTGGGGCTCTCAATAGGGAATACCTGCATCAAGTAAGTTAATCTTGGGATTACTAGAGACATAAGAATGTTCTTTCTCCCAAACCAGGATAGGTATGGAAAGTCCAATGAGTCCAGCTGGGTGGTTATTGAGAGTAATAGGGGTTTATAGTTTAGTTTGAATAACTCTGATAGGTATGGGGTAAGTTTTACTCCAAGGTAAGTCAGTTGCTGGATGTGCCAGTTGAAAGGTGATTCCCTCTGAAGGGAGGAAAGGGTTAAGGGAGAGAGGTCAACATGAAGCACCTGGGACTTGGAAGGGTTAACTTTAAAGTTAGACAGGGAGCCAAAGTGACTAAGTATCGAAAGAATGATACTCATAGATTTACGGGGATTAGTCGTAAGGATTAGTAAATCGTCTGCAAAAGCAGAAAGTTTGAATTCAGAGCCCTCCACAAAAAGGCCTCTGATATCATTCTCCCCTCTAAGAGCTTGTAGTAAAGTTTCCATGTGTAGGACAAAGGGGAGGGGGGAGAGGGGGCAGCCCTGTCTCGTACCGTTCCTAATTGGAAAGAGGGAAGATAGGATTCCATTGACTGACACAGATGCCGAAGAGCAGGAGTACATAGAGAATACCGCATTGATGTAGGGTTCGGGATCCAAAACCTAGACATAGTCAACCTGATATAAGTCCAGTCTACCCTGTCAAAGGCTTTTTTGGCATCCGTGCCAATCAGAACTAAGAGAATGGTTTTATGGGAAGCATAGAATAGGGCATTCAAAACCTCTGTAGTATTATCTTTTCCCTCCCGTCCCTTGACAAATCCCACCTGATCAGGGTTGACTATATTAGGTAGAAAGCCCTGTAGTCTAGTGGCTAGCATCTTGGCTATTAATTTGAGATCAACATTAAGTAATGAGATCGGGCGGTAGCTGGAGCATGACGAAGGGTCTTTACCTTCCTTGGGGATGACAGTAATAGTGGCTTTGGTCATGTCGTCTGAAATGGAGTGGTTGTGCATTGAGAGGTTGCCTATCGGAAGTAGGAAGGGGAGAAGGGAGTTTCAGAAAGATGAGTAGTAAGATATGGGGAGGCCATCTGGACCAGGGCATTTACCTTTAGGGGTGGAGTTAACGGCCCGCGTCAACTCTGAAATAGTAAAATGCCTTATCAGGGAGTTACGTTGGGTTGTGGTCAGGATCAGAAGGTTGAGAGAGTCTAGGAATGAGTTGATATTGGCCTCTCTCCCCAGTGAGGGGTCTGGGAGCTTAGAGGCAGGCAGATTGTACAACGCTTCGTAGAAGAGCTTGAATTGCTCGGAAATCTCTTCTGCTTTGAATACTAGGTCCCCCCTCGGGTATTTAATGCTCTGGACATGTCGGGAGTCTCTTCTTTGTTTAATTCTCTGTATCATAAATTTAGATGCTTTGTTACCGTGTGTAAAGAACTTCTGTTGGGCAGATAAAAAATATTTGGCTGAACGCTCATTCAGAAGGTTCTTTAATTCAGTTCTGAGAGAAGAAAGTTCTGCCAGCTGTTGAGCAAGTAAGGACTGCTTATGAGCTTTTTTGAGTATGTGTAGCCTTGATAATGAGGACATGTATTTTTTCTCTGATTCCTTTTTTAGGTAAGCGCCTAATATATGCCTTATGGGCATCCCACAGGACCTGAGGGGATATGTCTGGGGTATTATTGATAGAAAAATAATCATCCAGATAGGAAGTAATCTGAGATTTATAGGTAGGATTACCCAGCAAGGACTCATTGAACCTCCAATTAATATTCTTACCCATCCTGATTGAAGGATGGACATCACAAAAGACTGAGGAGTGATCCGAGAGTGTCATATCTCCAATCTTGGCTATGGAGCAGAGCTGTAGATGTAATCTATTCTACTATATGAATTGTTTGCTGAAGAATAAAAGGAGTAATCAAGTGAGTTAGGATTAATACAACGCCAAGTGTCTAGTACCCCTAAATGGAAAAGTTTAGTCTGGAGCAATTTGAGAGCCTTAGAGGGAATAGCAGATTTTTTAGAGGAAGTATCTATGAGCGGGTTAAGGGCCAAATTGAAGTCACCTGCTAAAATTAGAACCCCCTCTCTGTGTGTTTCTACTAGCAAAAGTAGGGAGGAAAGCCAGGAGATTTGGTTCATATTTGGTGCAGATATGTTCACAAATGTAAACAGAGTCTGTCCCACCAGTCCCTTAAAAATAAGGTATCTACCCACTGGGTCTTGAGTATGGGACTTGTACTGGAAAGCTAGTCCCTTGTGAAAACCAATGCTAACTCCTCTCGAGGCAGCACGCCCCACAATGATACCAGTTAGGGAATTTGGAAAAGGAAAGGTTTGGATAATTGCCATGTTTGAAGAGAGTTTCCTGCAGGAAGACTATAGAACATTTCTCCCTGTTCAAATACGAAAGAATTTGGCATCTTTTGGAAGGAGATCTCATTCCTTTAACATTATAAGATACTATTCTGAGGCCATTCATGATGGATTGTGAAAGCAGGAAGAGGGGGTGGGGGGAAGGTGTTATAACCTCATATATATATATTAATCTGGTGCCAGGAGCAGGGGAGTGCCGCCTCGAGAGAGAGAGAAGTTCCCAGCAACTCTCCTGGAGAGTGGTATAGCTGCCTGTTACCGGACCATTCATGTCTAAGAACCAAAACAAAGTTAATAGGAACATTACAACAAAATAACATAAGCGATAACCTATGCAGGTAAAAAAGTAATAGGTAGCATAACTCCTTGGGGAGTTTGATTGAAAGGGTACGAGATATACAAGACATTTCTGTGATGTATTTTTGAAGTAAGGGAGTGTCACCACCAGACATCTGAGAAGCTCTGACAGATGCCTTTCAGAACCTCCTACTTGAGCTTCCTTTGCTTTGCTTTCAGTTCCTCATCTCATTAGCCTCTCTCAGCTGTCATGTAGTTGTACTGATTGCATCCCTTTAAATTCCTCCCTATAGTGCATTAGTGTGCGGTTTATAGTTCTTCCTGGAGTGTGTGTGCATGCTGATCCTACTTCCCAGTCTTCTACAAGATAAGTGTTGTGCATTTGTGATTTTCTGTTTGCTGGATCCCAGGTGACCCTGACTCCCTCCGTATCTAGTGTAGGGAGCCGGTGGTCGTGTCCCCTCACTATTATAGGGTGTTCGGGTGTTATACAGCCGAGGTACGAGGATATGTGATCATCTACCATTGGGATTTTCGCATAGGCAGAGCAGTCAGGGTGAGTGCCAGGTCTGATGCAGGGGTCTCCCTTTTTGTTCCTTAGTTTTGGATCCAGTGAGTCGTATATTCATTTTGTGTTGTCTTGTTTCCTGTACACCTTCCGTGACATTATAAACCGCCAAAACCGTCTCAAGCATGGATCCGGTTTCACTTTTGACTAAACGCTTCCAGGGTCTTTCATTGGAGGTAGCTGATCTCCGTAAGACTCTTTCTCAGTTTCAAGTGACCGGTTCAGCTTGCGTTCATGGAGTTTGTTCTGAGCCTAAGATCTCGCTCCCGGATACGTTCTCCGGGGGTAGTGAGAATTTTGTGCATTTTAGAGAGGCTTGCAAACTCAATTTTCGCCTTCTTCCCCATTCCTCTGGTGATGAGGAACGGAGGGTGGGGATCATTATATCGCTGCTCAGGGGTAACGCTCAGTCGTGGGCCTTTTTAGCTGCCGGTGGGGGCACGGCCCCTCCGTTCAGTGGATGAATTATTTTTAGCCCTGGGTCAGATATATGATGATCCGGATCGTATTGCTTTGGCTGAGTCTAGACTACGTCTGTTATGCCAGGGTAAACAATCCGCAGAGATATACTGCTCAGATTTTCGGAGATGGCAGCTGATACTGGTTGGAATGATGCTGCACTCCGAAGTCAATTTTGCCATGGTCTTTCAGAGGGATTTAAAGATGCATTTGCCTTTCATGAGAGGCCTACTTCCTTGGACTCTGCTATGTCTCGGGCCGTTCGTATTGACAGGCGTCTTAGAGAGAGAGGAGAGATCACTCCTTCCTGTCATACTCAATCCCAGGACAGTGCAGCGGTCTCTTTCTGTGCACAGGGGTCTCAGTCGCTGTCAACCCCTTCTGAGCAGGAGCCCATGCAGCTGGGGTTGATTGCCTCTGACAATAGAAGATTCAGCCCGCATGGGAAGGTTTGTTTTTGTTGTGGAGGTATAAATCATTTGGCAAATGTTTGTCCCTCTAGGAGATTCAGGCAGTTTTTTGGGAGTAATAAAGAAACAAAAAGGAAAAAATCCTTTAAAAATGTTCCATCTGTTACCATTGGCAGGGTTGAGGCGGAAATTGAAGGTTTTCCGTTTGCTTGTAGCTCCCGTTTTGTCCTGCCTGCTAGGGTGGCGCTAGAGAGTAAGAAAATTTTTTGTGAGATTTTTGTAGATAGTGGAGCAGCTGTCAATCTCATTGATAATCAATTTGCGATAACTCATGGTTTCCAGGTATGCACTTTGGGAAAGGATATTCCTGTTTTTGCTATTGATTCCGCTCCACTTTCCCAGAAATTAGTAAAGGGCATAGTTAACAATATCCGTTTAATTGTGAGTGATGCTCATGTTGAGGATGTGTTGGGGCTACTCCTCTAGTGTTGGGGCTACCCTGGCTCACTAAACATTACCCCACCATTGATTGGCAAGCGAGGCAAATAAATGGTTGGAGTGACTTTTGCAGAGAGAATTGCCTCATGACATCTGTTTCTGAGGTTTCTACTAAGACTGTACCATCCTTTCTCTCTGAATTTTCGGATGTCTTCTCTGAGAGTGGAGTTCAGGATTTGCCCCCGCACAGGGAGTACGATTGCCCTATTAATCTCATCCCAGGCGCCAAGCTGCCTAAATCTCGTTTATACAATCTCTCCCAACCTGAAAGGGTCGCTATGCGTGCTTATATCTCTGAGAGTCTGAGAAAAGGACAAATACGACCCTCGAAGTCACCTGTTGCCGCTGGTTTTTTCTTTGTTAAGAAAAAAAGATGGTTCTTTAAGACCTTGTCTGGATTTCAGGGAGCTGAACAGTATCACAATTCGTGACCCTTATCCGCTTCCTCTGATCCCGGACCTGTTTGACCAGATTGTTGGGGCTAAAGTTTTTTCCAAATTAGATCTAAGAGGGGCATACAACCTGGTCAGGGTCAGAGAAGGAGACGAATGGAAGACGGCCTTCAATACCCCTGAGGGCCATTTTGAGAATTTGGTTATGCCTTTTGGTTTGATAAATACTCCAGCCATTTTTCAGCATTTTGTGAACAGCATTTTTTATCATTTAATGGGAAAATTTGTATTAGTGTATTTGGATGACATTTTGATTTTTTCTCCTGATTTCAAAACTCATAAGGAACACTTACGTCAGGTCTTGCTCATCCTGTGGGAGAATAAATTGTACGCGAAACTGGAAAAATGTGTGTTTGCGGTTCCAGAAATTCAATTTCTGGGGTTTCTTCTCTCCGCTTCTGGTTTTTGCATGGACCCCGAGAAGGTTCGCGCTGTGCTTGAGTGGGAGCTTCCTGAGAATCAGAAGGCGCTGATGCGTTTTTTGGGCTTTTGCCAATAATTACAGGAAGTTTATTTTGAATTATTCCTCTGTTGTTAAACCACTCACTGATATGACCAGAAAGGGGGTAGATTTTTCTTCCTGGTCGGTAGAGGCGCGTAAGGCCTTTTCTAATATCAAGGAGAGTTTTGCTTCCGCTCCCATCTTGGTACAACCTGATATTTCTCTACCCTTCATAGTTGAGGTTGATGCTTCTGAGGTGGGTGTGGGTGCGGTATTGTCTCAGGGTTCCTCTCCTGCAAAATGGCGACCATGTGCCTTTTTCTCGAAGAAACTCTCCTCCGCAGAGAGAAATTACGATGTGGGAGATAGGGAGTTGTTGGCCATCAAGTTGGCTTTTGAGGAATGGCGCCATTGGCTAGAGGGAGCCAGACACCCTATTACCGTGTTTACTGACCATAAAAATCTAGCCTACTTGGAGTCAGCCATGCGTCTGAACCCGAGACAGGCCAGATGGTCTTTGTTCTTTTCAAGGTTTAATTTTGTTGTCACGTTCCGCCCTGGGGTTAAGAATGTGAAGGCAGATGCCCTGTCACGTTGTTTTCCGGGAGGTGGGAATTTTGAAGACCCGGGTCCCATTTTGGCTGAAGGTGTGGTGGTCTCTGCTCTTTATCCTGAATTGGAGGCAGAGGTGCAGGTAGCCCAGTCAGAGGCTCCTGATCTTTGTCCTCCTGGGAGGTTGTTTGTGCCTCTAGCTTTAAGACACAAGATTTTTAAGGAACACCACGATACGGTCCTTGCTGGGCACCCGGGGGCAAGAGCCACAGTGGATCTCATCGCTCGGAGATTCTGGTGGCCTGCGCTTCGTAAGTCGGTTGAGGGTTTTGTGGCAGCCTGTGAGACCTGCGCTCGTGCCAAAATCCCTCATTCACGGCCATCAGGTCCTCTCCTTCCCTTACCCATTCCTTCCCATCCTTGGACACATCTGTCCATGGACTTCATAACGGACCTGCCTCGTTCCTCGGGGAAGACTGTGATTCTGGTGGTGGTGGACCGTTTTAGCAAAATGGTGCATTTCATCCCTTTTCCTGGCTTGCCCAATGCTAAGACGCTGGCGCAGGCATTTATTGATCACATTGTCAAATTGCATGGTATTCCTTCAGACATAGTCTCTGATAGGGGCACACAGTTTGTTTCCAGATTCTGGAAGGCTTTCTGTTCTCGCTTGGGGGTTCGGTTGTCATTCTCTTCTGCTTTCCACCCGCAGTCGAATGGCCAGACAGAGCGCGTCAATCAGAATCTGGAGACATATCTGCGCTGTTTTGTGGCGGAGAATCAGGAGGATTGGTGTTCTTTTTTGTCCCTTGCTGAGTTTGCTTTAAAAAAAACGTCGTCAGGAGTCCTCTGATAAGTCACCATTTTTTGGTGCATATGGGTTTCATCCGCAGTTTGGGACATTCTCGGGAGAGGGGTCTTCTGGTTTACCTGATGAGGACAGATTCTCCTCATCTTTGTCATGTATTTGGCAAAAGATTCAGGATAATCTAAAGAGCATGAGTGAGAGATATAAGCGTGTGGCGGATAAGAGACGTGTGCCTGGTCCGGACCTGAATGTTGGTGATCTGGTGTGGTTGTCTACTAAGAATATCAAATTGAAGGTTCCCTCCTGGAAGTTGGGTCCTAAGTTTATTGGGCCTTACAAAATCTTGTCTGTCATCAATCCTGTTGCCTACTGTCTTTATCTTCCTCAGACTTGGAAGATCCATAATGTTTTTCATAAGTCCTTATTAAAACCTTATGTCCAACCCATTGTACCCTTGTCTTTGCCTCCTCCTCCGATTATGGTTGATGGTAATCTTGAATTTCAGGTCTCTAGGATTGTGGATTCTCGTGTTGTCCGCGGTTCTCTCCAGTACCTCGTTCATTGGGAGGGTTATGGTCCTGAGGAGAGGATGTGGGTCCCAGTGACGGACATTAAGGCCACTCGTCTCATCAGGGCTTTCCATAGGTCTCATCCTGAGAAGTTGGGCTTTGAGTGTCCGGAGTCCCCTCGTAGAAGGAGGGTTACTGTCACCACCAGACATCTGAGAAGCTCTGACAGATGCCTTTCAGATCCTCCTCCTTGAGCTTCCTTTGTTTTGCTTTCAGTTCCTCATCTCGTTAGCCTCTCTCAGCTGTCGTGTAGTTGTACTGATTGCATCCCTTTAAATTCCTCCCCATAGTGCATTAGTGTGCGGTTTATAGTTCTTCCTGGAGTCTGTGTGCATGCTGATCCTACTTCCCAGTCTTCTACAAGATAAGTGTTGTGCATTTGTGATTTTCTGTTTGCTGGATCCCAGGTGACCCTGACTCCCTCCGTATCTAGTGTAGGGAGCCGAGGGTCGTGTCCCCTCACTATTATAGGGTGTTCGGGTGTTATACAGCCGAGGTACGAGGATATGCGATCATCTACCATTGGGATTTTCGCATAGGCTGAGCAGTCAGGGAGAGTGCCAGGTCTGATGCAGGGGTCTCCCTTTTTGTTCCTTAGTTTTGGATCCAGTGAGTCGTATATTCATTTTGTGTTGTCTTGTTTCCTGTACACCTTCCATGACAGGGAGATAACGAGAGAAGCCAGGAAGTAAGAAGAGGAGAGGAATAAAGGAAGGGGGGGTTACTTAGTAACATATTGTATCGCCCTTAGTAGAGATTGGGATCCAATATAGCATCAGATAAGGAGTATCGGAGATAACTAAAGGGAGGAAGCTTGACAGGATAAAGGGTGTCTGGAGACAGCAAGGAGATTAGAGGTGGTGTGACCCATAAGGATGGGACCTTATTCATCCATCTGGATAAGTTCATCTCATTCTCCCATTGTAAGTCTTCTAGGTGTTTACTTGGAGTTTCCTCTTCTGCCCCTTTGCGGTTTAGGGGCTTGCTGCTTTTCCCAGGGTTCAAGAGGTGGGAGGATCGGCAAGTCTGTTAAATTCTGAACAGGATCCCAATTCTGTATGTCCAGAGGCCTAATCCCAAGATGAGCGTATACTTGGTTCAGATCTTGGTATGAGGAGATGTTTATCCTGTGTCCATCATACATAAAAGAGAGACCAAACGGGAAGGACCACCTATATGGGGTATTCTTTGATCTGAGCCATTCTATTAAAGGCTTTAAGGTACATCTTTTTTTCAGGGTTGATTGAGCTAGGTCTTGGAATATAAGAATGTCCTGGTCATCCCATTTGACCATTTTTGCTTCCCTAGCCTTAGCAATGAAAGCCTCTTTTACTTGGAAATGTAGGAACTTGCAAATTATGTCCCTGGAAGGGGCTGTGGGTATTGGTTTAGGCTTCGGGGCCCTATGAGCTCTTTCCAAGAGCACCTCGTGTGCTGAATCTGGGCCCAGGAGAGAGAGGCATATTTGAAAAATGGTGTTAGGTATGTCCCCAGGGGCCACCGATTCCGGTATACCCCTGAAACGCAGGTTATTACGCCTCCCTCTGTTTTCCCGATCCTCTATGGAATCATATAACAAGTTAATGTTATCTTGAATCGTGTGGAGGTTGTGCTGTACAGCATTTTGGTGCTGGATCACAGCTGCTTGTGACTCCTCCAGCGATTCTACTCTGCGCCCTATATGCCGGACGTCTTGCTTTATTGCCAGGAGGTTTGAGCTCAGGGGTTCCAGCGCCGCTGCCAGAGAAGAAGTGAGGGCTTCTCTAAGGTATGTGCGGGAGATGGGTAGGGAGTCTGTATCATCCTCACCTCCATGAGAAGTGCCAGAGGTCTCTGTCTGTTTGTGTCCTGTGGAGTGCGGCAAGGTCGGCGCCATCTTGGATTCCCTTGCGGCGTAGGCAGAGGCTGCTTTTTTTATAAATTTATCCATCTCCCCTTTGTTGGTCGATGATCTGTGATGGTTGGAGGAATCACCAGCGGTCAGGCTTCAGAGATCCAACTTCTGGCACCACATCCAGCCACCGCTATTCGCTTGCCGTTCAGCATCCAAAAGTCGGCCAGTCAAATCAACCCCATCCGACAGGGTGAGGGGACCATAGGCAGGGAGACATCATGGGCACAGGGTGAGGAGACCATGCAGTGAAGTCCAAGACGGCAAAGTCGGGAGCTATGTACCGCAACTGTGGCTACATCAGTTCCACCACAGTGAGAGCGAGTACAAGAAAGTACGGGCCGGCACTCGATGGCCGGAAGGGAGGTGCGCACATCACCTGCGTGCGTCCGCAATCATGCTCCATAACAAGTCCTAACCTTATTCAGTTAGCTATAAACATAACATTTGGCAGCTGGCCACCGGAATGTTTGTAATATGTTTTATCACTGAGAAATGTCTCATCTGCTGTTTACCCCACTTCCCTTACTATTTTCTTTTTACTTTTAAAAATGCCTTTTTCCCATGGAAAATCTCTGCAGAAGGATCAATATTACACATTTCATTGCAAGTCTATGTAGAGTGGAGGGGAGGAGTGAGCAGGATCTGAGGAGAAAGACACAGGCAAAGAGAGACTGCAGACCTACATAGGAAGCTTATAGCTCAGCATGAGTTCTTCATTCATTACGTCTCTGTAATGTCGTCCATTAACCTGGGACTGCTTCTGAGTGACTGTGAGAAAGGAAAGAGATTATTCTCTACTTTCTGTGTGTGCAGTGGATGTCAGCTAGTCTCCACCCTCCATATCTGAGAGAACTGAAAACCAGATATTCATCAAGCACAGAGGAAAACTGCTAAAAAAAAAACAAATACACATGATATAATAGAAATAATTTCATGTACACACAGTATATTAAAGATTAATGCAAAGTTTCAGTGATGCTTCAAGCATGGTCAAAACTGGTGGTGAGTAAACATGTGGGGAACTAATTAAAATATTTCATTACTAAATGTTAAGAATTTTTACTTTGTGCACAAACTTTCTATGAAAGCCAATTTGTGTATACCAGAATACCCTTTTAATTAAATTAATAAATGGATTTAATAGCCCAGTCCACAATTAATTTATGCAAATCTTTGTCAATTCTCTAGCCAGTTGTATTATTTTTTTACAGTAAAAAGTAGTACAAGCAAATGTTAGATTAAAGATTTATGAATTGACTCACAAATCTCATCTGCTAAGGGCTTTGTGAGGAACTTTAAGGGTTGTATTGATAAAAAATGCCTTGGATATGGCTCATCTTGATGCTTCATCTGCTTTTAGCAATATTGAGTCTTGAAAGAATTACTTTGATCTGACCATATAATAAACTGCCTAAAGTATAAAATTCAGTTGAAGTCAGTCATTCCTGACAAACAATTTTACATCAGCATCCCTTTCCCTTACTTGGCATGGTAGAAGTGCTCAGTAGGCATTTATTGGCATCCTGCACTTTCAGAGCAGTCATAAACTTTAAAGTTTAAAAGCCGCTGCAATAAAATATTAAAAACCCTGTACCATGCTGAGCAACTGGAAATTGTTATTGGTTATTTTTGTCATCTGCTTAATCTTATTAATTTACCGAGCAAAGAAAAGAAAAAGAAGAGAATATATCCTTTGTGATACCTACAGATGGCTGTACTGCTCTTCGCTTTGACCGTGATTGTCTGTTTTACAAAAATAATTTTCAAATTCCCAGCTAGGGAATTTGGAAAAGTCAGAGTGGAATGCTCTGTTCAGGACCCTCAACCATAAGCCACTGCATAAAGCAGCTACGACAGAGTACCTCTTTCTTTCTCTCTGAAGGTCTTGGTGCCCTTGTTTTCATTTTCCCCGTGGTGGTTTCTAAAGTAGAACTGAGCACATGTGCCAGGTTTCCTCAATGATTGCAGCTGATTGCAACAAACAAAAAGGAGTTTTTTTTTGCTATAACTTTTTTAAGACAGTTTTTAGATTTTATGTCCATTATGCAAGGGAAAACCAAGGTTATTTGACAGTAAACACTTAATATTAATCAGCTCTGGCGTACCCACTTCTCCAACCCCAGCGCTTTCCTGCGCTACAGGTAGGAGTCTTTCTTCTGCCATCTGCATTTCTGCCTTTTGCCCATCATCTAATATCGATGAGAATTAGAGATGAGCGAATTAAAAAAAAAATCGATTTGCTGGTTTGCCGAATTTTGGCGGGAAAATTCGGTTCAATATGAATTTATTCGTGGCTAATTACGTTAAAAAAAACTTATATTTCCTGGCTGCTGAGAGCCTTCATAGTGGTGTAGAACACTGTGCCTTGCAGTAACATGCAAAAGGAGTCTGCTTTGGTATTGAAATACTGTGAGTCCGTATGACATGCAGATGACAGGCGTCACACTTAGAATCACTGCACATTTCACTTATTTGGGCAGTCACGGGGCCAAAACTGACCAAGTAACTCAAATATGAACTCAGCCTTACAGGTCGATGTTAGCGCCAAGAAGAAGTGCACTCATTTTACACGGTCGTCAGCTGATTCCACATGTCCAGATGTCTACAGAACCTGTTCTATTAAACGCTTATACAAGTAGAGCCCACCTGACAGAATGGAGAGGGTGTCAGCAGTAAGATTTTTTTTTGTCATAATGAGGTTTTTCCTATTGCTGTCCCTAGCGCCTTCTCACGTCTGTCCCTGCACTCTGAAAGCTGGAAAATGTCTGAATCCAAGATGACCGCCGTATTTATAGGGCTGTGACATCACAGGGCTGGCAGGCTGCTGATTGGTTGCATGCATGGCATTATGGGTTATCCTGTCTTATCAAAGTTCCTTGCCCCATGTCTTCACATGTGTAGCCCCCATTTTAGGAAAACTTGAGATTCATTAACACGAAGCACGAGAAAATTTGCATTAGCTGCAAATAAAATTTTTCCTGAAATTCGGATCGTCAGCTTCGATTCGCTCATCTCTAATGAGAATGTGTCATCAGCAACATGCAGCTCCTTCTCTCTCTGCATCTTGCTGACTTTTCTATGGCATGGAGACTTTGAAGGATGATTTGGAAGAATATATATAAGGATGAGGGGGCACACTCATAAGAAGAACACCTAAAGATGATGTACACTGAATTTAATAAACAATAAAAACAAACCCCTAAAATACACATAAAACATACATCAAAAATATTGAATATGCGATATGCAGCAATCAAATGCAATATATAGCAACAGGATGACGCCAATGTCCCACTAGTAGATGTAGTTGCTGTCGTGTTTTTAGTACACGATATGGTGATGATGTGACCTATAATATTCCATTTGGGAATTAGTTGTGTCAAACCTGTTGATAATAAATGTTCCACACTATAGATGTAGCACTCTAACCCCTTTGGGGTGATATTGTAGAGCCCACACCGTGTTATGTCTCAGGACACTGTTGCAGCTGAAGATTTGGTATCTTAGAATTAAAGTCCTGTGCCTTTGAATACGTGTGGCACTCCGTTCACTTAAGATGTTATTAGTGACCCGGATCAGATGTTAAAGTCCAATGTATGAGTTATACAGAGATGCGTGTATGCCCTCCAAGTTACTTACTAGTTCTTTGCCGCTGTGTCTTTTTATTCTTACCCCTTCCTGCTGTATAGCTACAGCGTTGGTCTCCCAGGTAGCCGTACACGGCCGTGGCGTCCCACGTGACCTGGTCTCTGGAGTTCAGGGTTGACGCCTGTGAATGACGTCACTAATCTGCGGCAGTAACTTCGGTAGTGGAGGTCAATTGCTTTCGTTTTACGATCGCTGTTGTTTTTCGATCTTTGTTGATGTCCAGCTTCTTTTTTATGTTCTTAGGAATCCACGCTCACTCTGATATGCCAGACGCGTTTCAAGGTATTACACCTCTTCCTCAGTGGCCACCGAGTGAGTGGATTCTCACTCCTTATATATCCTATTGTTCCACCCACCAATTAGTTGTGCCTATTCTAATATATGGGGTGGATTTGATCGCCGTTTTTCTTCCATAGAAAAAATATAACATTCACAGTTACAAATAACTAAAAATATAAATAACAATATTCCCATATATCTTAAAATATGCTCGAGATGATCTATAAGTAACCTATATGGTCAGGACTTAATTTTTACAGAAACCGCATTGAAACCGCATCAATGTGAATTATGTCACATGCGGTTTTTGTATTTTTGTATCTAGTAAGATGCAATAGATCCTGTCTAGGTCAATGGACTCAAAAACGCATATATTTATATTGTTATTTAATGCGTTTTTGTACTTCTTTACTCTAGTTTCCTGGATATACTCATTTTATGCATGTACTCATTTTTTGAAGGGTAGTCACTAGGGAAGGCTGTCTGGCGGGGAGGGGAAACCGCAGCCGCCATAATTGGCAAGACTGCGGTGTCCCATCCCCACCAAACAGCCCCCCCCCTCGCTCACAGGAATCTGAATACTTCCATCTCCGCATTCAGCCCCTTTGGGATGATGGTATCATATTCGAAAATTCTGCGGGATTCCTGTCTCGACATGTGTGCAATGTGGTTTCCTCCCCTCCACATTTTTTTGACCCTTTCTATAGCTGTAAATTTGAGGCTGGTTGGGTCACAATTGTGCTGGATCTTAAAATGTTTCGACAGGGAATGTGTTTCTAGACCCTTCTTTATATTTGCCACATGTTCCGCTACCCTTTTTTTGAGTGTCCTTTTTGTTCTCCCTATGTATTGCTTCCTACATCCACATTCCAACAGGTATATCACATCTGTGGAATCGCAGGTCAAAACTTCTTGTATTTCTATGCTAAAATAATTTACTGTAGATGTTACCTTAGTTGTTTTCTTAGGGAAGCTGGTGATTTTGCAATTGGTGCATCTTCCACATTTAAAGAATCCATTGATTGTCAACCAATTTTTTCTTTGATTTTGTTGTTGTTGATTCTCCATTTTAATTTTCACAGTTGGGGCTACTTTGCCTGCTAAGTTATTGGCCCTTGTGTAGGTTATTTTTGGTGCATCACTTAGTAGTGGGCCAACTATTTTATCATTTAGTAGGTGTTCCCAATGTTTTCGGATGCTTCTTTATATCATTTTATATTGGGAACTAAATGGAAGAATGATTCGTATTTTTTCATCCTGTGGTTGTGATGGGCCTACTTCAAAGAAACTTTTCCGTTCCATCTTTTTTACTTTCTCTAGTGCTTTTTCTATAGTCTGGACTGGGTAGTCTCTTTCTACAAATTGTTGTTTCAAGCCAGCGGCCTCTTCATCAAATTTGCTATCCATCGTACAGTTTCGCTTCAGTCTGCGAAACTGGCTGGTTGGTATATTAATCAGCCATCGTGGAAGATGGCAGCTAGCAAATCTGATGAAGCTATTTTTGGCCACTGGCTTGAAAAAAGTATTACATTGTAGCTGATTGTCTTTGATCCATATCTCCAAATCTAGAAATTCAACTTTCTCTTTGCTAGTAATTGGACTGAATATTAGATTGTTGTCATTTTTATTTATATCGCTGAGAAAGGAATTGAGGGATTCAGTTGTATTACACCAAATGAACAGGATATCATCAATATATCGCCGCCACAGCACCAGATCCGTCCCCAGCCTGGGCAGGATAACCTCCCTCTCCCACTGAGCCAAAAAAAGATTGGCATAGCTGGGGGCGAATCTGGTGCCCATGGCGGTACCGGTACACTGTAGGTAGAACTCCTGCTCAAATGCAAAATAGTTATGAGTAAGGATGTATCTTACCCCATCCAATAGGAACCCTAATTGTTCCACAGAGAGTTCTCCTCCTGACAGCTGCTCATGTAGTGCTTGAATCCCCCAAGTGTGTTCAATGACTGTATAGAGGGATCCGACATCGAGTGTCCCCAAGATCCACCCATCTGTCCAAGTGACTTCTTCCAACGTTTTAATAATGTCTGTGGTGTCACGGATGTAAGATGGCACTTTTTTGACATAAGGTTGAAGCCATTGGTCTATGTACTTGGACAGATTACATGATATAGATTGAATGCCTGACACAATCGGGCGGCCTGGCGGTGTTTCCAGGCTTTTGTGGACCTTGGGGACACAATAAAACATCGGAACCCTCTTCTCAGTATCCAAAATAAACTTGGATTCCTGGTCAGAAAGAAAATCAGCTTCTACCCCCCTTGCACAGTAATTTTTGAGAATGTTATAGTATTCTTGTGTTGGGTCTCCTTTTAGTTTTTGATAAGTATTGCTAGATCTTAATTGTCTATAGCACTCTTCTATGTAGTCTACTTTATTTAGTATTACTACAGCCCCACCTTTATCTGCAGGCCTAATGACAATATCATTTGCTTCCTGTAGGGATTTGATGGCTTTCATTTCTTCTTTGTTTAGATTTGAATTTACCCTGCGACTTTTTATTCTTCTTATATCTCGTTCCACATTATTCTTGAACGTAGCCATTTCGTTACTGATTTCCTGCCTGGGATATTTCTTTGATCTCATCTTTAGATCTGTATGTGGATATTTCTTTGTTCTGCTACCCATATCTGTCTCTCTATTAATTGGGTTTTTAAGGAAATATTTTTTGAGACATAAACGTCTAATACATTTTTCCACACCTATATATGTGGCAAATTTATCCATAGGGTTAGTGGGAGCAAATTTTAAACCTTTATTAAGAAGTTGCACTTGGGTTTCCGTAAGTGTGGTGTCACTAATGTTTATTATATTGGTGATTGGTGTTTTTATCTCTTTTGTTTTCGTCTTTTGTGCATGTCGTCCCCTTCGTATTCTTCGTTGTGATTGTGTTTTTGTGACCTGTTCAGTGTTGGTGTGTATTGCTGTGCTATGTCTTGGTGATATCTGTGTTCCTGTCTGTGTGTTTGATAATATCCTCTGTTGTATGTATGTTCCCTCGGACGATCCCTCAGATTGTAATCGTGAGCATAGTTTTGTGTTGTATGTGTGTGTTTCTTTGTTTCTTGTCTTGTTGGAGTGGGAGTCCGTATCTTCCGTATTCGTGCATTGTGGTGTGGGGGTGTAAAATCTAAAAAATGTGGTGTTGCCAGTGTCTCATATCTGTTTGTAGTTTTAACATTCTCTATTTGTGCCTGTATATTGGTGTGTTCACTTTCCCTATGTCTGTGAACTTCTAGTGGTTGCTTTCTTTTCTATATGGTGTAATTTTTTAGATTTTTTACTTATTATATCTCTTTCTAATGTGTCTAAGTTCTTACAGATTCTCTCATGCCACCTCTGGGCCTCCTCACTAACTGGAAACATTTCCAATTCCTTTTTTATGGTATCTATTTGTCCTGCCATTTCTTCTGTCATTTTTATCCTTCTTTTAATAACCATATGAACAAGGGCTTCTGATTGGATTTTGAGGAACCCATCCCATTCTTTTTTTAAATCATCATTCACCAAATCAGATGCGGGTATTTTGGTGAGTGTTAGGCCCCTCGGGATGAAGCCCTTGTCTAAATACTGCGTCAATGATCTAATTTCCCACTTATTGCGCAATTGGCGTTGTAGAATCCTTTCAAGAGCTTTAAAAATATCATCCATTGATCTCGTTGTTTGTATTGATGCCTCACCCTCCATATTGAAGGTGAATGCATCAATTTTTTTGTACTTAGTATCTAAGTGTTCCCAAATGTCCATCTCAAATTAAGAGGAGCTCAGCTGTTGAGGGTATTAAAGTGAATACAGTAAAAGGAGTACAGCGGCTCACTAATAATATGTATGGAAAGGTGCTCACCCTCAGGTCCTACCCTCAGGACCAAAGAAAGTGGTATAATATATATAAGGATGAGGGGGCACACTCATAAGAAGAACACCTAAAGATGATGTACACTGAATTTAATAAACAATAAAAACAAACCCCTAAAATACACATAAAACATACATGTGGGACATTTATTATCAACAGGTTTGACACAACTAATTCCCAAATGGAATATTATAGGTC
Source organism: Bufo gargarizans (assembly GCF_014858855.1). Lineage (NCBI taxonomy): Eukaryota > Metazoa > Chordata > Amphibia > Anura > Bufonidae > Bufo > Bufo gargarizans. The sequence continues at coordinate 156,408,769 of NC_058087.1, read as the reverse complement.
ACATCATCACCATATCGTGTACTAAAAACACGACAGCAACTACATCTACTAGTGGGACATTGGCGTCATCCTGTTGCTATATATTGCATTTGATTGCTGCATATCGCATATTCAATATTTTTGATGTATGTTTTATGTGTATTTTAGGGGTTTGTTTTTATTGTTTATTAAATTCAGTGTACATCATCTTTAGGTGTTCTTCTTATGAGTGTGCCCCCTCATCCTTATATATATTATACCACTTTCTTTGGTCCTGAGGGTAGGACCTGAGGGTGAGCACCTTTCCATACATATTATTAGTGAGCCGCTGTGCTCCTTTTACATGATTTGGAAGAAGTAAAGCCAGAAAAAGATGAGGATGGTCATCATTAAGACCTGTCCCCCTTAAGTAGTACAGAATGGATGGTATTGCTTGGCACGCTGGCACCTGTATAATAAAAGTTTCCATCTTATTGGTATTGAATTACATTTACGGCTGATATAGGAATAAGTAAATGTAGGAATAAATAAATTAAACTGATGCAGCACAAGTCTCCCTGCACTCTCCCTGCACTCAGCTTCTTACAGTCACCATTTTAGGAAAAACTGACTCATTACCATGATGGGCAAGGAAATTCAAATAAATTGTAAATCAAAATTTTCCTAAACTTCGGACTGAATTCCGCTTAGAGTGTTTCACCTCGCTCAACACTAATTGCTTTAGTTGCTCTCCTCTGAAGCTTCTCCAGCTCTTTTATGTCTGCTCTGTTCACAAAAGCCAAGCACTGTACACAATGCTCCATGTGTGGTCTGACTATTAACTTGTAAAGTGGCAGGACTATCCTCTCATCATGTGCATCTATGCCCCTTTTGATGCAACCCATTATCTTATTGCCCTTGGCAGCAGCTGCCCGATACTGGTTTCTATGGCTTAGTTTGCTGTTCACTAAAATTCCTAGGTCCTTTTCCGTGTCAGTGTCACCCAGTGTTTTACCATTTAGTATGTACTGGTGACTTGCATTATTCCTTACCATGTGCATATCCTTACATTTGTCAGTGTTAAACCTCATCTGCCACTTCTTTTCCCAAGCCTCCAATCTATCCAGATCCCTCTGTAGCTGTATAGTGTCCTCTTCCGTGTTAATTACTTTACACAGTTTAGTGTCTTCTGTAAAAATGTATATTTTACTGAGCAAGCCTTCTACAAGATCAATAATACATATATTGAAGAGAATAGGGCCCAATAGTGAACACTGAGTACTGAGCAGAGCTGTAGAGGGTTCAGAGGAGTAATTAGTGTTGAGCTGTAGAGGGTTCAGTAAAGTAATTAGTGTTGAGCGACGTGAATCATTCGAAGCGGTATTCAGTCCGGAGTTTAGGAAAACTTTGATTCACAATGAATTCAAATTACCTTGTGCTTCATGGTAACTAATCAGTTTTTCCTAAAATGGCAGCTACACGTGTTACAAAGTGAAAGTAAGAAGCCCGGGAATGCAAAATCACCCATAATGCCGTGCATCCAGCCAATCCAGAGATAGCTATCCCCTGAGATGTCACAGCCCTATAAAACCCTCATGCATATGAGTATGTTCTGTTAATTAAAGGGGTTGTCCGAGTTATGAAAAAAAATAATAAAGCACAGGAAATCTGATATATAACTAAGCTAAGCAAGTTTTATGCAAAAAAAAAAATATATATATATATTTCCTCATTTCCCTGGTTCTTTTCTAGCCCTTTGCTTACATGCAATAAAAACAATCTCTGCCCCTCCCCCTGCTCTGCTAAGGGAGTGAATATAAGAGCTGCCGTGAGTGACATGTCTGCCTGCTGGGATACTCTGCAGTATGTTGTATGTGTAGGACTACAAGTCCCAGCTGCATAATGACACTTCTAAGGGAGTGGATACAAGAGCTGCCCTGAGTGACATGTCTGCCTGCTGCGAGACTCTGCAGCATGTTGTATGTGTAGGACTATAAGTCCCAGCTGTATAATGACACTGCTAAGGGAGTGGATACAAGAGCTGCCCTGAGTGACATGTCTGCCTGCTGCGAGACTCTGCAGCATGTTGTATGTGTAGGACTACAAGTCCCAGCTGTATAATGATACTGCTAAGGGAGTGGATACAAGAGCTGCCCTGAATGACATGTCTGCCTGCTGGGAGACTCTGCAGCATGTTGTATGTGTAGGACTACAAGTCCCAGCTGTATAATGACACTGCTAAGGGACTGGATACAAGAGCTGCCCTGAGTGCTGGGAGAAAACAGCAACTTGTAAGTGTAGATTTACAAGTTCCACTTATATAATGACACTGCTAAAACACACAGGATCTTCCCCCTACCTGTAATGCTTTGCAGAACTTCTCTTTCTGCTCCTGTGCCCAGCATTTGTCTCCTCACTTCCTGCAGCTACCCAGTAAACACTTCAGCCCAGAGTCTGTGCAGCTGAAGGGGTTAAGAATCCTAGGAGAGAGAGTAGACGGCAGTGAAGGTGGGGGCATGGCCAGCACAGTGACGTCTCGGGTGGGGGGGGGGGGGGGGGCCATGGCCAGCACAGTGACGTCTCGTTTACAGGCTTGTAAATGTCCTTTATCAGAGCAGGGAGAGAAGCTGACATCACAGGTCATGTGACCCTCAGTGAAATCTGTAAAACCAGCCCCTGGAGATAAAGTGAGTGAATTGGAAAGCTGTTACATTTTCCCAGTTAGGAACATAGAAAGAGCAAAAAAATAACTGGGATAACCTCTTTAAGCACATCTGGTAGGGGATGTCATAGACCGGCATAAAACGCTGGCCTATGATAAACTCCCCTCCAAGTTTTAGTTTGTTAGCTTAAACTTATTCCATTAATTATCTCCAAACTATATTCTCATTGCTTTCCTACAAGTACCATAGATATCTCTAACATTTGGGCTGCGTTTTACCCATTTTAGTTAAGTAAGCAACCGATGACCCAATACACTGTAAGACCGTGAACCGGGGAGGGATCCCCAGGATACAGCGAAGTCATAGAATAAGGAAAGCGACACAGACACCAGCTCTTGATGCAAAAACAGTAACTGAAGTAGTATTAACAATAATAATAACAGTAGTTACAGAGAGTATATCACTTATAATTCAAAATACAGTGAATACCACAAGGTTACACTCCCTTCCCTTAACCCCCAAACGACACTGTTTCACATGCCCTCAATACTCTCAGCCTAGATGCTGGAGTAGCCTTGTAGCACAGCAACAACGGAGTGTCCAGAATATCCTATACTCCAAGATCAGAGTCACGGTACCAGCCCAACTGAACAACCGTACCCAAGGCTGCGTACACAGCAGAGCCTGCAAGTCGATACTGTGCCGCAGGGTAACGGACCTGACCGATGGCGCACACGGCAGAGCCTGCAAGTCAATAACCGTGCCGCTGAATCACTGACCTTGATATGTCCTGTGTTCACTCCAAAACGACAGCAAGTTCCTGCCACAACATATGAACCTGCATAACCTGTAACTTTGACCCTCTGTTCTGATCAGCTTCGTGACGCCGATACTCATTTCTGCAAACAGAATCCAGATCCACACTGTTCTCTCATACAGTTCACAAAATGGCGGACTGCTTCTTTTCCAAGCTGAGCAACTTCACACTCTATGGCAGCCCCAACCGTTCCACGGCTCTTCCAGCCTTCCGGGAACCGGCCCTCTCTCTCTCTGGGAAGCCCTCTGGATCGCTGACCCTGGCCTGGTATTTATCCGATGGTGACTTACACCAACTCGCAAGTCCTTCCATCCACCATGAGGCCTCACAGAGTCTGAAACCATGTTCCACGGTCCAATTGACCTTCCGGGAACAAATCCTTTCTTCCTTGCACAACATCTGAATTCCTGACAGGCATCAGTCACTTCTGACAGTGACTCTGACCGCTCCAAGTCCCACAGACCCAAGGATGGCACTGGATACTGTCTTCCAGCCTCTGCACAAACATGTCTCCTTAGGTCACCATTTCCTGCTCTCCCTGGCACACACAGCAGAATGAGTCATCAGCATGAGTCATCATCTGTTTTGCATATTCAAATCCCAGAGTGTGCTGGCTGTAGCTGCAAAACAGTGGCCTCTAGTGCCCAAAATGCCAAACGACAGTTTCAGAAACAGCATTCAAGAAACAGTGGCTGTTTCTCCATCTTACAACACCATATTGTAAATGCAAATATATTATCCCATAGAGAATGAACTTGGAAGAGAATCATATATTTTTTTCTATTTCACACTGCAGTCAATGTTTTATCAGAGCACAGGCCCTTGGTCTATTATGAGAAATCACAATTCTGCTGAGTCAGCAGGGAAGTCAGCGTATAACAAATCCCTTTGGATACTTTGCAATAAATCATACTTAGCTGTAAACTCCACTAACAATTTAAGGAAGAGATATTATGTCAGCGTTACATGGGGGGATTTTTAGAAGCACATAATGTTAAAGACGAATACAATAAAACAGTATTTGCCTTTGGCAAGCAGCATGTTGTTATGTTCTATTGAGTGTGCTGAATAACTGCAATGCAGATCTTAATCTCACCTGCTATATGATTTATCCTATTCTACTCTGGAAGAAAGGTTTTAGTGACAGTATGAATAAAATATTTTCCAAATCATAATTTTCCGTAGTAAAAAAACATATAAAGTCAGATCCTGTCACTCAATTGGACTGATATGGTTGCATATAACAATTAATAAAGTAAAAGCTTATTCATATTTATTGGAAATCTCTTCATCATGTAGAGTTTAATAATCAGGATGGTTTCTTATCCATGATACGTGGACGGACAGGTGTGACAACCTGGCATGATCCTTTTTGTAGTCTTTCTTGGCTTGCTGTTACTGGACATAATTCGAACTATTTGCGTTCAAATGTTTTTCTTCAATATCTTGTATTTAGACACAATAATAAATCGCAAATGACACTGAAAATGTGTGCAGATAAAAAAAAAGTGAGGTTTATTGGTCCAGAATGGATGTGTCAGCAGGGTTTCGGCAAAGTAATGCTCACACACACAGGGACAGTGTAGCCCTAGACTTCCTAGACCAACTATCCCTGTCTACTTGCACAATCACCCTACGTGGGGACCCACAACTGTCTGACAGTCCTTATACTGAATACGTGAAAGAAAGACTGGGAAAACAAGCAAAACACAGAAAACTAGGTCATATGGTAGCAAGGTCAGAAGCCAGCCGGGCGATGAAGAACAAAATCACCAAAAGCAAAACAAAAAGTCCTGACGTTCTGGAGCACTAGCACACTTCCTAACTGGCCTGGTTCCCCGGAAACCATATGCCTCTGCTGTATGGAGGCATTGGCAGCCAGGGGAACCATGCCAGGATGGTTTGGTTTACAATAGTTCTTTTCATACAGCAAGGAATTTTTACCTGACTGCATGATGACTCCTGTTATAGATTTCGGTATGAACTCGTCATTAACCTAAACCATCATAGCAGAAAAGCATTCCGACACATCAATATGACGCCCAGCACAGTACCAGCATTATCTAATGCCGGTAACATGATACTCTTATGTATCTAGGTTCATACTTTGGTCCCCTGAAGAAAGAGATATCAATATGGGGAAATGTGTTGGGTCTGATAACAAAGTTATGGAAGATTTTTAGCCCCACATAGGTGACAACAAGGGTTTAGCTACTAAGAAGTGTAGTCGCCCCTGTCTGGGCGGGTGCTCCATTTTTAGTCAAAGTAGCCTCAGGGGCATTGTAAGGGAAGCTTCTTGGTGTCCCAAACTTTCTGATGGAGATATTGATAGAGCCCACGCATGGCAACTGTGAGTAAGAAGGGCTACTTCAGCCCCAAAATCATACTTCAGGAATTAAAGATATATGCACCTATGTGACTGATACCATATTGAAGCATAACTTTATAATTTATTGAGGCAAAGTTTTTTGACCATAAAGTACTGTTAATATTATCTGTTGTTTATAATAGTGAGGTCGTATTTTACTTTGTGCATTTTCACATACATTTGTGTTCAAAATAATAGCAGTGTGTTTATAAAAGTGAATAAAGCTCAAAATCCTTCTAATAGCTTTTATTTCCATACACACAAATGTATTTGGAACACTACACATTCTATTCCAAATCATATATCAAATTTGTGTTGTTCCTCTAAAAAAAATTGAGGAATTGAATTAAAAAAAATTGCAGTGCTTGTATTCTTCTTTACAAACTCAAACATTCACTATCTAAACTAAAAATGTTTGAATATTTTGCTTTCCTTTGAATCACTTAACTAATATTTAGTTGTATAACCACTGTTTCTGAGAACTGCTGTACATCTGTGTTGCATGGAGTCAACCAACTTCTGGCACCTGTTAACAGGTATTCCAGCCCAGCATGATTGGACTACATTCCACAGTTCTTCTCTATTTATTGGTTTTGCCTCAGAAACTGTATTTTTTTTTACATGTTCAAGCTTTACCTTTAATCTTTCTTCAGCCCACACATATTGGATACCATAAAGTCCCACACTTTGAGTTTAGTCCAAGAAGGGTAACAAAACAGTAGTATATCCACACTCTTTACAGTCTTTCAGAGATCAGATTACCCTTTAGGATTGTTCAGCGTTCAATCACCTGTCCACACTTTTTTTTATTTCTTTATTTGAAGTATTCGTAATTGTACAATCGAATAGAAGCATAAGTCGTACATAGACAATACAGGATTGTACAAGGTAAATGATTCAGTTACACGCAGTAACAAAAAAGTGAAACTATAACATGGACACATTTAATGATTTAAGTTCAATAGTGTGAACACATTTCTATGATAAATTGAGAAAAGGAAAAGTTTGTATTCCCTTACTTTTCCAATATGTTGAATAGATGACTGACAATCAACTCTTAATCAACTCTTAATCAACTCTCTACTAACTAGAGGGTACTATATATACTGTGTATAAACCAGTTGGCCAAGGTCGTTTAATTGATATGGGTAGGGGTAGCTCGCCCTTGATTAGAGTGTCTGTGTTTGACCCACTTAGCCCATCTAACTTTAAATTTTGGGAAATTGTGTGCTTCAGCAGCTGCTAGCTCTTCAAACCTGTATATAGAGTCAATCTTCTCTCTCCATAAATCTAGAGATGGAAGCTCGGTTGTGAGCCAGAAACGGGGTAAAAGGAGGCGTGCGGCCATGAGAAGAGTGTAGAATAATGAAGGAATCTTTGAGATAGAGTCTGGTGAAGGCAGACTAAGCAAGGCGAGCTGGGGGTTTGATGGTATTGAGGTTTCGCATATTTTATTGCTCAAGTTGAATATATCTTCCCACCAGCTTAATACTCGGGGGCATAGCCACCATATGTGGAAAAAGGTACCCTTAGACTCATTGCACCTCCAACACCTATCTGAATTAGAACTTCTATATTTAGATGTGATGTCAGGGGTTTTGTACCACCTTGTCAATAATTTGTAACCATTTTCCTGAATGAGGACACACCTTGAGGATTTATGAGGGGTAATATATAGCTTGTTTAAGTCTTGTGTTGAGAAAGAGATATTCAAATCCTTTTCCCACAAGCCCACATAAGCTGGTTTTGGCATGTTAATGGGAGTACTCAGTCTTTTGTAGAGTTGAGAGATCGGCTTGCTAATTGTGGTTTGGCTACATATCTGAGAAGAGATTGAAGGGGGATATGTTTAGTAATATAGTTGTGGAGGAAAGATATTGGAGAAGGAAGTTAATCTGAGGTAGAGAGTAATGTGGCCATATCTTTTTTGTTTGCTATCTTCCCTTCTATGTCAAATAATGATAAAATAGGTATTTGTGATGTTTTGAGTGATTTGGGGAGGCATTTTTTCAACTCCAATGGAGCTAGCTCCAACACATCTCTCACTTGAATCAAGGGTGAGGGTAAGGGAAAACCCCAGTTGGATTCTTGAAACCATTTCCATGCTTTGAGCGAGGAGTTTACGATCTGGCTGGTTTTGGAAAAGGAGGCAAGTTTTTCCCCATCGACCGTCAGTAGTGTCCTGAATGAGGATTGGACTAGGGAGGACTCAATTTCTACCCAAGATTTATGGGATGGTTCACAAAACCAATCAAGAATTCTGGTTAAATGGATGGCTTTGTTGTAGAGTTGGGGGTTGGGAAGGCCAATACCTCCCATTTCCCTTGGTTTTTGCAGGGTAGTAGTCGCCAGTCTCTGGCTTTTTTGTTTCCATATAAATTTACGGACCATTTTTATTAAGGTAGTGAAATATCTTTTTTTAACTGGGATAGGTAGTACTTGTTGAACGTAGTTAAGTCTAGGAATAATGAGGGAGGTGACTAAGTTTTTCCTACCAAACCACGACAACGTCTGAAGATCTAGGTGGTGGAGCTGGTCTGATATAGATTGAAGTAACGGGTTATAATTGAGGTTAAAGAGGTTATCGGGATCTGGGCCTATTTTAATTCCCAAGTAAGTAATGTAAGGGCTGTCCCAGTTAAAGGGCGATTTAGCTTTTAGGGAGGGAAGTGTGGACTTTGGGATGCCGATACCCATAGCTTGGGATTTGTTCATATTAATTTTAAAATTGGACAGGGGGCCGAATCGTTCTAGTAAGTTGTATATGGCGGGTAAGAAGGTCAGTGGGTTTGTGGTGAGGATTAAAAGATCATCCGCAAAAGCTGCGGTCTTGTGTTCTTGTTTTCCCATTTTTATCCCCGCAATTTTTGGGTCTTGCCTGATAGTTTGTAAAAGTGACTCCATGGTTATTACGAACAAGAGGGGGGATAGGGGGCAACCTTGCCTCGTGCCGTTTCTAATTACAAACGAGGGGGATATGGTGTCATTTACCAGCACTGATGCAGAGGCATTGGAATACATGGCAAAAATAGCATCTATGAAAGGGGTAGGAAAGTCCAACTTTTTCAGTGCACAGCGCATGAAATCCCAGCTGACCCTGTCAAATGCTTTCTCTGCGTCAGTGCTTAGCAATGTCAGGGGAATACATTTCTTTTTTGCGTAAAAAATGGCGTTTAGAATTCTGGCTGTGTTATCTTTCCCTTCTAGGCCTTTTACAAATCCCGTCTGATCTCTATGAATCAGATCTGGAAGGAAAGGGGCGAGACGGTTAGCCAACATTTTAGCAAGAAGTTTTAGGTCTAAATTTAGTAAGGAGATAGGCCGGTAGTTTGAGCACTGAGATGGATCTTTACCTTCTTTGGGAAGAATGGTAATATGGGCTTTAGTCATATCTGTTGATAGGGGTAAGCCTAGGAGGGAGCTATTACATATCTGTAACAAGTGAGGGATGAGGGTTTTACCAAAGGAGCGGTAGTAAAGGGCCGGAAGACCGTCTGGGCCAGGGGCTTTACCGTGTGGGAGATTATCTATGGTCTTTTTAAGTTCTTCAGAATTGAAGGGAGCAATGAGGGCTGACTTTTGAGTTTCGGACAGTTTGGGGAGAGTGATAGCATTGAGGAAGGATTCTATGGAATCTGAAATTGGTGAAATGTGGTCATTTAGCTTGCTTTGTGGGATGTTATACAATGTTTGGTAGTAGTCTTGGAACTGAGCTGCAATTTCTTTAGAAGTTATGGCCAAACCAAATTCTTTTTTATTCATTTTACTAATATGGTTTTGGACTTTCCTCTTTTTTATGAGGCCCATCATTAACTTGGAGGCTTAGTTGCCATGAGCAAAATATTTAAATTGGGAGTGCAAGTAGAGTCTGGCTGATTTTGTATTAAGGAGGTTCTTTAGTTCTGATCTGAGATCATTAAGTTGGGAGAGGTGGGAGGTTAGTAAGGACTTCTTGTGTATCTCTTCTAATTTTTGGATTTCTGAAAGGAGCTGTTCCATCTTCGCCATCCTCTCTTTTTTGAGTTGGGTTCCAAGTTTGATGAACTGCCCTCTTATATAAGCTTTATGTGCATCCCACACCACATGGGGGAAGGTCTCAGGAATGGCGTTTAGGTGGAAGTACTCCTCCAGGTGGCTTTGTACTTGATTTTTAAGTTCCGGGATAGTAATTAGTTGTTCGTTTAACCTACATTTGAATGCTTTGGGCGTGTTTTGGGGGATGGTAATTGATAAGTAAATGGGGGAGTGGTCTGAAAGGTGTATAGAACCAATCTTGGCATTTGTGCAAAATTGGAGGTGTTCTTTAGAGATAAAAAGATAATCCAGTCTGTGGTAGGAATGATGCATATTGGAATAAAAAGTGTAGTCCCTACCTAGGGGGTTTAGGATTCTCCAAACATCCACCAACTGAAGAGAGTTGAGTTGTTTGTGGATAGTCCTAAGCTTTTTTTTGGGAGAGAGAGGATTTCTTAGAGGTGGAATCTAAAATGGGATTAAGTGAGATGTTAAAATCCCCACCCATAACGACTATACCTTCTTTAAACTTTTCTACTACAGGAGAGATTTCGTTATACCATTTGTGTTGAAGAGTGTTAGGGGCATAAATATTGATAAATGTGTATACCTGGTTCGCAAAAGTACCTTTCACCATTATGTAACGGCCTTCCGGATCTTGTATATGGGAGACATGTTGGAATGAACTACCTTTTTTGAAACCTATGCTGACTCCTCTGGAAGCTGAAGAGTTGGATCCGCTATGGTACCACACTGGAAAATTTGAAAATGAAAAGTTAGGATAGTGATCAGAAGGAAAATAATAGAGCAATTCTCTTTTTTCAGTAGAGAGAATATCTGAGCTCTTTTTGAAGGTGATTTTAAGCCTTTGACATTATATGAGGAAATTTGGAGATCCGTCATGGTATAAGCAAGAGGGAGTATCTCATAAACGCTATTGTGGCTCGGGTGTAGACGGATTCCAAGTCTCCAGCCTCCAGAGGAGCAAGCACCTCACTTTCATGACTTAGATTGTCACAATAGCTCAAATTTTTCATAGCAGCATAGTGTCCCAGTAAACTAACAATAACATAAACCGAAAGTAAGCAATATGCCCGGGTTAGTGTACGAGCCATTGCTGAACAGTGCAACAAATAACTTTTAGAAATACTTTGAGTAGTGTTAGTGGTTTCAAAGCCCGGGAGAATCGGGTAGGAGGGGTATAGGAAGAGGGGGGGGAGGGGCGAGTATAGGTTTGGAATTAGTTGGGTCACCCTGTGAAGAGGTTAGTAACCGTTTGGAGAACAATAGGTGTTTGAGTATGCTGGATACAGCATATCTTTGAAGAGGTAGATTAGCATGAAATAAAGGTAAAATAGAGGGAAAAGTAAGTGCAATTAAAACACTATGTTTCAGACAATGTATACTTAAAGACGGTCAGCTGGGTATCAGTTGTCCGCTGCTAGACGTCTTGGGGATGGGCCATGAATGTTTCTTCTTTGTCTCTGAGACTTTGGAGTACGCTGTTTTTCCCATGGTTCCATCTTGGGTATCTCTGGAAGCTCTAGGAGATCCTGGACAGGATCACAATTATGGATATTTAGAGAACCACAGCCTAAGAAGTCATATAGTGACTCTAAGTCCTGGTGTGAGGAGATAGACAGTCTGCGACCCTCGAACATGAAGGAGATCCCAAACGGAAAGGACCATCTGTAGAGTATCTTCTTGGATCTAAGCCAGTCAGTAAGAGGTTTAAGTGCTCTTTGCTTTCTCAAGGTAGACTGGGCCAGGTCTTGAAATATGAGAATATCTTTTCCTTCCCATTGAATGGGGCCCCCGTATCTTGCTTTGTACATGATTGCTTCCTTCACGGGGAACGCTAGGAACTTGCAGATTACGTCCCTGGGGGATTCAGATGGTGCGGGTCTAGGTTTTAACGCTTTGTGAGCCCTCTCCAGGATGACTTCGTGAGCTGTGTCAGGTCCCAGAAGCATGAGACATATCTGTACTACTGTGTATGGCAACTCACTAGCGACTACAGACTCAGGAATACCGCGAAAGCAAAGGTTATTGCGCCTCCCTCTATTTTCTTGGTCTTCGATTGCGCTGAACAAGCTGTTGAGGTTTTTCTGAATCGAGGAGACGCTGTTTGTGACTGCTTTCTGATGTTGGGTGATGCTTGCCTGGTTTTCTTCCAGGGTCTCGACTCTTCTTCCTATCTGCTTCACATCAAGCTTGATGGACGACAGGTCAGAGCTAATAGGCTCGAGCGCTGATGATAGTGAGGACGCATGGGCTTCCTTCAAGAAGGCTCTGGAAATAGGTAAGCTATCTGTACCATCCCCATTCTCCCAGTCTTGGGCTGGGGGTTCCGCCTGTCTTCGGTTTGAAGCGTTCGGAGTGTCAGGAGCAGTTCTGTGATCTCTGGATGCAACAGTTGCGGCGGCTTTCTTGATGAACTTGTCCATTTCTCCGCTTGTTGGATTCGATTTTTGCTGACCAGCTGAATTTCCTGCTTTGGAGCCACCTATTTTCACCATTTTGGTTAAACCAGGCTAAAATTCCAAGCTTTAGGGTGAATAGTGGATTTGGGGTTAGGTCATCTCGTTCTGATGTTTTTTTTTTTTTTTTTTCCTTTTTAAGGTTTAATGCAGATTGTGGGATGAATTAGGTGTCAACTGCCATTTAGGTTGACCACCAAAAAAAGAAAAGGACACTGTCTCTTTAAATCAGTTATGTCAGAGAGGACAGTCCTTGTTAAGGAGCTGTCAAAGGGATGGGTGGAATGAAAAACGCTGTCCACCAGCCTGCAGCAGGGACTCCAGAGCCACAAAGAGTTTGCTGTGAGCGGGATGTGGCCCCAGCTGGGAGCAAACCCACAGTTAGGTGACAGGCAGTGTAACGGATCTCCTAGCACCCCGACCGGGTACCTCCGTCGATAGATGCTCCTAGTGCTTTCCGAGGACTCCAAGCACTCCACTTGACACCGTACGCCCTGCAGACCCCACGAACCCAAGCCAGCAGCTTGGTTGGGGTCTCACCGTCCTCCACCCACGCTGGACCTACGACAAGGCTCCAGGCTCCAGTGGGTGAACCTCTCCTACAGCCAGAGAGCAGGAACAGCTCTTACAAGAGCTCGTAGTTATGCAGGGGGAGTATAGCAAATCTTCTGCGTATAGCAATCCCCCAGTTTGATCAGCTATCCAAACACCAGTCTCAGCATGATGAAGGATAAAACAGGAACCCTTTATTGAGGGCTACCCGCCCGTATTTATGCAGGTCCCCATCTGGTGGCCACGCCCTTAGGGGACCAGAATGGAGACTGCGACACAGGACAGATATGCAGAAATTCAGGATACACAGACACAACACATCCCCACAATGCATCATGGTTTCCTCCTCTCTGCCTGGCGACACCCGAGGAGCAATCCAATTATGTCTCAGGACAAAGGGAAAACACCAATACACACGTGGAGACAACAGGACAGGAATCACCACCCAAACACACAATGGCACACCCCCACAGCAAACACAGACATTTAACATATCCCCAGATAGCTCAAGTCTGAGTGCATATCATTAGGTGAATGGCACTCAGAATACACGAATACAATAATATTAGCTATCTGGGTGCCCTCACATAACATACAATTTAACCGAACGCATAATAACATAAAACACAATTCCAAAGACAGATTTAAGCTGTGCGGCCGGTCTGTTTTCTTTAAAGTTAGTATGGGCCATAATCCTGAGGCAAGAGGCTAGCAACCAGCCCCCTCCAAAACACCGTGGCGAGGTTGGTTTCGTCACAGGCAGGTCTTGCTGCTAACTGTACAAGGTGAGTCTCTCTGACTGGCGTTAGATTTTGTTTGTCGGCTATGCTCCCTGCAGGTGCCCCAGCTGCCAGGCCTTGCGTGAGCTCTGTCCGGTCCTCAAGATGGCGCCTGCACCTGGAACGGCGCTCCAGATGGCGCCGCTACCAATTATATTGTCAGGTTAAGGTAAGTTTTAACTGCGGGCTATGTTACCTTGGATAGGGCTTGCGGTGGTTTGTTCTTGCCCCTTGAGACCGGGGGATGTCTCCAACTTCCCCTCCGTTCTGCCGCAGACAAGGCCGGGGATTCTTCTACAGCTAGGCCCCACTTGTATCTCCGGACCGGAGCGGACTTTCATCTCCAGAGAGGACCCAAACCGGAGCGGTAGTCACTTCAAGGCTCCTGGGATCCAAGATGAGGTCTTAAACCAGGCACGTGGTGATCGTTTCCAGCTGGTCGGAGCGGATGCGCTGCTTTAATGGCGGCCTCTCACTGCCACCAATCTAGGCCTCACTTCAAACTCCGGAACGGAGCTGTCCTTTATGCTCAGATGGGTCTCAAAAGGCGGCGGAGGTTAAGTAGAATGACCTGCGGTCCACAGATTAGTAATTATACTGTGGATAATGGGGTAGATGGTTATGGATTAAGTCTCCATAGACGGAGCTGCTGCAAGAGACGTCTATCCCGGTCTGCAGCTAGCCACGCCCCCCAGAAACTGTATTTTTGATGTCACCCCACAAGTTTTCTATTGGATTAAGATCCGGGGATTGGGCTGGCCACTCCATAACGTCAATCTTGTTGGTCTGGAACCAAGATGTTGCACGTTTACTGGTGTGTTTGAGGTTGTTGTCTTGTTGGAACACCCATTTCAAGGACATTTCTTCTTCAGCATAAGGCAGCATGATCTCTTCAAGTATTCTGATGTATTCAAACTGATCCATGATCCCTGGTATTTGATAAGTAGGCCCAGCACCGTAGTACGAGAAACATCCCCATATCATGATGCTTGCGACACCATGCTTCACTGTCTTCACAGTGTACTGTGGCTTGAATTCAGTGTTTGGGGGTCGTCTGACAAACTGTCTCCGGTCACTAGAATCAAAAAGAACAATCTTACTTTCATCAGTCCACAAAATGTCTCTTTAGGCCAGTCAATGTGCTCTTTGGCAAATTGTAACCTCTTGCACGTGTCTTTTTTCAACAGTGGGACTTTGCGGGGGCTTCTTGCAGATAGCTTGGCTTCACATAGGCGTCTTCTAGTTGTAACAGTACTCACAGGTAACTTTAGACCTTCTTTGATATTCCTGGAGCTGATTGTTGGCTGAGTCCTTGCCATTTTGGCTATTCTTCTATTTATTCGAATCGTTTTTTGCTTTCTTCCACGTCTTTCAGGCTTTAAAGCATTTGCAAGAATATTAGCTGAGCAGCCTATCATTTTCTGCACTTCTTTATATGTTTTCCCCTCTTCAACCAACTTTTTAATCAAGGTTAGCTGTTCTTCTGAACAATGTCTAGAACGACCCATTTTCCTCAGAATTTCAGAGAGAAATGCACTGTAACCAGCATATACATGTAACCAGCATGTACAACATTTGCTGTCTTCCTTCCCTAAATATGGGCAATAATTGCCACCTGCTTTGTAAAGAATGAATGACCTCACTCATTGAACTCCACACTGATATTATTTTGAACATGCCCCTTTCAATAAGTGATTCAATTACAGAGAATCAGCAGCATGCATGCCATGACTGTTGGGTCTGTTGGGTTTCTATTACTCTACTAAACCTGCTAGTATATTATTTTGTCATGGTCTTACCTTCCACTGTTCTCCTTCGTTTGACATGTGCTGGCAGCCATCTTGGTTTCTGGGTTTTTTGTAGCCTCCCACCCTGCGGCTTCTCCTTCCCACTGGGAGGAGCTGGATGCCTAGCTCATATATATAGGAGGTCTGTGGCTTCAGTTCCTTGCTTGGTCCTCCTGTGTTCACATGCTTCTAAGACTGCTGCTGCTTCTGGTTCCTGATCCTGGCCTCGTCTGACTACCCCGTTGGTTCCCGATCCTGGCTTCGTCTGACTACCCTGCTGGTTCCTGATCCAGGCTTCGTATGACCACCCCCCTGGTTCCTGACCTCTGTCTACGCAAGACCCTGCTTCGGTTTAGCCATCCGTTTGGACTTTTGCTTACAGCTTGATTTTCAATAAAGCCTTCTTACTTCCACTTATCTCTTGTTGTACGTCTGGTTCATGGTTCCTTGACATTAGGACCAAGCCATGAATTCTGACGGTACAGGGCCATCCTCGCTACCTACGCTGGTTGCCAGACTTGATCAGCAGGATCACCTGTTGGGTCGGTTCGCTGTGGCGTTGCAAACCCTGCTTGAACGCACGGCTCATTTCGCTTCCGTTGCCGATGGGTCGGTTGTCGCTCCTGGGCCCGCTCCTACTGCCGCTCCGGTTGTTGCGCCAGAGTCTACCCCGACACCTGTTGCTGCGCCTGCGGTGTCTCAGGGAATGACCGGTTCTGCCCCCCTTCCACAGCGCTTTGGGGGAGAGCCAACTCAGTGCCGAGGTTTCCTTAACCAGGTGGGCATTTATTTCGAGTTGCTGCCACATGCCTTTCCTACTGAGAGATCAAAGGTGGGCTTCTTGATCTCGCTGCTCTCGGACAAGGCCTTGGCCTGGGCCAGCCCTTTATGGGAGAACAACAATCCGGTGGTTGCCGAGTTTTCCGGTTTTGTTGCTTCTCTTCGGAAGGTATTCGATGTGCCGGCTCGTGCTGCCTCTGCTGCGAAGCTCCTTATGTCCATCAGACAGGGTTCACGATCCGTAGCTGAATACGCCATTGAGTTTCGTACCCTGGCAGCAGAGGTGGGCTGGAATAATGAGGCTCTGGTCGCTGCTTTCTCTCATGGTCTCTCGGATGCCTTGAAGGATGAGGTTGCAGCTAAGGACCTACCAGTGGAGCTCGAGTCTCTTATTTCTTTCCTGATTTTGATTGACACCAGACTCAGGGAGAGACCTTCCTTTAAGGAGAGCCTGCGGAGGTCTTCTAACAGATTGGCGCCTACGTTTGCTGTCCCACCCGTGCCTCCCTCTCCTCCCACGCCTCCTGGGGATGACTTGTCTGGGGGTGAACCCATGCAGCTGGGGTTTGCTCGCCTGTCCGAGGGGGGGAAGGGTACTCCGGAGACGCGAGGGCCGATGCATGTACTGTGGTCTCGGTGGGCATTTTCGGTTGGCATGTCTGAACCATCCGGGAAACGCTCGCACCTGAGATCCTGTCGGGGGCAGATCTTGGGTGGAGTCTCCTCGTCCCCGGTTTCCCGTGTTGACAAACCACTGATCACTGTTGTCCTCTCCTGGGTCGGGGGCTCGGTGACGACCCAGGCGTTGGTGGACTCTGGTGCTGGTGGTTTGTTCATTGATAGTGTGTTCGCTGCCGCCAATTCCATTCCTCTGCAGCCTCGAGGTTCCCCACTGGCTCTTGAGGCGATAGACGGCAGACCCCTTCTGCCGCCACACGTGACTCATGAGACCCTTCCAGTGGGGATAGCCATTGGTGCCGTTCACAGAGAGACGGTCTGTCTCCAGGTGATTTCGTCTCCACACTACTCGGTGGTCTTGGGGTACCCCTGGCTCCAGAAGCATAATCCGACTTTCGATTGGAGATCGGCCGAGATCCTCTCGTGGTCACCGCAGTGTGGGGCTAGTTGCATCCATGGGCCTGTCAAGTTGCTGTGTACTTCCTCGGACTCTCTGTTGCCTCCTGAATACGAAGAGTACCGGGATGTATTCGATAAGGTGCACGCGGTTGCCCTACCTCCGCACCGCCCATACGATTGTGCCATAGAGGTACAATCTGGTGCCGTTCCTCCTCGTGGCAAAGTCTATCCACTGTCGGTAGCGGAGAATGAGGCCATGGAGGAGTACGTGAGGGAGGCGCTTTCACGCGGACACATTCGCAAATCCTCGTCCCCGGCAGGGGCTGGATTTTTCTTTGTGGAAAAGAAGGGCGGTGAGTTGAGGCCTTGCATCGATTAAAGCGGTCTCAATCGCATCACGATCAAGAACGCTTACCCGATACCCTTGATTTCCGAGCTGTTCGATCGCCTCAAAGGGGCCACGGTCTTTACCAAACTCGACCTGAGGGCGGCATATAACCTGGTAAGGATCAAGGCGGGCGATGAGTGGAAGACCGCGTTTAACACCAGGACCGGTCATTATGAATCCTTGGTTATGCCCTTTGGGTTGTGCAATGCGCCCGCAGTCTTCCAGGAATTCATCAACAATGTTTTCCGTGACCTGTTGCAGCAGTGTGTGGTGGTCTATTTGGATGACATCTTGGTATATTCTGAATCCATGGAGGCCCACATTATGGACGTCAGACGAGTGTTGCAACGGTTACGAGAGAACAGGCTGTTCGGTAAGCTTGAGAAATGTGAATTTCACCGATCCCAGGTAACCTTCTTAGGTTACATCATTTCCGCTGAGGGGTTCTCCATGGATCCTGAGAAGGTTTCGGCTGTCTTACAGTGGCCCCAGCCCAGTGGTCTCCGTGCCCTGCAGCGCTTTTTGGGCTTCGCCAATTATTATCGGAAGTTCATCAGGGACTTTTCCATGCTAGCCAAGCCTCTCACGGATCTGACCAGGAAGGGCAGTAATTTCCAGGTCTGGCCGCTCGAGGCCATCCGAGCTTTTGAGGCTCTAAAGTCCGCCTTTGTGTCGGCTCCGATTCTGTCGCATCCCAACCCTGGGTTGCCCTTTGTCCTCGAGGTGGACGCGTCTGAGACGGGAGTAGGCGCCCTTCTGTCTCAGCGTAGAACACCAGAGGGTCCTCTGCTTCCTTGTGGGTTTTACTCCCGGAAACTGTCTTCCGCGGAGTGCAACTATCAGATTGGTGACAGGGAGTTATTGGCCATCGTGCAGGCCCTTAAAGAATGGAGGCACTTGCTCGAGGGTTCGGTGGTTCCGGTTCTCATCCTGACGGACCACAAGAATCTGACCTACCTTTCTGAGGCCAAGAGATTGACACCACGTCAGGCCAGATGGGCTCTGTTCTTGTCACGTTTTAATTACGTGGTCTCCTACCTACCCGGTTCCAAGAACATCAGAGCGGATGCCTTATCACGGCAGTACTCCGAGCTGTCCGGGGAGGAGTCGATTCCGACTTCGGTCATACCTCCAAATCAGATCCTGGCCGCCATTCGCACCAGCCTGACCTCTCCCCTGGGTGAGCAGATTTTGGCGGCTCAATCTGGTGCTCCCTCTGGGAGACCCAACGGCAGGTGTTTTGTGCCTGAGGAGTTGCGCACTCGGTTGTTGCGAACCTACCATAACTCCAAGGCCGCGGGGCATCCTGGAAAGAATCAGCTGTCCTGGGCTGTTTCACGTCTGTTCTGGTGGCCTTCTCTACGTTCCGACATCGCCGCATATGTAGCGGCATGCTCCGTTTGTGCCCAGAGTAAGTCCCCTCGGCACCTTCCGTTGGGCCTTTTGCAACCCATAGCCACCGGGGAGCGCCCATGGTCACACCTGGGGATGGATTTCATTGTGGACCTCCCTGCATCCCGAGGCCATACGGTCATTCTCATGATTGTGGATCGGTTTTCCAAAATGTGCCACTGTGTTCCTCTCAAGAAGTTACCCTCTGCACAAGAGTTGGCCACAATTTTCGCCAGGGAGGTCTTCCGGTTGCACGGTTTGCCCAAGGAGATTGTGTCGGATCGGGGGAGTCAGTTTGTGTCCAGGTTCTGGCGCGCCTTTTGCTCCCAGTTGGGGATTCATCTCTCTTTCTCCTCGGCCTACCACCCTCAGTCCAATGGGGCCGCAGAACGATCCAATCAGGCCTTGGAGCAATTCCTTCGTTGCTATGTCTCCGATCACCAAGACAATTGGGTTGACCTCCTGCCTTGGGCTGAGTTTGCCAGGAACACGGCGGTGAACTCTTCCTCTGGGACGTCTTCCTTCATGGCCAATTATGGGTTCCAACCTGCCGTGTTACCGGAGGTATTCTCTCCCCAGGATATTCCGGCTGTGGAGGATCACCTTTCCGTCCTACGTGCTTCTTGGGTACAGATCCAGAGGTCCCTTGAGGTCTCTGCGCAGCGCCAGAGACTGCAGGCTGATCGCAGACGAGCGCCCGCTCCTTCCTACCAGGTCAGAGACTGTGTATGGTTGTCCACCCGCAACCTCAACCTTCGAGTGCCCACTCCCAAGCTGGCGCCTCGCTTTGTTGGTCCCTTCCGAGTGCTTCGCAGGGTAAACCCGGTAGCCTATGCCCTTGCGCTTCCTCCTGGCATGCGGATCTCCAACTTGTTTCATGTCTCCCTGTTGAAGCCATTGGTGTGTAATCGTTTCACTTCCTCGGTTCCTCGGCCCCGTCCGGTCCAAGTGGACAATCGTGAGGAATATGAGGTGAGCAATATCCTGGACTCACGCCTGGTCCGCGGTCGGTTGCAGTTTTTGGTCCATTGGCGTGGTTATGGTCCAGAGGAGCGTTCCTGGGTTCCCTCCGCAGATGTCCATGCTCCTGCTTTGCTCCGAGCCTTCCACGCACGCTTCCCTCAGAAACCGTTCCTTACTCCGCGGAGGAGGGGCCCTTGAGGGGGAGGTACTGTCATGGTCTTACCTTCCACTGTTCTCCTTCGTTTGACATGTGCTGGCAGCCATCTTGGTTTCTAGGTTTTTTGTAGCCTCCCACCCTGCGGCTTCTCCTTCCCACTGGGAGGAGCTGGATGCCTAGCTCATATATATAGGAGGTCTGTGGCTTCAGTTCCTTGCTTGGTCCTCCTGTGTTCACATGCTTCTAAGACTGCTGCTGCTTCTGGTTCCTGAACCTGGCCTCGTCTGACTACCCCGTTGGTTCCCGATCCTGGCTTCGTCTGACTACCCTGCTCGTTCCTGATCCAGGCTTCGTCTGACCACCCCCCTGGTTCCTGACCTCTGTCTACGCAAGACCCTGCTTCGGTTTAGCCATCCGTTTGGACTTTTGCTTACAGCTTGATTTTCAATAAAGCCTTCTTACTTCCACTTATCTCTTGTTGTACGTCTGGTTCATGGTTCCTTGACATATTTGCCATGTAGAAATACCATTTCTACCAAAAACAGTGATTGATCAGATTAGTGATGTCTGACTGCTATTATTTTGAACACAACTATACATGTACGGGGGGAATGTGATCTCTTACCACATCCCCATGTGCATGTACATGATATGATCAGGTGGGTGCAGGAGCTGCGTCTACCCGATCAGCAGCATTGGCCTGGATGTTACTGCTGTATCCCTGGACCCCTGCTTTATCCTCCAACACTGCTGAAAATGCTGATGGTGGCAAACTACCCCTTCACATATTGCGGTCAGCGCTAAGCGAGGCACATTCAGTGTGTACAGTGGGAGGGGGCTCCCTCTGACTCTATCGGCCCCCCGCGCTGCCATGACAGAGGGATGATGGTTGCTATGGCAGCCCCGATGCCTTACACAGGCATCGGAGGCTGCCATCTACAGAAGCCTAGGAGATCCAGCCCCCAGACAAGGTCTCCTAGGCTACTGTCAGTGTACTAAACTGATAGTTCAATGCAGTATAATACAGCATATATTTACTACATTGAAACAGGGATCAAACCCTAAAAAGTTAAAGTCCCACTATGGGACACAAATAAAAAGTAAAAAAAGGTGTTTTTTAATAATAAAGAAATAAAGTTTCATGTAAAAAAAAAAAAGCCCTTTCACATTATTAAATTATGTACAATAAAAAACAAAACAAAAATAAACCCAGACATTCTGGGTAATTCCGTGTCTGTAACGAGCGGCTCTATAGAAATATCCAATGATCTACCCCGTCAGATGAACACCATAAAAAAAAAAAAAAAACTGCGTCAAAATAACCTTTTTTTGGGTCACCTTGCCTCATGAAATGCGTAATAACGAGCAATCAAAAAGTTGCATGCACATCAAAATGGTACCAATGAAACCATAACCACATCAGGTAAAAAAAATAGCCCCCACATAAGACAATCACCATAAAATAAAGCATAGCTTTCAGAAAATGGCAACTCAAAACAGCATTTTTTCTTTTTAAAAATGCTTTTACTGTGTAAAACTTACTTTAAAAAAAATATTAGTTATTGCTGCGCATATAACGACTGACTCTATAAAAATGTCATATGATCTACCTTGTCAGGAGAACGCTGTTAATGCCATTTAAACTGTGCCAAAATAGCCATTTTGTCACCTTGCCCTAAATAAGTATAATATTGATTGTTAAAAAAAATCATATGCATCCAAAAATGGTACCAATAAAAACGCCAGTTCTTCCTGCAAAAAAATGACAACTGGCAGAAAAATGAAAGAAATATGGCTTTGAGAATACAGAGATTTGTTTCCAAAAATGCTTTTATTGTATAAAACTGAGATAAAAAATAGACATATACGGTATTGCTACGTCCATAATGACCTGCTCTATAAAAATATCACATGATCTACCCTTAGTTGAACACTGTTGAAAATAAATAAAAACTGTGCCAAAAGACGATCGAAAATAAAATAAATGTAGATTTCAGAAAATAAAGACACAAAAACATTTTTTTTTTAAATGCTGTCACAAATGGTAGGGATAACTGCAGCCCTAAGCTCCACTAACACCACTATCGCTACCTACTTGCACAGTCCATCCTAACTGACGGTGTACAACTGGGTGGCTGTCCCTAGCTTAAGTACGTGCAGGGGCTTATAGGGAGGAACAAAGGTGGAGAAAACAAAAAAGCTAGGACAGAACACACAGAAGAGAACACTAGGCAGAACACAATATCATGGTCAAAACTTGCCGAGGTCTGAACCAGGAGATAAAATCATTACCAGGGGAAACACCAAAATCCACGTAAAATACAAGTCAAGGTCAGGAGTCAGGAGGTCACGCAGTAAAAAGGGGTAACACAGGAACAAGAGTCAAATTCAAGTCAAGGTCGAGTACACAAAATCACAAATGCAGGCAAACGCTAGTGAGGTTGGAAGACCAATCACAGGCAACCTGTGGCCAGCAGGCTGCCTGTTAAATAGCCCCAACAGGTGAGTCACGTGACGTGGCCAGCTTCACATGACTCGCATCACACACCTCAATGCAGCTGAGCGCTGATTCATTCCTATCGGCGCTCAGCTCCCCTGCTGCTCATTGCCTAGGGGATGGAGAATGCCGGCCACACCAAAGAGGCCCTGCCATCACTATGGGAACTCGGACGCTGGCCGTGTCCTCGCTCCACACAGACACTGTGCCGGCGGCGTTGCAAGGAGTGTGTGCGTCGCCGGCTCCCCTTTACAAATGCTTTATGTAAAACTGAAACATAATTTTTTTAACAGATTTGATATTGTTGCATATGTATCAACCTGCTCTATAAAAACAAAACGTGATCTATCCTGTCAGAAGAACTCTGTAAAAAGCAAATTCCATTTCTCCTCCAGGTTCATTACCTCACCCCAAGTCTCTGTCTGCACTATCTTCCCCTCCACTAATGTAATTGCTCCCCCCATACCCTAGTTTAAACACTCCGGCAACTTTCTAGCCTACTTCTCCCCTAAAACAGCCTGCAATCCAACAGTGGTGGCCCTGCTTGTGTATTACAGGAAAAAGCGTCAGCCTCTCTGGCCGGGACTATGGGAGCTCACATAGGCTTGGGCATTTTCCAATAGTGTGCAAGCACGGCCACCACTGCTGGATTGCAGGATGGTTGTAGGGAGGGTACTCTGCATGTAAAGGTACTCAGTTAAAAACAAAAAAAGGTTCTCTTTAAGGTGTTTTAGTCTTTTAAAAAGGAATCTGTCAACAGATTTGTACCTATAAAACTGACCTACTGTATGTTCGCTTCGCAGCTGAAGGCATCTGTTGGCATCTGTGTTGGTCACTGAGAAAAATTAACTTTTATTATATGCAAATTAGTCTCTAGGAGCAGGTGTTGCTATTTCTCCTAGAGGCTCAGCTCTCTCTGCAACTGCTGTGCCCTCTGCACTTTGATTGACAGGGCCAGGCAGTGTAAATGTGATTACATTGGGCTGACCCTGTCAATCAACGTGCAGAGGGTGCAGTAATAACAGAAAGAGCAGAGACTTTTTTTAATTTTTTTCAAAGGCTGTCTCTTGTATTGCAGCTTAGCCCCATTCATCTGTGTGCTGCAATACAAGACACATCCCATAGGCAAGAGTGACTATGCTTATGGTCTGTTTTTCTCATTATAAAACTCTATTAAATTTATAATTGCAGGTTAATTATTGATAGTATACTGATTAATTGGCATTCATGATATTGCTAATATTTTCAGGTTCACAGTTACAATTATGAAGCAAAAGAAAGTAAAAACTGAAGCCCTATAAAATACCAAACACACATAAAAAGATTTTTATTCAAGACCTTCCGCTTCTGCAATCAGTTCCCTGCTGGGAAAGATATAAAAACATCTGTTTTGTTGGATAAGGTTAGCTATTTCAAAGCATATGTAATGCTATCACCTTGTATAACCATAAAAAAGTCTAAAAATGAAATTGATTTCTTGCTTCAGACAGAAAAGCAGGCTGACTGTAAAGTTTTAGCAGACTGCTTTATATAATAGCAAAGGTATGCATTCACATAATGGCCAAAACAATCTGTTCGCATTGGAATTATATCTATCAATAGAGTTTAAACACTTCTATTTATATGCCAAATCATGATATATTGCTTGTCTGTTATCATAGAAGTTGTACATCTCATTATCAAGTTCATGTAAATACAGTGCATTCATCTGTCATCTGTTGTGAAGCCAAAAATGACAGTATTTCTGTTATGAGTACATTGAATTCTTCAGCTACACGCTATACAGGAAAAGAACATGCATTTTGGCTTTCAGCTTCTGGCACAAGGAGATAAGGACTAAGTCACTCATCTATCATTAAGAAAGCAAAGGAGCTTAACCTCAGAGTTCTTCCACTTGCAGATTTGTCAGAGATTTCAGCCCACCAAAAATGTGTGGTATAATATATATATATATAACATGAAGTACAAACCGGATTCCAAAAAAGTTGGGACACTATACAAATCGTGAATAAAAACTGAATGCAATGATGTGGAGGTGCCAACTTCTAATATTTTATTCAGAATAGAACATAAATCACGGAACAAAAGTTTAAACTGAGAAAATGTACCATTTTAAGGGAAAAATATGTTGAATCAGAATTTCATGGTGTCAACAATCCCCAAAAAGTTGGGGCAAGGCCATTTTCACCACTGTGTGGCATCTCCCCTTCTTCTTACAACACTCAACAGACGTCTGGGGACCGAGGAGACCAGTTTCTCAAGTTTAGAAATAGGAATGCTCTCCCATTCTTTTCTCATACAGGCCTCTAACTGTTCAATCGTCTTGGGCCTTCTTTGTTGCACCTTCCTCTTTATGATGCGCCAAATGTTCTCTATAGGTGAAAGATCTGGACTGCAGACTGGCCATTTCAGTACCCGGATCCTTCTCCTACGCAGCCATGATGTTGTTATTGATGCAGAATGTGGTCTGGCATTATCTTGTTAAAAAATGCAGGGTCTTCCCTGAAAGAGATGACGTCTTGATGGGAGCATATGTTGTTCTAGAACCTGAATATATTTTTCTGCATTGATGGTGCCTTTCCAGACATGCAAGCTGCCCATGCCACACGCACTCATGCAACCCCATACCATCAGAGATGCAGGCTTCTGAACTGAGCGTTGATAACAAGTTGGGTTGTCCTTGTCCTCTTTGGTCCGGATGACATGGCGTCCCAGATTTCCAAAAAGAACTTCGAATCGTGACTCGTCTGACCACAGAACAGTCTTCCATTTTGCCACACTCCATTTTAAATGATGCCTGGCCCAGTGAAAACGCCTGAGCTTGTGGATCTTGCTTAGAAATGGCTTCTTCTTTGCACTGTAGAGTTTCAGCTGGCAACGGCGGATGGCACGGTGGATTGTGTTCACTGACAATGGTTTCTGGAAGTATTCCTGAGCCCATTCTGTGATTTCCTTTACAGTAGCATTCCTGTTTGTGGTGCAGTGTCGTTTAAGGGCCCGGAGATCACGGGCATCCAGTATGGTTTTACGGCCTTGACCCTTACGCACAGAGATTGTTCCAGATTCTCAGAATCTTCGGCTGATGTTATGCAGAGTTGATGATGATAGATGCAAAGTCTTTGCAGTTTTTCGCTGGGTAACACCTTTCTGATATTGCTCCACTATCTTTCTGCGCAACATTGTGGGAATTGGTGATCCTCTACCCATCTTGGCTTCTGAGAGACACTGCCACTCTAAGAAGCTCTTTTTATACCCAATCATGTTGCCAATTGACCTAATTAGTGTTAATTGGTCTTCCAGCTCTTCGTTATGCTCAAATTTACTTTTTCCAGCCTCTTATTGCTACTTGTCCCAACTTGTTTGGGATTTGTTGACACCGTGAAAATTTGAATCAACGTATTTTTCCTTTAAAATGATACATTCACTCGGATTAAACGTTTGATCTGTCATCTACGTTCTATTACAAATAAAATATTGACATTTGCCATCTCCACATCATTGCATTCAGTTTTTATTCACAATTTGTTTAGTGTCCCAACTTTTTTGGAATCTGGTTTGTAAATTGTCAACTACAGTATATGTGCTTACAAAAGTCATTTGTTTATTATTTGTTTATTATCTTTTTTGGTGTTTTTTCATTTGTTGTTTTTTGTATATCATGACTAATCAGCTCCTTTCTGTTTGTTTCAAAACCTGATCTGAATACTCAGTTTTTAAATCTAAAGTTGAATTCTTTACTTTTCTTCTTGCAAATCACATCATTTGTACAGTTACGTCGCAACCTAATACTTTCCCCATATGGGATGATGCTAACTACATGTCTAGGAAGACATGAAAAAGTAGCACGGTATTGCCACTGGTTTTATTTCTGTTTTGAAAAAAAGCAGGCTGGTTTGAGAGCTGCATTTATACAAGCAGGCAAATAACCCGCGTTTGTGAGCGTTTGTGTGTTTGAGTTCCAGTGTGTTTGTATTAAGTGTGTGACTTTAGATTACGTGACTTGAGATTCAGGGACTTTAGGAGGAGACTACAGTAAGTTTGATTGTTTGATTCTTATCACTGCACTATAATGTATTTTATTTTTTTTTTTTTTATTTTTTTCTTGCCTAATCCTGATTTAGTATGTGTTCCATTATTGACAGTGCAGTCCAGTGCACATCTTGTCTAATGTATGCAGTCCTGGAACAGCCGTTTGAGGGTGCATATATCTATATAAATGTGAGCAAATTGCCTGTTTGGAATCACACATCAAGTATCTAAACGGGCAAATTTCAAAACTGAGAAGCGTTGACAATTTGAAAAAGAGTTTGCTGCTCACTGAGCAAGCACTCTATGGGGTAGATGTGGGGGAGGGTGGTAGTGAGGAGGCCCAGGAAAGTGAGGTAGCTAGCTGGGTAACAGTTAGAAACCGTGGTAGAGGGAAGAGTGCCAGGGAGGCTAGACGTGATCTGACACACTCAGATGGCAGATGAGGGGGATGTCAGTTCAGGGAGAGCACTTCTGCAGTCAGACACTTCCTCTGCCAGTTAGGAGAATGTCAGCTCCAGTAAGCAGGGAACCAGGAGAGCAGGGCAGGCCAGGCGGGTGCTGGTAGTGGAAGACTCAATTATTAGGGGTACAGCTAGGGCAATCTGTCACAGACCGGGTTAATCGAACGGTGTGTTGTCTTCCTTGTGCTCAAGTTCGACACATTGCGGATGGGGTTGACAGATTATTGGGAGAGGCTGGAGAAGATCCAGCGGTCATGGTCCATATCGGAACCAATGACAAAGTTAGAGGTAGGTGGAGTGTCCTTAAAAATTATTTTAGGGATTTAGGTCAAAAGCTTAGGGCAAGGACCTTAAAAGTAGTATTTTCGTAAATACTATCGGAACCACTAATCACACAAGAAAGGCAGTGGGAGATTAGGGAGATTAAAAAGTGGCTCAAGAACTGGTGTAGGAAGGAGGGGTTTGGGTTCCTGGAGAACTGGGCCAACTTCTCTGTTGGCTACAGGCTCTATTGTAGAGATGTGCTGCACCTCAATGGGATAGGGGCGGCTGTGTTGGGGGAGAAGATGGATAGAAGGTTGGAGGAGTGTGTAAACTACGGACTGGGGGAGGGTAATTATGTTATAGGATGGGAAGATAGTGCAGATAGAGACTGGGGGCAAGGTAATGGAAGGAGGGACTATAACAGCTCAGAAGGAAAAGTGTAGGGTAAAAAATATGCATACACCTCTTAAATGTATGTATACTAATGGCAGAAGCCTGACTAATAAAACTGGAGAACTGGAATAAGTGATGTGTGAGGAGTACTATGACATAGTGGGAATAACTGAGAAATGGCTGGATGATAGCTATGACTGGGCAGTTAATGTACGTGGGGTATGCCTTTATGTAAAGTCCTGTCTAAAGCCCACATTTCGGGAAGATATAAGTGAGGGACATGAACATGTGGAGTCACTGTGGGTAGAAAAACTATAATAAATTCCTAATAGCAGTTTATTATAAACCACCTAATATACAAGTCCACAGAAAATCTGCTACTAAACGAGATAAACGAGGCGGCAAATTATGAGGTGGTTATTATGGGGGACTTCAACTACTCAGATATAGACTGGGAAACTGAAACTTGTATATCTCTTAAAGGAAACAGGTTATTGGCAATAACTAAAGACAATTACCTTTCCCAACTGGTTCAGGACCAGACTAGAGGGCAGGCCATACTGGACTTAGTATTTACCATTAGACCTGACAGAACAACAAATGTGCAGGTCGGGGGACACCTGTGAAATAGTGACCATAAAGTAATAACCTTCCAATTATCATTCAGAAGAGTGTTTCTTCAGGGAGGAACAAAAATACTAAACTACAAAAAAGCCAAATTTAGCCAATTAAGAGAGGCCATAGGCCTAACTAACTGGGACAATGTCCTCAAAAATAAAAATACAGCCACAACATGGGATATTTTTAAAAGCATCCTAAATTCTAATTGTATGAGGTACATACCTTATGGGAATAAAAGGTTAAGGAACAAGAAAAAAAAAACCTGTGTGGATAAATAGAACTGTAAAGAAAGCAATTTGTGATAAAAAGAAAGCATTTAAATCACTAAAACCGGAGGGTAGCGAGGAAGCACTGAAAAATTATAAGGAAAAAAATAGAATATGTAATAAAAAAATAAAAGCAGCCAAACTAGAGACCGAGAGATTTAATTACCAAGGAGAGCAAAACTAACCCTAAAATGTTTTTCAATTATATAAATGGTAAAAAGTATCAATCTGAAAGTGTCGGTCCTCTACAGAGTAATGAGGGGGGAGTTGCAGAGAGCTATGAGGAGAAAACAAAACTATAAAAAAAAAATATCCACTGTATTCACTGAAAAAAATAAACTGTCAGATGAAATGCAGAATGTAAAAGTAAATTCCCCATTAAAAGTGCCCTCTCTGACCCAGGAAAAAGTACAGTGCCGTCTTAAAAAGATTAAAATAGACAAATCGCCAGGACCAGATGGCATACACCCCCATTTCCTAAGAGCATTAAGTAATGTCATAGCCAGACCCTTATTTCTGATATTTAAGGACTCTATACTGACAGGGAGTGTTCCACAGAAGTGGCACATTGCAAATGTTGTGCCAATATTCAAAAAGGGTCCAAAAACAGAGTCGGAAACAGAAACTATAGGCCGGCAAGTTTAACATCTGTCGTGGGTAAACTGTTTGAAGAATTTCTGAAAGATGCTATCTTGGAGTACCTCAAGGAAAACAAGCAAATAACGCCATATTAGCATGGCTTTATGAGGGATCGGTCATGTCAAACTAATTTAATCAGTTTCTATGAGGAGGTAAGGTTTAGACTTGACAGCGGCGAATCAATGGATGTTGTATATCTGGACTTCTCCAAAGCATTTGACACTGTACAGCATAAAAGGTTAGTATATAAAATGAGAATGCTTGGACTGGGAGAAAATGTATGTGGGTAAGTAACTGGATCAGAGATAGAAAACAGAGGGTGTTTATTAATGGTCACTGTCACTAGTGGAGTACCTCAGGGGTCAGTATTGGGCCCTATTCTCTTCAATATATTTATTAATGATCTTATAGAAGGCTTGCAGAGTAAAATACACATTTTTGCAGATGACACAAAACTGTGTAAAGTAATTGACATGGAAGAGGACAGTATACTGCTACAGATGGATCTGGATAGATTAGAGGCTTGGACAGATAAGTGGCAGATGAGGTTTAACACTGACAGATGTAAGGTTATGCACATGGGAAGGAATAATGCAAGTCACCTGTACATACTAAATGGTAAAACACTGAGTAACTCTGACATTGAAAAGGACCTAGGAACTTTAGTGAACAGCAAACTAAGCTGTAAAAAACAGTGTCAGGCAGCTGCTGCCAAAACCAATAAGATAATGGGTTGCATCAAAAGGGGCATAGATGCCCATGATGAGAACATAGTCCTACCATTTTACAAATCACTAGTAAGACCACACATGGAGTACTGTGTACAGTTCTGGGCTCCTGTGAACAAGACAGAGATAGCAGAGCTGGAGGGGGTCCAGAGGAGGGCAACTAAAGTAATAACTGGAATGGGGGGACTACAGTACCCTTAAAAATTATCAACATTATGGGTTTTCACTTTAGAAAAAAGACGACTGAGGGGAGATCTAATTACTATGTATAAATATTTCAGGGGTCAGTATAGAGATATCTCCCATCATCTATTTATCCCCAGGACTGTAACTATGACAAGGGGACATCCTCTGCATCTGGAGGAAAGAAGGTTTGTATACAAACATAGAAGAAGATTATTTTTGGTAAGAGCAGTGAGATTATGGAACTCTCTGCCTAAGGAGGTGGTGATAGTGAGTTCACTAAACGAGTTAAAGAGGAGCCTGGATGTATTTCTGGAGTGTAATAATATGACAAGTTATAACAACTAGAGATGGGTCGTTGATCCAGGGAGTTATTCTGATTGCCTGATTGGAGTCAGGAAGGAATTTTTTTCCCCCTAAGTGGGGAAAATTGGCTTCTACCTCACAATGTTTTTTTTGGCTTCCTCTGGATCAACTTGCAGGATAAAAGGCCGAACTGGATGGACAAATGTCTTTTCTTTTTTCGGCCTTATATACTATGTTACTATGGTGGTCATAACCTCCTTTTCTCTATTGGATAACTTAATAAAAGGGAATGTTTGTAGTTTCAATCTGAATAGCATAATGTACGTTTATGTAATTTTAGTTGATGTACCTCACAAAATCTGCAAATTGCTTGTCAGTGGATTTCCATACCAGAATCAGATCATCAATAAATCTGCCATACCATATAATGTACGGCAGAAATTAATAAGCTTAATTCATTAAGTAAAATTACTCCCAATGGGCCATGTAGATATTTGCAAACAAGAGGAAGAATTTAGCACCCATTGATGTTTCCCTCATCTGCAAATAGAAACTCCCATTGAAGGAGAAATAGTTATGACTTTATATGAATTCAACCGACATGAAAATGTATTCTTATAAAACTGGACAATAAGTGTTGTACATATCCAATTGTCATTTTAAGCATGAAAGTTCTAAATGTTTGGAATGGTGGGCTACAACGCAGCGACATCACATATGGCCCACTTATATTCATCCTTCCACTCCAGCTTACTGACCATATCCAGTTTATAATTTGTATCCCTGATGTAACTGGGGATCATGTGGACTAGGACTGGAGAAAATGATCAACCTGGCTCCCAATCGCTCCCCAGGACTACAATACATCTGAGTGGTGGTGGAAAAATACCTTTGTGGATCTTTAGGAGTGAATGGAACACTTGGATGACAGAATGTTTAACTAAGAATATCCTGTCCAGAACTCCCAATATCCTGTCCAGAACTTCTTCCAATGCCTCCAAACTCCTCAAAAAATGAGATGGATCTGACATCAATCTACGATAAACACTGTCATTGTTCAATAATGCTTTATTCAGCAATTTATATAGTCCCTTATACAACCCCCTCATCACCATTTTAATAATGAAATCTTTATTCTATGTTAAAGGCCCTATTACCCCTGCAGATTAGGCAGATGATTGTCAGGAAGGAAGCGTTCCTTCCCAGCAATCACCTGCTTGCTAGGGGAGGAGACTGCTTTGACCTCCTCCTCAGTATGGGTACAAGCGATCGCTAATGCCATTGCTCACCCTCATACAGAATCATTGTTTGCCTGGCAGCGTATTGCTGATCTTACTGCATGATCTGCCGCCGGCAAGCAATCATTTTTAAATTTGTTGAAAGACTTTGATTAAATAATGAATGAGCATTTGCTTTGTCATCAGGCAATAGGCGACAGCAAAAATTACACTTCCAGATCATTGCTAACGAGCGCTCATACGAATGCTTGTTAGCGATGATCGTAAAGATTATCTGTCAGTGTTATAGGGCCTTAACTCCTGGAGTGCCATCCCCTCTTCCTTAGAGATGTTATCCTTTAATGTTCTTTTTTCTTTTATTGTTTTTTTCTTTATTTATTTGTATTACAGTAAATCTGTTTCTACAAGTTCTTGAAACCTATCCATGGCAGGCACTCTGGAGCCAACAGGATAAAATTCTCACATTTTCACATTATCATTGATCCCCAGGGATTCACAATGCAAGGACTTCAATACTAAATTGCATGTTGTTCCATTAGATGTAAAGGGACCATATTAACAATACATCTTAAATCGATATATATCCTCTTTACCATTATCTTTATTACTGTTATCATCATTAGCTCCTTCTTGTATCATTTCATCACCTCCCCCCATTAAACTGAAATGTCTCTTTACTGTTAAATTGCGGCCAAATTTGTTAATGTCCAAAATAGTTTGAAAAATATCAAAATCAAACATAGGTGAAAATCGATAGGTGCTAAATTCTTCCCCTCATTTGTAAACATCTACATGGTCTATTGGGAGGAATTTTACTTAATGAATGAAGCTTATCAATTTCTGCTGTACATTATAACATTCATTGACAATCTGATTCTGGTATGGAACTCCAAAAGCAATACATTTGACATAAACATACATCTTACTAATCAGATTGCAACTAGAATCATTCCCTTTTTGGATATTAAGTCATCCAATAGAGAAAAGCAGAATATGACCACCAATTACAGAAAGGAAACCAGTGGAAATACTGTGCTACTGGCTTCTTTGTGTCATTCTAGACATATAATTAACAGCATTTAATATAGGGGAAGTATTAGGTTATGATGTAACTGTACAAATGATGCAATTTTTCAGAAGGAAAAAAAGAATTACACTTGAGATTTAATATACTTTCCAAAAAGTGCACCCTTGGCTTTTGGCTAAAAAACTATTGGCTGTTAGAGTTGAGCGAACACCTGGATGTTCGGGTTTGAGAAGTTCGGCCGAACATCCCGGAAATGTTCGGGTTCGGGATCCGAACCCGATCCGAACTTCGTCCCGAACCCGAACCCCATTGAAGTCAATGGGGACCCGAACTTTTCGGCACTAAAAAGGCTGTAAAACAGCCCAGGAAAGAGCTAGAGGGCTGCAAAAGGCAGCAACATGTAGGTAAATCCCCTGCAAACAAATGTGGATAGGGAAATGAATTAAAATAAAAATTAAATAAATAAAAATTAACCAAAATCAATTGGAGAGAGGTCCCATAGCAGAGAATCTGGCTTCACGTCACCCACCACTGTAAGAGTCCATTTTCATAAATTTAGGCCCAGCACCCAGGCAGAGGAGAGAGGTCCCGTAACAGAGAATCTGGCTTCATGTCAGCAGAGAATTAGTCTGCATGTCATAGCAGAGAATGAGGCTTCACGTCAGCCACCACTGCAACAGTCCATTGGCATATATTTAGGCCCAGCACCCAGGCAGAGGAGGGAGGTCCCGTAACAGAGAATCTGTCTTCTTGTCAGCAGAGAATCAGTCTGCATGTCATAGCAGAGAATGAGGCTTCACGTCAGCCACCACTGCAACAGTCCATTGGCATATATTTAGGCCCAGCACCCAGGCAGAGGAGGGAGGTCCCGTAACAGAGAATCTGTCTTCATGTCAGCAGAGAATCAGTCTGCATGTCATAGCAGAGAATGAGGCTTCACGTCAGCCACCACTGCAACAGTCCATTGGCATATATTTAGGCCCAGCACACACACAGGCAGAGGAGAGAGGTCCCGTAACAGAATCTGTCTTCATGTCAGCAGAGAATTAGTCTGCATGTCATAGCAGAGAATGAGGCTTCACGTCAGCCACCACTGCAACAGTCCATTGGCATATATTTAGGCCCAGCACCCAGGCAGAGGAGGGAGGTCCCGTAACAGAGAATCTGGCTTCATGTCAGCAGAGAATCAGTCTGCATGTCATAGCAGAGAATGAGGCTTCACGTCAGCCACCACTGCAACAGTCCATTGGCATATATTTAGGCCCAGCACCCAGGCAGAGGAGGGAGGTCCCGTAACAGAGAATCTGGCTTCATGTCAGCAGAGAATCAGTCTGCATGTCATAGCAGAGAATGAGGCTTCACGTCAGCCACCACTGCAACAGTCCATTGGCATATATTTAGGCCCAGCACCCAGGCAGAGGAGAGAGGTCCCGTAACAGAGAATCTGTCTTCATGTCAGCAGAGAATTAGTCTGCATGTCATAGCAGAGAATGAGGCTTCATGTCAGCCACCACTGCAACAGTCCATTGGCATATATTTAGGCCCAGCACACACACAGGCAGAGGAGAGAGGTCCCGTAACAGAGAATCTGTCTTCATGTCAGCAGAGAATTAGTCTGCATGTCATAGCAGAGAATGAGGCTTCACGTCAGCCACCACTGCAACAGTCCATTGGCATATATTTAGGCCCAGCACACACACAGGCAGAGGAGAGAGGTCCCGTAACAGAGATTCTGGCTTCATGTCAGCAGAGAATCAGTCTGCATGTCATAGCAGAGAATGAGGCTTCACGTCAGCCACCACTGCAACAGTCCATTGGCATATATTTAGGCCCAGCACACACACAGGCAGAGGAGAGAGGTCCCGTAACAGAGAATCTGTCTTCATGTCAGCAGAGAATTAGTCTGCATGTCATAGCAGAGAATGAGGCTTCACGTCAGCCACCACTGCAACAGTCCATTGGCATATATTTAGGCCCAGCACACAGGCAGAGGAGAGAGGTCCCGTAACAGACAATCTGGCTTCATGTCAGCAGAGAATCATTCTGCATGTACATAGCAGAGAATCAGGCTTCACGTCACCCAACATTGGAACAGTCCATTGGCATATATTTAGGCCCAGCACCCAGGCAGAGGAGGGAGGTCCCGTAACAGAGAATCTGGCTTCATGTCAGCAGAGGATCAGTCTGCATGTCATAGCAGAGAATGAGGCTTCACGTCAGCCACCACTGCAACAGTCCATTGGCATATATTTAGGCCCAGCACACACACAGGCAGAGGAGAGAGGTCCCGTAACAGAGATTCTGGCTCCATGTCAGCAGAGAATCAGTCTGCATGTCATAGCAGAGAATGAGGCTTCACGTCAGCCACCACTGCAACAGTCCATTGGCATATATTTAGGCCCAGCACACACACAGGCAGAGGAGAGAGGTCCCGTAACAGAGATTCTGGCTTCATGTCAGCAGAGAATCAGTCTGCATGTCATAGCAGAGAATGAGGCTTCACGTCAGCCACCACTGCAACAGTCCATTGGCATATATTTAGGCCCAGCACACAGGCAGAGGAGAGAGGTCCCGTAACAGAGAATCTGTCTTCATGTCAGCAGAGAATTAGTCTGCATGTCATAGCAGAGAATGAGGCTTCACGTCAGCCACCACTGCAACAGTCCATTGGCATATATTTAGGCCCAGCACACAGGCAGAGGAGAGAGGTCCTGTAACAGACAATCTGGCTTCATGTCAGCAGAGAATCATTCTGCATGTCATAGCAGAGAATCAGGCTTCACGTCACCCAACATTGGAACAGTCCATTGGCATATATTTAGGCCCAGCACCCAGGCAGAGGAGGGAGGTCCCATAACAGAGAATCTGTCTTCATGTCAGCAGAGAATTAGTCTGCATGTCATAGCAGAGAATGAGGCTTCACGTCAGCCACCACTGCAACAGTCCATTGGCATATATTTAGGCCCAGCACACAGGCAGAGGAGAGAGGTCCCGTAACAGACAATCTGGCTTCATGTCAGCAGAGAATCATTCTGCATGTCATAGCAGAGAATCAAGCTTCACGTCACCCAACATTGGAACAGTCCATTGGCATATATTTAGGCCCCGGCACCCAGTCACTGGAGAGGTTCATTCAACTTTGGGTAGCCTCGCAATATAATGGTAAAATGAAAATAAAAATAGGATTGAATGAGGAAGTGCCCTGGAGTCCAATAATATATGGTTAAGGGGAGGTAGTTAATGTCTAATCTGGACAAGGGACGGACAGATCCTGTGGGATCCATGCCTGGTTCATTTTTATGAACGTCAGCTTGTCCACATTGGCTGTAGACAGGCGGCTGCGTTTGTCTGTAATGACGCCCCCTGCCGTGCTGAATACACGTTCAGACAAAACGCTGGCCGCCGGGCAGGCCAGCACCTCCAAGGCATAAAAGGCTAGCTCTGGCCACGTGGACAATTTAGAGACCCAGAAGTTGAATGGGGCCGAACCATCAGTCAGTACGTGGAGGGGTGTGCACACGTACTGTTCCACCATGTTAGTGAAATGTTGCCTCCTGCTAACACGTTGCGTATCAGGTGGTGGTGCAGTTAGCTGTGGCGTGTTGACAAAAGTTTTCCACATCACTGCCATGCTAACCCTGCCCTCAAAGGAGCTGGCATTGACACAGCTGCCTTGGCGACCTCTTGCTCCTCCTCTGCCTTGGCCTTGGGCTTCCACTTGTTCCCCTGTGACATTTGGGAATGCTCTCAGTAGCGCGTCTACCAACGTGCGCTTGTACTCGCGCATCTTCCTATCACGCTCCAGTGCAGGAAGTAAGGTGGGCACATTGTCTTTGTAGCGTGGATCCAGCAGGGTGGCAACCCAGTAGTCCGCACAGGTTAAAATGTGGGCAACTCTGCTGTCGTTGCGCAGGCACTGCAGCATGTAGTCGCTCATGTGTGCCAGGCTGCCCAGGGGTAAGGACAAGCTGTCCTCTGTGGGAGGCGTATCGTCATCGTCCTGCCTTTCCCCCCAGCCACGCACCAGTGATGGACCCGAGCTGCGTTGGGTGCCACCCCGCTGTGACCATGCTTCATCCTCATCCTCCTCCACCTCCTCCTCATCCTCGTCCTCCTCGTCCTCCAGTAGTGGGCCCTGTCTGGCCACATTTGTACCTGGCCTCTGCTGTTGCCAAAAACCTCCCTCTGAGTCACTTCGAAGAGACTGGCCTGAAAGTGCTAAAAATGACCCCTCTTCCTCCTCCTCCTCCTCCTCCTGGGCCACCTCTTCTTGCATCATCGCCCTAAGTGTTTTCTCAAGGAGACATAGAAGTGGTATTGTAACGCTGATAACGGCGTCATCGCCACTGGCCATGTTGGTGGAGTACTCGAAACAGCGCAACAGGGCACACAGGTCTCGCATGGAGGCCCAGTCATTGGTGGTGAAGTGGTGCTGTTCTGTAGTGCGACTGACCCGTGCGTGCTGCAGCTGAAACTCCACTATGGCCTGCTGCTGCTCGCACAGTCTGTCCAGCATGTGCAAGGTGGAGTTCCACCTGGTGGGCACGTCGCATATGAGGCGGTGAGCGGGAAGGCCGAAGTTACGCTGTAGCGCAGACAGGCGAGCAGCAGCAGGATGTGAACGCCGGAAGCGCGAACAGACGGCCCGCACTTTATGCGCAGTGCACACTTGATTTTATCGGATACTTGGTTGTGCAGGGAAGGCACGGCTCTCTTGGAGAAGTAGTGGCGGCTGGGAACAACATACTGTGGGACAGCAAGCGACATGAGCTGTTTGAAGCTGTCTGTGTCCACCAGCCTAAATGACAGCATTTCATAGGCCAGTAGTTTAGAAATGCTGGCATTCAGGGCCAGGGATCGAGGGTGGCTAGGTGGGAATTTACGCTTTCTCTCAAATGTTTGTGAGATGGAGAGCTGAACGCTGCCGTGTGACATGGTTGAGACGCTTGGTGACGGAGGTGGTGGTGGTGGTGTTGGTGGTACATCCCCTGTTTGCTGGGCGGCAGGTGCCAACGTTCCTCCAGAGGCGGAGGAAGAGGCCGAGGCGGCAGCAGCAGAAGAGGCCGAGGCGGCAGCAGCAGAAGAGGTAGCAGGGGGAGCCTGAGTGACTTCCTTGGTTTTAAGGTGTTTACTCCACTGCAGTTCATGCTTTGCATGCAGGTGCCTGGTCATGCAGGTTGTGCTCAGGTTCAGAACGTTAATGCCTCGCTTAAGGCTCTGATGGCACAGCGTGCAAACCACTCGGGTCTTGTCGTCAGCACATTGTTTGAAGAAGTGCCATGCCAGGGAACTCCTTGAAGCTGCCTTTGGGGTGCTCGGTCCCAGATGGCGGCGGGCAGTAGCAGGCGGAGTCTCTTGGCGGCGGGTGTTCTGCTTTTGCCCACTGCTCCCTCTTTTGCTACGCTGTTGGCTCGGTCTCACCACTGCCTCTTCCTCCGAACTGTGAAAGTCAGTGGCACGACCTTCATTCCATGTGGGGTCTAGGACCTCATCATCCCCTGCATCGTCTTCCACCCAGTCTTGATCCCTGACCTCCTGTTCAGTCTGCACACTGCAGAAAGACGCAGCAGT
This sequence comes from Bufo gargarizans, assembly GCF_014858855.1. Classification (NCBI taxonomy): domain Eukaryota; kingdom Metazoa; phylum Chordata; class Amphibia; order Anura; family Bufonidae; genus Bufo; species Bufo gargarizans. The sequence goes on along the minus strand of NC_058087.1, from coordinate 156,370,371 downwards.
TGGCACCTGTGTTTCGTCATCATCAGAGACATGCTGAGGTGGTATTCCCATGTCCTCATCATCAGGAAACATAAGTGGTTGTGCGTCAGTGCATTCTATATCTTTCACCGCTGGGGAAGGGCTAGGTGGATGCCCTTGGAAAACCCTGCCAGCGGAGTCTTCAAACAGCATAAGAGACTGCTGCATAACTTGAGGCTGAGACAGTTTCCCTGGTATGCATGGGGGTGATGTGACAGACTGATGGGGTTGGTTTTCAGGCGCCATCTGTGCGCTTTCTGCAGAAGACTGGGTGGGAGATAATGTGAACGTGCTGGATCCACTGTCGGCCACCCAATTGACTAATGCCTGTACCTGCTCAGGCCTTACCATCCTTAGAACGGCATTGGGCCCCACCATATATCACTGTAAATTCTGGCGGCTACTGGGACCTGAGGTAGTTGGTACACTAGGACGTGTGGATGTGGCAGAACGGCCACGTCCTCTCCCAGCACCAGAGGGTCCACTAACACCACCACGACCATGTCCACGTCCGCGTCCCTTACTAGATGTTTTTCTCATTGTTATGGTTCACCACAACAACAAAAATATTATTTGGCCCAATGTATTGTATTCAAATTCAGCGGGATATAAATTTGAGCCCTAGTATTTAGGCGCTGGGTGACCGGTATGGATTTACTAACAGAATTAGACTTGGAAATGCACAGTAGCGTGTGTGTGAAGTTATTCTGAATGACCCTATGTGCACCTTGAATATTATATACCCTTTTAGGGATAGATTTCAAATAGCTCTGATATAGCAGAAACCACTAAATTATGAAATTGCTAAATTGGGAATTGTATTTTAACCCAGAACAAAAAATTTGCTTTGACGGACACTAAATAACTTTCCCAGCCACAACAGGACAGCGGTAACGAGAGATTTAGCGGGATATAAATTTGAGGCCTAGTATTTAGGCGTTGGGTGACCGGTATGGATTTAGTGACAGAATTAGACTGGGATATGGCCAAAAAATAACCACACTATTGCTGGTTAAATGCACTTGGTGACGGGCGCAGCTTGCCCCTGATGTAGTATATGGCCAAAAAATGAACAGACTATTGCTGGTTAAATGCACTTGGTGTCACAGCTTGACGAACCACACTACTGAGGGTTAAATGCACTTGGTGACGGGCGCAGCTTGCCCCTGATGTAGTATATGGCCAAAAAATGAACAGACTATTGCTGGTTAAATGCACTTGGTGACGGGCGCAGCTTGCCCCTGATTTAGTATATGGCCAAAAAATGAACAGACTATTGCACTTGGTGTGATAGCTTGACCAACCACACTACTGAGGGTTAAATGCACTTGGTGACGGGCGCAGCTTGCCCCTGATGTAGTATATGGCCAAAAAATGAACAGACTATTGCTGGTTAAATGCACTTGGTGACGGGCGCAGCTTGCCCCTGATTTAGTATATGGCCAAAAAATGAACAGACTATTGCTGGTTAAATGCACTTGGTGTGATAGCTTGACCAACCACACTACTGAGGGTTAAATGCACTTGGTGACGGGCGCAGCTTGCCCCTGATGTAGTATATGGCCAAAAAATGAACAGACTATTGCTGGTTAAATGCACTTGGTGACGGGCGCAGCTTGCCCCTGATTTAGTATATGGCCAAAAAATGAACAGACTATTGCTGGTTAAATGCACTTGGTGTGATAGCTTGACCAACCACACTACTGAGGGTTAAATGCACTTGGTGACGGGCGCAGCTTGCCCCTGATGTAGTATATGGCCAAAAAATGAACAGACTATTGCTGGTTAAATGCACTTGGTGACGGGCGCAGCTTGCCCCTGATTTAGTATATGGCCAAAAAATGAACAGACTATTGCTGGTTAAATGCACTTGGTGTGATAGCTTGACCAACCACACTACTGAGGGTTAAATGCACTTGGTGACGGGCGCAGCTTGCCCCTGATGTAGTATATGGCCAAAAAATGAACAGACTATTGCTGGTTAAATGCACTTGGTGTCACAGCTTGACGAACCACACTACTGAGGGTTAAATGCACTTGGTGACGGGCGCAGCTTGCCCCTGATGTAGTATATGGCCAAAAAATAAACAGACTATTGCTGGTTAAATGCACTTGGTGTGACAGCTTCACCCTGATGTAGGCTTTAGCCAAAAAACAACCACACCATTGAGGGTTAAATGCACTTGGTGACAGGCGCAGCTTGCCCCTGATTTAGTATATGGCCAAAAAATGAACAGACTATTGCTGGTTAAATGCACTTGGTGTGACAGCTTCACCCTGATGTAGGCTTTAGCCAAAAAACAACCACACCATTGAGGGTTAAAAGCACTTGGTCGCAGCTTGGATGCACTTGGTCGCAGCACCGCACAAGACACAAAATGGCCGCCGATCACCCCAGAAAAAAGTGACTGACAAACGGTCTGGGCAGCCTAAAAACAGTGAGTGAGCATTTGAATTTCAGCAGCTCAATGATGCACAGCTGCAGATCGATCGATTAATCAAGTGAAGTCCTTTGGAGGAGTTAATCTGCCTAATCTCGCCCTACTGTCGCATCCGCAACCTCTCCCTACGCTAATCAGAGCAGAGTGACGGGCGGCGCTATGTGACTCCAGCTTAAATAGAGGCTGGGTCACATGGTGCTCTGGCCAATCACAGCCATGCCAATAGTAGGCATGGCTGTGACGGCCTCTTGGGGCAAGTAGTATGACGCTTGTTGATTGGCTGCTTTGCAGCCTTTCAAAAAGCGCCAAGAAAGCGTCACAAAAGCGCCAAGAAAGCGACGAACACCGAACCCGAACCCGGACTTTTACGAAAATGTCCGGGTTCGGGTCCGTGTCACGGACACCCCAAAATTCGGTACGAACCCGAACTATACAGTTCGAGTTCGCTCATCCCTATTGGCTGTTAAAAATATGGCAAAATGAAATGCAGACTTTCCGAACATATTAAAATAGGTACATTTTGCTACAGGTGAAAATTATAACATAAAAACATATAAATTGTAACACCCCAAATATAATTTATTTGGCAACTGTATTTGACTAAACATTGTAGTCTCTAATGTTGGGATGTATGTCCAACAGCCTGCAAATCCTTTTGCGTAAACACTTCTCAGATATTTTTTATGAAATTTCAAGAAGGTACTGTACATATGAATGGTTTGGAAATAATCAAGAGAGTTTTTAATTTGCATACGGGTGGTAATATAAAAAGAAAAAACATGAATTGAGAATCCTATTCTCCTCATGATCTTTATGCTAGATAGCAGAGAACCAAAAGATTTAAACCATAGATGGGATTTAATGTATGAATATTGAAAAACTCCTTTTTTGTAGTTTATAATGTTTATTTTCTGTTTTATATAGAAGTTTTTATGTGATTCCCTATGACACAGACTTCATGAATTAGTCTAATTATGCATACATGTAGAGTTGTTTGCATCAGGAGGGTGGTTTCGGATTTAAAAAGTGGGTTGAGCTCTTGTTAAACCAGGTTATGATTAAGACTGTGTGTTGTAACGCGGAGAGCAGTATTGGCTCTTGTTTCTGTACCTTTTCTTTGCTTAGAATAAAGTGGATTTTAATAAATTTTAAAAAATCCACTTACCTGACCTGGCTCCAGCGGAGTTGAGCTGTCTCCACCATTTCTGGATATTGTGACTTTTTAAAATTTACATACCATTTCTGTCCATCATTAAGTTTTCTTCAGGGTCTTGGAAAAACCCTATAAGGTCCTTATAATACTTTCAGGCATGGCTCACAATCATTCAGGATTCCCAAGACTCAGACTAGATTCTTTTGGGATATGGTCGCATGTTTACGCCTGATGGTCTCAATGACAAGCCTATGCCAAACAGTGAGTTTTTCATTAAAGGGTTCTGGCTATAAGATGCTATCTCCTAGCCACCAGCCGCTAGGTCTCTGAAGATCAGACATGCGAATGCTCATTGATTACAAGAATTGGGGCCCTATACCCTGGATTAAAGGATGAGCATGTGCATTGCCACGCAATTTATTCTCTATGGAAACTGCCAGAGATACACACTTCCCAGAAATGCTTACATTCCAGCTTGTCATACATTTCAAAAAGTATACCAGTTTTAGATTTTGCTCACTTTATTGGGTCGTGACCAATTTTATCACATAAATTTGGAAATTGTCCTTCATGTTATATTTATCTGTTAAATTGAACTATAAGGGAATCTTGAATATATTTCTAGACTACTTGGTAAAGAAGAAGCCAAAGGTATGATTTGTGAGCTTTAGAGGTATAATATATTACCCAGTAGGAACATTTTAGTAGCAAGCATAAAAAGTTTTACCACTATTGCAGAATGCAAAGGTATTTATCATTCCCTTAGAGAGAAGGATGGGATTTTGAGCCTTTTACCTGTATTCACATCTATTTAATCTTACCATAGTTTGACAAGGTTCCTTATTCCTGGAGGTCTCAACTGCTTTATAATTCTGTACATGATATAACATCATAGCTCATATATATAAAAATCACACACTTATTTTTCTCGCATCATTTATTTGTGACTTTGTACGGTAAGCAATGATCTAAAGATTTTTAATATAAATGCCCAAGAATAGTAATTAGTTTTTTTAAATCTTTAGTAGCTCTAAAATTCATTCACAGAGTCACATTTTGTTAAGCTGTGTCTCTGTGCTCAAATAAAATAAAAGTTTCTCCCCATCAATCTGCACTCAGTCCACCTTAATGAAATGTTTGCAAATGTATTAAAAAATAAAAATTCACATTTAGCATGGATATAAGTATTTAAATACTTTGCTATGACACTTGAAATTTAGCTCTGGGGGCCTCCCATTTTCATCTTTGAGATGTTTCTACAGTACACATTGATTGAAGTCCACCTATGGTAAATTCAGTTGATTGAACATGATTTGGAAAGATACAGCTCTTTCGATATAAGATCTTACAGCTGACAATGCATAACGGAGCAAAAAACAAGCAATGAGGAGAAAAGAACTGCCTATAGAGCCAGGAGACATGATTGTGTGGAGGCAAAGATCTGAAGTGTACAAAAAAATCCAGCTGCTCTGAAAGTCCCCAAGAGTTCAGTGGCCTCCATAATTCTTAAATAGAAGAAGTTTGAAACAACCAGGACTCTTACTAGAGTTGACCACCCCTCCATACTAATTAATGGATAAGGACATTGGTAAGAGAAGTGACCAACAACCCAGTGGTCATTTTGGCTGAGCTCCAAATATCCTGTGGGTAGCTGGGAGAAACTTCAAGAAGGTCAACCATCACTGCAGCATTCTTCCATTCTGGAATTTTTGATACAGTGTCCTGTCAAACTATATCTTTTATATAAAATATAAATATTTTATATAAGAGATAAAATGTCAGAAATATGGAAATCAGTCACGAAAAAAACTAGGCTGACAAAAAAATGCCCTTTCTTTTATCTTGAGATTCTAAATTTAATTTATGCAATTAATAAAAAATAGGGCAATCAATTATGCAAAAATTTACTTATCCATAATCTAGACATGTTGGAGTCACCATCTTCTACCGTCTTTTTGACATGGCATAAAATATATATTCTAAATTATATATATATATATATATATATATATATGTATATCGACACACTGTTACACATAGATTACATATTATATAAATTATTGGTTAAGATATGTTGCAAATCTAAATATACCCCATAGAAATATATAGAATATAATCATGCAGACATGAATTGGACAATGCACACCAAATGTTTCCCCTAAGGCAATGACTTCCTTAATGACTTTGTAAGGAAGTAAAATAATAAATTGCTATTTAAATGGTTATCTCTCACAGACACATGTCTGTAGGACCCATTATAGTATTAACAGATACACTACATCTGCTCACAATAATTTTTACATTCTATGTCCGTTACAAACATGTTACCCAAATTGAACTCAGCATGAACTCATCTTGGCCTATTTCAATTCTATAGAAAATATATTAGACTCTTGGTTCAGTCTGACTTTACTCTTAAAGGCAATGACATTTAGATTATAATATCTTCAGATAAGACTGCATACTTATGAAAATACATGACAAATCCCCCTTCATTCCAAAATGTTCCATAAAGTGTGAATATATTTGGAATGTTCAAAAGGGCTTTTCATATGTCTTCTTCATGGGTCAAGGCACGTAGACCTTGTCTATGGTGTTTTAGCCATAGTTTACATAAAGTCTTTTTGAAGAATCTTATCCAACGCATGTGTTGGATGGTCAATAAACTCAACCATCCCATAGATTCTGTAAAACAGTATATAAGTTCAATAAATGTTTGTTTTGATTCTCCATCTTTGCATGTATACTTAGTAAGTTACTTTTCAGTGAACCAATCTCCAGTTCCAATGTTTTAATGGAGATGGAATTGGCAACTGTTATACCTGTGGCAATGCCAGCGCCCACTACGCTAAAAATTATAGAAGCAACGATGGCAGAAATAAACCGTTTCGGCCTTTGACTCGTAGAAAACTGCTCTCTGGTCAATGTATTTCTCGCTTGGTCCAGGATTTCCAAAATCTGTTCTTGGGAATATCCGATGTGCGTCTGGTACCAGGCTTGGATCTCCAGTGACATGATCTCGGACACGTTGAATTTTTTTCGATGAAGACGCGTGGATCCAGGCTGATGTAAATCTTCTGGGGCAAAATCCTCTTGTTCGTCAGAATGAACCCCGTGGTGTCCTGCAGCATGATTCAGGACGAAGGACCTGGCATAACAATCGGCTCAGCGTGGAACTCCTTCCCCAAGATCAGGATGACATCTTGCGCCTAAAATAGTGTATGACAAATATGAGTATATACATCTTTCACTTTTTATCCTGCAAGAAAAGACGTTAATGCTATCATATATTTTTGATTGGCATAGGTTATTTTCTTGAACAGGGTAAGTTCCTTGTTTTAGAGGTCAGTTAAGAGATGTTTAGTTATAGAGGAAACACACGTGAGGATAGGTTAGTCTACACGTTTGTTCATACAATACCAATCCTAATTTCCATCTTTAGCTGGAGCTGTAAAATCTCTTCACCTCTCCTCATCCGGCTCCTCATCTCGAAGTTGTGAGCTAGGATGACAAACACGTAATTTATTAATGTGCACCCATTTTTACACACATTCATCCCCCATTTTTATCTTGTATACCACTGGTTACAACTTGTCAATTATGACATAAGGTCCTTTTCATGAAGGTTAAAAATTTGTCTCCTTCACTTGATCCCGAGCGAAGTTATAGAGATAAACCTGATCGGAAATGTGATACTCCTTCTAAGTAATTTTCAGATTGTAGTATGTTTTTATTTATACTGCCCTGGCATTTTGGGGGCCATAAAGCATGAGAAGAAGTCAAAATGTCAAAAAATGCCCTCCTAAAAGGAATTTGGGCCCCTTTGCGCATCTAGGCTGCAAAAAATTGTCACACATGTGGTATCACCGTACTCAGGAGAAGTTGGGCAATGTGTTTTGGGGTGTCTTTTTACATATACCCATGCTGGGTGAGAGAAATATCTCTCTATAATGACAACTTTGTATTAAAAAAAATGGGAAAGTTGACTTTTAGAGAGATATTTCTCTCACCCAGCATGGGTATATGTAAAAATCCACCCCAAAACACATTGCCCTACTTCTTCCGAGTATGGCGATACCAGATGTGTGACACTTTTTTGCAGCCTAGGTGGGCAAAGGGGCCCACATTCTAAAGAGCACCTTTAGGATTTCACAGGGCAGTTTTAACAAATTTGGATTTCAAACTACTTCTCACGCATTAGGGCCCCTAAAATGCCAGGGCAGTATAACTACCCCACAAGTGACCCCATTTTGGAAAGAAGACACCCCAAGGTATTACATGAGGGGCATGGCAAGTTTCTAGAACTTTTTATTTTTTGTCACAAGTTAGCGGAAAATGATGATTTTTTTTTTGTTTTCCTTACAAAGTCTCATATTCCACTAACTTTTGACAAAAAATAAAAACTTCCATGAACTCACTATGCCCATCACAAAATACCTTGGGGTGTCTTATTTCCAAAATGGGGTCACTTGTGGGGTAGTTATACTGCCCTGGCTATTTAGGAGCCCTAATGCGTGAGAAGTAGTTTGACATCAAAATGTGTAGAAAATGCCCTGTGAAATCCTAAAGGTGCTCTATGGAATGTGGGCCCCTTTGCCCACCTAGGCTGCAAAAAAGTGTCACACATGTGGTATCGCTGTACTCAGAAGTTGGGCAATGTGTTTTGGGGTGTAATTTTACATATACCAATGCTGGGTGAGAGAAATATCTCTCTAAAAGACAACTTTTCCCATTTTTTAATACAAAGTTGTCATTTGACAGAGATATTTATCTCACCCAGCATGGGCATGTGTAAAAAGACACCCCAAAACACATTGCCCGACTTTTCCTGAGTACGGCGATACCACATGTGTGACACTTTTTTGCAGCCTAGGTGGGCAAAGGGGTCCACCTTCCAAAGAGCACCTTTAGGATTTCACAGGGCATTTTTTACACATTTTGATTTCAAACTACTTCTCACGCATTAGGGCCCCTAAAATGCCAGTGCAGTATAACTACCCCATTTTGGAAATATGACACCCCAAGGTATTTTGTGATGGGCATAGTGAGTTCATGGAAGTTTTTATTTTTTGTCACAAGTTAGTGGAATATGAGACTTTGTAAGGAAAACAAAATAAATAAAAAAAATCATCATTTTCCGCTAACTTGTGACAAAAAATAAAAGGTTCTATGAACTCACTATGCCCATCAGCGAATACCTTAGGGTGTCTACCTTCCGAAATGGGGTCATTTGTGGGGTTTTTCTACTGTCTGGGCATTGTAGAACCTCAGGAAACATGACAGGTGCTCAGAAAGTCAGAGCTGCTCCAAAAAGCGGAAATTCACATTTTTGTACCATAGTTTGTAAACGCTATAACTTTTACCCAAACCATTTTGTTTTTTACCCAAACATTTTTTTTTATCAAAGACATGTAGAAAAATAAATTTTAGAGAAAAATTTACATAGAAATTTAGTTTTTTTTTTTTTTATGTTACAACTGAAAGTGAAAAATGTCATTTTTTTGCAAAAATTTAGGTAAATTTTGATTAATAACAAAAAAGTAAAAATGTCAGCAGCAATGAAATACCACCAAATGAAAGCTCTATTATTGAGAAGAAAAGGAGGTAAAATTCATTTGGGTGGTAAGTTGCATGACCGAGCAATAAACCGTGAAAGTAGTGTAGTGCAGAATTGTAAAAAGTGGTCTGGTCATTAAAGAGGACCTTTCACTAGTTTAAAAACTAAAAACGAACTATATCAGTGGGCAGAGCGGCGCCCAGGGGTCCCCCTGCACTAACTAGAATGTCTGGGCGCCGCTCCTTCTCCCGGTATAGGCTCCAGTGTCTGCAGCTCCCTATGTTGTACTGGGCGGAGTTTTTGTATTAGGGTTGTCCCTTGCTGCAGCGCTGGCCAATCGCAGCACACAGCTCATAGCCTAGGAGTCCCAGACATACTAGCAAGTGCAAGGGGGACCCCTGGGCGCCACTCTGCCCACTGATATAGTTAGTTTTTAGTTTTTAAACTAGTGAAAGGTCCTCTTTAAGGGTGTTTAAGCTAGGGGAGCTGAGGTGGTTAAGGACCAGTTCAGGTCTGAAGTCACTTTTTGAGGCTTACACAATAGAAACCACCCAAAAATTACCCCATTTTGGAAACTACACCCCTCAAGGTATTCAAAACGGATTTTACAAACTTTGTTAACCCTTTAAGTGATCCACAAGAGTTATTGGCAAATTAAGATAACATTTCAGAATTTCAATTATTTTGGCAAATTTTCCATTTTAATCTATTTTTTCCAGTTTGAAAGCAAGGATTAACAGCCAAACAAAACTCAATATTTATTTCCCTGATTCTGTAGTTTATAGAAACACCCCATATCTGGTCACAAACTACTGTAAGGGCACACGGCAGGGCACAGAAGGAAAGGAACACCATATGGTTTCTGGGAGGCAGATTTTGCTGGACTGGTTTATTTACACCATGTCCCATTTGAAGCCCCCATGATGCACCCCTAGAGTAGAAACTCCAAAAAAGTGACCCCATTTTGGAAACTGCGGGTAAGGTGGCAGTTTTAGTTGGGACTATTTTTAGGGTACATATGATTTTTGGTTGCTCTATATTACATTTTTGTGAGGCAAGGTTACCAAAAAATTGAAATTCCGAAATGTCATCTCCATTTGCCAATAACTCTTGTGGAACACCTAAAGGGTTAAAAATGTTTGTAAAATCAGTTTGTATACCCTGAGGGGTGTAGTTTCTTAGATGGGGTCGTTTTTATGGAGTTTCTACTCTAGGGGTGCATCAGGGGGGCTTCAAATGGGACATGATGTAAAAAAAAAAACAGTCCATCAAAGTCTGCGTTCCAAAAACCATATGGCACTTCTTTCCTTCTGTGCCCTGCCGTTTGGCCATACAGCATTTTACGACCACATATGGGGTGTTTCTGAAAACAGAATCAGGGCAATAAATATAGTTTTGTTTGACTGTTAACACTTGCCTTGTTAGCGGAAAGAATTGATTAAAATAGAAAATTGGGCAAAAAATAGCTGTTTTGGCACATTTTTTTTTTTACTGTGTTCATTTGAGGGGCTAGGTTATGTGTTATTTTTATAGAGCAGATTTGTACGGACGCGGCAATACCTAATAGGTCTACTTTTTTAAATTTATTTACACTATAATATCCTTTTTTAAACAAAAAAAAACATTTTAGTATCTCCATAGTTTTTTGTTTTTAGCCTATTGTCTTTAGTAGGGGCTCATTTTTTGCAGGATGAGAGGACAGTTTTATTGGCACTATTTTGGGGTGCATATGACTTTTTAATTGCTTGCCATTCTTTTTTTCACCTTACATTACAAAAAGTGTAATAGCAAGCAATCAAAAAGTGACATCATGGCCTACCTGTACGCCCTGTGTCCCCAACAGGTTAAAGGGTTTGGTCATGTTTCTTTTCTAAATTTTTAACTCTGCCGTGGGACTTTGGAGAAACCAATATTCACCTGGTCCTCACATATTGTTTCCAGGTTCCTGGATCCCTGCCTCTCTTTACTGGCCTTCCCTTCCCTCTCTGTCAACTTCTGCCTGGAGTGGATCATACTAGCCACTGCATCTAATGACTTTCCTTAGAGGTGATGTGTTCATAAGCTGCACATCACATCACTGCTGGGTCTGGGTATAACAGCTATGCTGGGTATAATACATAATATGAAAATACATGACATACCATTAAATAACAAATCATTTGCAAATATCCCTTATCTGGGGTACAGAATGTGTTCACCCACCCCTCCCCCCCACCTTTCCATGGCCTTAAGCCAATTCTTCACTTCCTTTTTTGCTAAAAATGTACAGTCGTGGCCAAAAGTTTTGAGAATTACACAAATATTAGTTTTCACAAAGTTTGCTGCTAAACTTCTTTTAGATCTTTGTTTCAGTTGTTTCTGTGATTTAGTGAAATATAATTACACGCACTTCATACGTTTCAAAGGCTTTTATCGACAATTACATGACATTTATGCAAAGAGTCAGTATTTGCAGTGTTGGTCCTTCTTTTTCAGACCTCTGCAATTCGACTGGGCATGCTCTCAATCAACTTCTGGGCCAATTCCTCAATGATAGCAAACCATTCTTTCATAATCACTTCTTGGAGTTTGTCAGAATTAGTGTTTTTTTGTTTGTCCACCCGCCTCTTGAGCATTGACCACAACTTCTCAATGGGATTAAGATCGGGGGAGTTTCCAGGCCATGGACCCAAAATGTCAACGTTTTAGTCCCCGAGCCACTTAGTTATCACTTTTGCCTTATGGCACGGTGCTCCATAGTGCTGGAAAATGCATTGTTCTTCACCAAACTGTTGTTGGATTGTTGGAAGAAGTTGCTGTTGGAGGGTGTTTTGGTACCATTCTTTATTCATGGCTGTGTTTTGGGGCAAAATTGTGAGTGAGCCCACACCCTTGGATGAGAAGCAACCCCACACATGAATGGTCTCAGGATGCTTTACTGTTGGCATGACACAGGACTGATGGTAGCGCTCACCTTTTCTTTCCTGGACAAGCCTTTTTCCTGATGCCCCAAACAATCGGAAAGAGGCTTCATCGGAGAATATGACTTTGCCCCAGTCCTCAGCAGTCCATTCACCATATTTTCTGCAGAAGATCAATCTGTCCCTGATGTTTTTTTTGGGAGAGAAGTGGCTTCTTTGCTGCCCTTCTTGACACCAGGCCATCTTCCAAAAGTCTTCGCCTCACTGTGCGTGTAGATGCGCTCACACCTGCCTGCTGCCATTCCTGAGCAAGCTCTGCACTGGTGGCACTCTGATCCCGCAGCTGAATCCTCTTTAGGAGACGATCCTGGCACTTGCTGGACTTTCTTGGACGCCCTGAAGCCTTCTTAACAAGAAATGAACCTCTTTCCTTGAAGTTCTTGATGATCCTATAAATTGTTGATTGAGGTGCAATCTTAGTAGCCACAATATCCTTGCCTGTGAAGCCATTTTTATGCAACGCAATGATGGCTGCACGCGTTTCTTTGCAGGTCACCATGGTTAACAATGGAAGAACAATGATTTCAAGCATCACCCTCCTTTTAACAGGTCAAGTCTGCCATTTTAACCCAATCAGCCTGACATAATGATCTCCAGCCTTGTGCTCGTCAACATTCTCACCTGAGTTAACAAGACGATTACTGAAATGATCTCAGCAGGTCCTTTAATGACAACAATGAAATGCAGTGGAAAGGTTTTTTGGGGATTAAGTTAATTTTCATGGCAAAGAAGGACTATGCAATTCATCTGATCACTCTTCATAACATTCTGGAGTATATGCAAATTGCTATTATAAAAACTTAAGCAGCAACTTTTCCCATTTCCAATATTTATGTAATTCTCAAAACTAGTTTCTATGGAGTAAAATGACGAGCAGAATCCCACCACCAAAATTACATTAATGAGACCAACAGGGGATGGCATTTATATGGCAGGGCTAGGACAAGGTATTATGGTACACATAGCCACATTTAGTCTTTTGCATCTCAGGGAGTCCAAAGGCCTCTCTGCCACATAGCCCAGAAGATTACACTTCTGACTTAAGGTCATCAGTTCTCCAACATTCTATAACAACACACAGCCCACACTCTGCAACTTCCTTTTACATGCTGCTTCTGCCACCATCCCACAATTATGTGAAATAGGGTGTTATCTTTGTATAAATGTATAAATAAATAAAGTTTTGTGTCATCTCTGTATAAATGGGGCATTGTTTGAGCATGCATGTTGCTACAGAAATAAAAATGATCACATACCGCAGATCAGACCATAAAATAAATATAGACCCCAGACCCCAGAGCAGATACTAACATGAATACAGATTCCCAGACCACATAACTACAAACCTTAGACCACAAAATAAATTCAGACCACAGGCTTCAGACTAGACCCTCAACCAAAAAATACATTAATCTCTCCTGTTCTAGCGCCACCTTCCCTCACTGGATATAATGTGCACTACACTGTCCTCATTGAGTCACTGTGAAACTAATCAGTCAGCAGTTCCATCAATCTGTAGTGAAAGGCACTCAATGGCCAATGTTCGTCTCCTGCAAGCCCATCTAACTTCTGATGCTTGCTCCTGGTGCCATGTCCCTAGCATATTCAAAGTAATCACAGTACAATGCTTGAGCTAGGCATCAAGCATCCAGCAGGCGATCCTCTGACCAGACTCTGTGGTGACATGACTAGTGTTGAGTGAATCGAACTTAATGAAGTGGACTTTGATATGAATTTCAGGAAAATTCAATGTGCTGTGAAGCCAAATTTCCTCATGATTCGTGGTAACGAATCAATTTGCCCTGAAATGGTGGTAAAAATAACAAAAATCATACTTGCCTCATCCATTTGGTCTTGAAGAGGCCGCTGCAGCCATCTTGCTTGAAGATCCGCGCTGGATCTTCAAGCAAGATGGCCGTGGTGGCCTCTTCACACTCAAATGGATGAAGTAAATGTGATTAAATGATAAAAAAAAAATGTAATGACCAACCCCTAAAATGCTTTGATATTGATCTCAGATGTCATGAGCAGCAATGAATGTGGCATCTGAGTGGTTCAATGAGGGAGGGCGGCGCAATCACCATTCTCTGTAATTGCACTCGTTACTTACAAAAAGATGTACTTTGTGACGAAGTAATTCATCATGAAGTGAATTTTTTTGTAAATTTGGCGAAGTAGCCGGATCGAATTTTTAAGAACTTCGCTCATCTCTAATCCTGACCCACCCCCGTTCAACCTTTTGGATGGAAAGGATTAACACTGAAACAGAAACATAGTTAAATTTTTTTTAAACAAAAGTGTTCCCCCATTTATTATGAGTTGGGACCCTGGAAACAGACATTTACCCTCATCTACTTCTTTTCCAGGCCTGCTATATGGTACCGTATGTATGCTCTTGCTTGTATAAAATGTTCCGGTATCAATATTTCTTAGTATTTTATTTGTGTATTTTTGGAGACAATGTCAAGTTAAGCATTGCAGACACAGAAGCTCATCTCCTGCAAACAATTGCTAACCATTACAAATCATTTTCTTTCTTGATTTCCTTTCATTAGTTCCAGCATTTTAAACATAAATCAAAATGACAATGATTGATTAATATTACGACTCTGAAAAGAAAGCAGTTATTTTCTGTTCAGTCTTAAGCTTGAATAAGGGAGATATTGCTTCAGTACTAGCAATACAAATGTGAAAGTCATTTTCAAAAATTGTCCATGTCAACAGTTTGTGATATAGTAAGGGAACACCAAGCTTTCAATTCCACCAGTGTGTTCACCTTCCATATCAGCTACTGTATGTGCCGCAGAATTGTATCTTTTGCCGTTGATTGACGCACATTGTGAGAAATATTACACATAATGGCTTTTTCATATCTCTTCTCTTGATTTTTATCAGAAATTAACAATCCTGGGACAAAAAGGAGACTGGCATACAATTCTTGGTAGCAAATCATTTTTTTAACAATGGCAGCATTTTCTATTTTGGCACTAGTTTACTAGACAATAACACTCCTACTTCCAGAAAAAATAAATAATATATATATATATATATATATATATATATATATTCAAAAATAAAAACTGCAGCACTTTTAATGTAGTGAAAAGAAAATGGGTCCTTTATTTAACCATGCGACGTTTCAGTCTGCTTACTGGGACCGTTATCAAGCAATAGATACATGATCTCAATGCAAAATTTATAGGGTATCCATACATTTACATAATTAATCATCACTTAATAAAATCACATATTAGTCAGTACAAAAATCAACGAAGTGCATAAATAATCTTATAATACACAAAAAGTGCTCAGTGCAAAAGTTCTCAAGTATATCATCTACTCATTTCATACATAAGTCTTAGCATAATTCATAATTGAT
Organism: Bufo gargarizans; assembly: GCF_014858855.1. Taxonomy (NCBI): domain Eukaryota; kingdom Metazoa; phylum Chordata; class Amphibia; order Anura; family Bufonidae; genus Bufo; species Bufo gargarizans. The sequence continues at coordinate 156,354,863 of NC_058087.1, read as the reverse complement.
AATCAGTGTAATTAATCTTCAGGTGTAAGGAGTGGTAACTTATAGAGGAACGGGGAACACTCACTTGTAGAGAATTTAAAAACATCAGTCGATGTATTCGCTACAGCGTGTGTGCAGATCTGATGTGCATGTCCGCGCATCCCTATTACGTATGCTCGTCACGTGGTCAACTCATGTGAATTATGCAAGTCGTAGATAACTGGCAATTATCCACCCCCAAAAAAAGTGTGAATCAAACCTAGCTGCCTACCTCATTCAGTGGCATCTCATAGTAGAAGTAAATATTCGGATCACAAAAATTTTTCAGAAATAACTGAAAAGCACATGTAAGAAAACATACTGGTTTATTATTAATGTGATAAAAGTATCACGCTCTTGGGAAAACAGATCTCACACATGCCGTAAATCAATGATATAGAACAAATGGATAAGAAAAAACAATATCCAATATAATCGACTGTATTTCGTATTGAGGTACAGCAGTCCCTCGTTCTCCACCTGGAACCATCCTAAAAAAGAGATAAAAAAATATATTTTAATATAAAAACAACCACATATCTTAATATACAGAGGCAATAGAAAACAGAAATAGAGGACATCATGCAAGACAAGGAATTTGTACATATTACAAGGTCTAAAATCCACATTTAAGCCATTTGGTTTTACTGTATTCAATTTAAATATCCATTCCACTTCACGTTTTTTAAATAATTTAATACAGTTACCACCTGTTCTAGAATTTATTATTATCATAAATTTAAGGTCACGTTCTGTATGTTCTTTTTTTGGCAAAATGTTTAGACACCGGTAAGTCCATACGTCGCTTTCTAATTGAATAACGGTACTGATGTAAACAAGGATAACATCCCAATTTTCTAGAAGTCAAAAAGGTTTGTTGAAGAGTCTTATTTGAACTTATATCATTCTTCAATAACCTTTCTTTAACCACTTAAGGACCACAGGTTTATACCCCCCTAGTGACCAGGCCCTTTTTTACAAATCGGCACTCCACAACTTTAGCGGTTTATTGCTCGGTCATGCAACTTACCACCCAAATGAATTTTACCTCCTTTTCTTCTCACTAATAGAGCTTTCATTTGGTGGTATTTCATTGCCGCTGACATTTTTACTTTTTTTGTTATTAATCGAAATTTAACGATTTTTTTGCAAAAAAATGACATTTTTCACTTTCAGCTGTAAAATTTTGCAAAAAAAACGACATCCATATATACATTTTTCGCCAAATTTATTGTTCTACATGTCTTTGATAAAAAAAAACAGGTTTGGGCAAAAAAAAAAATGGTTTGGGTAAAAGTTATAGCATTTACAAACTATGGTACAAAAATGTGAATTTCCACTTTTTGAAACAGCTCTGACTTTCTGAGCACCTGTCATGTTTCCTGAGGTTCTACAATGCCCAAACAGTAGAAACCCCCCACAAATGACCCCATTTCGGAAAGTAGACACCCTAAGGTATTCGCTGATGGGCATAGTGAGTTCATAGAACTTTTTATTTTTTGTCACAAGTTAGCGGAAAATGATGATGATTTTATTTTTTTTATTTTTTCTTACAAAGTCTCATATTCCACTAACTTGCGACAAAAAATAAAAAATTCTAAAAACTTGCCATGCCCCTCACGGAATACCTTGGGGTGTCTTCTTTCCAAAATGGGGTCACTTGTGGGGTAGTTATACTGCCCTGGCAATTTAGGGGCCCAAATGTGTGAGAAGAACTTTGCAATCAAAATGTGTAAAAAATGACCGGTGAAATCCAAAAGGTGCACTTTGGAATATGTGCCCCTTTGCCCACCTTGGCAGCAAAAAAGTGTGACACATCTGGTATCGCCGTACTCAGGAGAAGTTGGGGAATGTGTTTTGGGGTGTCATTTTACATATACCCATGCTGGGTGAGAGAAATATCTTGGCAAAAGACAACTTTTCCCATTTTTTTATACAAAGTTGGCATTTGACCAAGATATTTTTCTCACCCAGCATGGGTATATGTAAAATGACACCCCAAAACACATTCCCCAACTTCTCCTGAGTACGGCGATACCAGATGTGTCACACTTTTTTGCTGCCAAGGTGGGCAAAGGGGCACATATTCCAAAGTGCACCTTTCGGATTTTGCAGGGCATTTTTTACACATTTTGATTGCAAAGTTCTTCTCACACATTTGGGCCCCTAAATTGCCAGGGCAGTATAACTACGCCACAAGTGATCCCATTTTGGAAAGAAGACACCCCAAGGTATTCCGTGAGGGGCATGGCGAGTTCCTAGAATTTTTTATTTTTTGTCGCAAGTTAGTGGAATATGAGACTTTGTAAGGAAAAAAGAAAAAAAAAGAAAAATCATCATTTTCCGCTAACTTGTGACAAAAAAATAAAAAATTCTAGGAACTCGCCATGCCCCTCACGGAATACCTTGGGGTGTCTTCTTTCCAAAATGGGGTCACTTGTGGCGTAGTTATACTGCCCTGGCAATTTAGGGGCCCAAATGTGTAAGAAGTACCTTGCAATCAAAATGTGTAAAAAATGGCCGGTGAAATCCGAAAGGTGCACTTTGGAATATGTGCCCCTTTGCCCACCTTGGCTGCAAAAAAGTGTCACACATCTGGTATCGACGTACTCAGGAGAAGTTGGGCAATGTGTTTTGGGGTGTCATTTTACATATACCCATGCTGGGTGAGAGAAATATCTTGGCAAAAGACAACTTTTCCCATTTTTTTATACAAAGTTGGCATTTGACCAAGATATTTCTCTCACCCAGCATGGGTATATGTAAAATGACACCCCAAAACACATTCCCCAACTTCTCCTGAGTACGGCGATACCAGATGTGTGACACTTTTTTGCAGCCTAGATGCGCAAAGGGGCCCAAATTCCTTTTAGGAGGGCATTTTTAGACATTTGGATCCCAGACTTCTTCTCACACTTTCGGGCCCCTAAAAAGCCAGGGCAGTATAAATACCCCACATGTGACCCCACTTTGGAAAGAAGACACCCCAAGATATTCAATGAGGGGCATGGCGAGTTCCTAGAATTTTTTTTTTTTTTGCATAAGTTAGCGGATATTGATTTTTTTTTGTTTTTTTCTCACAAAGTCTCACTTTCCGCTAACTTAGGACAAAAATTTCAATCTTTCATGGACTCAATATGCCCCTCACGGAATACCTTGGGGTGTCTTCTTTCCGAAATGGGGTCACATGTGGGGTATTTATACTGCCCTGGCTTTTTAGGGGCCCTAAAGCGTGAGAAGAAGTCTGGAATATAAATGTCTAAAAATGTTTACGCATTTGGATTCCGTGAGGGGTATGGTGCGTCCATGTGAGATTTTATTTTTTGACACAAGTTAGTGGAATATGAGACTTAGTAAGAAAAAACAAAAACAAAAACAAACAAAAAATTTCCGCTAACTTGTGCCAAAAAAAATGTCTGAATGGAGCCTTACCGGGGGGGGGGGGGTGATCAATGACAGGGGGGTGATCAATGACAGGGGGGTGATCACCCATATAGACTCCCTGATCACCCCCCTGTCATTGATCACCCCCCCTGTAAGGCTCCATTCAGACATCCGCATGATTTTTTACGGATCCATGGATACATGGATCGGATCCACAGAACGCATGCGGACGTCTGAATGGAGCCTTACAGGGGGGTTATCAATGACAGGGGGTGATCAGGGTAATCAGGGTGATCACCCCCCTGTCACTGATCACCCCCCCTGTAAGGCTCCATTCAGACATCCGCATGATTTTTTACGGATCCATGGATACATGGATCGGATCCACAAAACGCATGCGGACGTCTGAATGGAGCCTTACAGGGGGGTTATCAATGACAGGGGGTGATCAGGGTAATCACCCCCCTGTCACTGATCACCCCCCCTGTAAGGCTCCATTCAGACATACGCATCATTTTTTACGGATCCATGGATACATGGATCGGATCCACAAAACGCATGCGGACGTCTGAATGGAGCCTTACAGGGGGGTTATCAATGACAGGGGGGTGATCAGGGAGTGTATATGGGTGATCACCCGCCTGTCATTGATCACCCCCTGTAAGGCTCCATTCAGACGTCCGCATGTGTTTTGCGGATCCGATCCATGTATCCATGGATCCGTAAAAATCATGCGAACGTCTGAATGGAGCCTTACAGGGGAGTGATCAATGACAGGGGGTGATCAATGACAGGGGGTGATCAGGGAGTGTATATGGGTGATCACCCGCCTGTCATTGATCACCCCCCTGTAAGGCTCCATTCAGACGTCCGTATGCTTTTTGCGGATCCGATCCATGTATCCGTGGATCCGTAAAAATCATACGGACGTCTGAACGGAGCCTGACAGGGGGGTGATCAATGACAGGGCGGTGATCAATGACAGGGGGGTGATCAGGGAGTTTATATGGGGTGATCATGGGTGATCAGGGGTTTATAAGGGGTTAATAAGTGACGGGGGGGGGGTGTAGTGTAGTGTAGTGTGGTGTTTGGTGCGACTGTACTGACCTACCTGAGTCCTCTGGTGGTCGATCCTAACAAAAGGGACCACCAGAGGACCAGGTAGGAGGTATATTAGACGCTGTTATGAAAACAGCGTCTAATATACCTGTTAGGGGTTAAAAAATTCGGATCTCCAGCCTGCCAGCGAACGATCGCCGCTGGCATGCTGGAGATCCACTCGCTTACCTTCCGTTCCTGTGAGCGCGCGCGCCTGTGTGCGCGCGTTCACAGGAAATCTCGCGTCTCGCGAGATGACGCCTATTGGCGTTAGTGTGACCTGGGAGAGCCGCCGCGATGACGCCTTTCGGCGTTAGCGTGGCGGCAAGCGGTTAAGATTTCTCGATCTCCTATAGGACATTAAAGGTTTTGATCTAAATTCTGTCATATCAGCATGTCCACTGGACAAAATAGGCCAGTGTCTGTTGATTATCCTGCTGATACTTGTACTCATGTCATTATAGGTGGATACAAATGGTAACTGCTTTTTACTATCCTTTCTAATAGTTTTCTGCAAAAATGCTGTTCTATCTTTTGATTGAAGGTGTTTACGTTGGTCACTTAATATTTTTTGCGGACTGAAATGTCACACGGGTGAATAAAGGACCCATTTTCTTTTCACTACATTGCAAGTGCTGCAGCTTTTCTTTTTTAATTTATTTGATGATTGGTTGTGTCTCTACTGCTGGCACTCCGGACTTCAAATATGGTTGGTGCTGCCTTGGACTTTCTTTTTTTGTGTGGGTGTATATATATATATATATATATATATATATATATGTACAACAAAATATAAAATGTGAATATTATGACCAATGATGTCCAAATTGAGTTGAATAATCATAAAATGTTAAGGGTTTTATTAACAGGAATTTTGTCAATTTTGTCTTTTTGATGTGTCTAGGTAATTATATACTTATATTGTATACAGTATCTCACAAAAGTGAGTACACCCCTCATATTTTTGTAAATATTTTATTATATCTTTTCATGGGACAGCGCTGAAGACATAACACTTTGAAATAATGTAAAGTAGTCAGTGTGCAGCTTGTATAACAGCATAAATTTGGTGTGCCCTCAAAATAACTCAACAAACAGCCATTAATGTCTAAACCGCTGGCAAGAAAAGTGAGTACACACCTAAGTGAAAATGGCCAAATTGTGCACAATTAGCTATTTTCCCTCCCCGGTGTCATGTAACTTATTATTGTTACAAGGTCTCTGGTGTGTTAAATTTAGTTATTGCTCTCACACTTTCTCATACTGGTCACTGGAAGCTCAAAACGGCACCTCATGGCAATTAACTCTGAGGACCTCAAAAAAAGAATTGTCGAATCTACATAAAGATGGCCTAGGCTATAACTATAAGAAGATTGCCAACACCCTGAAACTGAGCTGCAGGACGGTGGCCAAAACCATACAGCAGTTTAGTAAGACAGATTCTACTCAGAACAGGCCTCGCCATAGTCGACCAAAGACGTTGAGTGCACATCCTCAGCGTCATTTCCAGAGGATGTCTTTTCAAAATAGACATATGAGTGCTGCCAGCATTGCTGGAGAGGTTAAATGGGTGGGAGGTCAGCCTGTCAGTGCATCAAATTGGGCTGCATGTCCCAGAAGGAAGCCTCTTTAAAGATGATGCACAAAAAAGGCCACAAACAGTTTGCTGAAGACAAGCAGACTAAGGACATGGATCCCTGGAACCATACCCTGTAGTCTAATAAAACCAAGATACACTTATTTGGTTCAGTGTCTATGGCATGGTGTCAAGTGTCTATGGCAGCAACCAGGTGAGGAGTACAAAGACAAGTGTGTCTTGCCTACAGTCAAGCGTGGTGGTGGGAGTGTCATGGTTTGGGGCTGCATGAGTGCTGCCTGTGGTGGGGAGCTACTGTTCATTGAAGGAACCATGAATGCCAACATGTACTATGACATACTAAATCAGAGAATTATCCCCTCCCTTCAGAACCTGGGCCCCAGGGCAGTATTCCTACATGATAACGACCCTAAACACACCTCCAAGATTAATCCTGTATTGCTAAAGAAACTGAGGGTAAAGGTGTTGGACTAGCCAATCATGTCTCCAGACCTAAACTCTAATGAGCATCTGTGGGGCATCCTCAAACGGAAGGTGGAGGAAAGCATTGTCTCTAACATCCACCAGCTCTAGGATGCCATCATGGAGGAGTGGAAAAGGATTCCAGTGGCTACCTGTGAAGCTCTAGTGAACTCCATTCCCAAGGCAGTGCTGGAAAATAATGGTGGCCACACAAAATATTGGCACTTTTGGCACAATTTTGCCATTTTTACTTAGGGGGTATATATATATATATATATATATATATATATATATACAGTACAGATCAAAAGTTTGGACACACCTTCTCATTCAAAGAGTTTTCTTTATTTTTATGACTATGAAAATTGTAGATTCACACTGAAGGCATCAAAACTATGAATTAACACATGTGGAATTATATACTGTGAGGCAGTGACAGGCCTCATGGTTGTTAGGGGAGATATATTGCAGGATTTGCTGTGTCTTCCCCAGAATCACCAGGTCTGAAGAAAGACCAGGTGCAGTAATCACCTGGGTATAAAGTAATCCTCAGAGTGAGAGGGGGTGGGGACTTGCACACAGAAGGCTGGAGTGGCTCTGTGTGGTCTGAGCCAGGAGGGCTGAGAGACCACTATCCCCCAAGAGACCCTGGTGTGAGAGCAGCCTGGAGGCTGCTGAAGGTTGGGCTGGGATAGCCGCATCTCATCACGGGTGTGAACTGTGGTACCCTTTAGGTGAGTCAGGGAAACCTATGTGTTTTATTTTGGCTTTGTGTCTTTCTTTATGCCGTGTGCCACAATAAAGCACAGTTTGGCCCCTAAATCCTGGTGTCTGTGAAGAAGTGTGTGATTGCAACCCCCGTAAAAGAGCTAATCCCCCACAATACATAACAAAAAAGTGTGAAACAACTGAAAATATGTAATATTCTAGGTTCTTCAAAGTAGCCACCTTTTGCTTCCATTACTGCTTTGCACACTCATGGCATTCTTTTGATGAGCTTCAAGAGGTAGTCACCTGAAATGTTCTTCCAACAGTCTTGAAGGAGTTCCCAGAGATGCTTAGCACTTGTTGGCCCTTTTGCTTCACTCTGCAGTCCAGCTCACCCCAAACCATCTCGATTGGGTTCAGGTCCGGTGACTGTGGAGGCCAGGTCATCTGGCGCAGCACTCCATCACTCTCCTTCATGGTCAAATAGCCCTTACACAGCCTGGAGGTGTGTTTGAGGTCATTGTCCTGTTGAAAAATAAATGATGGTCCAACTAAACGCAAACCGGATGGAATAGCATGCCGCTGCAAGATGCTGTGGTAGCCATGCTGGTTCAGTATGCCTTCAATTTTGAATAAATCCCCAACAGTGTCACCAGCAAAGCACCCCCACACCATCACACCTCCTCCTCCATGCTTCACGGTGGGAACCAGGCATGTAGAGTCCATCCGTTCACCTTTTCTGCGTCGCACACAGAGACGACGTTTGGAAGCAGAGATCTCAAATTTGGACTCATTAGACCAAAGCACAGATTTCCACTGGTCTAATGTCCATCCCTTGTGTTCTTTAGCCCAAACAAGTCTCTTCTGCTTGTTGCCTGTCCTTAGCAGTGGTTTCCTAGCAGATATTCTACCATGAAGGCCTGATTCACACAGTCTCCTCTTAACAGTTGTTCTAGAGATGTGTCTGCTGCTAGAACTCTGTGTGGCATTGACCTGGTCTCTAATCTGAGCTGCTGTTAACCTGCGATTTCTGAGGCTGGTGACTCGGATGAACTTATCTTCCGCAGCAGAGGTGACTCTTGGTCTTCCTTTCCTGGGGCGGTCCGCATATGAGCCAGTTTCTTTGTAGCGCTTGATGGTTTTTGTGACTGCACTTGGGGACACTTTCAAAGTTTTCCCAATTTTTCGGACTGACTAACCTTCATTTCTTAAAGTAATGATGGCCACTCTTTTTTCTTTACTTAGCTGCTTTTTTCTTGCCATAATGCAAATTCTAACAGTCTATTCAGTAGGACTATCAGCTGTGTATCCACCTGACTTCTCCACAACGCAACTGATGGTCCCAACCCCATTTATAAGGCAAGAAATCCCACTTATCAAACCTGACAGGGCACACCTGTGAAGTGAAAACCATTTCAGGTGACTACCTCTTGAAGCTCATCAAGAGAATGCTAAAGAGTGTGCAAAGCAGTAATCAAAGCAAAAGGTGGCTACTTTGAAGAACCTAGAATATGACATATTTTCAGTTGTTTCACACTTTTTTGTTATGTATATAATTCCACATGTGTTAATTCATAGTTTTGATGCCTTCAGTGTGAATCTACAATTTTCATAGTCATGAAAATAAAGAAAACACTTTGAATGAGAAGGTGTGTCCACACTTTTGGTCTGTACTGTACATATATATATATATATATATATATATATATATATATATATATTCACACAAACACACACAGTTTATACAGTTGATACTTTGTGTCTCCCACTAGCACCTTATTCCAAATTATCTGCTAATCCTAAGGCTCACATACTTTTTCCACTGTAGCAAGGTGTTAGGAAAAGTGCTGTAAGGGGTGTAAATTTTAACTAGAGTCCTCAGCTGAGTGAGATAAAAAGAATCCAGAAAGCTGTTTTTGACTTTGTTCGTGGGCTGTATTTTTTTGAACTGGTAGTTTTTACTGGTAGTACTTTTACTCCAGTACAGCCATTTTCCCTTGCCTGAGAAGATTCCAGGTGTGGCAACTGGGATAATAACTTGGGAATAATAAAAACCTCAGAGCCTTAGTCAGGGTCAGAGCACGGTGGCTATTTGACCATGTGCCTGTGCAAAGCCTGAACCTCCTGACATTTGGAAGGCATAGATGAGAGAGATATTCTATGTATAGTTAGCGCCCAGATGGGCAGGTGTTTTCTTTGATGTTTTTATGATTTATGTGCTGTGGATTAATTCCAAGTGACAGTCAAGGAGGACATCCTGAATGCCTACTGTGTTTATTAAATAAACATAAGTACACAGATCGCTACACCACTCACAGATGTGATATTGGATATTTTTCTTTTTTAATAAGTAAATGACCAGGTCTAATAATTTTCACTCATTTGTTTGATTTGGTTATTTAGAGATGAGCAAATTGAATCCCACAAAGTTTAATTCGATCTGAATTTCAGGCTAAATCCTGTGCGTGGTGCTGTATGACATGATAAAGTCATCTTGCGCCAAGCGAGATTTCGCGCCAGATCTTTAAGCAAGATGGGGGCGGCTGGCCCGTGGCAAGCAAGTAGAGGTGGTAAGTTTGATTTTAAAAAAAAAAAAATTAAATTTTACACTGTTTTTACAGTCAGATGCCGCGATCATGTATGAACGCGGCATCGAGGGGTACAAGGATGGGGAGCAACGCTATCACAGCTCCCTGTCATTGCACCCGCTACTTATAAAAAATCGTGCTCAGTGATGAAGTAATTCATTATGAAGCGAACTTTTTTGTAAAATTTTGCGAATTAGCCAAATTGAACTTTTCAATAATTCGCTCATCTCTAGTTATCTTCATCTACTTGTATGACTTGTGTGAAAATCTGGTGTAGTTTTAGGTCAAACATATGAAGAAATATAGAAAATTCTAAAGGGTTCACAAACTTTCAAATATCACTGTATACAGCTTGCAATATGGGAAAAACTTGGAATTAATGGGTTACATCCTGTTTCTGCCTTTACCGAGTATCTTGCTACAGTATATCAACTGAGTGCCTGTTATTCTGTCCTGTGTACTAAGTAGCAACTTTTTCCTTGATTTGACAAATTTTGCTTTCCCAGCTGTAATGGTCTCACATTACTGGCTAAAACTACTAGCCTGTCCTGACTGTGAAACTAGCTGCAATTGCTTGTCACTTAGATTGCTTCACATTACTGAATATGTCTCCAATGTTGCCATTGGCGCTGCTCTTAGGCGCTGTTTTTCACAGACTGCTGTTTACCACTGCCTACATCATCTTTTCAGGCATTCATTCTAGTAATAGCCATTGTCTAAAGCAGGGATGGCCAATCTGAGGCTCTCCAGCTGTTGCAAAACTACAACTCCCAGCATACCCAGACTACCTACAGCTATTAGCCCACAGCAGGGCATTGTGGGAGTTGTAGTTTTAAAGCAACTGGAGAGCTTCAGGTTGGCCATCCCTGGTCCACAGTAATCCACAATTTTGTGCTTATTCTTTGTTAACAACTGGTGCCATTTTCTGGAGCTGTCTGTCAGGGAGGTAACTTTTCTCTCCAAGCAGTGCTGTGGCTTGTACACTCCTGTGCTCATTTAAGCTCCTGTTGCCACCAGCTGCTTTAGTAGTCAGCTGTTTCTAAAACTCTGCTGCCACTACTTTACACTGGGACCTCAAGAACATAGATTCTCCTCCCCAGGCTCTGGCTCGGGCTCAGACTGAGCTACACACTCAGTCTTTGCACTCACGCGCACACACTGAAGCAGTATTCCCCCCCCCACACTTCTAAGGTTCAGTGCTGGGCCCTCTGATATTTACTTTCTTTATTAATGATATCAAGGATGAGATTAATAAAATGTAAAGTTATGCATCTTTGTAATAACAATCTCTGTGCATCATATGTCCTAGGGGATTTAACACTGAGAGGGTCATTTATAGACAAGGATTTGAGTGTCCTTGTAGATCATAGATTAAATAACAGCATACAATTTAAATCAATGCTTTACAAAGCGTTGGTGCGGCCTCATTTGGAATATGCAGTTCAGTTCGGGGCACCAGTCCATAGAAAGGATGCTTTGGAACTGCAAAAAGTAGAGGAGAGTGACTCAACTGATAAGGGGCATGACGGGTCTTAGTTGTGAAGAAAGATTAATAGAATTACATTTATTTAGCCTTGAGAAGAGACAAGGGGGCACTGCCTCCGACTGAAGAAGAAAAAGTTGAGTCTCCAGAATGTCACGGCCGTGGTTATGGTCGTGACTCCTGAACCACATGCGGTTGTCAGCGGTTTTGGTTTGGTTGTCAATCACAGGTGAGGGCTGTGGTATTTGCCTCACCTGTGGTTGCCGCTGGCAACAGTGTGTATGTGGCAGCATAGCAGTCTGAGCTGTGTCATGGCAGCTTGCTATGTTGTGCATGCGGTTGTGTGTGATATGTGTGTATGTGTGCACTTGGTTTTATGTATTGTGTGCACTTCCCCTTTGAGTGGTGTTTTCCCTTCCCTGGTGGTGGAAGGGTTAACTCCCTTTCTGGGTGTGTGAGACACTGGGTGTGTCTGTGTGGGTGTGGCCACTTAGGCCTATAAAGCCTCTGTGTTTGGCATGTCTCAGTGGGTTGCTTCAGCCATGCTTAGCTGGAGCAGCCTCCTGTGCATGCCATCTGCCAGTGGGGGCCACCCTTGTGGTCATAAACAAACTGTGACTCTTAGGTTTATGTTGATGTCCACTTGATGTTTTCCTTTGTTATGTTATGCACCTATGGATCTGGGTTCCTGTGTGTTTGTGTGTGTGCTGCGTCCATTTGTGTTTGGGTGTGGACACTTGCTGTCTTGCACGGGATCCAGTCTGAGTGTCTGTGGCAGGTAGGTGTGGAAGTGCTTTTCAGTCTCCTGCCATATCCATAGGCTGTTTATGTTCCTTTCCCTGCAGCTTGGCCAGTGAAACTCCTGTTCATTTGTGTCCAGAAAGAACAGGTCGTCTTACCCTGCTCCTTGTTCCAGGGCAATCCTGAGGGCTAGTAGGGATCCCAAGGCATCTGGTGTATGAGTCCTCCCACCTTCAGGATTGACTCATATGGATAGGAGTCAGGGTCAGTTTAGGGACGCGATAGGAGGTGACCTGCTCCCTAATACTGTCGTCCTGGTCAAGCAACGCGTAACATCTTCTGGCATCGCACGGCTGAGGGTTTCCCCATCCTCAGCCGTGACACAGAAGTGTCAAAGCTTCTTTACTGTAAGAACTGTGAATCTGTGGAATTGACTTCCTCAGGACGTGGTCACAGCAGGAACAGTGAACAGTTTTAAAAAGGGTTTAGATAAATTCTTAAAAGTAAATGACATTAATGCTTATGAAAATGTGCCGAAATCTGAGTCTCACTTCCTTCTGGGATTCACATCCCCACCTATCCCTTGGTTAAACTTGATGGACTTATGTATTTTTTCAACTGTATTAACTATGTAACTGTGTAAGAGTTAGCAGAAGAATGCAGATCACATTATAACTACACAACTTGGACCTGAAAATGTACATACTGTAGTAATCTGGTGAATTACATGGTACAACAGCAGGTGTTATATTGAACTGGGTGTTACTACAGGGTGGGCCATTTATATGGATACACCTTAATAAAATGGGAATGGTTGGTGATATTAACTTCCTGTTTGTGGCACATTAGTATATGTGAGGGGGGAAACTTTTCAAGATGGGTGGTGACCATGGCAGACATTTTTAAGTCGGCTATTTTGAATCCAACTTTTGTTTTTTAAATAAGAGGGTCATGTGACACATCAAACTTATTGGGAATTTCACAAGAAAAACAATGGTATGCTTGGTTTTAACGTACATTTATTCTTTCATGAGTTATTTACAAGTTTCTGACCACTTATAAAATGTGCTGCCCATTGTGTTGGATTGTCAATGCAACCCTTTTCTCCCACTCTTCACACACTGATAGCAACACCACAGGAGAAATTCTAGCACAAGCTTCCAGTATCCGTAGTTTCAGGTGCTGCACATCTCGTATCTTCACAGCATATGCTGTTTTTCTTGTGAAATTCCCAATAAGTTTGATGTGTCACATGACCCTCTTCCTATTGAAAAAACAAAAGTTGGATTCAAAATGGCCAACTTCAAAATGGCCTCCATGGTCACCATCCATCTTGAAAAGTTTCCCCCCTCATAGTACATGGGTACCCTATGTGCTATGTCAAAAGTTAGTAAACCTCTGGGGCAGGAGCAGCAATGTGCACTGCGGCCCCATTAATAAAATACTTCGTACACCACTAAGAAGTCAGCGGTGTACAGAAAACTGAATAAGCGCACAGGAAATGGTGCACTTTAGGGGGGTAAAAGTGTAATAAAAATACAAAAAGACTTAATTAAGTATATTATAAAAAGTGTTACTTTTGCATTAGGAACATCATAATAAAATTTTATTCAAAAGTTTAGTTACTCTTTAGGCCTCTTTCACACTTGCGTTTTGCGTCTGGATCCGGCGTGTACTCCACTTGCCGGAATTTCACGCCGGATCCGGACAAACGCAAGTGTACTGAAAGCATTTGAAGACGGATCCGTCTTCAAAATGCGTTCAGTGTTACTATGGCAGCCAGGACGCTATTAAAGTCCTGGTTGCCTTAGTAGGAGCGGGGAGCGGGGGAGCGGTATACTTACAGTCCGTGCGGCTCCCGGGGCGCTCCAGAATGACATCAGAGCGCCCCATGCGCATGGATGACTTGCCATGCGATCACGTCATCCATGCGCGTGGGGCGCCCTGACGTCACTCCGGAGCGCCCCGGGAGCCGCACGGACGGTAAGTATGCTGCTCCCTACTACACTTTACCATGGCTGCCAGGACTTTGGCGTCCTGGCAGCCATGGTAACCATTCTGAAAAAGCTAAACGTCGGATCCGGCAATGCGCCGAAACGACGTTTAGCTTAAGGCCGGATCCGGATCAATACCTTTCAATGGGCATTAATTCCGGATCCGGCCTTGCGGCAAGTCTTCAGGATTTTTGGCCGGAGCAAAAAGTGCAGCATGCTGCGGTATTTTCTCCGGCCAAAAAACATTACGTTCCGGAACTGAAGACATCCTGATGCATCCTGAACGGATTTCACTCCATTCAGAATGCATTAGGATAAAACTGATCAGGATTCTTCCGGCATAGACCCCCGGCGACGGAACTCTATGCCGGAAACAATAACGCAGATGTGAAATAGCCCTTATGCTGGTAGCTTGACTTTACTTTGTTGCCTACATCTTTAGTAACCCGCAATAACTCGAGATGTGTGTATAGGGTATTTATGTTTGTCATTTTTATGTCCAGAAAGACAGCATCTTTTTCTCATTACATATATATATATATATATATATACTTACATTTTATTACATTTATTAGTGTTAAGTGAATGGAAACTACACAAATTGCTTTCAATCCAAATTTCTGGTAAAATTCGATTCACCATAAAGCCAATTTTCCTTGCACTTCGTGGTAACGAATACATTTTTCCTAAAGCTGTGGTAAAAGACAAAAAATTACAAACTCATCTCATCAATTTGCTCGCGGAGAGGCCGTGACAGCCATATTGATTAAAGAAAAAGCACCAAAGCTTGTGCACGCTGATGTGTGACGTCACTGCGTCACCACCCTGGTAGGGCACGGTGACGTCATCGCTTCAGCGCGAGATTTCATTTTGATTCTTACATGATTTAAACTATTTCAGGGACACTATGTAGTTAACAAACCAAAGTACATGCCTGGAATTGCCCAAACACCAATTTACAGATCTATCCCTTCAGAAAATGGATTTGTTGTGCAAGCTGTTAAACGTAGAAATGAGCATGTGAAGACAATGTCTTAAAGCTTATTACATGAGCCCACAAAAGAGAGTTTCAGCCACTCAATCAAACACCCGCAGCGGTGCCAAAAGAACGATGGGATACTGGTGGCATATGAAAGCTCCAGCTCTTAACTAAAGAAGAAAGCAATTGTGGTGAATTTCACAATTGGCCTTGAGATCTAAAAGGTCCTGGCAAAAATCTGTAAATTTTTTATTGTCAGTCAAAAAAATATTTGTCATTTGTGGACTTGAGTTACATTATGCTTTCACACAAGAGCATTTTGGTCAGTATTTGTCATCAGTATTTGGCTACATGCACACGAATGTTGTTTGTTTCCGCGTACATTCCGTTTTTTCCGCATATGGATGTCATCTGTTTTCTTTTTGCGGATCCGCAATTTGCGGACCGCAAAACACATACGGTCTTGTGCATGTAGCCTTTATAAGGCAAAATCAGAAGTGGACCCTACAGTGAAAACTACAGTATCAGGCTACATGCATACGACCAAATGTGTTTTTTGGTCTGCAAGTTGCAGATCCGCAAAAGAAAACAGATGACATCCACATGACATCCATTTTTTTTGTTTTATCTGTGGATCCATTGTAACAATGCCTAAAACAGACAAGAATAGGACATGTTCTATTTTTTTTTTTGTGGGGTTACGGAATAGACATACTGATGCAGACAGCACATAGTGTGCTGTCCGCATTTTTTGCAAACCCATTGAAATTAATGGGTCCACATCCTATCCGCAAAAAAAAAAAAAACGGAACGGACACGAAACGAACAACGTTCGTAAGTAGAGTTGAGCGAACACCTGGATGTTCGGGTTCGAGAAGTTCGGCCGAACATCCCGGAAATGTTCGGGTTCGGGATCCGAACCCGATCCGAACTTCGTCCCGAACCCGAACCCCATTGAAGTCAATGGGGACCCGAACTTTTCGGCACTAAAAAGGCTGTAAAACAGCCCAGGAAAGAGCTAGAGGGCTGCAAAAGGCAGCAACATGTAGGTAAATCCCCTGCAAACAAATGTGGATAGGGAAATGAATTAAAATAAAAATTAAATAAATAAAAATTAACCAAAATCAATTGGAGAGAGGTTCCATAGCAGAGAATCTGGCTTCCCGTCACCCACCACTGGAACAGTCCATTCTCAGATATTTAGGCCCCGGCACCCAGGCAGAGGAGAGAGGTCCCGTAACAGAGAATCTGTCTTCATGTCAGCAGAGAATTAGTCTGCATGTCATAGCAGAGAATGAGGCTTCACGTCAGCCACCACTGCAACAGTCCATTGGCATATATTTAGGCCCAGCACACACACAGGCAGAGGAGAGAGGTCCCGTAACAGAGAATCTGGCTTCATGTCAGCAGAGAATCAGTCTGCATGTCATAGCAGAGAATCAGGCTTCACGTCAGCCACCACTGCAACAGTCCATTGTCATAAATTTAGGCCCAGCACCCAGGCAGAGGAGAGAGGTCCCGTAACAGAGAATCTGGCTTCATGTCAGCAGAGAATCAGTCTTCATATCATAGCAGAGAATCAGGCTTCACGTCACCCACCACTGTAAGAGTCAATTTTCATAAATTTAGGCCCAGAACCCAGGCAGAGGAGAAAGGTCCCGTAACAGACAATCTGGCTTCATGTCAGCAGAGAATCAGTCTTCATATCATAGCAGAGAATCAGGCTTCACGTCACCCACCACTGTAAGAGTCAATTTTCATAAATTTAGGCCCAGAACCCAGGCAGAGGAGAAAGGTCCCGTAACAGACAATCTGGCTTCATGTCAGCAGAGAATCAGTCTTCATATCATAGCAGAGAATCAGGCTTCACGTCACCCACCACTGTAAGAGTCAATTTTCATAAATTTAGGCCCAGAACCCAGGCAGAGGAGAAAGGTCCCGAAACAGACAATCTGGCTTCATGTCAGCAGAGAATCAGTCTTCATATCATAGCAGAGAATCAGGCTTCACGTCACCCACCACTGTAAGAGTCAATTTTCATAAATTTAGGCCCAGAACCCAGGTAGAGGAGAAAGGTCCCGTAACAGACAATCTGGCTTCATGACAGCAGAGAATCAGTCTGCATGTCATAGCAGAGAATCAGGCTTCACGTCAGCCACCACTGCAACAGTCCATTGTCATAAATTTAGGCCCAGCACCCAGGCAGAGGAGAGAGGTCCCGTAACAGACAATCTGGCTTCATGTCAGCAGAGAATTAGTCTGCATGTCATAGCAGAGAATCAGGCTTCATGTCAGCCACCACTGCAACAGTCCATTGGCATATATTTAGGCCTAGCACACAGGCAGAGGAGAGGTTCATTCAACTTTGGGTAGCATCGCAATATAATGGTAAAATGAAAATAAAAATAGGATTGAATGAGGAAGTGCCCTGGAGTCCAATAATATATGGTTATGGGGAGGTAGTTAATGTCTAATCTGGACAAGGGACGGACAGGTCCTGTGGGATCCATGCCTGGTTCATTTTTATGAACGTCAGCTTGTCCACATTGGCTGTAGACAGGCGGCTGCGTTTGTCTGTAATGACGCCCCCTGCCGTGCTGAATACACGTTCAGACAAAACGCTGGCTGCCGGGCAGGCCAGCACCTCCAAGGCATAAAAGGCTAGCTCTGGCCACGTGGACAATTTAGAGACCCAGAAGTTGAATGGGGCCGAACCATCAGTCAGTACGTGGAGGGGTGTGCACACGTACTGTTCCACCATGTTAGTGAAATGTTGCCTCCTGCTAACACGTTGCGTATCAGGTGGTGGTGCAGTTAGCTGTGGCGTGTTGACAAAAGTTTTCCACATCTCTGCCATGCTAACCCTGCCCTCAGAGGAGCTGGCCGTGACACAGCTGCCTTGGCGACCTCTTGCTCCTCCTCTGCCTTGGCCTTGGGCTTCCACTTGTTCCCCTGTGACATTTGGGAATGCTCTCAGTAGCGCGTCTACCAACGTGCGCTTGTACTCGCGCATCTTCCTATCACGCTCCAGTGCAGGAAGTAAGGTGGGCACATTGTCTTTGTAGCGTGGATCCAGCAGGGTGGCAACCCAGTAGTCCGCACAGGTTAAAATGTGGGCAACTCTGCTGTCGTTGCGCAGGCACTGCAGCATGTAGTCGCTCATGTGTGCCAGGCTGCCCAGGGGTAAGGACAAGCTGTCCTCTGTGGGAGGCGTATCGTCATCGTCCTGCCTTTCCCCCCAGCCACGCACCAGTGATGGACCCGAGCTGCGTTGGGTGCCACCCCGCTGTGACCATGCTTCATCCTCATCCTCCTCCACCTCCTCCTCATCCTCGTCCTCCTCGTCCTCCAGTAGTGGGCCCTGGCTGGCCACATTTGTACCTGGCCTCTGCTGTTGCAAAAAACCTCCCTCTGAGTCACTTCGAAGAGACTGGCCTGAAAGTGCTAAAAATGACCCCTCTTCCTCATCCTCCTCCTCCTCCTCCTGGGCCACCTCCTGTTCCATCATCGCCCTAAGTGTTTTCTCAAGGAGACATAGAAGTGGTATTGTAACGCTGATAACGGTGTCATCGCCACTGGCCATGTTGGTGGAGTACTCGAAACAGCGCAACAGGGCACACAGGTCTCGCATGGAGGCCCAGTCATTGGTGGTGAAGTGGTGCTGTTCTGTAGTGCGACTGACCCGTGCGTGCTGCAGCTGAAACTCCACTATGGCCTGCTGCTGCTCGCACAGTCTGTCCAGCATGTGCAAGGTGGAGTTCCACCTGGTGGGCACGTCGCATATGAGGCGGTGAGCGGGAAGGCCGAAGTTACGCTGTAGCGCAGACAGGCGAGCAGCGGCAGGATGTGAACGCCGGAAGCGCGAACAGACGGCCCGCACTTTATGCAGCAGCTCTGACATGTCGGGGTAGTTGTGAATGAACTTCTGCACCACCAAATTCAGCACATGCGCCAAGCAAGGGATGTGCGTCAAATTGGCTAGTCCCAGAGCTGCAACGAGATTTCGCCCATTATCACACACCACCAGGCCGGGCTTGAGGCTCACCGGCAGCAACCACTCGTCGGTCTGTTGTTCAATACCCCGCCACAACTCCTGTGCGGTGTGGGGCCTGTCCCCCAAACATATGAGTTTCAGAATGGCCTGCTGACGTTTACCCCGGGCTGTGCTGAAGTTGGTGGTGAAGGTGTGTGGCTGACTGGATGAGCAGGTGGAAGAAGAGGAGGAGGA
Organism: Bufo gargarizans; assembly: GCF_014858855.1. NCBI lineage: Eukaryota > Metazoa > Chordata > Amphibia > Anura > Bufonidae > Bufo > Bufo gargarizans. The sequence continues at coordinate 156,335,583 of NC_058087.1, read as the reverse complement.
AGCCGAGAAGGAGGAGGTGGCAACAGGAGGCAAAGAATGTTGCCCTGCGATCCTTGGCGGCGGCAGGACGTGCGCCAAACAGCTCTCCGCCTGGGGCCCAGCTGCCACTACATTTACCCAGTGTGCAGTTAGGGAGATATAGCGTCCCTGGCCGTGCTTACTGGTCCACGTATCTGTGGTTAGGTGGACCTTGCTACAGATGGCGTTGCGCAGTGCACACTTGATTTTATCGGATACTTGGTTGTGCAGGGAAGGCACGGCTCTCTTGGAGAAGTAGTGCCGGCTGGGAACAACATACTGTGGGACAGCAAGCGACATGAGCTGTTTGAAGCTGTCTGTGTCCACCAGCCTAAATGACAGCATTTCATAGGCCAGTAGTTTAGAAATGCTGGCATTCAGGGCCAGGGATCGAGGGTGGCTAGGTGGGAATTTACGCTTTCTATCAAATGTTTGTGAGATGGAGAGCTGAACGCTGGCGTGTGACATGGTTGAGACGCTTGGTGACGGAGGTGGTGGTGGTGGTGTTGGTGGTACATCCCCTGTTTGCTGGGCGGCAGGTGCCAACGTTCCTCCAGAGGCGGAGGAAGAGGCCGAGGCGGCAGCAGCAGAATAGGCCGAGGCGGCAGCAGCAGAAGAGGTAGCAGGGGGAGCCTGAGTGACTTCCTTGGTTTTAAGGTGTTTACTCCACTGCAGTTCATGCTTTGCATGCAGGTGCCTGGTCATGCAGGTTGTGCTCAGGTTCAGAACGTTAATGCCTCGCTTCAGGCTCTGATGGCACAGCGTGCAAACCACTCGGGTCTTGTCGTCAGCACATTGTTTGAAGAAGTGCCATGCCAGGGAACTCCTTGAAGCTGCCTTTGGGGTGCTCGGTCCCAGATGGCGGCGGTCAGTAGCAGGCGGAGTCTCTTGGCGGCGGGTGTTCTGCTTTTGCCCACTGCTCCCTCTTTTGCTACGCTGTTGGCTCGGTCTCACCACTGCCTCTTCCTCCGAACTGTGAAAGTCAGTGGCACGACCTTCATTCCATGTGGGGTCTAGGACCTCATCGTCCCCTGCATCGTCTTCCACCCAGTCTTGATCCCTGACCTCCTGTTCAGTCTGCACACTGCAGAAAGACGCAGCAGTTGGCACCTGTGTTTCGTCATCATCAGAGACATGCTGAGGTGGTATTCCCATGTCCTCATCATCAGGAAACATAAGTGGTTGTGCGTCAGTGCATTCTATGTCTTTCACCGCTGGGGAAGGGCTAGGTGGATGCCCTTGGGAAACCCTGCCAGCGGAGTCTTCAAACAGCATAAGAGACTGCTGCATAACTTGAGGCTGAGACAGTTTCCCTGGTATGCATGGGGGTGATGTGACAGACTGATGGGGTTGGTTTTCAGGCGCCATCTGTGCGCTTTCTGCAGAAGACTGGGTGGGAGATAATGTGAACGTGCTGGATCCACTGTCGGCCACCCAATTGACTAATGCCTGTACCTGCTCAGGCCTTACCATCCTTAGAACGGCATTGGGCCCCACCATATATCGCTGTAAATTCTGGCGGCTACTGGGACCTGAGGTAGTTGGTACACTAGGACGTGTGGATGTGGCAGAACGGCCACGTCCTCTCCCAGCACCAGAGGGTCCACTAACACCACCACGACCATGTCCACGTCCGCGTCCCTTACTAGATGTTTTTCTCATTGTTATGGTTCACCACAACAACAAATATATTATTTGGCCCAATGTATTGTATTCAAATTCAGCGGGATATAAATTTGAGGCCTAGTATTTAGGCGCTGGGTGACCGGTATGGATTTAGTGACAGAATTAGACTTGGAAATGCACAGAAGCGTGTGTGTGAAGTTATTCTGAATGACCCAATGTGCACCTTGAATATTATATACCCTTTTTGGGATAGATTTCAAATAGCTCTGATATAGCAGGAACCACTAAATTATGAAATTGCTAAATTGGGAATTGTACTTCAACCCAGAACAAAAAATGTGCTTTGACGGGCACTAAATAACTTTCCCAGCTACAACAGGACAGCGGTAACGAGAGATTTAGAGGGATTTAAATTTGAGGCCTAGTATTTAGGCGCTGGGTCACCGGTATGGATTTAGTGACAGAATTAGACTTGGAAATGCACAGAAGCGTGTGTGTGAAGTTATTCTGAATGACCCTATGTGCACCTTCAATATTATATACCCTTTTAGGGATAGATTTCAAATAGCTCTGATATAGCAGAAACCACTAAATTATGAAATTGCTAAATTGGGAATTGTACTTCAACCCAGAACAAAAAATGTGCTTTGACGGACACTAAATATCTTGCCCAGCAACAACAGTACAGCGGTGGGTAACGAGAGATTTAGAGGGATTTAAATTTGAGGCCTAGTATTTAGGCGCTGGGTCACCGGTATGGATTTAGTGACAGAATTAGACTTGGAAATGCACAGAAGCGTGTGTGTGAAGTTATTCTGAATGACCCAATGTGCACCTTCAATATTATATACCCTTTTAGGGATAGATTTCAAATAGCTCTGATATAGCAGAAACCACTAAATTATGAAATTGCTAAATTGGGAATTGTACTTCAACCCAGAACAAAAAATGTGCTTTGACGGACACTAAATATCTTGCCCAGCAACAACAGTACAGCGGTGGGTAACGAGAGATTTAGAGGGATTTAAATTTGAGGCCTAGTATTTAGGCGCTGGGTCACCGGTATGGATTTAGTGACAGAATTAGACTTGGAAATGCACAGAAGCGTGTGTGTGAAGTTATTCTGAATGACCCAATGTGCACCTTCAATATTATATACCCTTTTAGGGATAGATTTCAAATAGCTCTGATATAGCAGAAACCACTAAATTATGAAATTGCTAAATTGGGAATTGTACTTCAACCCAGAACAAAAAATGTGCTTTGACGGACACTAAATATCTTGCCCAGCAACAACAGTACAGCGGTGGGTAACGAGAGATTTAGAGGGATTTAAATTTGAGGCCTAGTATTTAGGCGCTGGGTCACCGGTATGGATTTAGTGACAGAATTAGACTTGGAAATGCACAGAAGCGTGTGTGTGAAGTTATTCTGAATGACCCAATGTGCACCTTCAATATTATATACCCTTTTTGGGATAGATTTCAAATAGCTCTGATATAGCAGGAACCACTAAATTATGAAATTGCTAAATTGGGAATTGTATTTCAACCCAGAACAAGAAATGTGCTTGAACGGACACTAAATAACTCGCCCAGCTACAGCACTAGGGACAGATTTAGCTGGATATAAATTTGAGGCCTAGTATTTAGGCGCTGGGTGACCGGTATGGATTTAGTGACAGAATTAGACTGGGATATGGCCAAAAAATAAACAGACTATTGCTGGTTAAATGCACTTGGTGTGACAGCTTCACCCTGATGTAGGCTTTAGCCAAAAAACAACCACACCATTGAGGGTTAAATGCACTTGGTGACAGGCGCAGCTTGCCCCTGATTTTGTATATGGCCAAAAAATGAACAGACTATTGCTGGTTAAATGCACTTGGTGTGACAGCTTCACCCTGATGTAGGCTTTAGCCAAAAAACAACCACACCATTGAGGGTTAAATGCACTTGGTGACAGGCGCAGCTTGCCCCTGATTTTGTATATGGCCAAAAAATGAACAGACTATTGCTGGTTAAATGCACTTGGTGTGACAGCTTCACCCTGATGTAGGCTTTAGCCAAAAAACAACCACACCATTGAGGGTTAAATGCACTTGGTGACAGGCGCAGCTTGCCCCTGATTTTGTATATGGCCAAAAAATGAACAGACTATTGCTGGTTAAATGCACTTGGTGTGACAGCTTCACCCTGATGTAGGCTTTAGCCAAAAAACAACCACACCATTGAGGGTTAAATGCACTTGGTCGCAGCTTGTGCTGGCGCACCACAAGACACAAAATGGCCGCCGATCACCCCAGAAAAATGAGACTGACAAACGGTCTGTGCAGCCTAAAAACAGTGAGCAATTGAGGATCAGCAGCTCAATGATCCACAGCTGCAGATCGATCAGTTAATCAAGTCCTTTGGAGGAGTTAATCTGCCTAATCTCGCCCTACTGTCGCAGCCGCAACCTCTCCCTACGCTAATCAGAGCAGAGTGACGGGCGGCGCTATGTGACTCCAGCTTAAATAGAGGCTGGGTCACATGGTGCTCTGGCCAATCACAGCCATGCCAATAGTAGGCATGGCTGTGATGGCCTCTTGGGGCAAGTAGTATGACGCTTGTTGATTGGCTGCTTTGCAGCCTTTCAAAAAGCGCCAAGAAAGCGTCACAAAAGCGCCAAGAAAGCGACGAACACCGAACCCGAACCCGGACTTTTACGAAAATGTCCGGGTTCGGGTCCGTGTCACGGACACCCCAAAATTCGGTACGAACCCGAACTATACAGTTCGAGTTCGCTCATCCCTATTCGTAAGCATGTAAGAAAGATTGTGATTTGAACCTATTCCTGGCTTTGACTGGTACTGATAAAAAAATACTAACCAAAATACTGCATTGTGATGGTTTTACAGCCTTAGGCCTCATGCACATGACAGTTTATTTTCACGGTCCGCAAAAACGGGGTCCGTAGGTCCGTGATCCGTGACGGTTTTTTCGTCCGTGGGTCTTCCTTGAATTTTGGAGGATCCACGGACATGAAAAATGAAAAAAAAAATCTAAGTCAAGTTTGCCATTGAAATGATAGGAAAAAACGGACACGGATCACGGACACGGATTACGGACACGGATGACAATCTTGTGTGCAACCGTGATTTTTCACGGACCCATTGACTTGAATGGGTCCGTGAAGCGTTGGCCGTGAAAAAAATGGGACAGATCATATTTTTTTCACGGCCAGGAAACACGGATCACGGATGCAGCTGCCAAACGGTGCATTTTACGATTTTTCCACGGACCCATTGAAAGTCAATGGGTCCGCGAAAAAAAACGGAAAACGGCACAACGGCCACGGATGCACACAACGGTCGTGTGCATGAGGCCTAATGGATATTATGTAAGGTTATTGGCAGGTTAAGCATTTGCTGTTCATCTTTTGAATAGGTACAAATAAGGTTACTTTCACACTGGCATTTTGGTTTCCATTTGTGAGATCTGTTTCAGGGCTCTCACAATCGGTCCAAAACGGATCCGTTTTACTAATAAGGATCCATTTAGAATGCATCAGTTAGCTTCCGTTCCACCTCCATTCCACTCTGGAGGCGGACACCAAAACGCTGCTTGCAGCGTTTTGGTGTCCACCTGACGATGTGGAGGCAAACGAATCTGACCTGACACACAATGTAAGTCAATAGGGACGGATCAGATTTCACTGACACAATAGAAAACGGATCCGCCCCCATTGACTTTCAATGGTGTTCAAGACAGATCTGTTTTGGCAATGTTAAAGTTAATCCAAACGGATCCGTTCTGAATGGATGCATTGTATTGTATTATCAGTGTGGATCCGTCTGTGCAGATTCATGACGGATCAACACAAAAAGCGAGTGTGAAAGTAGCCTAAAACTGTGGACTTAAAACATATTTTTGATATTCACTCAAAGTTCTAATACAGTATTTTATTTTCTGACATAAGAATTCTATCTCGCTTCCTCAATTGTACTTTGCTTATTTTCAGTGGTAAATATACTTTGATTTAGAGGCTCGATTTAATCCATTACAATGTAACCTGAACTTAGTTGTTAGAGTTGATCATTAAACTAACGTTTTCATCTTTGCTTCTCTATCCAATTAACTTGAATTGATCAACCAACAGAGAATGGTATACATGACCTTCAAAGTGAACCTGTCATCAAACTCAGAGCAGCATAAAGTAGTGACAGACGTGCTGATGTCAGCGGTGTGTCACTCATGAGTTAAAACCTAGTGGTTGCCAAGAACGAGCATCATAATCATTGCAGCCCAGGCTTGAAAAAGAGTCAAATCTACCTGAGAAGAGTCAGAGTTATTCATTAGTAATGGAAGAACATTGGCCGGGATGGTTCGTGAATACGATCGCTCAAATGCGATCAAATGTTCACGAACCGCACGTTCGCGGCGGGCCCGGTTCACTTTAAGGGCAGGCGATCCTGAAAAACCTTCAGCTCATATTTGCAGCCACCAAATACTTAAATAAATATAAACGCAAGACCAACACTGGCGCACATGCCAACCTACAGTTAGTATATGTAATACATATTACGGCAAATTCAACGGACCAACAATTAGAAAAATATGAGGGTATACAAACATAACAGACGTTGTAATTAAAAACCGGATAGCAGCAAAGAGACAACACCATCCTAGTGGGACAATGGCTACATACTGTATTATAATAAACAACAATTTGTAAAACCTATATCCATGCGACTGATTCTCATCTACATAGAAATATACATATATAAGGGACAGCCAAAGTCTCCAAAAATTATTATTGGCAGCAATCCTACAAAAGATGTCACCACAAGATATACTGCCCATAAAAAAGGACCAGAATTATGAAGACTGCTGAAGCAGAAAGGTAATAGCCAGAAATCAAAGAGAGACTTACCTATTAAGCTCAGTGTACTCTCATACCGGGATGGCGCTACCCCCGACGCGTGTTTCAGCGTGCCTTCGTCAGGGGGTAATGCCATCACAGTGGATCATGTGGTTATAAAGGACCTTTCTACCAATAGAATTACATTCACAATATGTTCAATTATTTCTATCACCTGGATGTCAGCACGATGAACGAGATACAGCGCCTGGTCCTCCCCCCAAGCCGACGTCACCTCGTACCGCCTATATCACGTAATGTCTCATGCTGTGTGGTGGGCCGACTTCAAGACACCAGGTGGGAGGTGCAATGTACTGTCCTGTGCATTGCATGCACTCATCACAGGCAAAGAGAAAACCCATACACAGGGAGAGCATGCTCCCTCTGTTGGACATATTCGGTATATCTCAACCATTAATTATTTATTGTATATATTCATGCCTTCTCCTAAGCACCTCCAATCCATAAAATACTAGAACAGCATATATTACGTGCCATCCATTGTACACTATAGACATACACAACAGCCATCATTTTTATGTTAATACATCAGCCTACTATAAAGTGCATAATTACATGATACATGATAACATAGTTTAATGCCCAGTGCATGATTAATTATACTTAATAATAAAATGTTAATACATCAGCATACAGTAAAAATACATAATTGCATGATACATAGTTACACAATTTGATACCTAATACATATTAATTATACTTCATAATAAAAACTATGTGTCAGAACATTGTAATGCTATGGGGGGGGGGTGTAGCTAGTTGATCATCACATGAATAAATACTTAAATAATTACTTTAAAAATTGTAAACAATTCATCTCGATATAAACTCACCTAAAGAATTATTAGGAACACCTGTTCTATTTCTCATTAATGAGATTATCTAGTCAACCAATCACATGGCAGTTGCTTCAATTCATGTAGGGTTGTGGTCCTGGTCAAGACAATCTCCTGAACTCCAAACTGAATGTCAGAATGGGATAGAAAGGTGGGCTACAACAGCAGAAGACCCCACCGGGTACCACTCTTCTCCACTACAAATAGGAAAAAGAGGCTACAATTTGCACAAGCTCACCAAAATGTTGCCTGGTCTGATGAGTCTCGATTTTTGTTGAGACATTCAAATGGTAGAGTCCGAATTTGGCGTAAACAGAATGAAAACATGTATCCATCATGCCTTGTTACCACTGTGCAGGCTGGTGGTGTAATGGTGTGGGGGATGTTTTCTGGGCACACTTTAGGCCCCTTAGTGCCAATTGGCCATCATTTAAATGCCACGGGCTACCTGAGCATTGTTTCTGACCATGTCCATCCCTTCATGACCACCATGTACCCATCCTCTGATGGCTACTTCCAGCAGGATAATGCACCATGTCACAAAGCTCGAATCATTTCAAATTGGTTTCTTGAACAGGACAATGAGTTCACTGTACTAAAATGGCCCCCACAGTCACCAGATCTCAACCCAATAGAGCATCTTTGGGATGTGGTGGAACGGGAGCTTCGTGCCCTGGATGTGCATCCCTCAAATCTCCATCAACTGCGATGCTATCCTATCAATATGGGCCAACATTTCTAAAGAATGCTATCAGCACCTTGTTGAATCAATGCCACGTAGAATTAAGGCAGTTCTGAAGGCAAAAGGGGTCCAACACCGTATTAGTATGGTGTTCCTAATAATTCTTTAGGTGAGTGTATATTAAACATGATATACAAATGATGGATTGAGGCAGGAGTGTAATATACCTATAATATAATTTATATATATAGTTTGTGCAGCATTTGTGTGCGGTTCTGCTGAGATACCGCAGCTATACAGAGGGACAAACGCTATTGGAACAACTAATTTCAACTGGTGTGACAAACCAGTTGCCCCCCAAAAAAACAAATTGAGGCAGGGGTGTGATATACATATAATATAATAGATATATAGTTCATAAGCAGCATTTGTCTGCGGCTCTGCTGAGATACCGCAGCTATACAGAGGGACAAACGCTACTGGAACAACTATTTTCAACTGTTGTGATATACCAGTTGCCCCCCCCCCAAAAAAAAAAACTCATTGAGGCAGGGGTGTGATATAACTATAATATATATATATATAGTGCATAAGCAGCATTTGTGGTCGGATCGGCTATCAGAAAGGTGAACCTAACCTATCTAACCCTATCTACAACAAGCAGTAGAGTTATGCCATAACTGCTGTGGTAGGGCAGCCTAAAGGGGGCCACCCTAATGTGAAGTGACTGTAAGATGGTGTGGGTGGGTGGGTGAAATCAGCGTCAGCCTGGGCCCACAGGTGCCTATAAATAGCCTAGCAATTAGCCAGCCTGGGCCCACAGGTGCATATAACTAGCCTTGTAATCAGCCTCCCCTCCCACAAATGCAGCAATATATTGCTTAATGTGTGTAAAATTTAAACGGAGAAGCCATGCGTGAGAGACTCTAATGGCAAAGCCATGCGTGAGAGACTCTAATGGTGGATTTATATTTTTTTTATTTATTTTTTATAAACCACTTATGCAGCACCAGTATGACTTGGGGATTCGCATAACCATGACCCTCTCCGACAATAAACCTAGGATGCTAACCAGCCTACAACCATATTGTACCCCTAACGAACAACATGAAGAACGGTCATCGGGCCCCCGAAGCCATGAGGCCCCCCGAAGCCAAGAGATTGACCTGGATGACCTTACAGTGACGATAAGTAATTAAAACGTGAGCCAGACCTAACGGAAAATGCATCGACATTAGTGATCCGAACCATTTGCATGAACGAAACATTAAATCAACCATGAAATTGAAACAGATGGGAGAAAAACAAGAGCCAGAGGCATTGCAGTTCGCTAAGAAAAGACCCTTGTCGTGACAAATGAATGAACAACTGAAAACATAGTAGGAACTTACTCCTATTGGCCCACTGACCGCTAGGGAGCTATTTGGTTAACTGGGGCAGGAGATCAATCTGAGTGAATGCGAACCAGAAGTAAGAGACCAGTCTGAGTGAATGCAAACCAGGACTAAAGAACACCACCAATTTTATTATTTCGGTTCTGCTAAGATATCACAGCTATACATAGGGACAAACGCTACTCGAACAACTAATTTAAACTGGTGTGATATACCAGTTGCCAGCAAAAACTGCCTGATTGAGGCAGGAGTGTGAAATACCTATAATATAATTTCTATATAGTGCATTTGTATTGTGCAGCATTTGTGTGCGGTTCTGCTGAGATACCGCAGCTATAAGGAGGGACAAGCGCTATTGAAACCACTAATTGCAACTAGTGTGATATACCAGTTGGCCCCCCCAAAAAACTGATTGAAGCAGGGGTGTGATATGCCTATAATATAATTTCTATATAGTGCATTTGTATTTGCAGCATTTGTGTGCGGTTCTGCTGAGATAACGCAGCTATACAGAGGAACAAATGCTATTGGAACAACTAATTGCAACTGGTGTGATATGCCTGTTGTTGCTCTAAAATAAACTGATTGAGAGGTTTGATATACCTGCTTCCAGCAAATACTCATAAAGGGGTTCTATATACCTGCTTACACAAATACTGCCCCTATATAGGGACTTTGTGAAAGAGTCATTTTAAAAATGACAGGCAGAAGAAGAGGCAGGCCATTCCGCATTGGTGGTAGGGGTCTGCCAGGTGCACCAGGCCGCAGCCAGTGGGAAGTTGGAGAAGGCGCGTGCGATTACGTCAAAGGATGGACCAGACTTGGTTAAGTGGCTCACTCAGCCTTCCGTTTCTGCACCCTCCTCATCCTCTGTATCTGGACCCTCCTCACTCAATGCTGTCTGCACCCTTAAAGACACCACAATAATCCCATATCCTCTCTGTTCGAGTCAGAGGAAATATTTTACCATCCATTCCCAGTCCTTAGTAATGCGCAGAAAAATGGCATCGGATGAGGAAGAGGTTGCAACGGCCGCCACCCAGCGGTCTGACGACAGTCTCCAGATCTGTGCCGTCGTTGCGTTCATCTGTCAAAAGTCAGTCTTCCATGGCTCGAATGTTCAAAAGTAAAAAGTTGATGACGCCGAATAACTCTCTTGCCCAGCGGCTGACCGCCGGCTTGTCAGAACTGCTATCAAGCCAACTACTGCCATATAAACTGGTGGACTTAGAGGCCATTAAAAATATTGTGGCCATTGGCACACCGCAATGGAAGATCCCGCAAGGAAATATTTCTTCCAGAAGGGCATCCCAGAGCTATATGGCCATTGTGATGAATACCACCCCTCGTGTCCGCTGACGTCAACCACGTCGAGCTCACGAGACCTGGTATGATCACAGGGTTTACTAAAAACGTGAAGTTACGCCCTCCAGAGGAGCACGTAAGGTCAGGCTGGTATAGTTTACACACACACCTCCTGTCCACGCGGGCACAGAGAGGCAACAAGCTGGAAGGGCCTTTTCACTGCCGCAGTGAAAACAGCCCACACTCAGCCCGGGTAACTGCCACCAGTTTCTCGTTTGATATAAGCCCGGTCCGCTAACGGGATTATATAGGGTCAGAAACCAACCCGCGGTAGCTTATAACTAGGCCAAAACACGGACGTGGGGATTCGTGATCGAGATACAAGATAGCACAAGATTAAATTATAGATTTAATCGCTATAAGAGCACACTAGATATAACACACTATACACAGACAATATATATACAGTGGTCTGAGGTTACAGATTACAGGGTATATGGTTACAATAGGATTAAGCAGGGTGAAAGTAAGTTACCAAGTATGATGAAAGTTCCTTGGCGATGTCCTGAGCCGGAGGCCACACGAGGGGCTGTGATCTCCTGCTATTTTCTGGGTCCCTCTAAACACATGTGTAGGATGTGACCCCCCTTCAGAGAAAAGACACCGCCTACTTGCTGGCACCAGGCTTTTAACCTGTAGCTGGTCCATCCCCTCCCTGCCTCAGGGAGGGGTTAACTCCCCCTCTTCTGGGCTGACGGTGAATGACCCACAAAACCCTTTAGGGGTCATAGCTCCAAACCAGAGGGTCACAGGGAGATGGTTCTGGGACTAATGGACCTGCCTGGGTTCCGGCTACAATTAGAGCCCAAACCTGGTACCGGTAGGTGGCTTCTATGGGGAGATATGGGTATCTCCCTACCCCGACTGGGTACGAGTAAACAAAGACCATGGGACCGTACCTCGTGGCCACCGGGACACAAATATGTATCCGGTTTGCGTCTGCGGTGGCCAGGTGATTCATAATTCCTTATGAGAGGTAGGTGCCAATATGTCTAGGAAATCTCATTGAACCAGGCAAAAGCAGATACCCCCTGCTGGGGGGGGGGTTTCCTGCAAGATTCAGCTGGCTCCAAACTGGTGCATGGAGGTGTGAACTTTTCCTTGAAGCAGGGCCCTCCTGTGGAGTTCCTTACCTCTGCAATCTGTCAGCACATGGGGGGTGTAAACTTATTTTGCATGTACCCTGAGTCATGCCAAGAGATGCATAAAATTACAATCAGGGCTGGGGGGCTTTGAAGCAGGGAAATCCCTACCTCTGCTGTCTGTCAGAAAATGGGGGGTGTGAGGACATGGCTGACAGTAAATATTAATCCATATTCCTCACACCTCCCCCTTTTAGAGGGCGCCAGGGGGCAGCACATTCCTGTGTTCCCCCGTGCGCCCATCCGCGCCCTCCCTGGTGATTAATGGCAAAGTGGTACGGCCAGAGAGCCAGGCTCCTGCGTACCAACCTCCTATTCGTTCCTGACCCAGGTGGTCACCTGGATTGAGCCTGACCCTGAGGCCACAATGGCTGGCATCAGACGGTACCATAAACGGCCGCGTGCAGTCGGCTGCCTGTAGTACCGGGAAGCTAGAAAGGGCATGCTCCAGCGCCTGGAAGGCCGTCTCACAGTCGTTGGTCAAATCGACTGTGGAGGGCAGCTTCTTCCTGGTGCGGTCCGTTAGGGGCCTCGCCAGGCTACTATAGTGGGGTGCGAACTCCCTATAGTACCCGGCGGAGCCCAGGAAGGATATCGCCTGGTGCTTGTCCCGGAGGGTGATCCAGGATGAGCTGGCATCCCCTCTCCCAGGTTCCGGTTCCGAGGCTTCCCTGCCTACCCGGGGCCCCTCACTTATGCCCAGCTGGCACTTTCCTGGCGTAAGGGTCAAGCCTGCCTGGCAGATCTGCCCGAGCATCTGCGCCAGATGCTCTCGGGGATCCTCCCATGTAGGACCGAAGACGGCAATGACCTCCAGGTACGCAGCCGCGTACCCTTCAAGTCCCTTAAGCAGCTTGACCATCCGCTGAGAAGTGGCAGGGGCATACTCCATGCCCAAGGGCATCTTGGTGGACGCAGTCCTTCCATGCTTGTTTGCTAACATTTCCCGGAAGGGGTGGCCTTCTGGGAGGGCACCTGCCTCCCGTGCCTTCTGCCTTCCCCGGGCATGGTCCAGGGTGACCAGGTGCATCCTGGCATTGAGCTGCTGGTGCGCGAGGTACGGTCCCTCCCAGGCCGCCTGAAGCTTAGTCTGAGGTACCGAAACCAGTATCCCTGCTTGCGGACCCACGTGATGAGTCCTCTCACAAGCTAATTGGTCGTACCCCTGCTTCTGGACGGTCTGGGCCTGCCCCATACTGTCGTGCACCAACCGCGACAAGGCTAGGTCTCCACTCCAAGCCTCTGCCTTAGCGGCCCCTGGGTATCTGGTTACCGGAGTCTCATGCACAGCCCACAGAAATTCTGCCCTGTACGGATAGGATACCACAAATGGTCGGTCCCTAGGCCACGCCCCTGGTGAGCCCTGTGGGACCGTTTCCTGGCACAACCGACCTTGGTCCCAGACCGCCCTCTGGAGGTCTGAATCCAAGGGAGGCCGTGCCATATGCTCTGTGAGAGCTTTCAAGCTGGCGCTAGCCCCTAACGCCCCCTGAAACCCCTGGTGGGACGTGGTCAGAATGGATGAGACTGCCACGTCCCCTGTCAGTTCTACTAACTGCTGGTCCCTAGGCCACTCCTCCGGTGAGCCCTGCTGGACCATGACCCGGCACAGCCTTCCTTAGTCCCAGACCACCTGCTTGAGGTCTGAGTCTGAGGGAGGCAGTGCCGCTTGCTCCCTGAGAGCGTTCAGGCTGGCGTCAGCCACTAACGCCACCTGAAACCCCTGACTGGACGTGGTCAGAATAAATGATACTGCCATGTCCTCTGTCAGGTCCCTGGGACCTGTCTCTGGGCCTCCATCTGACTTGGCAGCCACTGGGTCGGAAGGGGGAAAGCGATCAGACCCCTGAGGGGCCCCTAGGGCCCCAGCACTCCCACCGCGCGTGACGGCCGCTGCCACCGCTGGTAGTGCCTGCTTCCCCTCAGCTCCCGACCAAGTCGCCAGTCCCGACGGACTAACCTGGCCCTTTGACATCCCAGTGGTGGAGGAACACTGCACTGAGGCTTTACCTGGGAGCCCTACTTCTCCTGGGACAGCCCTGACCTCATTTGCATCCTCCTCCCCCGCAGCTGTCTGCCCCCTGCTTGTCCCCCCAGTCACCACACTGGAGGACAACAGGTTCCAGCATGCTTGCTGGCTACACCCTGGGGCTTCAGCCCAGCTGACAGGAATGACCCCCTCCCCACTGAGGGGAGAGGCACACATTACATCCCCCACATCCCCATCAACATGCATAATAGGTACATTCACAGTATTATCAGGGGGGGACATTACATCACATTCTGGGGAATCGGACCTTGGGGCGTCAGCGGCCACGTACTTAGACACAAGCCGCCCCAGGTCCGTCCCCAGCAAAACACTGGCAGGGATATTTGTGGATACCCCCACCTCCCTTACTCCTCGACCGGCGCCCCAGTCCAGATAGACCTTGGCGACGGGCAGCGCCGGTTCCACTCCTCCAATCCCGGAGACAGTGAGGGATCTCCCGGGCAGTAAATCATGGGGTGTTACCAGTTCAGGCCGTACCAGTGTCATTTCAGCGCCGGTGTCTCTAAGTCCCATGGCCACGGCCTGGCCCACGGTGACCGGTTGAACATTGTCAATGGACCTCCCACCACCCCCACCCACACACCACACAGTGGACGGTTTCCGGGTTGATGACTGGGACGGATCCCTCGGGCGCTGGGGACACATGGCTTGGAAGTGTCCTGGCTGCTTACACAGGTGACAAAGTCGGGGTTCCCCCACCGACGTGGAAAGTGCAGCCGGGGCCGGTGCCCACTTGGGCCTAGGGGCAGGGGTAGCAGGTGCAGCGTGCGTCTTACCCCCTCTCCAGCCGACAGGTTACCGGGCCTCTGAAGTCCTGTTGTTGGTGTATTCATCGGCCAGGGCTGCTGTTGCGGAGGCCCCCTTTGGCTTCTGGTCACGGAGGTACTGCTGGAGATCCTCTGGGCAGTTCCACAAGAACTGTTCTGTGGCGATGAGCTCCTTCAGCTGCTGGACGGTGCTGAGCTCCAATCCTGTGGTCCATTGGTCGACCGCTCTCAGCAAGGCCCGCATGTGATCGGCCCAGCTCCGGGTAGAACCCCGGTGCAAATTCCTGAGCCTTTTCCGGTACGACTCAGGGGTTAAGTTATACTGCCTGACCAGAGCCTGTTTGATGTCCTCATAGCTCAGGATGGTCTCGCTGGGCAGGTACCCGAAGATTTCAAGGGCTTTTCCCCTGAGCCGTGGCGTGAGGAATCTGACCCACTGGTCCTCTGGCAGTTGGTATTGATGGCAGGCTGTCTCAAATGCCAACAAAAAGGTGTCCAGGTCCCCATCTTTGTCCAGTAGGGGAAAGTCCTCCGCCCGCAGTTTGGGAATGCGGACCTCTGGAGACTCACATTGGGCTGGGGAGGACTGCTGGAATTGAAGCTTCAGCTGGAGCATTTGTAGCTGGTGCTCACGCTCGGCCTGGGCTTGCTCGCGACGTTCTGCAGCCTCTGCTCGGTCGCGACGTTCTGCAGCCTCTGCTCGCTCGCGACGCTCTGCAGCCTCTGCTTGCTCGCGACGCTCTGCAGCCGCCAGTAGGAGCTCAGAGGCTGCCTGGTCTCCAGCCTGGAGACGGTCCATGGCAGCTTGTAGGAGAGCAACTGAGCCAGCTTGGCTGGGGGGATGGGCAGGTGGAGTGAGGCCCGCCGCGGACCTCACCTCTGGCGACTGGCTCCTTGGGGAGCTTTGGTTGTGCTCCCCCTCGCCTTCCACCTCCTCTCCGCCCCCATTTAAAGCATCGGCCATCTCCTTCGATTTGCTCCTTGTGATACTGGCCGTCATTGCAACGGATGGTCACTGACACCACTGCAACCTGATGCACACACACCTTATTGTATCTGCACTCAGACGGTCTAGTGTTGAACTGATCTTAAGACTCCAGCAGCAAGAGCTACTGCTGGTCGTCTTTAGTGTCTGGAAGTATGGGTCTCACACTCACAAACACTAGTATCTCGATCCCACTTTGCTGCCACCAATATGTGATGAATACCACCCCTCGTGTCCGCTGACGTCAACCACGTCGAGCTCACGAGACCTGGTATGATCACAGGGTTTACCAAAAACGTGAAGTTACGCCCTCCAGAGGAGCACGTAAGGTCAGGCTGGTATAGTTTACACACACACCTCCTGTCCACGCGGGCACAGAGAGGCAACAAGCTGGAAGGGCCTTTTCACTGCCGCAGTGAAAACAGCCCACACTCAGCCCGGGTAACTGCCACCAGTTTCTCGTTTGATATAAGCCCGGTCCGCTAACGGGATTATATAGGGTCAGAAACCAACCCGCGGTAGCTTATAACTAGGCCAAAACACGGACGTGGGGATTCGTGATTGAGATACAAGATAGCACAAGATTAAATTATAGATTTAATCGCTATAAGAGCACACTAGATATAACACACTATACACAGACAATATATATACAGTGGTCTGAGGTTACAGATTACAGGGTATATGGTTACAATAGGATTAAGCAGGGTGAAAGTAAGTTACCAAGTATGATGAAAGTTCCTTGGCGATGTCCTGAGCCGGAGGCCACACGAGGGGCTGTGATCTCCTGCTATTTCCTGGGTCCCTCTAAACACATGTGTAGGATGTGACCCCCCTTCAGAGAAAAGACACCGCCTACTTGCTGGCACCAGGCTTTTAACCTGTAGCTGGTCCATCCCCTCCCTGCCTCAGGGAGGGGTTAACTCCCCCTCTTCTGGGCTGACGGTGAATGACCCACAAAACCCTTTAGGGGTCATAGCTCCAGACCAGAGGGTCACAGGGAGATGGTTCTGGGACTAATGGACCTGCCTGGGTTCCGGCTACAATTAGAGCCCAAACCTGGTACCGGTAGGTGGCTTCTATGGGGAGATATGGGTATCTCCCTACCCCGACTGGGTACGAGTAAACAAAGACCATGGGACCGTACCTCGTGGCCACCGGGACACAAATATGTATCCGGTTTGCGTCTGCGGTGGCCAGGTGATTCATAATTCCTTATGAGAGGTAGGTGCCAATATGTCTAGGAAATCTCATTGAACCAGGCAAAAGCAGATACCCCCTGCTGGGGGGGTTTCCTGCAAGATTCAGCTGGCTCCAAACTGGTGCATGGAGGTGTGAACTTTTCCTTGAAGCAGGGCCCTCCTGTGGAGTTTCTTACCTCTGCAATCTGTCAGCACATGGGGGGTGTAAACTTATTTTGCATGTACCCTGAGTCATGCCAAGAGATGCATAAAATTACAATCAGGGCTGGGGGGCTTTGAAGCAGGGAAATCCCTACCTCTGCTGTCTGTCAGCAAATGGGGGGTGTGAGGACATGGCTGACAGTAAATATTAATCCATATTCCTCACAGCCATGTTCAGCAGCAAGTGAATGTATCTCTGGCAGACGGTGTTGGTGCCAAGATACATCTGACCACAGACACGTGGTCTAGCAAACAAGGGCAGTGAAGGTACATAACTTTTACTGCCCACTGGGTGAATCTTCTGATGTCCGTCAAGCATGTAACCCATGGCATCTGTGTGGATTTGTTGTTACCACCACGAATTGCATGCAGGCCTGCCTCTTTTCTCCTCCTCCTCCTACTTAATCCTCCATCTCCTCCTCAGCTGTCTCCTCCTTTTCCACTGCTACCGTATCTTCAGCTGCACCCCCCAAGTTCCGCAGAACCTATTCAATGTGACAGGTGAGAAATTACCATGCTGTGCTGCAGCTGTTGTGCCTGGAAGCCAAGAGCCACACCGGTCCAGCACAGCTTTCAGCTCTGCGGTCACAGGCCGATCAGTGACTAACCCCGCTCAATTAGATAGATGGTAAAGTGGTGTGCAACAATGGTGACGATCTACTGAGTGGGCTGAAACAGGGCAAAATGGCAGACATGCCGTGCATGGCACACGTCCTGAACTTAGTCATGCACGATTCGTCGCCTAATACCCCAGGGGGCAGGACGTCTTGCAGCAGGCCAGGAAATTCTCTGGCCATTTTAGAAGATCTTACACAGCCATAGCTCTCCTTGCTGACGTTCAGCAGCGATACCACTTTCCCACGCTGAAACTTCACCTTGTATAGGCTGCTCCAGCAGAAACGTGCCGTTAACAACTACCTGTATGAACTCTTCGACAGGACAGGTTCTAGGGAGCTTATTTTTTTTTTACCATGCCAGTGGCTGCTCATGCTCGACACATGCAGACATCTACGGCAATTCGATGAGATCAACAAACTGGTCAGTCACAGCTGTGGGCATCATCAGTGACATCGTACCTTACACCTTCTTTCTGGATCATGCATTGCGTTGTGTCATTGATCAAGCCGTCGAGGAGCAGGAAGATGAGGAAGTTGCAATGCTGAATGAATTCCCAGGGGGGGCTACTCCATCTGTGACAATTCAGCAGGAGTCTGAAGAGGAGTCAGAGGAGGATGGTGGCTGGGGGGAGGAGGAGGAGCAAGAAGAGCAGGCTTTAAACTTTTATGGGATTCCTGGTGTTGTCCGTGGATGGGGGGAGAAGACCAAGGATGACATTCTCATGGGCGATGAGCATGAGCCAGGGCACTCCACCACTTCCAATTTGTTGAAAATGGGGGCCTTTATGCTCCAGTGTTTGAAGAAGGACCCCCGTATAAAAAGCATAAAGGGCAAGGACCAGTACTGGGTGGCAACGTACTTAGACCCCTGGTACAAACACAAAATGGTGGACATGTTACCAGCATCACAGAGGGCTGTCAGAATGCAGCATTTCCAGGCCTTGCTTCGAGAGATGCTGCCTTCTGCTGTTGCGGGAGCTGGCAGAGGAATTATCACCCACAGAGAAACAGTTGTGAGTACCAATCCTACAGCGCATGCAACAAGAGGGCGGTTTGAAGATGTGTTTGTCACTTGGATATGAGATCATTATTTCAGCCAAACCATCGACAGCCGCCCTCTGGATCCTCAGGGAATGTCTAGACCGAAAGGTGTCCAACTACATTGGGTTAACAGCAGACGTGGACGGTCTGAGATGCAAGGAACCCCTGGACTACTGGGTGTGCAGGCTTGACATGTGGCCAGAGCTTGCACAATTTGCCATAAAACTCTTGGCTTGCCCCTCGTCCAGTGTCCTGTCCGAAAGGATGTTCAGCTCAGCAGGGGGGATCGTGACCGATAAGATGCATCGCCTAGCTCACGACAGTGTGGACTATCTCACATATCTAAAATTGAATGAGGCATGGATCTCGGAGGAAATCAACACATGTTACGACCACGTTTAATTTCCTCATGACAGCCCACAAATATCCGCCACCACCCAGAATAAATACTGGTCCCTGTCTTAGGTAAATACAGTGGCATAAAAGGCCTTTTCTTTAAAATGTTGTTTATTTATTGTATTAATGCACATAAATCAGGCAAAATAAAAGTGTATACATTTTTGTCATAGAGTTACATCACTCTGTGAATGCCTAATGTTTTGGGCCTTGGAGGAATTCAACACCTGTGACGACCCAATTTTATATTTTTACTTCTTTTAAACATATTTATTTGACCTGTATTTGTACTGGCCTTCAGTAAAATTGATATCCATTGACCGTCTAATAGACCTCCAGCCACATAATCACATGATGTTTTCTGTCCAGTGAATGAATAATTTTTAGGGTCTGTAGTCCACTGGCCAGAAGAAAAATTGATATCCATTGACCATCTAATATACCTCGGGCTACATAATCACTTGATCTTTTATGTACGGTGAATGCACAATTTTTGGGGCCTGTAATCTAACTGGCCAACAGTAAAATTGTTATACGGTGAACACCTAATGTACCGCCAGCCACATTATCAATTGTTCTTTTCTGTACAGTGAATGAATAATTTTTGGGCCTGGAGTTCACTGACCTGTAGTAAAATTGATATCCATTGACCATCTAATATACCTCCGGCTACATAATCACTTGATCTTTTATGTACTTTAAATGCATAATTTTTGGGGCCTGTAATCTAACTGGCCAACAGTAAAATTGTTCTACAGTGAACGCCTAATGTACCTCAAGCAACATTATCAATTGTTCTTTTCTGTATGGTGAATGAATAATTTTTGGGGCCTGTAGTCCACTGGCCTGCAGTAAAATTGATATCCATTGACCATCTAATATATCTCCAGCCACATAATTAATTGTTCTGGTCTATACATTGAATTAATGATTTTTGGGGCCTGTACTCCACTGCCTGAAGTAAAATTGATATTCAATGACCGTCTAATATACCTCCAGCCACATAATCACTTGATATTTTCTGTCCAGTGAATGCCTAATGATTGGGGCCTGTACTTGCGAGGCCTAAAATAAAAAATTTCTAAGCTCCAGCATGGCACATTTCTGAAATGCAAAAAAAAGGCCCCTGATTAAAATACATATTTTTTGTGGGAATTTTTGCCATTGATCCCACTCTGGTATGTCACTGTCCATGTTGTGGGATGATTTGTTCACTTCTTGTAAGTATTTGGTGGCTGCAAATATGACCTGAAGGTTTTTAAGATTCGGCTGCCATTAAATTGAAAGGGGCCCGCCGAGAACTTGCGGTTTGCGATAATTTGATCGCGTTCACGAATCGTCCCAGCCGATGTTCGTTCATCACTACATATCATCATCGTCACCTTCAAGACTACTGACATTAGAGATCTCAAAGTAGACAGCAACAGCGGGGACCACCCTCCTTGGGCTGATCTAGGTACTGTCGTCAGACCGATGGGTGGCGGCTGTTGCTACCTTCTATTCCCCTGTGCATCGGTGAGGTCTGGGAATGGATGGGAAAATTATTCCTCTGACTCGAGTGGAGGGGCTATGGTGGTGGTGGTGTGTTTGGGTGTGCACACAGCATAGAGTGAGGAGGGTGTAAATACAGAGGATGAGGAGGGTGCAGAAGTGAAAGGCTGAGTAAGCCACTTAACTAACTCTGGTGCGTCCTTTGACGTAATCAAACACACCTTCTTCAACTTCCCACTTTGGCTCCGGCCTGGAGCACCTGCCCGACCCCTACCACCCCTGCGGAACAGCCTGCCTCTGCCTGTCATTTTCAAAATGACCCTGTGCCAAAGTCCCTAGAGAAGAGCAGTATTTGTGGAAGCGGGTATATCGAAGGCCTCAATCAGTATTTGGTGGAATCAGGTATATCAATCCCCTTAATCAGTATTTTGTGGAAGCAGGTGTATTGCAGGCCTTAATCAATATTTGATGGAAGCAGGTATATCGCACCCCTCAATCAGTATTTTGTGGAAGCAGGTATATCAAACCCCTTAATCAGTATTGTCTGGAAGCAGGTATATCGCACCCCTCAATTAGTATTTTGTGGAAGCAGGTATCTCACAGGCCTCAATCAGTTTTTTGTGGAAGCAGGAATATAGAACCCCTTAAATCAGTATTTTTTTGAAGTAGATGTATCGCAGGCCTCAATCAGTATTTGGTGGAAGCAGGTATATCATTCCCCTTAATCAGTATTTGGTGGAAGCAGGTATATCGCACCCCTCAATCAGTATTTGGTGGAAGTAGGTATATCAAACCCTTTAATCAGTATTTGGTGGAAGCAGGTATATCAAACCCCTTAATTATTAATTTGTGGAAGCAGGTATATTGCACCCCTGAATCAGTATTTTGTGGAAGTAGTTATATCAAACCCCGTAATCAGTATTTTGTGGAAGCAGGTATATCAAACCCCTTAATCATAATTTTGTGGAAGCAGGTGTATCGCAGGCCTCAATCAATATTTGGCGGAAGCAGGTATATTAATTTCCTTAATCAGAATTTTTTGAAGCAGGTGTATTGTAGGCTTCAATCAATATTTGGTGGAAGCAGATATATCAATCAACTTAATCAGTATTTTGTGGAAGCAGGTGTATCGCAGGCCTCAATCAATATTTGGTGGAGGCAGGTATATGAATCCCCTTAATGAGCATTTTGTGGAAGCATGGAATATAGACACCCTTAATCAATATTTGGTGGAAGCAGGTATATCACACCCCTCAATCAGTATTTTGTGGAAGTAGGTATATCAAACCCCTTAATCAGTATTTGGTGGAAGCAGGTATATAGAACCCCTTAAGCAATATTTTGTGGAAGCTGGAATAGCAATTCCCTTAATCAGTATTTTGTGGAAGCAGGTATATGCACCCCTCAATCACTATTTGGTGGAAGCAGGTATATCAAACCCCTTAATCAGTATTTGGTGGAAGCAGGCAAATCAAACCCCTTTATGAGTATTTTGTAGAAGCAGGTATATTGCACCCCTCAATCACTATTTGGTGGAAGCAGGTATATCAAACTCCTTAATCAGTATTTGGTGGAAGCAGGTACAAACCGGATTCCCAAAAAGTTGGGACACTAAACAAATTGTGAATAAAAACTGAATGCAATGATGTGGAGATGGCAAATGTCAATATTTTATTTGTAATAGAACGTAGATGACAGATCAAACGTTTAATCCGAGTAAATGTATCATTTTAAAGGAAAAATACGTTGATTCAAATTTTCGCGGTGTCAACAAATCCCAAAAAAGTTGGGACAAGTAGCAATAAGAGGCTGGAAAAAGTAAATTTGAGCATAACGAAGAGCTGGAAGACCAATTAACAATAATTAGGTCAATTGGCAACATGATTGGGTATAAAAAGAGCTTCTCAGAGTGGCAGTGTCTCTCAGAAGCCAAGATGGGTAGAGGATAACCAATTCCCACAATGTTGCACAGAAATATAGTGGAGCAATATCAGAAAGGTGTTACCCAGCGAAAAATTGCAAAGACTTTGCATCTATCATCATCAACTGTGCATAACATCATCCGAAGATTCAGAGAATCTGGAACAATCTCTGTGCGTAAGGGTCAAGGCCGTAAAACCATACTGGATGCCCGTGATCTCCGGGCCACTGTTACTGTAAAGGAAATCACAGAATGGGCTCAGGAATACTTCCAGAAACCATTGTCAGTGAACACAATCCACCGTGCCATCCGCCGTTGCCAGCTGAAACTGTACAGTGCAAAGAAGAAGCCATTTCTAAGCAAGATCCACAAGCTCAGGCGTTTTCACTGGGCCAGGCATCATTTAAAATGGAGTGTGGCAAAATGGAAGACTGTTCTGTGGTCAGACGAGTCACGATTCGAAGTTCTTTTTGGAAATCTGGGACGCCATGTCATCCGGACCAAAGAGGACAAGGACAACCCAAGTTGTTATCAACGCTCAGTTCAGAAGCCTGCATCTCTGATGGTATGGGGTTGCATGAGTGTGTGTGGCATGGGCAGCTTGCATATCTGGAAAAGTACCATCAATGCAGAAAAATATATTCAGGTTCTAGAACAACATATGCTCCCATCCAGACGTCATCTCTTTCAACAAGATAATACCAGACCACATTCTGCATCAATTACAACATCATGGCTGCGTAGGAGAAGGATCCGGGTACTGAAATGGCCAGTCTGCAGTCCAGATCTTTCACCTATAGAGAACATTTGGCGCATCATAAAGAGGAAGGTGCAACAAAGAAGGCCCAAGACTATTGAACAGTTAGAGGCCTGTATTAGACAAGATTGGGAGAGCAGTCCTATTTCTAAACTTGAGAAACTGGTCTCCTCGGTCCCCAGATGTCTGTTGAGTGTTGCAAGAAGAAGGGGAGATGCCACACAGTGGTGAAAATGGCCTTGTCCCAAATTTTGGGGGATTTGTTGACACCATGAAATTCTGATTCAACATATTTTTTCCTTAAAATGGTAAATTTTCTCTGTTTAAACTTTTGTTCCGTGATTTATGTTCTATTCTGAATAAGATATTAGAAGTTGGCACCTCCACATCATTGCATTCAGTTTTTATTCACAATTTGTATAGTGTACCAACTTTTTTGGAATCCGGTTTGTATATCAAACGCCTCAATCAGTATTTTGTGGAAGCAGGTATATCACAGCTGTCAATCTGGATTTTGTGAAAGCAGGTATATATTACCTGTTAATCAATATTTGGTGGAAGCAGGTATATCGCAACCCTCAATCAGTTTTTTGTGGAAGCTGGTATATAAAAACCCCTTAATAAGTATTTTGTGGAAGCAGGTATATCGCACCCCTTAATCAGTATTTTGTGGAAGCAGGTATATCGCACCCCTTAATCAGTATTTTGTGGAAGCAGGTATATAGAACCACTTAATCAATATTTGGTGGAAGCAGGTATATCGCACACCTCAATCTGTATTTTGCAGAAGCAGGTATATAGAACCCCTTAATTAATATTTGGTGGAAGCAGGTATATCGCACTCCTCAATCAGTATTTTGTGGAAGCAGGTATATCGCAGGCCTCAATCAATATTTGGTGGAAGCAGGTATATCGCACCCCTCTATCATTATTTTGCAATAGCATGTATATTGCACTCCTCAATCAGTTTTTGGGGGAGCAAGAGGTATATCACACCAGTTGCACTTAGTTACTCCAATAGCGCTTGTCCCTCTATATACCTGTGGTATCGCAGGAGAACCGCACACAACTGCTGCACAATACAAATGCACTATATACTTTCTATGTTGAAAAGTATATTATAGGTATATTACACCCCTAAATCAATTTTTTGGGGGGCAAAAGGTATATCACGCCAGTTGCAGTTAGTTACTACAATAGCGTTTGTCCTTCTACATAGCTTCAGTATCGCTGAAAAACCGCACACAACTGCTGCACAATGCAAATTCACTATAATATACTTTCTATTTTAGAAAGTATATTATAAGTATATTACACCCCTCAGTATATCACACCTATCAATAGCACACCTATACAAGTCCTTAAAATGACTTTTGTGGCCCTATTAGCTAGCATTTGGTGTCCCTAACAGCATGTCCCTGCTCCATACAGCAACTTCTCCCTACACTGGCAAAATACAGAATGTAAAATGGCTGCCAGATTGGGTTCTGTTACACGGTCGGGATGTGTGCTGAAACGTCTCAATTGGATGTCCCATCCCACCTGATTTGTGTGTCATGGGTCAAAGTTGGGCGCAATGCAAAATAATATGGCACTGGCGGACATCGCATGTTCGGCTAATCTTGAATGCGCAAAGTTTACCGTGAAACGACCGCTGGGTGAACCGCAAGGCCATCTCTAGAAATGTATTCAAGATCGAAAGGGTGCAGTAAACTGACAGCATCAAATGTATGCTTCCATTTTGTAAGCTATCACCTAGAACATATTAACAAAACAGAAACATATGGCCAATTGTTGAGAATAAGTAGAATTAATTAGGAGGATTTTGTTAAGCAAATAAGTGCATTAGCATTGTTATTGAGATCTGGGGTTACACAAATAAAGTGAATGAAAAAGCTTTTTAGTCAAAGGTACAGTATAGGAAAACAATATTCTCTAAAAAAAAGGAAGGAACAGTAGGCGACTTGCATTATCTTTTACTTTCAGTCCTATGTCTGAATATTTGACAAAGACTACAGTACTTTTCAATATTGGCACATAATTGAGAGCGACCTGGATTTAAGATAGCAGTGAATAAACTTATAGACTCTTTAAAGGGGTGTCCGGGATTTTAATATTGATGACCTATCCTCAGATTGGTGGGGGTCCGACACCTTGCATCCCCATTGATGAGCTGTATGAAGAGAAGGCTATACTTGTGTAAGTGCCACCTTCTGTTTATTGTTTACCTGCTTGCTGTCGACATCACAATGTTGAGCAGGTATAATTATAAAAAGCCGTCCCATTCATTTCCATGGGACACCTCCTTCCTATTCAAGTGTAAGTTAGGCTTTTCATCGCCTGCAGATACTAGGCCCCCACCCAGTCAGGGAGGATTGAGGCCATTATCATATGCCGTCAATACGGCTCTCTTTTTTGCCTTTGAGCTGACTTTACATCCGGACTCAGCTCTAACGTTATTTTGGAACGGTCCGCAGCCAATGCATTACGGCCCCCACCGCAGCTCCTTGACTCCAACCACATTTGTGCTCAGCTCCCCATTTTTCCCCTGATGAGTCTTCTTCTGAAGGAGAAACATGCATGTAGGGATAGGTAGGAGCAGGGCTTACTAGGGCTACTTATTTCAGGGAAAGGTTCCTGGCAGGGTCGCCCTTATCAGGGCGGGTGCTCTGCTGTTAGGCTGCTACTTTTGTTTAGCTATCAGGTCCAGAGCAGTACCCCCCATTTAGGGCTTAATTAGGGGTTTTTCTCCCTACCCTGTCATATTCTATTACCTCGTCATCTAGCCGAGGGATAGCTTCTACCTCAATTTCAGCTTCCTTCCTGGGATCGTGGATGATCATGGGAACCTCCCGGGTTGTGGTAGGACATTTGGTTATCAATATTAGGTGCCGCCGTGCACCGGCTTTTTTTCCTACCACATTATTTGTGTATTGTGATATATTATTTATTTTCAGGAATATCTTATATTAATAATATGTATTAAAAGTTATGTTTTAGGCCTTAGATGCTCCATATGATTACCTCTCCAGGTTGTTTACTTAATTTACAGGTGCTCAAACACGATTTTCATTAATATTACTTAATTATTCTTTATTGTGGGAATACATGTAAAAGATTGGTAGACAGACAAAACTCTCCACATATCTGGCAGAAAGATTTATCCAAGGTAAGGCTTTCATTATAATCGAAGCAGCAATTTCTGAGTCAGATGCTAAGCAAGAAATTATAGAGACCTCAATGCTGCATAGGTCAAGGACCGTTTACTCCACTTAAAAAGAAAAGTAAAAAAAAAAAAACGCCCCCGATGGGGGACACAAACTGTATTGATGTATTTCTGTATGTCTTGTGAGCTCTGAACTTGAGACAACACACCTGCACTACGCTCCCTCTAACTGTTTAATGGAGGAATTAAAAGCTTTAAAAGATCTTGCTACTAACGGTAATTCATCAAGCCCTCCAATAAAGGGGGTAACACCGTTATTCTTGACAGTTCTCAATATAAATCCATGTGTGATATGTTACTGACCGCACTGGATAGTAATGAAGTACTAACAAGAGACCCTAGCACAGAGTACAAACAGGAGTTAAAACATCTCCTAGATGCAGCCAAATTGAAGAGACTTATCAATCAGTACGAATATGACTTTCTTTTGCCACAGTGTCCCCAGATAGCGACCTTCTACTGTCTTCCGAAAGTACATAAGGGTTATAAATAGGGATGAGCGAACTCGAACTGTATAGTTCGGGTTCGTACCGAATTTTGGGGTGTCCGTGACACGGACCCGAACCCGGACATTTTCGTAAAAGTCCGGGTTCGGGTTCGGTGTTCGTCGCTTTCTTCGCGCTTTTGTGACGCTTTCTTGGCGCTTTTTGAAAGGCTGCAAAGCAGCCAATCAACAAGCGTCATACTACTTGCCCCAAGAGGCCATCACAGCCATGCCTACTATTGGCATGGCTGTGATTGGCCAGAGCACCATGTGACCCAGACTCTATTTAAGCTGGAGTCACATAGCGCCGCCCGTCACTCTGCTCTGATTAGCGTAGGGAGAGGTTGCGGCTGCGACAGTAGGGCGAGATTAGGCAGATTAACTCCTCCAAAGGACTTGATTAACTGATCGATCTGCAGCTGTGGATCATTGAGCTGCTGATCCTCAATTGCTCACTGTTTTTAGGCTGCACAGACCGTTTGTCAGTCACATTTTTCTGGGGTGATCGGCGGCCATTTTGTGTCTTGTGGTGCGTCAGCACAAGCTGCGACCAAGTGCATTTAACCCTCAATGGTGTGGTTGTTTTTTGGCTAAAGCCTACATCAGGGTGAAGCTGTCACACCAAGTGCATTTAACCAGCAATAGTCTGTTCATTTTTTGGCCATATACTAAATCAGGGGCAAGCTGCGCCTGTCACCAAGTGCATTTAACCCTCAATGGTGTGGTTGTTTTTTGGCTAAAGCCTACATCAGGGTGAAGCTGTCACACCAAGTGCATTTAACCAGCAATAGTCTGTTTATTTTTTGGCCATATCCCAGTCTAATTCTGTCACTAAATCCATACCGGTCACCCAGCGCCTAAATACTAGGCCTCAAATTTATATCCAGCTAAATCTGTCCCTAGTGCTGTAGCTGGGCGAGTTATTTAGTGTCCGTTCAAGCACATTTCTTGTTCTGGGTTGAAATACAATTCCCAATTTAGCAATTTCATAATTTAGTGGTTTCTGCTATATCAGAGCTATTTGAAATCTATCCCTAAAAGGGTATATAATATTCAAGGTGCACATTGGGTCATTCAGAATAACTTCACACACACCCGCTACTGTGTATTTCCAAGTCTAATTCTGTCACTAAACCCATACCTGTCACGCAGCGCCTAAATACTAGGCCTCAAATTTATATCCAGCTAAATCTGTCCCTAGTGCTGTAGCTGGGCGAGTTATTTAGTGTCCGTTCAAGCACATTTCTTGTTCTGGGTTGAAATACAATTCCCAATTTAGCAATTTCATAATTTAGTGGTTTCTGCTATATCAGAGCTATTTGAAATCTATCCCTAAAAGGGTATATAATATTCAAGGTGCACATTGGGTCATTCAGAATAACTTCACACACACCCGCTACTGTGTATTTCCAAGTCTAATTCTGGCACTAAACCCATACCTGTCACCCAGCGCCTAAATACTAGGCCTCAAATTTATATCCCGCTAAATCTGTCCTTAGTGCTGTAGCTGGGCGAGTTATTTAGTGTCCGTTCAAGCACATTTCTTGTTCTGGGTTGAAATACAATTCCCAATTTAGCAATTTCATAATTTAGTGGTTTCTGCTATATCAGAGCTATTTGAAATCTATCCCTAAAAGGGTATATAATATTCAAGGTGCACATTGGGTCATTCAGAATAACTTCACACACACCCGCTACTGTGTATTTCCAAGTCTAATTCTGGCACTAAACCCATACCTGTCACCCAGCGCCTAAATACTAGGCCTCAAATTTATATCCCGCTAAATCTGTCCTTAGTGCTGTAGCTGGGCGAGTTATTTAGTGTCCGTTCAAGCACATTTCTTGTTCTGGGTTGAAATACAATTCCCAATTTAGCAATTTCATAATTTAGTGGTTTCTGCTATATCAGAGCTATTTGAAATCTATCCCTAAAAGGGTATATAATATTCAAGGTGCACATTGGGTCATTCAGAATAACTTCACACACACCCGCTACTGTGTATTTCCAAGTCTAATTCTGGCACTAAACCCATACCTGTCACCCAGCGCCTAAATACTAGGCCTCAAATTTATATCCCGCTAAATCTGTCCTTAGTGCTGTAGCTGGGCGAGTTATTTAGTGTCCGTTCAAGCACATTTCTTGTTCTGGGTTGAAATACAATTCCCAATTTAGCAATTTCATAATTTAGTGGTTTCTGCTATATCAGAGCTATTTGAAATCTATCCCTAAAAGGGTATATAATATTCAAGGTGCACATTGGGTCATTCAGAATAACTTCACACACACACGCTTCTGTGCATTTCCAAGTCTAATTCTGTCACTAAATCCATACCGGTCACCCAGCGCCTAAATACTAGGCCTCAAATTTATATCCCGCTGAATTTGAATACAATACATTGGGCCAAATAATATATTTGTTGTTGTGGTGAACCATAACAATGAGAAAAACATCTAGTAAGGGACGCGGACGTGGACATGGTCGTGGTGGTGTTAGTGGACCCTCTGGTGCTGGGAGAGGACGTGGCCGTTCTGCCACATCCACACGTCCTAGTGTACCAACTACCTCAGGTCCCAGTAGCCGCCAGAATTTACAGCGATATATGGTGGGGCCCAATGCCGTTCTAAGGATGGTAAGGCCTGAGCAGGTACAGGCATTAGTCAATTGGGTGGCCGACAGTGGATCCAGCACGTTCACATTATCTCCCACCCAGTCTTCTGCAGAAAGCGCACAGATGGCGCCTGAAAACCAACCCCATCAGTCTGTCACATCACCCCCATGCATACCAGGGAAACTGTCTCAGCCTCAAGTTATGCAGCAGTCTCTTATGCTGTTTGAAGACTCCGCTGGCAGGGTTTCCCAAGGGCATCCACCTAGCCCTTCCCCAGCGGTGAAAGACATAGAATGCACTGACGCACAACCACTTATGTTTCCTGATGATGAGGACATGGGAATACCACCTCAGCATGTCTCTGATGATGACGAAACACAGGTGCCAACTGCTGCGTCTTTCTGCAGTGTGCAGACTGAACAGGAGGTCAGGGATCAAGACTGGGTGGAAGACGATGCAGGGGACGATGAGGTCCTAGACCCCACATGGAATGAAGGTCGTGCCACTGACTTTCACAGTTCGGAGGAAGAGGCAGTGGTGAGACCGAGCCAACAGCGTAGCAAAAGAGGGAGCAGTGGGCAAAAGCAGAACACCCGCCGCCAAGAGACTCCGCCTGCTACTGACCGCCGCCATCTGGGACCGAGCACCCCAAAGGCAGCTTCAAGGAGTTCCCTGGCATGGCACTTCTTCAAACAATGTGCTGACGACAAGACCCGAGTGGTTTGCACGCTGTGCCATCAGAGCCTGAAGCGAGGCATTAACGTTCTGAACCTGAGCACAACCTGCATGACCAGGCACCTGCATGCAAAGCATGAACTGCAGTGGAGTAAACACCTTAAAACCAAGGAAGTCACTCAGGCTCCCCCTGCTACCTCTTCTGCTGCTGCCGCCTCGGCCTATTCTGCTGCTGCCGCCTCGGCCTCTTCCTCCGCCTCTGGAGGAACGTTGGCACCTGCCGCCCAGCAAACAGGGGATGTACCACCAACACCACCACCACCACCTCCGTCACCAAGCGTCTCAACCATGTCACACGCCAGCGTTCAGCTCTCCATCTCACAAACATTTGATAGAAAGCGTAAATTCCCACCTAGCCACCCTCGATCCCTGGCCCTGAATGCCAGCATTTCTAAACTACTGGCCTATGAAATGCTGTCATTTAGGCTGGTGGACACAGACAGCTTCAAACAGCTCATGTCGCTTGCTGTCCCACAGTATGTTGTTCCCAGCCGGCACTACTTCTCCAAGAGAGCCGTGCCTTCCCTGCACAACCAAGTATCCGATAAAATCAAGTGTGCACTGCGCAACGCCATCTGTGGCAAGGTCCACCTAACCACAGATACGTGGACCAGTAAGCACGGCCAGGGACGCTATATCTCCCTAACTGCACACTGGGTAAATGTAGTGGCAGCTGGGCCCCAGGCGGAGAGCTGTTTGGCGCACGTCCTTCCGCCGCCAAGGATCGCAGGGCAACATTCTTTGCCTCCTGTTGCCACCTCCTCCTTCTCGGCTTCCTCCTCCTCTTCTTCCACCTGCTCATCCAGTCAGCCACACACCTTCACCACCAACTTCAGCACAGCCCGGGGTAAACGTCAGCAGGCCATTCTGAAACTCATATGTTTGGGGGACAGGCCCCACACCGCACAGGAGTTGTGGCGGGGTATAGAACAACAGACCGACGAGTGGTTGCTGCCGGTGAGCCTCAAGCCCGGCCTGGTGGTGTGTGATAATGGGCGAAATCTCGTTGCAGCTCTGGGACTAGCCAATTTGACGCACATCCCTTGCTTGGCGCATGTGCTGAATTTGGTGGTGCAGAAGTTCATTCACAACTACCCCGACATGTCAGAGCTGCTGCATAAAGTGCGGGCCGTCTGTTCGCGCTTCCGGCGTTCACATCCTGCTGCTGCTCGCCTGTCTGCGCTACAGCGTAACTTCGGCCTTCCCGCTCACCGCCTCATATGCGACGTGCCCACCAGGTGGAACTCCACCTTGCACATGCTGGACAGACTGTGCGAGCAGCAGCAGGCCATAGTGGAGTTTCAGCTGCAGCACGCACGGGTCAGTCGCACTACAGAACAGCACCACTTCACCACCAATGACTGGGCCTCCATGCGAGACCTGTGTGCCCTGTTGCGCTGTTTCGAGTACTCCACCAACATGGCCAGTGGCGATGACACCGTTATCAGCGTTACAATACCACTTCTATGTCTCCTTGAGAAAACACTTAGGGCGATGATGGAAGAGGAGGTGGCCCAGGAGGAGGAGGAGGAGGAGGAGGAAGAGGGGTCATTTTTAGCACTTTCAGGCCAGTCTCTTCGAAGTGACTCAGAGGGAGGTTTTTGGCAACAGCAGAGGCCAGGTACAAATGTGGCCAGCCAGGGCCCACTACTGGAGGACGAGGAGGACGAGGATGAGGAGGAGGTGGAGGAGGATGAGGATGAAGCATGGTCACAGCGGGGTGGCACCCAACGCAGCTCGGGTCCATCACTGGTGCGTGGCTGGGGGGAAAGGCAGGACGATGACGATACGCCTCCCACAGAGGACAGCTTGTCCTTATCCCTGGGCAGCCTGGCACACATGAGCGACTACATGCTGCAGTGCCTGCGCAACGACAGCAGAGTTGCCCACATTTTAACCTGTGCGGACTACTGGGTTGCCACCCTGCTGGATCCACGCTACAAAGACAATGTGCCCACCTTACTTCCTGCACTGGAGCGTGATAGGAAGATGCGCGAGTACAAGCGCACGTTGGTAGACGCGCTACTGAGAGCATTCCCAAATGTCACAGGGGAACAAGTGGAAGCCCAAGGCCAAGGCAGAGGAGGAGCAAGAGGTCGCCAAGGCAGCTGTGTCACGGCCAGCTCCTCTGAGGGCAGGGTTAGCATGGCAGAGATGTGGAAAACTTTTGTCAACACGCCACAGCTAACTGCACCACCACCTGATACGCAACGTGTTAGCAGGAGGC
This sequence comes from Bufo gargarizans, assembly GCF_014858855.1. Classification (NCBI taxonomy): domain Eukaryota; kingdom Metazoa; phylum Chordata; class Amphibia; order Anura; family Bufonidae; genus Bufo; species Bufo gargarizans. The sequence goes on along the minus strand of NC_058087.1, from coordinate 156,302,887 downwards.
AACATTTCACTAACATGGTGGAACAGTACGTGTGCACACCCCTCCACGTACTGACTGATGGTTCGGCCCCATTCAACTTCTGGGTCTCTAAATTGTCCACGTGGCCAGAGCTAGCCTTTTATGCCTTGGAGGTGCTGGCCTGCCCGGCAGCCAGCGTTTTGTCTGAACGTGTATTCAGCACGGCAGGGGGCGTCATTACAGACAAACGCAGCCGCCTGTCTACAGCCAATGTGGACAAGCTGACGTTCATAAAAATGAACCAGGCATGGATCCCACAGGACCTGTCCGTCCCTTGTCCAGATTAGACATTAACTACCTCCCCATAACCATATATTATTGGACTCCAGGGCACTTCCTCATTCAATCCTATTTTTATTTTCATTTTACCATTATATTGCGATGCTACCCAAAGTTGAATGAACCTCTCCTCTGCCTGTGTGCTAGGCCTAAATATATGCCAATGGACTGTTGCAGTGGTGGCTGACATGAAGCCTGATTCTCTGCTATGACATGCAGACTAATTCTCTGCTGACATGAAGCCAGATTGTCTGTTACGGGACCTCTCTCCTCTGCCTGGGTGCTGGGCCTAAATTTATGACAATGGACTGTTGCAGTGGTGGCTGACGTGAAGCCTCATTCTCTGCTATGACATGCAGACTGATTCTCTGCTGACATGAAGCCAGATTGTCTGTTACGGGACCTCTCTCCTCTGCCTGTGTGCTAGGCCTAAATATATGCCAATGGACTGTTGCAGTGGTGGCTGACGTGAAGCCTGATTCTCTGCTATGACATGCAGACTGATTCTCTGCTGACATGAAGCCAGATCCTCTGTTACGGGACCTCTCTCCTCTGCCTGTGTGTGTGCTGGGCCTAAATATATGCCAATGGACTGTTGCAGTGGTGGCTGACGTGAAGCCTCATTCTCTGCTATGACATGCAGACTAATTCTCTGCTGACATGAAGACAGATTCTCTGTTACGGGACCTCTCTCCTCTGCCTGTGTGTGTGCTGGGCCTAAATATATGCCAATGGACTGTTGCAGTGGTGGCTGACGTGAAGCCTCATTCTCTGCTATGACATGCAGACTAATTCTCTGCTGACATGAAGACAGATTCTCTGTTACGGGACCTCCCTCCTCTGCCTGGGTGCTGGGCCTAAATATATGCCAATGGACTGTTGCAGTGGTGGGTGACGTGAAGCCTGATTCTCTGCTATGACATGCAGACTAATTCTCTGCTGACATGAAGACAGATTCTCTGTTACGGGACCTCTCTCCTCTGCCTGTGTGTGTGCTGGGCCTAAATATATGCCAATGGACTGTTGCAGTGGTGGCTGACGTGAAGCCTCATTCTCTGCTATGACATGCAGACTAATTCTCTGCTGACATGAAGACAGATTCTCTGTTACGGGACCTCCCTCCTCTGCCTGGGTGCTGGGCCTAAATATATGCCAATGGACTGTTGCAGTGGTGGCTGACGTGAAGCCTCATTCTCTGCTATGACATGCAGACTGATTCTCTGCTGACATGAAGCCAGATCGTCTGTTACGGGACCTCTCTGCTCTGCCTGTGTGCTAGGCCTAAATATATGCCAATGGACTGTTGCAGTGGTGGGTGACGTGAAGCCTCATTCTCTGCTATGACATGCAGACTGATTCTCTGCTGTCATGAAGCCAGATTGTCTGTTACGGGACCTCTCTGCTCTGCCTGTGTGCTAGGCCTAAATATATGCCAATGGACTGTTGCAGTGGTGGGTGACGTGAAGCCTCATTCTCTGCTATGACATGCAGACTGATTCTCTGCTGTCATGAAGCCAGATTGTCTGTTACGGGACCTCTCTGCTCTGCCTGTGTGCTAGGCCTAAATATATGCCAATGGACTGTTGCAGTGGTGGGTGACGTGAAGCCTCATTCTCTGCTATGACATGCAGACTGATTCTCTGCTGACATGAAGCCAGATTGTCTGTTACGGGACCTCTCTCCTCTGCCTGTGTGCTAGGCCTAAATATATGCCAATGGACTGTTGCAGTGGTGGCTGACGTGAAGCCTCATTCTCTGCTATGACATGCAGACTAATTCTCTGCTGACATGAAGCCAGATTGTCTGTTACGGGACCTCTCTCCTCTGCCTGGGTGCTGGGCCTAAATTTATGACAATGGACTGTTGCAGTGGTGGCTGACGTGAAGCCTGATTCTCTGCTATGACATGCAGACTGATTCTCTGCTGACATGAAGCCAGATCCTCTGTTACGGGACCTCTCTCCTCTGCCTGTGTGTGTGCTGGGCCTAAATATATGCCAATGGACTGTTGCAGTGGTGGCTGACGTGAAGCCTCATTCTCTGCTATGACATGCAGACTGATTCTCTGCTGACATGAAGCCAGATTCTCTGTTACGGGACCTCTCTCCTCTGCCTGTGTGTGTGCTGGGCCTAAATATATGCCAATGGACTGTTGCAGTGGTGGCTGACGTGAAGCCTCATTCTCTGCTATGACATGCAGACTAATTCTCTGCTGACATGAAGACAGATTCTCTGTTACGGGACCTCCCTCCTCTGCCTGGGTGCTGGGCCTAAATATATGCCAATGGACTGTTGCAGTGGTGGCTGACGTGAAGCCTCATTCTCTGCTATGACATGCAGACTAATTCTCTGCTGACATGAAGACAGATTCTCTGTTACGGGACCTCTCTCCTCTGCCTGGGTGCCGGGGCCTAAATATCTGAGAATGGACTGTTCCAGTGGTGGGTGACGGGAAGCCAGATTCTCTGCTATGGAACCTCTCTCCAATTGATTTTGGTTAATTTTTATTTATTTAATTTTTAATTTAATTCATTTCCCTATCCACATTTGTTTGCAGGGGATTTACCTACATGTTGCTGCCTTTTGCAGCCCTCTAGCTCTTTCCTGGGCTGTTTTACAGCCTTTTTAGTGCCGAAAAGTTCGGGTCCCCATTGACTTCAATGGGGTTCGGGTTCGGGACGAAGTTCGGATCGGGTTCGGATCCCGAACCCGAACATTTCCGGGATGTTCGGCCGAACTTCTCGAACCCGAACATCCAGGTGTTCGCTCAACTCTAGTTATAAACCATTAAAGGGTTGTCCGATTGTCTCCGGGATTGATAGTCTGGGAAAAAACATAGGTATTTACATAGGATACTGTCCCCTTTTGTACTTTTCCTTCCTTCCTATGTCAGAGACACGGGCGATCTGTTAAAACAAATTGAAGGGATACAGTTGGAAGAAGGTTGCATTCTGAGAAGCATAGATGTTGAGGCATTGTACTCCTCAATTCCACATGAGCTTGGTCTAAAAGCAGTAGCATACTTCTTGTCATAATCACAAGAAGTTTGTCCTACAGCTGCTGGAATTATCGCTGAAAAGCAATGATTTTGTATTCAATGGCAGATTTTACCAGCAGCTCAGGGGCACGGCGATGGGGGGTCCCTACGCCCCTTGGCACGCTAACGTGTTCCTGGGCTGGTGGGAGAACACATCTGTCTTTGGAGATGATACTCAAATAGAAACACAGCAGATTCAGAAGTGGGCACGGTTCATCAATGATGTCTTTGTGATTACCCTTTCTTGATATTTGCACCATAAAAAAAAATCGGACGGTATATTGGATACTTTAATCTTTCGCAAACCAACATCCACAAATGCTCTTCTGTGGTGGGAGAGTAATCATACGTTCCCACAGCGGAAGGGAATTCCACAAGGTCAATATCTGAAGGTTGCGGTGAAATTGCTCTCAGCATTCCGATTTCCTAGAAAAGTCGGCAGATTTGAGAACTCGCTTTCTTGAATGTGGTTACCCCTTGGGCACATTGAAACTTGCCTTTCAGGCAGCTTTGGTCCAGGACCAAAAGTCCGTACTGAATTCGACGCATTCAGGTGATCAGAGGGCCCGGGGTAGTACACGTGAGATTCGCCTGATCAGCACTTTTAATGAGGCCTCAAGTAGTGTTCTTAGAATGGACCCAGACATCTGTGAGGTAATTAAGGAGCATCCCAGCATTACATACCATAGGGGACAAAACGTGTGTGGCCAACTGGTTAAAAGCCACTTAACGGTAGCCCCTATACCAAGGACTTGGTTAGACACACTTGTATGTGGCAACTACAGATGTTCTGGGTGCATAGCCTGCAAATACATGACATGTGGCAAATCATTTATAAGCAATAACACCAATAGGACATATGAAATCAGAGATTTCATAAACTGCAAATCTAAAGGAGTAATATACAAGATCACGTGCTCTTGTGGCAAAGAGTACATTGGAAAAACAATAAGAGAACTAAGGCAGAGAATAGGAGAACATCTGGGGGACATTGCAAATTCAAGGGACACAGCGCTTTCATGTCATGTGAGAAGTGAACATGCGGGTAAACCGGAATGTCTCTCATTCATGGGTATTGAACTGATAAAATCATAAAATCATCAATCAGAGGTGGCAATTGGGACCGTAAAATTCTTCAATGTGAGGCAAAGTGGAGCTACTATTTAAAAACTGTATATCCCAATGGATTAAACGAGCAGCAAAACTTTAGCTGCTTCATATGAAGGGTTTTCCATTTATCTAGGTATTCCCACCTTATACAATTACCTCCCTGTGTTGTTTATAGTCTTATACATACACCTCGCTGAGTGATTCATATTCATTGATTGTTTTCTGTATATGCTGGTGGTGGTCCATAGCGTCGTGTACGCTGATTGTCGCCTGCGGGATTTTTTAATCTGACATAATTACCTCCGATCAGCTAATAGCGGTTTTCCCTTTGGCCAGTGCTGTAACTAGCCTTTAAATACATTTAGGAGTCGATTATGACTCTAATTTACCTGTGAACTACTGTACAATATCTGTGAAAGTATTGCACAGGGCTCGGCGTCCGTTTCGTTGCTAAGCAATGAGCTACGCTGAGTCCATGCCTCACGAAGCGTCAGGCGGCTCCTCAGTGATATGAGCCCGACTTCCAGCCTGTGGACCGCACAGCATGTGTTCCATGGGCATGGTTTCATTTTGCATACAGGAAGTGGCAGGGCACAACATAGCCAGACGCACTTTAAATGAGATGGAGGGCGCGAAAGCCAGCGCTCTCCATCCACTGGCAGCAACAGTGAGGCTGTGGTTTATAGGGGACACTTCGCCACACCCAGGCACACTTAGACCACTGTCCCTCTGTGTTCACCCCTTATCTGGGAGGAGACATTGACATCAAATAGTGAGTATTAATGGTGTTATACTTTCAGGTATTACTCCTTGAATCTCCAGTTAATGATTAGCAATATATTGTGTTTCCCTTTTTTGTGTCTTGCAGTTTTCTTCACTAAAGTGAATCCTCTGATGAGTCCCAAAGTAGGGATTAAACGTGGCATGTTGGAAATTAGTGAGGGCAAGTATAGGGAATAGGCCCCGAACCAGGGACAGGTTCAGTACGGGGTCACCCCTATCCGGGCGGGTGCTTTGTGTCTGTTAGCAGCCAAATTTAATAGTCCCCTCACCCACACCAAATAGCGCATTATGACAAGGGTACTATAGGAGTATTCCAACCTTATGCTGCTACCATCAGAAGCACCAGCCACCAACATCCTTCGGCCACTGCAGTGAAGGATATACTGTAATTGCACACCAGTCTGAGAGTGGTAAGACTGTATCTTACTACTATTGTTATGACTAGGCAGCATGCTGAGATGTGGATTGAGATTCTGTTGTAATTTGTTTTCTTACTGTCTGTGTTAGTTATTGGCTTTTAAGGTATATTTAGTAAAAGTTATATTTTATGATTATTAAGACTCCCGGTCCACTAGTGGTTCAGATGCTAAGCAGCAGAAATACTAAACAAATGGACATGAACTGCGTATATTCAACTGTGACTCTAAGAGGCAAGTATTTCATAATGGGATCAGGGGCATTTAATGACACAAGTAGTAATTTGATCCATTATTCTTTCATTACAGAAGTGCTGTGTCAAACGATTTTCATTATCCTCTCAGCATGTTATTTGCTGTGGACCACACGATATCACTACAATTCCATTACATCTGTCTAATGAAACCACTTAAGGGGTCACAATTACTGGTATGAATTAAAGCCAGATAAGATGGAAAGAAGGCAATTAGCAACAACACTTGGCTTTACAAGCAAAAAAAAAAATCATATTTAACAGATTTGCATAAAAGACATTTCTGTATGAATGAAGCATTTTTCTGCCACATTTATATTTTATTCGTTGACCTCATTAGGTAAATGGTGTGGAAAAACATCCTTGCTAAACACTGAGAACTTGTTTTCAATGCCTTGTAGCTAATGACTTATTTGTATCATGGTCCTCACGTTCTGTCTACCTTCTGGACTTCACTGAATAAAAAAAAAACATAAACTAACAAACAGAGGGGGTCATTTATCAAACAGAAATACTAGTGTGGAGCGAATCGAAGTCCACGAAATGGAATTCTGTCTGAATTTCAGGGACAATACGCAATATCGAATGTCCGCGTATTGGTGTTAGCAAATTTCTTTTCCCTTAATAGCGGTAAAAAAACAACAACATACTTATCTTATCCATTTGAGCGAGACAAACCGGTTGCCACAATCTTCATTGAAGATCTTGTATGTAATCCCGTGCCGTGTGACATATGATGTCACAATGTGTCATCACAGGTTGTGCGAGATTTTTGAGGTAAGTATGATATATATATTTTTTTTATTTACACTTTGTAATTACTGTCAGATGCAGCGATCAACTATCAACGCGGCATCTGAGGGGTAAAATGATGGGGAGAAGCGCAATCGCCGCTCCCTGACATTGCTCCCAATACTTACAAAGAAATGTGCTTTGTGACAAAGCAGCCGAATAAAATTTTTAAATACTTTGCTAATCTCTAAGAAATACGGCTAAATTAGGCGTATTTCTGGGGCAGAGTGTGGCGCAAAGGTCCTTCCCCCGACAGGCCTGTCTCATTTACTATTTTCTACGCTTGGATTTACTATTTTCTACGCCTGGCCAAGGCCTCTTCATAACTCAGGCATATCCACCACCAGGTATAGGGGATATTAAGACCGTCGTCTAAAAGTCAGTCTTAATAAATGTGCCCGCGAGTTCTTATATAGTAGAATGACGCAATTGATGTTGTGTACTGGATTCCACATGAAGATGCTTACAGTACATACAGTAACAGTATAGACAATAATCTCGCCATTATAACATGAAAACTCAAGGTGTAAGTTGAATTTTTTGGATTCACATACAGTACATATCAAATATCACTGAATGAGGAAGTCTAGACCCTGCCTCCAAGTCATAGAATACATGTGTATTAATTATACCATAGCTATTACCCCAACTCCCCTGACAAAGCCGCATTGCGGCGAAACATGTCGGGCGGGGTAGTGTTAGTTTGCACATTTTAGGCAGGAGACAGTACAGGGCTATACATTGAATACTATTGTAGGGATAGAATCCGGATCAGTCACCCAGCAACTGTGTGTGTGCTCAGCGGGAGATTAGCTTCCAAAACTTTTGTATGGAGATGGTGTGAGTAAATGATGGATGCCTGATATATAGGGATTATTAAGTCCACTGTACTTGGTCCGTGTAATCCTATGAAGAGGACATTGACTGCAGGAATTTTCAATATAGAAGTCAACAGTGGAACCCAATTATTCACCACTAGTGATCACACCAGTTAATAAAACATACAGAGGCCGTGGCAGTAATATACAACCTCTAGGAGGCATAGTGCCACATCTTTCAGCTGATCTCCAGTACAAAGCACTTTGTTATCAATTAATAATCTACAGGTCCTTCTAAAAAAATTAGCATATTGTGATAAAGTTCATTATTTTCTGTAATGTACTGATAAGCATTAGACTTTCATATATTTTAGATTCATTACACACAACTGAAGTAGTTAAAGCCTTTTATTGTTTTAATATTGATGATTTTGGCATACAGCTCAAACCCCAAATTCCTATCCAAAAAGATTTGCATATCATGAAAAGGTTCTCTAAACGAGCTATTAACCTAATCAACTAATTTGTTCTAAACACCTGCAAAAGATTCCTGAGGCTTTTAAAAACTCCCAGCCTGGTTCATTACTCAAAACCGCAATCATGGGTAAGACTGCCGACCTGACTGCTGTCCAGAAGGCCATCATTGACACCCTCAAGCAAGAGGGTAAGACACAGAAAGAAATTTCTGAACGAATAGGCTGTTCCCAGAGTGCTGTATCAAGGCACCTCAGTGGGAAGTCTGTGGGAAGGAAAAAGTGTGGCAGAAAACGCTGCACAACGAGAAGAGGTGACCGGACCCTGAGGAAGATTGTGGAGAAGGACCGATTCCAGACCTTGGGGGACCTGCGGAAGCAGTGGACTGAGTCTGGAGTAGAAACATCCAGAGCCACCGTGTACAGGCGTGTGCAGGAAATGGGCTACAGGTGCCGCATTCCCCAGGTCAAGCCACTTTTGAACCAGAAACAGCAGCAGAAGCGCCTGACCTGGGCTACAGAGAAGCAGCACTGGACTGTTGCTCAGTGGTCCAAAGTACTTTTTTCGGATTAAAGCAAATTTTGCATGTCATTCGGAAATCAAGGTGCCAGAGTCTGGAGGAAGACTGGGGAGAGGGAAATGCCAAAATGCCTGAAGTCCAGTGTCAAGTACCCACAGTCAGTGATGGTCTGGGGTGCCATGTCAGCTGCTGGTGTTGGTCCACTGTGTTTTATCAAGGGCAGGGTCAATGCAGCTAGCTATCAGGAGATTTTGGAGCACTTCATGCTTCCATCTGCTGAAAAGCTTTATGGAGATGAAGATTTCATTTTTCAGCACGACCTGGCACCTGCTCACAGTGCCAAAACCACTGGTAAATGGTTTACTGACCATGGTATTACTGTGCTCAATTGGCCTGCCAACTCCCCTGACCTGAACCCCATAGAGAATCTGTGGGATATTGGGAAGGGAAAGTTGAGAGACGCAAGACCCAACACTCTGGATGAGCTTAAGGCCGCTATCGAAGCATCCTGGGCCTCCATAACACCTCAGCAGTGCCACAGGCTGATTGCCTCCATGCCACGCCGCATTGAAGCAGTCATTTCTGCAAAAGGATTCCCGACCAAGTATTGAGTGCATAACTGAACATAATTATTTGAAGGTTGACCTTTTTTGTATTAAAAACACTTTTCTTTTATTGGTCGGATGAAATATGCTAATTTTTTTAGATAGGAATTTGGGGTTTTCATGAGCTGTATGCTAAAATCATCAATATTAAAACAATAAAAGGCTTGAACTACTTCAGTTGTGTGTAATGAATCTAAAATATATGAAAGTCTAATGTTTATCAGTACATTACAGAAAATAATGAACTTTATCACAATATGCTAATTTTTTTAGAAGGACCTGTACTGCTAGTGAAAGGCAGAGCATCTATTGAGAAAAGCTTTGGGGGACACATAGTGCTGAGCAACTGTTCAGTGACCATTTACTACACATTGTGATAAGATATAAGCCCATAACTGCCTCCTGATAGTTTTAGTAACCTAATAGTGTTTGGTTCTTTCACATAATGTTTTAAATGAATTATAATAAAGTTTGTAGTTTTATCAATACTATGCAGGGGTCAAGTCCTGGGAAAAAAAGTGTGGGAACTCACCCAAGATCCACTGCAACCCCCCCCCCCCCCTCCCCCTCCAAAAAATAAAAAAGCACAGAAAATCTAGCATGCTGTAATTTGTGTCGCTGCGGACAAAAAACAAGAAAAGTTTATCCTGGGATTCGATCTCATGACCTCTACACATCAGAAGCAAGGCATATGCCCTCACATCTATGAAAGCTGTCTAGCTAGTTACTTAAAAAAAAAATATATATAAGACTTCTACTGTAGGTAACTTTGCCCACTGTGTATGGATGTAGCAGAGCTGGGTGTGTTGGGGCAGCTGTCATGTGTATGGTTGTACACTAGGTATCAGTAAACTAGGTATCAGTAGAAGTCTTACAAAAAAAAAAACACTTTTAGAAAAGTTTGTCCTGGGATTCGTACTCATGACCTCTACACATCAGAGGCAAGGCATTTACCCTCACAGCCATAAAAGCTGTCTAGCTAGTTGCTTTAAAAAAAAAATAAAAATACGACTTCTACTTATACCTAGTGTACTGATACCTAGTGTACAACCATACACATGACAGCTGCCCCAACACACCCAGCTCTGCTACATCCATACACAGTGGGCAGCTGTCATGTGTATGGTTGTAAACTAGGTATCAGTACACTAGGTATAAGTAGAAGTCTAATTTTTTTTTTTTTTTTAAGCAACTACCTCAACAGCTTTCATGGCTGTGAGGGTAAATGCCTTCCTCTGATGTGTAGAGGTTGTGAGTTTGAATCCTCGAAACAAACTTTTCTGAAAGACATTCTAAATGATCCTGTAGCTATGTGTCAGCTGCGAACGCTCTGCCCAAAGTGACTGAACATACTCGCAGCGTATCTCGGATGTGAAGAAGTGAAGGAGATGATGTCAGTAGGGGGTGGGGCGCCATGAGAGGAGTCACTGCGAGGCAGTCGCAGGCAGCAGCACCGCACAGACAGCTTTCTCTCAACTGAAGCCGCTCCTCCTCCCTTAGCCTGCCCTGCACAGTGCGCTCCGTCTCCCCCTGTGAATCTGATTCTGATTCAGCCGCGTTCTCCTGGCTTGAAAGAAGCGTTCCCCCTCCAATTGACCCCTGATACTATGTAGGACCCCTAAAGGGACTTTTGGTCAATTGACCGCACATGATTTTATTGTTATCTATCCCGAGGGTCCTAAGTGGGACAATAGTTAGTTTTTAAGCTCATATATGAGGCACATAATGATCACAAAAAATTAAAAATAAATGTTAAAAAATATATATAAAAAAATATATAAAAGTTGAAATCACCCCCCTTTCCTTATAATTAAAAAATAAATACCTAAATAACAATAAGTATAAACATCATGGATATCACCGCAACCAAAAATACCCATACTATTAAAATAGAAGAAAAACTTGAAACAGGAATGGTTCCGGATTCAATAGAGATCCTCTTTAAAACTTCTTCTTTATTAAATATTCGTTAACAGCAGACAGCCACATGGTACACCAGACATGTTGACGCGTTTCGGGTACTGGACCCTTAGTCGTAACAATACAGCACAGTGAAACACAAAAATTTAAATGGATATTGAGCCCACCCCTCCAAATTTCTGGGGAGGAGGGCACCTTTTCATTGGTTGTTTCACTGCAGTAAACACCCATCATCTAAACTACTAATCACCGAGTAGATATCCTTCACATTGTGCTGAAACTCTCAAACTCATTAACCCCATTTACTGCAGTGAAACAACCAATGAAAAGGTGCCCTCCTCCCCAGAAATTTGGAGGGGTGGGCTCAATATCCATTCAAATTTTTGTGTTTCACTGTGCTGTATTGTTACGACTAAGGGTCCAGTACCCGAAACGCGTCAACATGTCTTGTGTACCATGTGGCTGTCTGCTGTTAACGAATGTTTAATAAAGAAGTTTTAAAGAGGATCTCTATTGAATCCGGAACCATTCCTGTTTCAAGTTTTTCTGCTGATTGCAAAGGGGACCCACCCCAAAGGTTTCAGGAGTCGGGTGAATGTATTTGATCAGGAAGGTGAGCTGGATGAAGTGTTTTACTATATTAAAATAGAAAAAACATATTCCAATACGGCGAATGGCGTGAGAGAAAAAAGGCTCAAAATGACCGATTTGCCATTTTTTCATTGCTTCTCTTAACCAAATTTTTTTTATAAAATGTTATCAAAAAGTCACGCATACTCCAAAATGGTATCAATTAAAAGTACAGAAGTCCACATTTTTTCCCCCCTAAACAGCTCAGTAAGCATAAGTATAAAAAAGTTATGGTGGTCAGAATATGGTGATATAAAAAATAATTTCCTCAAAGTTCAAAATTATTTTTACACTATTTAGACATAAAAGACCTATCCATATGGGGTAACGTTATAATCATACTGACCCAGAAAATGAAGGGCATGGGTCAGTTTTGCAACAAAACCTATAAAATGGTGGCGGGATTGCGTTTTTATTTTTTTTCAATTCTACCCCATTTGAAATTTTTTTACCACTTCCCACAACATTTTATGCCATAATTAATTTGTGGCATTAGAAAGTGCAACTTGTCCCACAAAAAATTAGCCGTCATACTGCCATGTGACTGGAAAAATGAAAAAGTTAGGGCTCTTGGAATACGAAAGAAAAATGAAAACACCAAAACGAAAAAACCTCCGATAGCCAAAGGGTTAAACAAAACTTTTAATGAATACATTAAAAGGGAAAAAAAAAAGGTAGTAGAAGATATCAAACTTTATGGCCGTGCTTGTGCATTGGTCTCAGTACTCTTATAAGCCTGGCCAGATTCTCAGAAGCATGCCTGGTCCCAAAGAGCTAGAAGAATTTGGGAATACAAATTTATAACACTGCTTGAATACTGGACTGAATTTGTCCCCGGGATTTATGACACACTACAAGATCTAAAGAGTCTTCTATAGACATAGTCGGGGGCACCAGGTCTCTGAGATAACATCAATTTAGAAACCATAAAACTTTCACACCCTTTATCTGTAAGATAATTAAGGACTCATTCTCAAGATCTTTGAGATTCTGTTGTTCTGTTGTTTTTCAAATGTCCATTCATTCTCCCCATGTCTCTGTTCTTATTGTATATATATATATTGCTGTTTCTTCATATAGTCTAGTAGTACGCCTGATGAAGGGACTGGTGATGTCTCGAAAGCTTGCTATGTAACATCATTACTTCTATTTTTGTTAGCCATTAAAAGGTATTAAACCTGCAATACTCTTATATTGTTTCTCTTAATGAGAGCACTAAACTAGTTTTTTATTGGCTAACAGTGATGGTCAGTTTGCAGTGTTCGCTAGTGAACACATGCGGGCTGCCATCTTTAGTAAGGTAGACTCACCCGTCCGGCGATGCACAGGTAAGCCCTTACCGGTCTGGGAGCCGGTCTGTAATCAAATGCGGTCACCGGGAACAGGCAGTCCTGAGAACAGCCTGATGAAGGCCCCCGGCGGCTGTTCTCAGAACTGCCTGCTCCTGGTGACTGCATTTGATTTTAGACCGGCTAAAAGGTATTAAACCTGCAATACTCTTATTTTGTTTCTTTTAATGAGAGCACTAAACTAGTTTTCTATTGGCTAACAGTGATGGTCAGTTTGCAGTGTTCGCCAGTAAACACATGCGGGCTGCCATCTTTAGTAAGGTAGACTCACCCGTCCGGCGATGCACAGGTAAGCCCTTACCGGTCTGGGAGCCGGTCTGAAATCAAATGCGGTCACCGGGAACAGGCAGTCCTGAGAACAGCCTGATGAAGGCCCCCGGCGGCTGTTCTCGGAACTGCCTGCTCCTGGTGACTGCATTTGATTTTAGCCTTACCTGTGCATCGCCGGACGGGTGAGTCTACCTTACTAAAGATGGCAGCCCGCATGTGTTCGCCAGCGAACACTGCGAAATGACCATCACTGTTGGCTAACACAGTACCAGACTTGTTCCTTTTTCTTTTGGTCTAATCATGCGCAGTAGCTTGTGGCCACCTCTCTGCATCCAGTTCAATAGGATGCCTCTGACATGTGTGCAGCAACTTCTCATAGCCATTATCCGGGCTGTCAGTGTGCTTTGATGCGATCGCTGTTATCTCTGTATGTAAACAGGGCAGTCAGTGTGCATGGAAGAAGGGGACCAGAAGATGATACACAAAGTGATGCTTTTCATACTACTAAATACAGCCAGGGGAAGGTAGCCTTTCACACAATGACCAGTATAGTCTCTCATATCCATCTCTCTGCACTGGACCTGTACCTCAGTGCTCACCAGGCAGCCAACATACATGTGTTATATGTGCAGCTGCTGTCTTATGTACCTGGATCGTATAGTGGGTCTTCATTGTTAATGGCCACACAGTATTAAAAATGACTGACTATACAGTGTGGTTTCATTAATAAAATGAAAGGCAGCTGCGGGATAATTGGCTGGGTGGTTCATGATCGAAGCGCGGCCGCAACCCGACCATGCTGTGTGGTCACACCCTAGGAACTCAGAAGGTGCTGTGTTACATGGTCGTGAAAGATTCTCTGGGGCTCAGAAGTGTAAGGCATGCATATTGTCTATATATTGTATATACTCAGCACATCACTCAGTTTCTCCCAGTTTTTTTCCCTGTTATCACACTTTGCAAACTCCTGATCCAGCGCACTATACTGTATGGGAACATCGGGAACGCGCACCCAGAGCTCTGCATATCACCGTGTGATTACATAGCTCCGTCCACATAACATGCACAGCCAGGGAAGCTGGAGCAGAAAGGCAGGTGAATAAAATGCTGAAGTGGGAAATGGGAATACCCCATTTTATTTTTATTATTAAAGGTAAATGCAAAAGTTGACATCATGAGCTTGCCACCCTGTCATCTGTCATATCTCAGATGCAGTCATCATCCAACAGGCAAGGTAAAAGGTGGCAGTCTATATGGCTGAATCAACCTGCTGGGAGACAGCCAAAATATAAAGTACTTAAGGAAATGCTGTTTTTCTCCTAAATGCTCTGCTTAGTGCAGACAAGCAGACATTGCCAAGTGATTTAGCTTCTGGCTTTAGGATATGGGATGTTTTTAATTTGAGTCTACAAAATAGCTGATGTTTCAGTTGTACTGAGCCGTATTGCATATCTCATTTCAATAAATAAGTTATATTATGTTCCAGGAAAATCTAAATAAGTTGAGCAGTTAGAATCAAAAGGGAATGTAAGTCAAGAGTAGACTAGTAAAATGTGCCATGCCATTAGGAAATGACTTACACTGAGCACCTCTCATATACTGAGCCTTCAAACATCTAGATTCCTAGAACATCTTGTGAGAAAATCTATTGGTACATATCTACGTCAGCCCTTCAGCTTCACTCTTATGCAGCCATATCATGAGCTCACTATCATGATGTTTTGGGAGCCAAAACAAGGAAGGGGTGGATTCAAGAAAGAAAAAGTTGTATCTGTTCTTTATAATTCCTCGTCTTTTACCCTGGTTTCACACCTGAGCGTTCTGAAAGGAGCGCTCTGTATGCGCGATTGTACCGGCGTTTGCAATCGCGCATACAGAGACAAGCGAACGCCCATTGTCGCGCGTTCCCGAATGTCTATGTACGGGAACGCGCGACAAAACGCCCCAAAGAAGCTCAAGAACTTTTTGAGCGTCGGGCGTTTTACAGCGCGATCGTACGCGCTGTAAAACGCCCAGGTGAGAACCATTCCCATAGGGAAGCATTGGTTTCTCCTTGTTGAGCGTTTTACAGCACGTGGGAACGCGCTGTAAAACGCTCAGGGTTATGATCCACTCCTGATTTTGGATTCCAAAACTGCATCAGGAAACATATCATTGTGGTTGTACCCCAGGGGTGCCTTCACACGTGATTTTGTGGCAGAAAATTCCTCAAGTGAAAATCAATTCCATTCACCTTAAAGGGGTTTGCAGAAATGTATGTGTTTGCTGCTTCATTCAAATGAATAGAACTGAATTTCAGTTTCAGAATTTTCTGCCACAAAATCTGTTGCATGTGAAGGCACCCTAATTTATCTGGAACATGTTTTGAAATAAGTCTCTCTGTGCACCTGGGTGTTTGGGTGCGTTACTCCTTTCATGGTGTATGGGGTGTTGCAACTTTGAGAATAAACATCTACATTCAGACATTGTGGGGAATTGTTTAACTTGGGACTTTCAGCAACATTAAATGTTATTACCAAAGTGGAGGATACAGGGGTAACTGATACATGAAAACTATGGAAAACAGAGACTAGAGGAATGCCACATTAATGAAGACTAGTACAGTGGTTAACACAGCCACATCTGCTATCTGTTTAGCCTAGTCCTTCCTTCATAAACTGCAACATCTCTACTCCAGTTCTTCACTCAACACAGTGTCTTACTACTCAATTATAGCAACAGTCTCTGATGTCTGAATTAAGCAGATCATTGTGCACTAGGTGCCTTCTGCTTTTTGCTGGACTCCTCTATAGATACTTGTCTATCTGTCTATGTCTATTTCGTGTAGCCTCTGTCTTTCTGATCTGCTTTAGTGACTCACTTACAGGTTCCTCTGCTCTGGAGAACACTATGCAAGGACCGGAAAGTTGCCATTGTCCTCTCACAGGTTCAGCACTATTTGTGCTACAGTATTTTTCTCCTTTTTTTGCTACTTCTCTTTACCCCTTTTGATGCTCTGTCCTCAGTACTTCCTTCTGCTTGAAACACACAGATCACCGAAGATTTTGCCTTAAAGGGGTTGTCTCCCTTTAGCAAATGGCATTTATCATGTAGAGAAAGTTAATACAAGGCACTTACTAATGTATTGTGATTGTCCATATTGCTTCAATTGCTGGCTGGATAGATTTTTCCATTGCATTATACACTGCTCATATCCAGGGGTTATATCTAGTGATGGACGAACATCTGATGGGACGGTTCGCAAACACGATCACTCGAACTCGCTCAAATGTTAGCGAACTGCAGGTTCCATATTTGCAGCCACAAAATACTTAGTAAATGGGCACACATAGTACCACAACATGGACACTGACATACCAGAAGTATTAAGCGAATCTGCAATCTACAAGCATTATTTTTTCATCGGTGAAATTTCGGCAAAATATTAATCGCAAGAGCACATGCGTTCTGAAGGCGTGGCGTACAGGAACTGGTTTACACACCGACTAGCAATTAGATGGATGCGATGGTTGGAGCGAAGTTCAACGAGGAAGAGGAAGAACTCCTGGTGACTGTAAGTATGTTACAGATAATACAAACGGATCCGTTCACGACGGATACATGCGGTTGTACTATTGTAACAGATCCGTTTTTGCAGATCCCTGATTGATCCTCCCAAAATGCGAGTGTGAAAGTAACCAAAGTCTGTCACATGGCCTGCTGTAGGAAGTGCCAAACTTATGTAGAGGCGCTTCCTCCAGCAGCAAAGAGGGAAAAATTACGGTCTTAATAAATATTCCCCTTTGTCTTGAATTGGCCAAGGATTTAATTTGCTTTTCTTGGAAGAAGTTTGTAGTTTTTAATGTTTGTAGCATTTAAATATACACAATAAGTACACACAATACCATGCCTTGAGCTAGTGCACAAAGTGCAACCCCTTCAAGAACCCTTCGTGTTTTATTCCCTGCTTTTCCATATCTATAACTTTTTTCAGTTCACATAAACATATGAGGGCTTTCTTTTTGCAGGACAAGTTGCGTTTTCTAACTGCTCCTTTCTACATTGCATACTATGTAGTGGGATGTTGAAAAAAATCCAAAATGGGTGAAATTGGAAAAGAAACAAAATTCTGCCACAGTTTTATGGGTTTTGTTTTTATGGCATTCCCTATGCAGTAAAACTGACCTGTTACCTCCATACTTCCTGGTGAGTATGATTATAATACCAATTTAAAAAAAAATTCCTGTGTTTTAATGCTTTAAAAAAAATGACCATTAACACAATGTGTAATATATATATATATATATATATATATATATATATAGTGGGGTTTCGCTCTGGTAGACAGGATTAGCGGACGCAGTATAGAGGCAAGAACTATTTCTTTGGATCAAACAGTTCAGTGTTTTATTCACACTTTAGGCAAGTAACAAAACAAGCAGTCATGATCAAACAAAAAGTCACCTTGCGGTGTTGGTGGTAATTCACACCATGCGGCAATTCTGCCTCAAAGAGTCCTTGAGGATAGCAGCACAAACCTGTTTTCACGCCAAACAGGTAGCAAGCCTTCATCCAGACACAAGGCTCCCAGATCCCAACACAGAGACATGGCTTCTGAGCCCAGCTTCCTATTTAAGGACAGCCAGGTGCTGCCAAAACCCAGACCGGCACTTAAAATCCGGTCCGGTATTTCACCTCACCTGCTGGGCATATGCTGGGAGGAAAGTACCTGTTTTCCCAGACAAAACCTCTCACTGTGTCACATACCCCCCCCTTTGTTCAACCCTGAGAGGGTAAACACACACGCCAGACAGTGTACCCGGGACAGGGCATCCGCCTTTCCCTGTAACCGGCCTGCCCTGTGTTCCAATGAAAACTTAAAGTTTTGTAAGGACAGAAACCATTGGGTGACCCGGGCATTTCTGTCCTTGGCATGGCTCATCCACTTGAGAGGGGAGTGGTCAGTCACCAGGCGGAATTTTCTCCCCAATAAAAAATAGCGGAGAGACCCGAGTGCCCACTTGATAGCCCGGCCCTATCTCTGCACTATACTATACCAGGTCTCGGCTGGGGTGAGCTTACCGCTGAGGAAGACAACGGGATGCTCCTCCTCGTTGACTTCCTGAGACAGTACAGCACCGAGGCCTACTTCAGAGGCATTAGTCTGTACTATAAACTCCCTTTTGAAGTCAGCATCACCAAAACTGGGGACTCGCACAGGGACAACTTCAAAGTGGAGAAAGCGTCCTCCGCCCGATCATCCCAGTGAACCATCATTGACTTGTGTCCCTTCAAGAGTCTTGTCAAGGGCATGGCTAGAGTAGCAAATTGGGGAACAAACCTCATGTAATAGCCCACCATTTCCAGCAATGATTTTATTTGCCTAGTGGTGACAGGTCAGGGCCAATTCCTTATCGCCTCTATTTTGTTCACTTGGGGCTTGCTGACTCCCCGCCCAATGACATACCCCAGGAACTTAGTCTCTTCTAACCCTATCGCACATTTTTTGGGGTTAGCAGTTAGGCCAGCTTTCCAAAGGGAGTCCACTACAGCCTGCACTGGACTTTCCCAGTCAGTATTGTGGATGACAATATCGTCCAGATAAGCCGAAGCGTACCAACGATTTGAACGAAGCACGATGTCCATTAGTCGCTGAAAAGTGGCGGGGGCGCCATGCAGACCAAAGGTTAAGACCTTATATTGATACAGCTCCTCAGGCGTGATGAAAACAGTTTTCTCTTTGGCAGCCTCCGCTAAGGGCGCCTGCCAGTACCCTTTTGTTTAGTCCAAAACAGAAAAATACCAGGCTTGTCTTAACCTCTCAATGAGGTCATCAACCCAGGGCATGGGATATGAATCGAATTTGGAAACCTCGTTAAGTTTTTGAAAGTCAATGACATCTAGCTGCAACATTAGCTGCACCTCCTCCGATGTGGCCTGTTGCCAAGCCTCGGGTACCGGGTATGGTTTAAATCGGATCTTTGACTGAGGCTCAGTGACAATGTCATGCAGGATTATGGAAGTACATCCTGAGACTAGTGTAGAGGAGAGGCTGTCAGCAATTTTTACTGTGGCAGCTGCCTCTCTTGCATCAGACAAAGGGGCCGGTACCTCTTCTTCTAGAAAACCCGGCTGTGGGCTGTATTCTGTACAGGTTTCGCTATCTTTCCATGGTTTGATTAAATTCACATGGTAAACCTGCTCCGGCTTTCGCCACCCTGGCTGCTGTACCGTGTAGTTTACATCTCCAATTTTCTCTAGTACATTGTAGGGCCACTGGGACCTAGCCAGGAACTTACTGTCCACAGTCGGCACCAGAACCAAAACCCGATCAACCGGGTAAAAGATCTGGACCCAAGCCTGCCGATTATATACACGACTCTGGGCTTGCTGAGCTGCCTCCATATGCTCCCTAGCAAGAAGTAACACTGTCTTTATCCGATCTTGCATCTGGGTAACATACTCAATGACAACTTTATGTGGAGTGGGTTGTTGTTCCCATGCCTCTTTGGCCAAGTCCAAGAGACCGCGAGGGTGTCTGCCATATAGCAGTTCGAAGGGCGAGAACCTAGTAGAGGCCTGGGGTACCTCTCGCACTGCGAACATGAGATAGGGCAGAAGGAGGTCCCAGTCCTTCCCATCTTTAGCCACCACCCTTTTCAACATATTTTTTAATGTTCTGATAAAACTTTATACCAGACTGTCCATTTGCGGATGGTAAACGGACATCCATAGCTGTTTTATGCGCAGCAACTTACAGAGTTCCCACATCACCTTGGACATAAAAGGGGTCCCTTGGTCGGTCAGAACCTTTTTTGGTAGTCCTATTCAGGAAAACATCTCCATTAATTTCTTAGCTATGAGTTTGGCCGAGGTATGTCACAGCGGCACCTCCTCCGGGTACCGAGTGGCATAGTCTAGAATGACTAAGATGTGTTGATAACCTCAGGCGGACTTCGGTACTGGGCCTATGAGATCCATAGCTATTCGTTCAAACGGTACTTTGATAATCGGGAGAGGTACTAGGGGACTATGGAAATGTGCCTGGGGCCATTTATCTGGCAGGTCGGGCAAGTCTTACAAAACTTTTCCACTTCGTTGAATATGCTGGGCCAGTAAAACCGCTGTAGAATACAATCCTGAGTTTTCTGTAGCCCGAGGTGACCCAGAGAACATGTTGTTGGGCTAGATCTAACACAAGCTTGCGATAAGCCTTGGGGACCACCAATTGTTCAATAGGTTCACCCCAAGTCCTCCAAGTCTCCCCATCACACTTAATGGGGTTGTCCCCCCCTCTTTCACCGAAGTGGCGGTCACCCCTACTGCTGGCCCTTCGGTCTCAAGTTCCCAGGGTTCTGGTCTCCCCCCTGAGCCGGGCCATTCTGCTAGGGTTACCCCTGTCTCATGGGAATCAGTAATTCTCATAGCAGGCCACAGTGCCGGGAAGCCCAGGAAGTCTCTCCCTATTATGACTTCATAATGTAGATTTGTGGTGACAGCAACCTCGTAGGTCCATCTACAGTCCACCGTAGTTAGAGACACCAGCACAGTGGGGTAGTCTTTTAAGTTTCCGTGGATTTACATCACCCCGACTTTCCGGCCAGTATACTCAGGGGACCGCACAAGGGTAGCCCTTACTAGGGTCACCAGACTCTCTGAGTCCAGCAGAGCCTCCGCCGGAGTGTCTCCCATTTCCACCTGCCACAAATGATCTAGAGACTCTGGGGTACCTGTTGCATACAGCCTCCTGGCATATAGCGACTGACGGTAGCCATAGTTAGTGTCCATGGGCTCGACCCGATAGGGACAGTCAGCCCTTACATGGATCCTGACACTGCCAGCAGACTATCGGAGACAGGTCTGCAATGGGTACATTCCGGGCGGGTTTTATCAGCTTGAATCTCCAGGCCTGGGGTGGAGATTTCTGGGGTTTGCCGACCCCCCTCTTGACCGAACTTTCCTTTAGATTCCTGGTAGCTTCATAGCAGTCCACCAGGTCCACCGTCTCAAGGGCATTGCCAGGAAACACCGGACTGATCCAGTGCTAGAGAGGGTATGGCAAAGCCCTCCAGAACATATCGGCTAACAGACGATCCAGCATAGCAGTGGGACTCAGCACGTCAGGCTGTAGCCATTTTGGCAAAAGGTGAAGTAAGTTATAATACTGGGGTCTTGCAGGCTCAGCCGGGTTGAACCCCCACTGATGCACCTCCTGGGCCCGGACCAACACATTCACTCCCAGTTTTGCCAGAATCTCACCCTTGACTTTCTGGTAGTTGGCCGCTTGATCATCCGGCAACTCGAAATATACTCGCTGGTCAATCGGATGCCAAGAATGGAGCGCTGACCTCAGCCCACTGGTCACTGGGTAGCTTTTCCCTGATGGCCACTTTCTCGTAAATTGCCAGGTAGGTTTCCATGTCGTCTGCGGGAGTCATCTTAGGAATCGCGGCACGGACTGCTTTCTGGGCATCGTGGACGCTGGGGGTTGCTCCTGCTGTCTGCAAAGCCATCACGTGTTGTAGCAGCAACTGGTTAGTCTCCTGATGCTGTTAATTAGCCTCACTTTGATGCAGGTTTGTCTCTCGCTGCTGCAGATTAGCCTCCATGAGGGCCTTTACAAGAGTCTCTATTTTGTCGTGGAGCACTGGTTGTAATACAGCTGGTTTAATCTACGACATACAACCATGACTGAAAAATGCAGAAACCCAAAAAAATCGGCGTTCACGACAGCCTCACTGCTCATTCCTGCATCCTCCACCAATTGCAGGGTTTCGCTCTGGTAGACAGGATTAGCATACGCAGTATAGAGGCAGCAACAAGTTCTTTTGATCAAACAGTTCAGTGTTTTATTCACACTTTAGGCAAGTGACAAAACAAGCAGTCATAATCAAATAAAAAGTCACCTTGCAGTGTTGGTGGTAATTTACACTATGCGGCAATTCTGCCTCAAAAAGTCCTTGACCATAGCAGCACAAACCTGTTTTCATGCCAAACAGTTAGCAAGTAGAGTTGAGCGGACACCTGGAAGTTCGGGTTCGATGGGTTTGCCCAAACTTCGCAAAAAGTTTGAGTTTGGGACCCGAACTTGACCCCAAACCCAAACCCCATTGAAGTCAATGTAGACCCGAACTTTGGAGCACTAAAATGGCTCTACAAAAGACATGGACAGGGTTAGAGGGCTGCAAAATGTGGTTAAGAGAATGGCAAGTGCTCTGCAAGAAAATGTGAATAGGAAAATGACTTAAAATAACATAAAATATGTAAAAATAAAAAATAATAATCTTGATCTAGGAGGAGGAGGTCCATATGGAGTAGGAAGTTGAGGAGGCGGTGGATGTGGCGGTGTAGGTGGAAGCGGCGGTGGAGGAGGTAGCCAACACTGCTTTTTGTTTTAGTTTTTTATTTTATTTTTATAAAACATTTTTAAAAAATTGGGAAATATAAAAAATGAAATAAATGGAAAGTGCGCTGGAGTGCAACAATGGCTGGGTGAGGCCGGAAAACATGTCTATTCTGCACAAGGTACAGACAAGTCCTGTGGGATCCCTGCCTGGTTAATTTGAATGAACGTGAGCTTGTCCACATTGGCTGTGGACAGGCGGCTGCGCTGTGATAACCCACTCCTGACGTGCTAAACAAACTTTCAGACAATACACTGGCTGCAAGGCAGGCCAGCACCTCCAAGGTGTAAAGGGCAAGCTCAGGCCATGGGCCCAATTTGGAGACCCAGAAGTTGAAGGGGGCAGACCCATCATTCAGTACGTGTAGGCGTGTGCACACATACTGCTCCACCATGTCGCACGTCCCCGTTACGTCCACGATCCAATTGGATATTTTCTCTATCAACTTTCGATGCTCTTTTATGCGCCTACCATGGTGATCACGGGTAACGGGGAATCAGGGTTCAATGCCGGAAAGGGAGCCTGAGAAAGGGATACCACATCCAAGGGAGGTCAATGGCTGAAATCTGATTGGGTGGAGACAAGTTATTGAAGCAGAGGCATCAAAGGAAGGCAGCAGGCGCGCGGCTATTACCCACTCCCGACTCAGGGAGGGAGTGCCGATAAATGAGAATACAGGACTCTTAAGATGCCCTGCTGCTGCTTTGTTGACTCTAGATAACTTCTGCCTGATCGCACGTCCCTGTGACGTCCACGATCCATTTGGACATCTTCCCTATGAACTTTCGATGTTCTTTTATGCGCTTACCATGGTGATCACGGGTAACATGGAATCAGGGTTCCATGCCGGATAAGGAGCCTGGGAAAAGGGATACCACATCCAAGGGAGGTCAACGGCTGAAATCTGATTGGGCAGAGATGTGGAACAAGTTATTAAAGCGGAAGAATCAAAGGAAGGCAGGAGGCGTGGGTCAAGTTATTAAATTAAATTCAGCACATGCAACAGGCAAAGGATGTGCATCAAACCGACTAGTCCCAGAGCTGTTACGAGATTTCACCCATTATCGCACACCACCAGGCCAGGCTTGAGGCTCACTGGCACCAACCACTCATCAGTCTGTTTTTCCATGCCCGTCCACAGCTCCTGCGCGGTGTGAGGTTTGTCCCCCAAACAGATAAGTTTCAAAACTGCCTGCTGTCGTTTACCCCTGGCTGTGCTGAATTTGGTGGTGAAGGTTTTACATTGACCGGATGAGGAGACAGTAGAGGATGAGGAAGCGGAGTAGGAGGAGAAAGCAACATGAGGCAAAAAGAAACGCCCTGCAATCCTCGGTGGTGGAAGGACATGCACCAAACTGCTATCCGCCTCAGGCCCAAGCCGCCACTGCATTTACCCAGTGTGCTGTTAGTAAGATATAACGTCCCTGACCATGCTTACTGGTCCACGTATCCGTAGTTAGGTGGACCTTGCCACAGATGGCGTTGTGCAGTGCACACCTGATTTTGTCTCTCACTTGGTTGTGCAGGGAAGGGATAGCTCACCTGGAAAAGTAGTGGCGACTGGGCACAATGTACTGTGGGACAGCCACCCCCATCAGATTATTAAAACTGTCCGTGTCCACCAGATGGAATGACAGCATTTCAAAGGCCAGGAACTTGGAAATGCTGGCATTCAGGGCCAGGGATCGCGGGTGGTTAGGGGGTACTTCCTCTTTCACTCTAGTGTTTGGGAGATAGACAGCTGAAAGCTTCCATGGGACATTGTGGAGATGCTTGGTGACCGAGGTGGTGGCGTTGCTGGCACATCCTCTGTTTGCGGGGTGGCAGGTGCAGAGGTGGATGACGAGGCCAAGACGGCAGCAGAAGAGGAAGCAGGAGGAGCCAGAGACCTTTCTTTGTTTTTGAGGTGTCTACTCCACTGCAGCTCGTGCTTTGCACTTAGATGCCTGGTCATGCAGGTTGTGCTCAAGTTTAGAACGCTTATTCCTCGCTTCAGGCTCTGATTGCAAAGCGTGCAAGCCACTCATGTCTTGTCGTCAGCAAATTGTCTGAAGAACTGCCACACCAGGGAACTCCTTGGAGCTGACTTTGGTGTGTCAGGTCCCTTGCTGCGGTGGGCAGTAGCAGGCGTACTGTCTAGGGGACGGCCGCTCCGCTTTTGCACCCTGTTCCCTCTTTTTCTGTGCTGGTGGTTCTGTGCAACCACCGTCTCTTTCTCCGAACTACACAGGTCACTCGCATGACCTTGATTCCATGTGGGGTCGAGGACCTCATAGTCCTCCACATCAGCTTCCACCCAGTCTTCACCCCTGCCCTGCTTGTAAACTGCAGAAAGCCACAGCAGTTGGCACCTTTGTTTCGTCATCATCCGAGATGTGCTGCAGTGGTCCTCCCATGTACTCATCTTGAAACATAAATGGTTGGGCATCGGTGCACTCAATATCTTCCACTTCTGGGGCAGGGCTATGTGGATGACCCTGGGCAATTCTGCTAGCAGAGTCATCAAAAAGCAGAAGAGACTGTTGCATGACTTGGGGCTCAAACTACTTGGCTGATTTGCAAGGGTTTGAGGTGAAAGACTGATGGCCATGGGTTGCAGGTGCAAACTCTGATCTTTCAGCAGGGGACTGGGTGGGAGACAATGTGAAGGAACTGGAGGCACTGTCAGCCACCCTATCTGCTATTGCCTGTACTTGTTCTGGCCCAGGGCCGGCGCTTCCATAGAGGCAAGGGGGGCACTTGCCCCCCGGGCCCCTGAGTCCTTAGGGGCCCCACCGCGCCTGCCCGCAACTAGCTTTAGGCAGGCAGGACAGTCAATGTCACCCGTAGATGAGCGCTTCCATAGTGGAAGCGCTCATCTCCAGCCATCTGTATCGACGTTCTTAAGACAGCGATACAGATGGCTGTGCGGCAGGAGAGGGAGAGGTGTGTCCCTTTCCCTTCCTCTGATAGGCGGCACAATGACGTCATCGCGCCGCCTGAGCCCTGAGCCGTACACAGCGCGGGACACAGGCCGGAAGAGGCCTGCATCGCATCGGTGCCAAGGAGGTAAGTATAAGTGTTTTTTTTTTCTATTTTTCTGTACAATACTGGTGGCTATTGGCAAATGATAGGGGGGGCCCTATGGCTAGTGGCACATGATAGGAGGGCCCTATGGCTAGTGGCACATGATACGGGGGGCCCTATGGCTAGTGGCACATAATAGGGGGGCCGCCTATGGCTACTGGCACATGTTGATGGGGGGCCCTATGGCTACTGGCACTTGATGGTGGGCCCTATGGCTACTGGCACATGATAGGGGGGCCCTATGGATACTGGCACATGATTAGGGGGGCTGCCTATAGCTACTGGCACAGGCTACTGGCACATGATAGGGGGCCCTATGGCTACTGGCACATGATAGGGGGGCCCTATGGCTACTGGAACATGATAGGGAGGCCCTATGGCTACTGGCACATGATTAGGGGGGCCACCTATGGCTACTGGCACATGTTGATGGGGGCTCAGGCTACTGGCACATGATAGGGGGGCCTTATGGCTACTGGCACATGATAGGGAGGCGCTATGGCTACTGTCACATGATAGGGGGGCCCTATGGCTACTGGCACATGATAGGGGGCCCTATGGCTACTGGCACATGATAGGGTGGCCCTATGGCTACTGGCACATGATAGGGGGGCCCTATGGATACTGGCACATGATAGGGGGGCCATATGGCTACTGGCACATGATAGGAGGCCCTATGCTACCGGCACATGATTAGGGGGGCCGCCAATGGCTACTGGCACATGTTGATAGGGGGCTCAGGCTACTGGCATATGATAGGGGGGCCCTATGGATAGTGGCACATGATAGTGGGGCCCTATGGCTACTGGCACATGATTAGGGGGGCGCCTATGGCTACTGGCACATGTTTATGGGGGGCTCAGGCTACTGGCACATGATTGGGGGGCATCTATGAGGGCACATTTTAGCTCAACTGGGGGCATTACAGGGGGTATTTTTTGCACTGACACATTATAAGGAGAATTATTTCTACTGGGCATTATGGTGGGCATTATTACTCCCCCATGGTATGACCCCCTAGTAGCATCACCAGCCTCTCCCTGTTCTGCTATCCCTCTGCCCCTTCTCCAAATTCTTATTATGAAATCTTTCTCATTAGGATAAAACACAACATCAGCTCCGCCGAGCCCCCGGCCAAAGTTTTCATATGAAATATGTTTATGTTATACACATATAGCCTACAATGTGCCACACAATATACAGTATACCGCTACACTGTGCCACACAATATACAGTTTCTTTTGTAAAAGTCATCAAGTGTCATGGGGGGGCCCCTTATTGTTTTTCGCCCCAGGGCCCCATTTCACCTAGAACCGGCCCTGTTCTGGCCTCACCATTCGTAGAGCCGCATTCAGCCCTACCAAATAACGCTGCAGGTTCTGTCGCCTACTCGCACCTGAGGTGTTTCACTTGGGTGTGTAACTGGCACAGATCGACCAGGAGATCCACCAACACCAGCAGCACCACGACCAGGGCCACGTCCCTTGTTTGACGCTCTCCTCATTCTTTGTGTTCACCCACCAAAGTAACAGATGGTTTATGTCAGGCGACAATAGTTAACAATTAAGTTCACTGACAGTAAGGCTGTGCTGGTGTCATTAAGAGAAAAAAGTTCTTGAGGTCACACAATAGTGTGACAGGCGAATTTAATACAATTAATTCATGGTCACAAAAAATTTGAATTTGTCAACCAACAATGTAACAGCAGTACTGACTGGTTTTATTAGACTGTCAGAAATGCAGCGCAGGCCGCAAATGTACTATCTAGCACAAAAAGTGAGTTATTTTCAACTGACAATGTAACAGCATTTTAGTGGACAGCATTTTAGTGTAACAACAGGTTTTAGTGGACATGGCTGTGATGGCTTCTAAGGGCACACAAATTAAACACTTGTTTATTGACTGCCCAGCAGACTTCAAAATGGCACCATTAAATCGCCGAACACCGAACTCGATCCCAAACTTTTACAAAAATGTTCGGGTTCGGGTACAAAAACCCTAAAGTTTGGTACGAACCCGAACTTTACAGTTCGGGTTCGCTCAACCCTAGTAGCAAGCCTTCATCTAAACACAAGGCTCCCAGATACCAACACAGAGACACAGCTTCTGAGCCCAGCTGCCCATTTAAGGACACCCAGGTGCTGCCAAAACCCAGACAGGCACTTAAAATCTGATCCAGTAGTTGACCTCACCTAGCTGTAAATCAGCCCAGCAGCACATACTGGAAGGCAAATAACTGCTTTCCCAGACAAAACCTTTTACTGTGTAACTATATATATACATACAGTACAGACCAAAAGTTTGGACACACCTTCTCATTCAAGGAGTTTTCTTTATTTTCATGACTATAAAAATTGTAGATTCACACTGAAGGCATCAAAACTATGAATTAACACATGTGGAATTATATACATAATAAAAAACTGTGAAACAACTGAAAATATGTCATATTCTAGGTTCTTCAAAGTAGCCACCTTTTGCTTTGATTACTGCTTTGCACACTCTTGGCATTCTCTTGATGAGCTTCAAGAGGTAGTCACCTGAAATGGTTTTCACTTCACAGGTGTGCCCTGTCAGGTTTAATAAGTGGGATTTCTTGCCTTATAAATGGGGTTGGGACCATCAGTTGCGTTTTGGAGAAGTCAGGTGGATACACAGCTGATAGTCCTACTGAATAGACTGTTAGAATTTGTATTATGGCAAGAAAAAAGCAGCTAAGTAAAGAAAAACGAGTGGCCATCATTACTTTAAGAAATGAATGTTAGTCAGTCCGAAAAATTGGGAAAACTTTGAAAGTGTCCCCAAGTGCAGTCACAAAAACCATCAAGCGCTACAAAGAAACTGGCTCACATGCGGACCGCCCCAGGAAAGGCGTCTGCCAAGACCAAGAGTCACCTCTGCTGCGGAGGATAAGTTCATCTGAGTCACCAGCCTCAGAAATCGCAGGTTAACAGCAGCTCAGATTAGAGACCAGGTCAATGCCACACAGAGTTCTAGCAGCAGACGCATCTCTAGAACAACTGTTAAGAGGAGACTGTGTGGGGGTGTGGTCTGGCTGCCTAGGCGGATGGGTGCATAGAGCCTGAGCTCCCGTGCCGGCACCGAATAAAGCGACTAATAGCAAGCTCAGCGATTATCGGCGATACCCTGCTATACCTACAGAAGGAAGAGATCCTCACTAGTCATGACGGGCCGAAGAAAGAAAGCGGCCAAACAGCCCAAACTCACAAAATTCTATTTCTCCAGAGACATATCCAAGATGGCGCCGGCAGTGAAGCGGTCCCTCCTGGAAAGCACGTGGCAAATGCAGACCTGCCGCTGACTTTCCCATTACAAACCTGCGGAGATCGTTGTCCGATTCCGCGCTCCACTCCCAGCTGGATCTGGAGGAAGGTGACACAGACACAAGCAGGGGACCGGAGAAAACCGCAGGCCTGAATGACACGCAGGGCCAGGTGAGCTGCAATCCTCTGTCCAGCAGCGCACTGAGGGAGCCACCAGGACATTTCATGGTCACAGACCAACTTGGGGGCTGCGAATACACCCTCATAGGGGGCTACTAAGCTTGTCCATACAACCCCAGGTGAAGATGGGGAATCAGCGCTGCAAGCATTAATGGTGTCTAACACCGCCCTCACAGACACAGCCATGAGGGACATGCTCATTTTACAGCGGCGTTCTATGTTGCTGGACATAAAGTCCATTATAGCTCCTCTGCGCTCGGACATTGATGATCTAGGGGCCCGGACGGACCACCTAGAAAACAAATTTGGAGACTTTGCTGCTTCACATAATGCATTAATCGACGCACACTCAGAACTAGAGGCAGAGGTCGGAAGCATCAAGGCCAAAATGGCCGACCTTGAAGACAGGAGTCGGCGCAATAATATAAAGCTGAGAGGGATCCCAGAATCGGTGTCCCCCAGAGACATCCCTGATTATGTGCGGTCTCTTCTGAAAGCGGTGTTACCGGATTGTCATGAAAGGGATCTAGAAATTGACAGGGCACATCGTGTACCGCGTCCACGCCATTGGAAAAATCAGTACCTCGAGATGTGTTAGCCAGGGTGCATTTCTTCAAGATCAAAGAACAGCTGCTGGCATATGCGAGGAAAAATGGAGGCCTCCCTGCACCATTCAACAAAGTTCTCCTCTTTGCCGACTTGTCTGCAGCTACACTGCGACTGAGAAGAGCCTTTTTATCCGTCACTTCGGCCCTCAGAAGCGCGGAAATACCGTATCCGTGGGGCTTCCCTGAACGCCTGCTGATCCATCATGGCGGAACCATCCATGCTGTCAAAGCTTTGGAAGAGGGACTGGCGCTCCTACAAAGCTGGAATGTACCTGTATCCACCACAGAAGAGGCAATTCACCTTGCCCCTGCTAAAGTCTGGAAAGACTGGTCAAGAGTTCGCTGAATACAGCTTTAACCAGGGCGAGTGTATCTCGTCAGTCAGGTGCTGTACTTTAGTACGAGTTCTGTCGACCTAGCATACCCTTTTGTTTTCCTAGGTTGCAGACGGGACATTTGCCCTACATTTAGTACTGAGCCTTATCAGGTTCATTATGTTCTTTGTTGATATGTTATTGCTACCTTGCCTCCTATGTTTGTTTCTGGGGGTTTCAATCATTAGTAGTTCATGACATGCCTGTAGCTACTAGTGCTGCCTATGCTC
Organism: Bufo gargarizans; assembly: GCF_014858855.1. NCBI lineage: Eukaryota > Metazoa > Chordata > Amphibia > Anura > Bufonidae > Bufo > Bufo gargarizans. The sequence goes on along the minus strand of NC_058087.1, from coordinate 156,272,488 downwards.
GGAAGACACGGGCATCCTCGCTCGGAGACGGCTTGTGTTTAGCATTTCTCTTATTACCTACTATTATGCAAATGTTGTTTATTCTGATATACAATGGTAATAACCTTTGCTAGTCTGAATGCCAATGGCTTAAATAGTCCTATGCGCAGATCACATATGTGGAAGGAAGCAAAATTGTTGAAATGTGATATTCTGGGAATTCAGGAGACACACGTGCTTCAACGAGACGCATGTAGACTGAAGCACCCGCTGTTTCCGCACATATTTCAGTCACATTTTCATTCTAAATCCAGGGGGGTCATGTTAGCAGTTAAAAATACAGTTGCGTTTGCCCATATAGCTGATCATGCGGATCCTTTGGGGAGATATGTCATACTGATCTGTACCCTGAACAATGTGTTATTCACAATAGTATCTTTATACGCGCCTAATCAAGGCCAATTGCATTTCCTCCACAAAGTGTTGAAGCTGGTCAGGAAAAAACAACAGGGAAAATTATTGGTTTGTGGCGATTTTAACTTAACCTCAGATCCATCAGTTGACACCTCCTCGCCCACAACAAGGACCACCCCCTTTCCTAGCTGATACTTTCTAGAGAGAGGAACTTTATGACGTTTGGCATATACACCACGCATCTGCTAGAGACTATACATTTCACTCTGGAGTTCACAATTTGTACTCCAGATTAGACATGTTTCTCGTGGATAGAGCACTTCTTCCACACGCCCAAGCCTCCTCCTTGGAAACTATCAAGTGGTCTGACCATGCTGCTATCACCTTGTCAATCTCAGAAAAGGTTAGCTCCCCCCAAACATATATGTGGAGAAGTAGCCCATTCTTATTGTCTGATCCCCAATATAGGTCAAGAATATAGACGGATGTGAAGGAGTTCTTCCAGCTAAATAATTCCTCACACACAGACCCAGTCACCCTGTGGAACGCCCACAAAGCATATGTTAGGGGATCCTTTATACAGCAGGGGGCAATTAGAAAAAAGTGTATGGAAACTAAAATGTCAGACATTTTATCCCAAATACAACATGTTGAAACGAATAATAAGGCAAGCCCTTCTCCACTTTTGGCTGAGGAGATCAGACGCCTCAGGCAGGAGCTGAGAGGGTATATGCTTTTCTCCTTTGAGAAAATGCATAGAAAATCAAAGGTGACTTACTACTTACAGGATAATAAGGCGGGAAAGCTGCTGGCATCGAGATTTAAGGCCCGGTGTACAAAAAAACAGAAATCCACACATCCTACACCCACACTCGCAGGAGAAGGTCTATTCCCCCTGTAGGTATCGCTAATGGATTTAAGGCATATTACGCAGATCTGTATAATTTACGCAATACCCACCCTACACCAGGTGAGCTTAATGACCGAGTCAACCAATATCTCCAATCTCTGCAATTACCCACATTGAATAGTTCCCAGCTTCTGGATCTCAATTCCCCAATTGGAACTGAGGAGGTGGATGCGGTGATTGTGTCTCTCCCGAGAGACAAGGCGCCTGGCCCTGACGGCTTTGCTAGCCACTATTATAAGGAAGAAAAACAGATCATCAGCCCTTATCTTAAAGACTTCTGCCAAACAACTATGTCCCAAGGATCCCTGCCAGTTGAGAATTTACAAGCTCTAATAATAACACTCCCTAAACCGGGCAAGGAACCAGACAGGCCCCAAAATTTTAGACCCATATCCCTGCTAAACCAGGATGTAAAAATGTATGCGAAACTATTGACCACCCGTCTAGCTAAAATTCTCCCTTCGATTATACATGCAGACCAAGCGGGATTCGTCCCAACCCGGCAGACTTACTATAATACAAGACGCCTCCTAGGTATTCTACACCATGTCCAAAAGAATAAGACCCCCACATTAGCTCTAGCACTAGATGCGGAAAAGGCCTTCGACAGGCTCCGTTGGGCCTTTGCCTTTTCAGTACTTGAAAAAATGGGGATAACAGGGCATATGCTCACAGCCATTAGGGCACTTTATAGCAACCCCACAGCCAGAACATATGTAAACAGAGCCTTGTCGGAGGTTTTCGAGCTTACAAACGGGACTCAACAAGGGTGTCCTCTCTCACCCCTCATATTTATAATAGCCATGGAGCCACTGGCCCAGGCGATCAGACAGGACTCCCATATAGTAGGGGTTAATATAGGTGGGAGCTCTCATGTCATATCTTTATATGCGGATGACGTATGTTTGACCCTAACCAATCCAATGGAGTCTTTGAAGGAGGTTATGGCCCGGATTTCCATCTATGGTGACCTCTCATTTTACCATCTAAATGCCTTAAAGACACAGGCCCTACCTATTCATATGCCGGAACATCAGGTGGTAACCCTTCACAACACATGGAAGTTTGGCTGGCGAGTGGATAGCATTAAATACCTAGGAGTCAATATGTCCTCTTCCCAAAACCTGCTATACACTCAGAATTTTGACGCTTTATTACTGTCCACAGAAAAGGAACTTTCAGAATTTACCAAACTAGAAACCCCGTTGGTGGCGGAGGATTGCTACATTTAAAATGTTCATTCTGCCTAAGTTTTTATATCTGTATCGCACCCTGCCAATTCCCATCCCAGAAAGGTTTTTCTCCAGAGCACATTCACTTCTATAAATTTGTATGGGACAAAAAACACCCCAGGATTGCCCGAAACATTATGACAAGGGAACGCCACATGGGGGGCCTAGCGTTGCCAAATGTACTATATTACTTCCTTGGTTTCCATGTTAAAGGGTTGGACACGGCCCTCCCAGGATTTGCCCTGGGTCCAGCTGGAAGCTTCTCAAGCTGCTCCATACTCATTAGAGGGACTGTTGAGCTTGCCATTTTGGAAGATACCCATTCCCAAAAATTTAGGCCCGACGGTGTTTGCATTTCTAAAAAAAGGGGTCCAGGTATCATGTTTTAGCAGACACGGACACTCCCCCCACAATCGCATCCCTCCCCTTTTCAGTGCTTCGGACAATACTTCCCCAAGCAGATTTGTCACGGTGGGTGTCAGCAGGCATTCACAGAGTTGGGGACTTGTTGATACATGGTGTATTGCAACCATTCCAGTGGATCAGGGACAAATTTTCTATCCCTAGCCGGGAGTTTTCAAGTATCTCCAGCTCAGACATTTATTGCAAAACCTGCAGCCATCCAGGGTAAAAATGGACAGATTGGCAGAGCTATATCTCACGAGTACTCTGAAAGGCTTGAAATCCCTTTATAACACCATTCTCCACCCGGGGTCCTTTAAACGCTCACATTTGATGGTGGCGTGGGAGACGGACATGAATCTGTCTATTTCTGAAAAGGAATGGCTGCAGGCCCTCAGAATGATACACAAATATTTGAAGTGCATATCCCATGTAGAATCGGCGATTAAAACCATTTTAAGGTGGTACTATACGCCGGACAAGCTGGCACTTATGTATGACTCAGTTTCTGACAGATGTTGGAGAGGATGCGGAGGTAGGAGTACCCTGTTTCATATTTTAACGGACCGTTTCAGCAGACAAGGGGTTAAAATCCGTTTAGGCGATATGCCCCTTTCTGAGAGACAGGCACAGCTACTGCAGAACACCAAACTCCCGAACTGGATACAAAATAGCACTCCAAACTGGAACCTCGCGAATAGCTGCCAGCAGATGAACAGGAAAAGCATACAATCAGCTTACACTCCTGGCAATCAGTTTCTAACAGCATACAGGGAATCCCACCAATAACGAGACAAGGCTCCGTGTTGAGGGTCAAGCAGTGGTCTGACGTGCTGGCACACCCAGCCTGGTTTTTATTACAGTTCTTGCAAATACAGGACAGATACAACACATCCCCACAATGCATCATGGTTTCCTCCTCTCTGTCCCGGAGACAACCGAGGGCAATCCAATTATCTCTCAGGACAAAGGGAAGTCGCCAATACACATGTGGAGGTCAACAGGACAGACATCACCATTTAAACACACAATGGGACAATAGAAACACACCCACACAAAATCCTCCCCTCTGCCGGTGATGATTATTGAACACACTGGCGAATATAATTATCAAAGGCAGAGAAATACAGTTTTATAAAACATATCACAGGAACCCCAAAACATGCAATAACTCCATAACCAATATATCCTCGGAACCGGGGGATCTGGGTGAACCACATATCCAAAATTCACCCACATCCGTTCAGTAGTTTGGAAGATACAGTTACACTGAAAATATACAAGTTATACAGAAAATAGTCACTAATGAATGTGTCCCCTGTTTGGTAGTTTCAAACTACTGAATGATGTCTCTGTGCACCAAATACAGACAAGATAACACCGTGTTGAAAAGTCAGAACAGTGTCTGTGAGTTAAAATGGCCGCTATCTATTGTTCTCACCATGTGCTTCATCCAAGCAAGTAAGGCAAATGATGCAATCCAGGGACAGAGGGCTCAGTCCCAAGTGCCTTAAGACCCAATAACTTATGGGACCATAATCCCAGGGCAGGAGGCTGGCAAACAGCCACCTCCAAAACACCGTGGCGAGGTTGGTTTCGCCACACATATATTATGGCAATGTCCTAAGATACAATCGTATTGGTCGGACTGTAAAGAATTATTGGCCAAAATTGTACCTCATGGGATGACTTGGTCACCACAAATGGTCCTGTTACTGATTGGAGTAGATGCCCTACCAGTCCGCCTGAGGGCCATACACTGTATCTTCTGTGTAACAGCGAAACTATTACTGTTGCGTAAGTGGAAAACCCAAGATATACCGGATATCTCTGAATTGATAGTTACAATTAACACCACATACTCATATGAGAGAATTATAGCTTTGGGGAGGGGGGGGGGGGTATGATAAGTTCCTCCAAAATTGGAGACCATGGTCAGGTTCCTCAAATAGTACCCAATTTTAGAAATTGCATTGTCTTGCTATGGTGTGGCCTTAATCTAATTCACCCGAAAATATCATCCTGGTAAGCAGGGTGGAATTATAGAAGTTTGGACAATTGGCCATTGGATTTGAATTTCAGACATAGGTAGCCACTTATCTCAACTCAATAATATTTTCGCTGACAGCAGGCATTTATAGTTTCTGTAATGATTATTGGTTTCTTCGTATTGAAGAACGTTTCTTTGTTATACATTATTGTTTGCCAATCTGGAATGCCCGAGGCTTTATGTTCTTTTTTCTCTATATTGATCAATTCAATAAAAAACTATTGAAACAAAAAAAAGAGGAGACTGTGTGAATCAGGCCTTCATGGTAGAATTTCTGCTAGGAAACCACTGCTAAGGACAGGCAACTAGCATAAGAGACTTGTTTGGGCTAAAGAACACAAGGAATGGACATTAGACCAGTGGAAATCTGTGCTTTGGTCTGATGAGTCCAAATTTGATCTTTGGTTCCAACCACTGTGTCTTTGTGCAACGCAGAAAAGGTGAACGGAGGGACTCTACATGCCTGGTTCCCACCGTGAAGCATGGAGGAGGAGGTATGATGGTGTGGGGGTGCCTGGGAAGGCTCTGTACAAGTGGGCTGAGGGGCCACGGGGCTAGGTGTTAGCCTGAACTTTGGGGGACTCTGCGAGGTCTTGGAATCCACGGTCACTAGGCCAGAATCAGGAGGACTTTGTTACAGCCTGGAAGTGCTGGATTGTTAGGCTGGGAATAGCCGCATGTTCTTCCCGTGTGTGAACGGGGCTTTCAGTGAGGTAGGGAGTCCTCATGTTTAGTTAGAGCCCAGCTGGGCAGGTGTTTTATTTGTATTGTTTGTTTTGGTTTTGCTGAGGTGCCAAATAAAAGCAATGTTTTGCCCCTAACCCTGTGGTCGATAAACATTATTGTAAGAATGACCCCCGAATAAGAGGCGATCACTTACAATATATATATATATATATATATATATATATATATACATACACAGTACAGACCAAAAGTTTGGACACACCTTTTCATTCAAAGAGTTTTCTTTATTTTCATGACTATAAAAATTGTAGATTCACACTGAAGGCATCAAAACTATGAATAAACACATGTGGAATTATATACATAACAAAAAAGTGTGAAACAACTGAAAATATATCATATTCTAGGTTCTTCAAAGTAGCCACCTTTTGCTTTGATTACTGCTTTGCACACTCTTGGCATTCTCTTGATGAGCTTCAAGAGGTAGTAACTGATCTTCCAACAGTCTTGAAGAAGTTCCCAGAGATGTTTAGCACTTGTTGGCCCTTTTGCCTTCACTCTGCGGTCCAGCTCACCCCAAACAATCTCAATTGGGTTCAGGTCCGGTGACTGTAGACGCCAGGTCATCTGGCACAGCACCCCATCACTCTCCTTCATGGTCAAATAGCCCTTAAACAGCCTGGAGGTGTGTTTGGAGTCATTGTCCTGTTGAAAAATAAATGATGGTCTAACTAAACACAAACCGGGTGGAATAGTATACCGCTGCAAGATGCTGTGGTAGCCATGCTGGTTCAGTATGCCTTCAATATTGAATAAATCCCCAACAGTGTCACCAGCAAAGCACCCCCACACCATCACACCTCCTCCTCCATGCTTCATGGTGGGAACCAGGCATGTAGAGTCCATCCGTTCACCTTTTCTGCATCGCACAAAGACACGGTGGTTGGAACCAAAGATCTCAAATTTGGACTCATCAGACCAAAGCACAGATTTCCACTGGTCTAATGTCCATTCCTTGTGTTCTTTAGCCCAAACAAGTCTCTTCTGCTTGTTGCCTGTCCTTAGCAGTGGTTTCCTAGCAGATATTCTACCATGAAGGCCTGATTCACACAGTCTCCTCTTAACAGTTGTTCTAGAGATGTGTCTGCTGCTAGAACTCTGTGTGGCATTGACCTGGTCTCTAATCTGAGCTGCTGTTAACCTGCGATTTCTGAGGCTGGTAACTCGGATGAACTTATCCTCCACAGCAGAGGTGACTCTTGGTCTTCCTTTCCTGGGGCGGTCCGCATGTGAGCCAGTTTCTTTGTAGCGATTGATGGTTTTTGTGACTGCACTTGGAGATACTTTCAAAGTTTTCCCAATTTTTCGGACTGACTGACCTTCTTAAAGTAATGATGGCTACTTGTTTTTCTTTACTTAACTGCTTTTTTCTTGCCATAATACAAATTCTAACAGTCTATTCCATAGGACTATCAACTGTGTATCCACCTGACTTCTCCACATTGCAACTGATGGTCCCAACCCCATTTATAAGGCAAGAAATCCCACTTATTAAACCTGACAGGGCACACCTTTGAAGTGAAAACCATTTTAGGTGACTACCTCTCGAAGCTCATCAAGAGAATGCCAAGAGTGTGCAAAGCAGTAATCAAAGCAAAAAGGTGGCTACTTTGAAGAACCTAGAATATGACATATTTTCAGTTGTTTCACACTTTTTTGTTATGTATATAATTCCACATGTGTTAATTCATAGTTTTGATGCCTTCAGTGTGAATCTACAATTTTCATAGTCATGAAAATAAAGAAAACTCTTTGAATGAGAAGGTGTGTCCAAACTTTTGGTCTGTACTGTATATATATATATATATATATATATATATATATACACACACCATATTTTTCGTACTATAAGACTTTATTCCCCCAAAAGTGAGGTAAAGAGGCAGTGAATCTTATAGTTTGAATGCTAATGACCACTTCCATTATGGAAGTGGTCATCAGTATTTGGGAGGTGCGGAGAGCGATGAGGGAAGTGCTTGCTTTACTCACTCTGTCTGGTCTTCCTCCGGGCCCTACTCAGCACTGTGTCCTGATTACAAACAGCGTCAGGATGTAGTGCATGCTGTGCGATGTCAGGTCACAAAGCAGGCAGGATTAAGACTAGGGAGCAGTCAGTGCGAGGCACTGCTGTTCTGAAAAAACCACGGTACATTTATTTATTTATGTTTTATGTCTGATCTTAGGTCTGATGGGGGTCTGATCTGAGGCTGGTGGAGCTTGGGAGACTGATGAGGGACGGATCTGAGGCTGATGGGGCTTGGGGGTCAGATTTTTGGGTCTGATATGAAGTCTGATGAAGAATGGGGGTCTGAATGGGGGTTTGATGAGAAATTGCAGGTCTGATTTGAGGTCTGATGAAAAATATTTTTTTCTTATTTTCTCTTCCTCCAAATCCTAGGTGGTCTCATAGTCTGGTGCATCTTATATTCTGAAAAATACACATTGGGGGAGCTATATCAAGGCTGGTGAATCCATCTGCCTGCCCTGATCTCCCTGCACTGGAATGAAATGCGCCTGATTTGTTAAGAGGCCCAAGACTCTTAACAAATCAGGAGCATCTTTGCCCTGCCGTATGCCAGAAACTGAACAGCTATAACAGCTATAACTTCTGCCACTTTCTGGTGAAAATTATAGTTAACGTGGCTGGCGGTTAGAAGCCACACCCCTTCTGCTAATCCACTCCCCTTTTTCTTAGCACTTTGTAAAAGTGCAGAGAACCTCAAAAAGTAGAAAATTATGATGCACAGATCCCATGCGCCTTAATTTGCGACTTCTTTATGCTACAATTGTGGTGTAGAAACAATGATATATCTTACCCATTGTGTTAATGGTAATTTGGCCTACAAACACAACATAAAGCTTTTCTGTAATGCTGCATTTCGATTTCCTAATTATCAGGCAGATTATCTTGAACAAATGTTTCTGCAAATGTTCATTCTCGACAATCTACCTGTGGAAAGGTGCCACAGATCACCCTATGAATGAGTAAAACACTCTCTCCAAGGTCAAATGATCTTTAGTCCAGACTACGGACATCTTAATCATCATTTCTGGAGAACAAATTGGGCTGTGATCTGCTGCCCAGAAACAATGAATTTGTATGAGGATGAGTGAAAGCAGTAGCCATCGCTTGTCCTCATAAATACATCTCTGCACCTTCACTGACGAGCAGGCATTTATTAGGAAGGAATGCTTCCATCCTGATAATTTTCTGATCATTGGCACAGTGTGAATGTGCCTCCAGGATTTTGTAGCATTGTATTTTACAGTCTTCCAAGTACTGAAGCTCTTCAGTATGCTAATGAATATAAAAAAACGGCGAAAATAATACTTTGCTTTTGTGCACATATGTTTTATGAACACTATGCATTTAAATTAGCCCTGCAGATATCCATTCACAATAAATTATCCACAACCCAGGAAATTAACATACCAAACTGCTGTCTTGTTAAACTAGCAGCGATAAAAGTTGCAAAAGGAAAAAGTTAAAAGGTTTAAAAAATAATCAAATACCCATAAATGAAAGCAACAGATTTGTCACTTTATCAACATATCTATACAGCCCAGTAGCAAATGTTGGGAACTTTAATTTATAATTTGTGAGTAAAAATTACCAAACCTCTATAAACCAGATTTATTTTCATTTTGACTTGTAATTCCAAGGTTTTATTACAATGAAAAAGTAAAAAGATTCCTTCAGAATCAATTGTTCTAATTCAAGTATCTCATTTTTATTTTTCCATTGAGAGAGCTAGGTGAGAGCTATTTCTTTTGGGAGAAAGCTATTTTTTTTCATTGATGCAATTTTGGATTGCTTACATCTTTTCAGTTGCCTTAATTTTTGGGAGATAAAGAAAAAACATCAAATCTTGCATTGTTTTAAAAGGGTTCTTTTTCTTATTGTATTCACCATACAGGATAAATTAACTGAAAGACTACAATTCACAATACTTAAAGTATGCTTAAAGTTGAGGTCAACTGAGTGATACATATTCTGAAAGGATATATAGGTGGTATATAGAGTATATGTGATGAGTCTTTTGGTATTATAGGGATATTATCTGGTGTATAGATGATAATTGCTTTGTTTTGTTTTCTAGAAATAAAGCAGCTCTAGAACACAATCTGAGAAAAGAGTAGATACCAAGGGACCTGATAGGCCAAGTTCCCAGTAGAAGGTGAGGCCAACAACAATATGCCTCCTGCTGCGGTTGACACTACAACCCAAACCGCGGGCAACTGTATGCGACTTCCAAGGAGTCACGGCCATAAACATGGTCGTGACAGTATCCTTCCCCTAAACCATGATGGTGAACAATCTTTGTCTTTAGGTCATTTGAGAGTTGTTTTGAGACCCCCATGTTGCTACTCTTCAGAGAAAATTAAAAGAGGAGGGAAACTTACAATTGACCCCCTTAAATACTTTTTCTCATAATTGGATTCACCTGTGTATGTAGGTCAGGGGTCACTGAGCTTACCAAGCCAATTTGAGTTCCAATAATTAGTTCTAAAGGTTTTGGAATCAATAAAATTACAACAGTGCCCAAATGTATGCACCTGCCTAATTTTGTTTAAACAATTATAGCACACTTTCTGTAAATCCAATAAACTTCATTTCACTTCTCAAATATCACTGTGTGTGTCTCCTATATGATATATTTAACTGACATTTTTTATCGTAACAACCAACGATTTATACAGGAAAATCATGACGATTAACAAGGTTGCCCAAACTTTCGCATCCCACTGTAGCTATCTTCAAATTTACAGAAAGAAATGGAAGTAGGGACTATATATATCAAAAGCTATTTATGAAGGACTAACTGTTTCTAATCCAGCTACTCCCAAAATATATTTTTTGCTAAAAATACATTGGACTGGATAAAATAAATCCACCTGGACAGTTCAAAGTCTCAGGCAAAGCAAATATCTGTGAACACATTTGTAGATGTATTGAATACCAGGGGTGGACTGGCCATACACCTGAAAGGGAAAATTCTCTGTGGGCCAATATCCAGGAGGCCACCCAAGGCCTCCTTATGGCCACCAGCCAGATACATAAAGATCTGATGCTCTCAGCAAAAAAATTGAAAAATTGAGGAAGCCAGCAAGCCTGGCGATACGCGTTGGGCTCTTTTACTGACCACCACACATGCTATATTTATGATAAGTATTTGGATTTTTAATTCATTGTTGATGGACTACATGCACTTTAGAATGTTATATATTCATTGATGTGGGGTTATGTTCATGATTTTGTGGTGAGCCAGGGTTGCATGTGTAGATATATGGTTTACATGGCCCTGATCTTTTGTATACAATGATTTTAACTTTTTTCTTGTCGTGTCTGTTTCCTTAAATAAATTTGATATATTATAGATGTGCGGCCCCTGTTTCGGTATTCTTTTTCTCCCCCCTTTCTAGGTTTTACTTTTTTCTTATGATGAATGTCTGGAGTAGTTTATTTTTATAATCCATAATTCCAACACATATTAATATTGGGTATGGATGGATCTTTTTATTACTGGAAAATGAAGGGAGAGTAAGTCTCCAATTAGGAACCTACATGAAGTACGATATAATCTTTTTAATGTAATAATTATTTGTATGATTCAATTTTCAGGAAGAAAACATAACAAGCCTAAAGAAATGTAGTTGTTTGAAAATGGTCGATTCATCTAATGAGAGTACAATAACTAAACAGCAATTAAGGGCACTTAATGAGTTAATTTGATATTAGCATAAAGTTTTGCATAATTCACAGACCATAGTCTCAGGACACGGTAGTTTACAATATAGAAATATACCTTCCTTAGATTTTTTTTATTTTGTTTTATCAAAATTGAAACATTAATGGGGTTCTCTGGACTACAGATATTGATGTCACCTGTCACCTCTACCGATCCGCTGTTTCGGTCAGCTGTGGTGCAAGAAACCACCAGTGTATGAACAGAAGCAGAAGAGTCTGTATACTGTGTAGTTTACAGCGCTGGCATACTGGTGCTTAGTTCCCATTCACTTAACCCTCCTCTTATGTTAGGGTCAGAACCGACCCGTTTTCAGGTTTTGAATGTCTATAAGTATCACATAAATTTGTTTATTGCATCAAGATTTTTTTTACTTTGTCAGGAACCTCTATTTAAACAATGTAATAGAAAAAGAATCCTTTTCACTAAATTATAAAATACTGTGGTTAAAATTAAGACGTTTATGGTGTTAGGGTCAATTCTGACCCAGTTATAATATAGGATTATAGGATACTAATAAGTGCCAAAACTGAAATCATAAACACTCTCTCTGCTTAGTAACACTGACAGCCAATCCCCTCTCAACCCTGTGAGCTGTAGTTGGGGAGGGCCTATCTCTTTGCCTGCTTGTCTGCTTCTCTAAATAAAGTAAAGAAACATAGGACCAATACATTTCAGAGTTGCTGACTTGCAGAGTAATCATCTCCAATATGCAGCATGGGAGGTATGCTATCAAAAGAAAGGTCTAAGGGTCACACCAAAAATATTAAAACCAATCTTTTCAAAGATAAAGAAGCCTAACAAGGTAACCAAGAGGTAAGAAACAAATTGGATGATAAATAATTGTTCAGAGGGTATTTTATGGCTGATTTAAGACACGGGTCAAAACCGACCCGTTAACATCATGGATAGTAACAGAAAGCTAACATAAGAGGAGGGTTAAATGGTAGCTGAGCAGAAGTCCTCAGCACAGCCACTGCACATTGTACGGAGTTGTCTACTTCTAGCTCAGTACACAGTATTGTTACCAACACTATGGCTGCCCAAGACATCTGATCATTGGTGGTACTGTGTTGATTGATTACCTAGGTCCAGATATGAAGTATTTTTGAAAGTTTCCTATGTAGTAAATGACCTATCAACTTTGTTCTCTGTGTTGTTGTGGTTACAGATAGGGATGAGCGAACTCGAACTGTATAGTTCGGGTTCGTACCGAATTTTGGGGTGTCCGTGACACGGACCCGAACCCGGACATTTTCGTAAAAGTCCGGGTTCGGGTTCGGTGTTCGTCGCTTTCTTGGCGCTTTTGTGACGCTTTCTTGGCGCTTTTTGAAAGGCTGCAAAGCAGCCAATCAACAAGCATCATACTACTTGCCCCAAGAGGCCGTCACAGCCATGCCTACTATTGGCATGGCTGTGATTGGCCAGAGCACCATGTGACCCAGCCTCTATTTAAGCTGGAGTCACATAGCGCCGCCCGTCACTCTGCTCTGATTAGCGTAGGGAGAGGTTGCGGATGCGACAGTAGGGCGAGATTAGGCAGATTAACTCCTCCAAAGGACTTCACTTGATTAATCGATCGATCTGCAGCTGTGCATCATTGAGCTGCTGAAATTCAAATGCTCACTCACTGTTTTTAGGCTGCCCAGACCGTTTGTCAGTCACTTTTTTCTGGGGTGATCGGCGGCCATTTTGTGTCTTGTGCGGTGCTGCGACCAAGTGCATCCAAGCTGCGACCAAGTGCATTTAACCCTCAATGGTGTGGTTGTTTTTTGGCTAAAGCCTACATCAGGGTGAAGCTGTCACACCAAGTGCATTTAACCAGCAATAGTCTGTTCATTTTTTGGCCATATACTAAATCAGGGGCAAGCTGCGCCTGTCACCAAGTGCATTTAACCCTCAATGGTGTGGTTGTTTTTTGGCTAAAGCCTACATCAGGGTGAAGCTGTCACACCAAGTGCATTTAACCAGCAATAGTCTGTTTATGTTTTGGCCATATACTACATCAGGGGCAAGCTGCGCCCGTCACCAAGTGCATTTAACCCTCAGTAGTGTGGTTCGTCAAGCTGTGACACCAAGTGCATTTAACCAGCAATAGTCTGTTCATTTTTTGGCCATATACTACATCAGGGGCAAGCTGCGCCCGTCACCAAGTGCATTTAACCCTCAGTAGTGTGGTTGGTCAAGCTATCACACCAAGTGCATTTAACCAGCAATAGTCTGTTCATTTTTTGGCCATATACTAAATCAGGGGCAAGCTGCGCCCGTCACCAAGTGCATTTAACCAGCAATAGTCTGTTCATTTTTTGGCCATATACTACATCAGGGGCAAGCTGCGCCCGTCACCAAGTGCATTTAACCCTCAGTAGTGTGGTTCGTCAAGCTGTGACACCAAGTGCATTTAACCAGCAATAGTCTGTTCATTTTTTGGCCATATACTACATCAGGGGCAAGCTGCGCCCGTCACCAAGTGCATTTAACCAGCAATAGTCTGTTCATTTTTTGGCCATATACTACATCAGGGGCAAGCTGCGCCCGTCACCAAGTGCATTTAACCAGCAATAGTGTGGTTATTTTTTGGCCATATCCCAGTCTAATTCTGTCACTAAATCCATACCGGTCACCCAGCACCTAAATACTAGGCCTCAAATTTATATCCCGCTAAATCTCTCGTTACCGCTGTCCTGTTGTGGCTGGGAAAGTTATTTAGTGTCCGTCAAAGCACATTTTTTGTTCTGGGTTGAAGTACAATTCCCAATTTAGCAATTTCATAATTTAGTGGTTCCTGCTATATCAGAGCTATTTGAAATCTATCCCTAAAAGGGTATATAATATTCAAGGTGCACATAGGGTCATTCAGAATAACTTCACACACACGCTACTGTGCATTTCCAAGTCTAATTCTGTCGCTAAATCCATACCGGTCACCCAGCGCCTAAATACTAGGCCTCAAATTTATATCCCGCTAAATCTCTCGTTACCGCTGTCCTGTTGTGGCTGGGAAAGTTATTTAGTGTCCGTCAAAGCACATTTTTTGTTCTGGGTTGAAATACAATTCCCAATTTAGCAATTTCATAATTTAGTGGTTTCTGCTATATCAGAGCTATTTGAAATCTATCCCTAAAAGGGTATATAATATTTAAGGTGCACATAGGGTCATTCAGAATAACTTCACACACACGCTACTGTGCATTTCCAAGTCTAATTCTGTCACTAAATCCATACCGGTCACCCAGCGCCTAAATACTAGGCCTCAAATTTATATCCCGCTAAATCTCTCGTTACCGCTGTCCTGTTGTGGCTTGGAAAGTTATTTAGTGTCCGTCAAAGCACATTTTTTGTTCTGGGTTGAAGTACAATTCCCAATTTAGCAATTTCATAATTTAGTGGTTCCTGCTATATCAGAGCTATTTGAAATCTTTCCCTAAAAGGGTATATAATATTCAAGGTGCACATAGGGTCATTCAGAATAACTTCACACACACGCTACTGTGCATTTCCAAGTCTAATTCTGTCACTAAATCCATACCGGTCACCCAGCGCCTAAATACTAGGCCTCAAATTTATATCCCGCTAAATCTCTTGTTACCGCTGTCCTGTTGTGGCTGGGAAAGTTATTTAGTGTCCGTCAAAGCACATTTTTTGTTCTGGGTTGAAATAAAATTCCCAATTTAGCAATTTCATAATTTAGTGGTTTCTGCTATATCAGAGCTATTTGAAATCTTACCCTAAAAGGGTATATAATATTCAAGGTGCACATAGGGTCATTCAGAAAAACTTCACACACACGCTACTGTGCATTTCCAAGTCTAATTCTGTCACTAAATCCATACCGGTCACCCAGCGCCTAAATACTAGGCCTCAAATTTATATCCCGCTAAATCTCTCGTTACCGCTGTCCTGTTGTGGCTGGGAAAGTTATTTAGTGTCCGTCAAAGCACATTTTTTGTTCTGGGTTGAAGTACAATTCCCAATTTAGCAATTTCATAATTTAGTGGTTCCTGCTATATCAGAGCTATTTGAAATCTATCCCTAAAAGGGTATATAATATTCAAGGTGCACATAGGGTCATTCAGAATAACTTCACACACACGCTACTGTGCATTTCCAAGTCTAATTCTGTCGCTAAATCCATACCGGTCACCCAGCGCCTAAATACTAGGCCTCAAATTTATATCCCGCTAAATCTCTCGTTACCGCTGTCCTGTTGTGGCTGGGAAAGTTATTTAGTGTCCGTCAAAGCACATTTTTTGTTCTGGGTTGAAGTACAATTCCCAATTTAGCAATTTCATAATTTAGTGGTTCCTGCTATATCAGAGCTATTTGAAATCTATCCCTAAAAGGGTATATAATATTCAAGGTGCACATAGGGTCATTCAGAATAACTTCACACACACGCTACTGTGCATTTCCAAGTCTAATTCTGTCGCTAAATCCATACCGGTCACCCAGCGCCTAAATACTAGGCCTCAAATTTATATCCCGCTAAATCTCTCGTTACCGCTGTACTGTTGTGGCTGGGAAAGTTATTTAGTGTCCGTCAAAGCACATTTTTTGTTCTGGGTTGAAGTACAATTCCCAATTTAGCAATTTCATAATTTAGTGGTTCCTGCTATATCAGAGCTATTTGAAATCTATCCCTAAAAGGGTATATAATATTCAAGGTGCACATAGGGTCATTCAGAATAACTTCACACACACGCTACTGTGCATTTCCAAGTCTAATTCTGTCACTAAATCCATACCGGTCACCCAGCGCCTAAATACTAGGCCTCAAATTTATATCCCGCTAAATCTCTCGTTACCGCTGTCCTGTTGTGGCTGGGCAAGTTATTTAGTGTCCGTCAAAGCACATTTTTTGTTCTGGGTTGAAATACAATTCCCAATTTAGCAATTTCATAATTTAGTGGTTTCTGCTATATCAGAGCTATTTGAAATCTATCCCTAAAAGGGTATATAATATTCAAGGTGCACATAGGGTCATTCAGAATAACTTCACACACACGCTACTGTGCATTTCCAAGTCTAATTCTGTTAGTAAATCCATACCGGTCACCCAGCGCCTAAATACTAGGCCTCAAATTTATATCCCGCTGAATTTGAATACAATACATTGGGCCAAATAATATTTTTGTTGTTGTGGTGAACCATAACAATGAGAAAAACATCTAGTAAGGGACGCGGACGTGGACATGGTCGTGGTGGTGTTAGTGGACCCTCTGGTGCTGGGGGAGGACGTGGCCGTTCTGCCACATCCACACGTCCTAGTGTACCAACTACCTCAGGTCCCAGTAGCCGCCAGAATTTACAGCGATATATGGTGGGGCCCAATGCCGTTCTAAGGATGGTAAGGCCTGAGCAGGTACAGGCATTAGTCAATTGGGTGGCCGACAGTGGATCCAGCACGTTCACATTATCTCCCACCCAGTCTTCTGCAGAAAGCGCACAGATGGCGCCTGAAAACCAACCCCATCAGTCTGTCACATCACCCCCATGCATACCAGGGAAACTGTCTCAGCCTCAAGTTATGCAGCAGTCTCTTATGCTGTTTGAAGACTCCGCTGGCAGGGTTTCCCAAGGGCATCCACCTAGCCCTTCCCCAGCGGTGAAAGATATAGAATGCACTGACGCACAACCACTTATGTTTCCTGATGATGAGGACATGGGAATACCACCTCAGCATGTCTCTGATGATGACGAAACACAGGTGCCAACTGCTGCGTCTTTCTGCAGTGTGCAGACTGAACAGGAGGTCAGGGATCAAGACTGGGTGGAAGACGATGCAGGGGATGATGAGGTCCTAGACCCCACATGGAATGAAGGTCGTGCCACTGACTTTCACAGTTCGGAGGAAGAGGCAGTGGTGAGACCGAGCCAACAGCGTAGCAAAAGAGGGAGCAGTGGGCAAAAGCAGAACACCCGCCGCCAAGAGACTCCGCCTGCTACTGACCGCCGCCATCTGGGACCGAGCACCCCAAAGGCAGCTTCAAGGAGTTCCCTGGCATGGCACTTCTTCAAACAATGTGCTGACGACAAGACCCGAGTGGTTTGCACGCTGTGCCATCAGAGCCTTAAGCGAGGCATTAACGTTCTGAACCTGAGCACAAGCTGCATGACCAGGCACCTGCATGCAAAGCATGAACTGCAGTGGAGTAAACACCTTAAAACCAAGGAAGTCACTCAGGCTCCCCCTACTACCTCTTCTGCTGCTGCCGCCTCGGCCTATTCTGCTGCTGCCGCCTCGGCCTCTTCCTCCGCCTCTGGAGGAACGTTGGCACCTGCCGCCCAGCAAACAGGGGATGTACCACCAACACCACCACCACCACCTCCGTCACCAAGCGTCTCAACCATGTCACACGGCAGCGTTCAGCTCTCCATCTCACAAACATTTGAGAGAAAGCGTAAATTCCACCTAGCCACCCTCGATCCCTGGCCCTGAATGCCAGCATTTCTAAACTACTGGCCTATGAAATGCTGTCATTTAGGCTGGTGGACACAGACAGCTTCAAACAGCTCATGTCGCTTGCTGTCCCACAGTATGTTGTTCCCAGCCGCCACTACTTCTCCAAGAGAGCCGTGCCTTCCCTGCACAACCAAGTATCCGATAAAATCAAGTGTGCACTGCGCAACGCCATCTGTGGCAAGGTCCACCTAACCACAGATACGTGGACCAGTAAGCACGGCCAGGGACGCTATATCTCCCTAACTGCACACTGGGTAAATGTAGTGGCAGCTGGGCCCCAGGCGGAGAGCTGTTTGGCGCACGTCCTTCCGCCGCCAAGGATCGCAGGGCAACATTCTTTGCCTCCTGTTGCCACCTCCTCCTTCTCGGCTTCCTCCTCCTCTTCTTCCACCTGCTCATCCAGTCAGCCACACACCTTCACCACCAACTTCAGCACAGCCCGGGGTAAACGTCAGCAGGCCATTCTGAAACTCACATGTTTGGGGGACAGGCCCCACACCGCACAGGAGTTGTGGCGGGGTATAGAACAACAGACCGACGAGTGGTTGCTGCCGGTGAGCCTCAAGCCCGGCCTGGTGGTGTGCGATAATGGGCGAAATCTCGTTGCAGCTCTGGGACTAGCCAATTTGACGCACATCCCTTGCTTGGCGCATGTGCTGAATTTGGTGGTGCAGAAGTTCATTCACAACTACCCCGACATGTCAGAGCTGCTGCATAAAGTGCGGGCCGTCTGTTCGCGCTTCCGGCGTTCACATCCTGCTGCTGCTCGCCTGTCTGCGCTACAGCGTAACTTCGGCCTTCCCGCTCACCGCCTCATATGCGACATGCCCACCAGGTGGAACTCCACCTTGCACATGCTGGACAGACTGTGCGAGCAGCAGCAGGCCATAGTGGAGATTCAGCTGCAGCACGCACGGGTCAGTCGCACTACAGAACAGCACCACTTCACCACCAATGACTGGGCCTCCATGCAAGACCTGTGTGCCCTGTTGCGCTGTTTCGAGTACTCCACCAACATGGCCAGTGGCGATGACGCCGTTATCAGCGTTACAATACCACTTCTATGTCTCCTTGAGAAAACACTTAGGGCGATGATGCAAGAGGAGGTGGCCCAGGAGGAGGAGGAGGAGGAGGAGGAGGAGGAGGAAGAAGGGTCATTTTTAGCACTTTCAGGCCAGTCTCTTCGAAGTGACTCAGAGGGAGGTTTTTGGCAACAGCAGAGGCCAGGTACAAATGTGGCCAGACAGGGCCCACTACTGGAGGACGAGGAGGACGAGGATGAGGAGGAGGTGGAGGAGGATGAGGATGAAGCATGGTCACAGCGGGTGGCACCCAACGCAGCTCGGGTCCATCACTGGTGCGTGGCTGGGGGGAAAGGCAGGACGATGACGATACGCCTCCCACAGAGGACAGCTTGTCCTTACCCCTGGGCAGCCTGGCACACATGAGCGACTACATGCTGCAGTGCCTGCGCAACGACAGCAGAGTTGCCCACATTTTAACCTGTGCGGACTACTGGGTTGCCACCCTGCTGGATCCACGCTACAAAGACAATGTGCCCACCTTACTTCCTGCACTGGAGCGTGATAGGAAGATGCGCGAGTACAAGCGCACGTTGGTAGACGCGCTACTGAGAGCATTCCCAAATGTCACAGGGGAACAAGTGGAAGCCCAAGGCCAAGGCAGAGGAGGAGCAAGAGGTCGCCAAGGCAGCTGTGTCAATGCCAGCTCCTTTGAGGGCAGGGTTAGCATGGCAGAGATGTGGAAAACTTTTGTCAACACGCCACAGCTAACTGCACCACCACCTGATACGCAACGTATTAGCAGGAGGCAACATTTCACTAACATGGTGGAACAGTACGTGTGCACACCCCTCCACGTACTGACTGATGGTTCGGCCCCATTCAACTTCTGGGTCTCTAAATTGTCCACGTGGCCAGAGCTAGCCTTTTATGCCTTGGAGGTGCTGGCCTGCCCGGCGGCCAGCGTTTTGTCTGAACGTGTATTCAGCACGGCAGGGGGCGTCATTACAGACAAACGCAGCCGCCTGTCTACAGCCAATGTGGACAAGCTGACGTTCATAAAAATGAACCAGGCATGGATCCCACAGGATCTGTCCGTCCCTTGTCCAGATTAGACATTAACTACCTCCCCTTAACCATATATTATTGGACTCCAGGGCACTTCCGCATTCAATCCTATTTTTATTTTCATTTTACCATTATATTGCGAGGCTACCCAAAGTTGAATGAACCTCTCCTGTGTCTGGGTGCCGGGGCCTAAATATATGCCAATGGACTGTTCCAATGTTGGGTGACGTGAAGCCTGATTCTCTGCTATGACATGCAGAATGATTCTCTGCTGACATGAAGCCAGATTGTCTGTTACGGGACCTCTCTCCTCTGCCTGTGTGCTGGGCCTAAATATATGCCAATGGACTGTTGCAGTGGTGGATGACGTGAAGCCTCATTCTCTGCTATGACATGCAGACTAATTCTCTGCTGACATGAAGACAGATTCTCTGTTACGGGACCTCTCTCCTCTGCCTGTGTGCTGGGCCTAAATATATGCCAATGGACTGTTGCAGTGGTGGCTGACGTGAAGCCTCATTCTCTGCTATGACATGCAGACTGATTCTCTGCTGACATGAAGCCAGATTCTCTGTTACGGGACCTCCCTTCTCTGCCTGGGTGCTGGGCCTAAATATATGCCAATGGACTGTTCCAATGTTGGGTGACGTGAAGCCTGATTCTCTGCTATGACATGCAGAATGATTCTCTGCTGACATGAAGCCAGATTGTCTGTTACGGGACCTCTCTCCTCTGCCTGTGTGCTGGGCCTAAATATATGCCAATGGACTGTTGCAGTGGTGGCTGACGTGAAGCCTCATTCTCTGCTATGACATGCAGACTAATTCTCTGCTGACATGAAGCCAGATTGTCTGTTACGGGACCTCTCTCCTCTGCCTGTGTGCTGGGCCTAAATATATGCCAATGGACTGTTGCAGTGGTGGCTGACGTGAAGCCTCATTCTCTGCTATGACATGCAGACTGATTCTCTGCTGACATGAAGCCAGATTCTCTGTTACGAGACCTCCCTCCTCTGCCTGGGTGCTGGGCCTAAATATATGCCAATGGACTGTTGCAGTGGTGGCTGACGTGAAGCCTCATTCTCTGCTATGACATGCAGACTGATTCTCTGCTGACATGAAGCCAGATTCTCTGTTACGGGACCTCTCTCCTCTGCCTGTGTGTGTGCTGGGCCTAAATATATGCCAATGGACTGTTGCAGTGGTGGCTGACGTGAAGCCTCATTCTCTGCTATGACATGCAGACTAATTCTCTGCTGACATGAAGACAGATTCTCTGTTACGGGACCTCTCTCCTCTGCCTGTGTGCTGGGCCTAAATATATGCCAATGGACTGTTGCAGTGGTGGCTGACGTGAAGCCTCATTCTCTGCTATGACATGCAGACTAATTCTCTGCTGACATGAAGACAGATTCTCTGTTACGGGACCTCTCTCCTCTGCCTGTGTGTGTGCTGGGCCTAAATATATGCCAATGGACTGTTGCAGTGGTGGCTGACGTGAAGTCTCATTCTCTGCTATGACATGCAGACTGATTCTCTGCTGACATGAAGCCAGATTCTCTGTTACGGGACCTCCCTCCTCTGCCTGGGTGCTAGGCCTAAATATATGCCAATGGACTGTTGCAGTGGTGGCTGACGTGAAGCCTCATTCTCTGCTATGACATGCAGACTAATTCTCTGCTGACATGAAGACAGATTCTCTGTTACGGGACCTCTCTCCTCTGCCTGTGTGTGTGCTGGGCCTAAATATATGCCAATGGACTGTTGCAGTGGTGGCTGACGTGAAGCCTCATTCTCTGCTATGACATGCAGACTGATTCTCTGCTGACATGAAGCCAGATTCTCTGTTACGAGACCTCCCTCCTCTGCCTGGGTGCTGGGCCTAAATATATGCCAATGGACTGTTGCAGTGGTGGCTGACGTGAAGCCTCATTCTCTGCTATGACATGCAGACTGATTCTCTGCTGACATGAAGCCAGATTCTCTGTTACGAGACCTCCCTCCTCTGCCTGGGTGCTGGGCCTAAATATATGCCAATGGACTGTTGCAGTGGTGGCTGACGTGAAGCCTCATTCTCTGCTATGACATGCAGACTAATTCTCTGCTGACATGAAGACAGATTCTCTGTTACGGGACCTCTCTCCTCTGCCTGTGTGTGTGCTGGGCCTAAATATATGCCAATGGACTGTTGCAGTGGTGGCTGACGTGAAGCCTCATTCTCTGCTATGACATGCAGACTGATTCTCTGCTGACATGAAGCCAGATTCTCTGTTACGGGACCTCCCTCCTCTGCCTGGGTGCTGGGCCTAAATATATGCCAATGGACTGTTGCAGTGGTGGCTGACGTGAAGCCTCATTCTCTGCTATGACATGCAGACTAATTCTCTGCTGACATGAAGACAGATTCTCTGTTACGGGACCTCTCTCCTCTGCCTGTGTGTGTGCTGGGCCTAAATATATGCCAATGGACTGTTGCAGTGGTGGCTGACGTGAAGCCTCATTCTCTGCTATGACATGCAGACTGATTCTCTGCTGACATGAAGCCAGATTCTCTGTTACGGGACCTCTCTCCTCTGCCTGTGTGTGTGCTGGGCCTAAATATATGCCAATGGACTGTTGCAGTGGTGGCTGACGTGAAGCCTCATTCTCTGCTATGACATGCAGACTAATTCTCTGCTGACATGAAGACAGATTCTCTGTTACGGGACCTCTCTCCTCTGCCTGTGTGTGTGCTGGGCCTAAATATATGCCAATGGACTGTTGCAGTGGTGGCTGACGTGAAGCCTCATTCTCTGCTATGACATGCAGACTGATTCTCTGCTGACATGAAGCCAGATTCTCTGTTACGAGACCTCCCTCCTCTGCCTGGGTGCTGGGCCTAAATATATGCCAATGGACTGTTGCAGTGGTGGCTGACGTGAAGCCTCATTCTCTGCTATGACATGCAGACTGATTCTCTGCTGACATGAAGCCAGATTCTCTGTTAGCCTCATTCTCTGCTATGACATGCAGACTGATTCTCTGCTGACATGAAGACAGATTCTCTGTTACGGGACCTCCCTCCTCTGCCTGGGTGCTGGGCCTAAATATATGCCAATGGACTGTTGCAGTGGTGGCTGACGTGAAGCCTCATTCTCTGCTATGACATGCAGACTAATTCTCTGCTGACATGAAGCCAGATTCTCTGTTACGGGACCTCTCTCCTCTGCCTGGGTGCTGGGCCTAAATTTATGAAAATGGACTCTTACAGTGGTGGGTGACGTGAAGCCAGATTCTCTGCTATGGGACCTCTCTCCAATTGATTTTGGTTAATTTTTATTTATTTAATTTTTATTTTAATTCATTTCCCTATCCACATTTGTTTGCAGGGGATTTACTTACATGTTGCTGCCTTTTGCAGCCCTCTAGCTCTTTCCTGGGCTGTTTTACAGCCTTTTTAGTGCCGAAAAGTTCGGGTCCCCATTGACTTCAATGGGGTTCGGGTTCGGGACGAATTTCCGGGATGTTCGGCCGAACTTCTCGAACCCGAACATCCAGGTGTTCGCTCAACTCTAGTTACAGAGATGTCACATTTATGTAGAATTGTTTAATGCTTTCCTACTCTTTCAGAATGAATCACTTTAAAAACTAATAATTTGTTCTTGCGTGCTCCATGTTGGAGTGCATATGACTTTTTCATAATTTTTTATTTAGTTTTAAGTAAGCAGAATGAGCAAAAATGGCAATTACATTAGCTTTTTTTGTTTATTTTTCTGCTTCCCAATGTGACATTAATAATGAATAAATTTTATTGTTCAGATCTTAACGGTGATCCCAGAGCAGCATGTGACCCAGGCTCTATATAAGCTTGAGTCACGTAGCGCTGCACATCACTCTGCTGTTACAAGTGTAGGGAGAGGATGCTGCTGGACTTGTGATTTCAGGTAGAGAATCTTACTCAGCGATCTACAAATAGTTGTGTGGATGCAGGGCACTATCATTTTACCCTGCCCTGAGCTCATTGACCAAAAAATACAAACTTTTATAATTCTGTTAGTTAGGTGGGTGGCAGCGGTGGCGGCCATTTTATGCATGCTCAGTGCACCGGCACTGCATCTGAGCTTTTGGGACATTGGCAAACTACAACATCTGGATTAGTCAGTGTGCAATTTAATGTAGAAATACACCCATCATTTTCTCTGGTTTAAAAAACACAATAAAAAAACAACAACAGTATTTTCCAGAACTGCAAGTGTTAAATTCAAGTTTACTATATACAGCTTTCATATTCTGTTACCAACAAAAACACTTTTTTGTCAATATATAACATCTGGATTAGTCAGTGTGAAATTTAAGCTAGAAATACACCCATCATTTTCTGGGGTTTGATTAAAATCACACTATTGTTTTTCCTTCAAAAAACTGTATTTTTCAGATCTGTAAGTGTTAAATTCAAGGTTAATATATACAGATTTCATATTATGTTACCAAAAAAACACTTTTTTGAAAATCTACAACATCTTGATTAGTCAGTGTGCAATTTAAGCTAGAAATACACCCATGATTTTTTGGGGTTTGAAAAACACAATTTTTTTTTCAAAAAACAGTATTTTTCAGATCTGCAAGTGTTAAATTCAAGTTTAATATATACAGCTTTCATATTCTGTTACCAAAAAACACTTTTTTGGGCAATCTACAACATCTGGATTAGTAAGTGTGCAATTTAAGGTAGAAAAACACCCATCATTTTCTGGGGTTTGAAAATGTCATGGAACCATGAACCAGACGTACAACAAGAGATAAGTGGAAATAAGAAGGCTTTATTGAAAATCAAGCTGTGAGCAAAAGTCCAAACGGATGGCTAAACCGAAGCAGGGTCTTGCGTAGCCAGAGGTCAGGAACCAGAGGGGTAGTCAGACGAAGCCTGGATCAGGAACCAGCAGGGTAGTCAGACGAAGCCAGGATCAGGAACCAGCGGGGTAGTCAGACGAAGCCAGGATCAGGAACCAGCGGGGTAGTCAGACGAGGCCAGGATCAGGAACCAGAAGCAGCAGCAGTCTTAGAAGCATGTGAACACAGGAGGACCAAGCAAGGAACTGAAGCCACAGACCTCCTATATATATGAGCTAGGCATCCAGCTCCTCCCAGTGGGAAGGAGAAGCCGCAGGGTGGGAGGCTACAAGAAACCCAGAAACCAAGATGGCCGCCAGCACATGTCAAACGAAGGAGAACGGCAAGAAGGTAAGACCATGACAGTACCTCCCCCTCAAGGGCCCCTCCTCCGCGGAGTAAGGAACGGTTTCTGAGGGAAGCGTGCGTGGAAGGCTCGGAGCAAAGCAGGAGCATGGACATCTGCGGAGGGAACCCAGGAACGCTCCTCTGGACCATAACCACGCCAATGGACCAAAAACTGCAACCGACCGCGGACCAGGCGTGAGTCCAGGATATTGCTCACCTCATACTCCTCACGATTGCCCACTTGGACCGGACGAGGCCGAGGAACCGAGGAAGTGAAACGATTACACACCAATGGCTTCAACAGGGAGACATGAAACACGTTAGAGATCCGCATGCCAGGAGGAAGCGCAAGGGCATAGGCTACCGGGTTTACCCTGCGAAGCACTCGGAAGGGACCAACAAAGCGAGGCGCCAGCTTGGGAGTGGGCACTCGAAGGTTGAGGTTGCGGGTGGACAACCATACACGGTCTCCGACCTGGTAGGAAGGAGCGGGCGCTCGTCTGCGATCAGCCTGGAGTCTCTGGCGCTGCGCAGAGACCTCAAGGGACCTCTGGATCTGTACCCAAGAAGCACGTAGGACGGAAGGGTGATCCTCCACAGCCGGAATATCCTGGGGAGAGAATACCTCCGGTAACACGGCAGGTTGGAACCCATAATTGGCCATGAAGGGAGACGTCCCAGAGGAAGAGTTCACCGCCGTGTTCCTGGCAAACTCAGCCCAAGGCAGGAGGTCAACCCAATTGTCTTGGTGATCGGAGACATAGCAACGAAGGAATTGCTCCAAGGCCTGATTGGATCGTTCTGCGGCCCCATTGGACTGAGGGTGGTAGGCCGAGGGGAAAGAGAGATGAATCCCCAACTGGGAACAAAAGGCGCACCAGAACCTGGACACAAACTGACTCCCCCGATCCGACACAATCTCCTTGGGCAAACCGTGCAACCGGAAGACCTCCCTGGCGAAAATCGTGGCCAACTCTTGTGCAGAGGGTAACTTCTTGAGAGGAACACAGTGGCACATTTTGGAAAACCGATCCACAATCATGAGAATGACCGTATGGCCTCGGGATGCAGGAAGGTCCACAATGAAATCCATCCCCAGGTATGACCATGGGCGCTCCCCGGTGGCTATGGGTTGCAAAAGGCCCAACGGAAGGTGCCGAGGGGACTTACTCTGGGCACAAACGGAGCATTCCGCTACATATGCGGCGATGTCGGAACGTAGAGAAGGCCACCAGAACAGACGTGAAACAGTCCAGGACAGCTGATTCTTTCCAGGATGCCCCGCGGCCTTGGAGTTATGGTAGGTTCGCAACAACCGAGTGCGCAACTCCTCAGGCACAAAACATCTGCCGTTGGGTCTCCCAGAGGGAGCACCAGATTGAGCCGCCAAAATCTGCTCACCCAGGAGAGAGGTCAGGCTGGTGCGAATGGCGGCCAGGATCTGATTCGGAGGTATGACCGAAGTCGGAATCGACTCCTCCCCGGACAGCTCGGAGTACTGCCGTGATAAGGCATCCGCTCTGATGTTCTTGGAACCGGGTAGGTAGGAGACCACGTAATTAAAACGTGACAAGAACAGAGCCCATCTGGCCTGACGTGGTGTCAATCTCTTGGCCTCAGAAAGGTAGGTCAGATTCTTGTGGTCCGTCAGGATGAGAACCGGAACCACCGAACCCTCGAGCAAGTGCCTCCATTCTTTAAGGGCCTGCACGATGGCCAATAACTCCCTGTCACCAATCTGATAGTTGCACTCCGCGGAAGACAGTTTCCGGGAGTAAAACCCACAAGGAAGCAGAGGACCCTCTGGTGTTCTACGCTGAGACAGAAGGGCGCCTACTCCCGTCTCAGACGCGTCCACCTCGAGGACAAAGGGCAACCCAGGGTTGGGATGCGACAGAATCGGAGCCGACACAAAGGCGGACTTTAGAGCCTCAAAAGCTCGGATGGCCTCGAGCGGCCAGACCTGGAAATTACTGCCCTTCCTGGTCAGATCCGTGAGAGGCTTGGCTAGCATAGAAAAGTCCCTGATGAACTTCCGATAATAATTGGCGAAGCCCAAAAAGCGCTGCAGGGCACGGAGACCACTGGGCTGGGGCCACTGTAAGACAGCCGAAACCTTCTCAGGATCCATGGAGAACCCCTCAGCGGAAATGATGTAACCTAAGAAGGTTACCTGGGATCGGTGAAATTCGCATTTCTCAAGCTTACCGAACAGCCTGTTCTCTCGTAACCGTTGCAACACTCGTCTGACATCCATAATGTGGGCCTCCATGGATTCAGAATATACCAAGATGTCATCCAAATAGACCACCACACACTGCTGCAACAGGTCACGGAAAACATCGTTGATGAATTCCTGGAAGACTGCGGGCGCATTGCACAACCCAAAGGGCATAACCAAGGATTCATAATGACCGGTCCTGGTGTTAAACGCGGTCTTCCACTCATCGCCCGCCTTGATCCTTACCAGGTTATATGCCGCCCTCAGGTCGAGTTTGGTAAAGACCGTGGCCCCTTTGAGGCGATCGAACAGCTCGGAAATCAAGGGTATCGGGTAAGCGTTCTTGATCGTGATGCGATTGAGACCCCTGTAATCGATGCAAGGCCTCAACTCACCGCCCTTCTTTTTCACAAAGAAAAATCCAGCCCCTGCCGGGGACGAGAATTTGCGAATGTGTCCGCGTGAAAGCGCCTCCCTCACGTACTCCTCCATGGCCTCATTCTCCGCTACCGACAGTGGATAGACTTTGCCACGAGGAGGAACGGCACCAGATTGTAACTCTATGGCACAATCGTATGGGCGGTGCGGAGGTAGGGCAACCGCGCGCACCTTATCGAATACATCCCGGTACTCTTCGTATTCAGGAGGCAACAGAGAGTCCGAGGAAGTACACAGCAACTTGACAGGCCCATGGATGCAACTAGCCCCACACTGCGGTGACCACGAGAGGATCTCGGCCGATCTCCAATCGAAAGTCGGATTATGCTTCTGGAGCCAGGGGTACCCCAAGACCACCGAGTAGTGTGGAGACGAAATAACCTGGAGACAGACCGACTCTCTGTGAACGGCACCAATGGCTATCCCCACTGGAAGGGTCTCATGAGTCACGTGTGGTGGCAGAAGGGGTCTGCCGTCTATCGCCTCAAGAGCCAGTGGGGAACCTCGAGGCTGCAGAGGAATGGAATTGGTGGCAGCGAACACACTATCAATGAACAAACCACCAGCACCAGAGTCCACCAACGCCTGGGTCATCACCGAGCCCCCGACCCAGGAGAGGACAACAGTGATCAGTGGTTTGTCAACACGGGAAACCGGGGACGAGGAGACTCCACCCAAGATCTGCCCCCGACAGGATCTCAGGTGCGAGCGTTTCCCGGACGGTTCGGACATGCCAACCGAAAATGCCCACCGAGACCACAGTACATGCATCGGCCCTCGCGTCTCCGGAGTACCCTCTCCCCCTCGGACAGGCGAGCAAACCCCAGCTGCATGGGTTCACCCCCAGACAAGTCATCCCCAGGAGGCGTGGGAGGAGAGGGAGGCACGGGTGGGACAGCAAACGTAGGCGCCAATCTGTTAGAAGACCTCCGCAGGCTCTCCTTAAAGGAAGGTCTCTCCCTGAGTCTGGTGTCAATCAAAATCAGGAAAGAAATAAGAGACTCGAGCTCCACTGGTAGGTCCTTAGCTGCAACCTCATCCTTCAAGGCATCCGAGAGACCATGAGAGAAAGCAGCGACCAGAGCCTCATTATTCCAGCCCACCTCTGCTGCCAGGGTACGAAACTCAATGGCGTATTCAGCTACGGATCGTGAACCCTGTCTGATGGACATAAGGAGCTTCGCAGCAGAGGCAGCACGAGCCGGCACATCGAATACCTTCCGAAGAGAAGCAACAAAACCGGAAAACTCGGCAACCACCGGATTGTTGTTCTCCCATAAAGGGCTGGCCCAGGCCAAGGCCTTGTCCGAGAGCAGCGAGATCAGGAAGCCCACCTTTGATCTCTCAGTAGGAAAGGCATGTGGCAGCAACTCGAAATAAATGCCCACCTGGTTAAGGAAACCTCGGCACTGAGTTGGCTCTCCCCCAAAGCGCTGTGGAAGGGGGGCAGAAACGGTCATACCCCGAGACACACCGCAGGCGCAGCAACAGGTGTCAGGGTAGACTCTGGCGCAACAACCGGAGCGGCAGTGGGAGCGGGCCCAGGAGCGGCAACCGACCCATCGGCAACGGAAGCGAAATGAGCCGTGCGTTCAAGCAGGGTTTGCAACGCCACAGCGAACCGACCCAACAGGTGATCCTGCTGATCAAGTCTGGCAACCAGCGTAGGTAGCGAGGATGGCCCTGTACCGTCAGAATTCATGGCTTGGTCCTAATGTCATGGAACCATGAACCAGACGTACAACAAGAGATAAGTGGAAATAAGAAGGCTTTATTGAAAATCAAGCTGTGAGCAAAAGTCCAAACGGATGGCTAAACCGAAGCAGGGTCTTGCGTAGCCAGAGGTCAGGAACCAGAGGGGTAGTCAGACGAAGCCTGGATCAGGAACCAGCAGGGTAGTCAGACGAAGCCAGGATCAGGAACCAGCGGGGTAGTCAGACGAAGCCAGGATCAGGAACCAGCGGGGTAGTCAGACGAGGCCAGGATCAGGAACCAGAAGCAGCAGCAGTCTTAGAAGCATGTGAACACAGGAGGACCAAGCAAGGATCTGAAGCCACAGACCTCCTATATATATGAGCTAGGCATCCAGCTCCTCCCAGTGGGAAGGAGAAGCCGCAGGGTGGGAGGCTACAAGAAACCCAGAAACCAAGATGGCCGCCAGCACATGTCAAACGAAGGAGAACGGCAAGAAGGTAAGACCATGACAGAAAAACACAGTTTCGTCAAAAAACACTATTTTCAGGCCTTGCAGCATCAGCACGTGTGAAATTACAGGCTTATATACTGCTGTCAAATTCAGTTGTTAAACAAACACTCGTTTGGGCACAAAAAATTTACTTGGCAGCCTTTGATGCTGATGTCATTGTAAGATATACCCTTAATACATTTGGGTTCCATTCAGAGATTTTAAATACCGCCATTTGGTGCACCAATGTTGAATTCAGGCCTACACTAGTTCAGGCCCTGTGAGATACTCCCTCTACATACAGGGGTTTGATTCAGGAATTTGAAATACAGCCATTTGAAATACAGCCATTTTGGGCAAATAAATATTTACTTCAGGCATACACTGGTTCAGGCCATGTGAGATACCCCCTCTACATACAGGGGTTTGAATCAGGCATTTGAAATACAGCCATTTTGGGCAAAGAAATGTTTACTTCAGGCCTACACTGGTTCAGACCGTGTGAGATATCCCCTCTACATACAGGGGTTTGAATCAGCTATTTGAAATACAGCCATTTAAAATACAGCCATTTATGCAAAGATATATTTACTTCAGGCCTACACTGGTTCAGGCCCTGTAAGATACTACCTCTACATACAGGGGTTTGATTCAGGGATTTGAAATACAGCTATTTGAAATACAGCCATTTTGGGCAATGAGATATTTAGTTCAGGCCTACACTGGTTCAGACCGTGTGAGATACCCCCTCTACATACAGGGGTTTGAATCAAGCATTTGAAATTCAGGCATTTTGGGCAAAGAAATATTTAGTTCAGGCCTACACTGGTTCAGACCGAGTGAGATACCCCCCTCTGCATACAGGGGTTTGAATCAGGCATTTGAAATACAGCCATTTTGTGCAAAGATATATTTACTTCAGGCCTACACTGGTTCAGGCTCTGTGAGATACTACCTCTACATACAGGGATTTGATTCAGGGATTTGAAATACAGCCATTTTGGGCAAAGAAATGTTTAGTTCAGGCCTACACTGGTTCTGACCGTGTGAGATACAGGGGTTTTAATCAGGCATTTAAAATACAGCCATTTTGTGCAAATATATATTTACTTCAGACCTAAACTGGTTTAGGCCCTGTGAGATACTACCTCTACATACAGGGGTTTGATTCAGGGATTTGAAATACAGCCATTTGAAATACAGCCATTTTGGGCAAAGAAATATTTAGTTCAGGTCTACACTGGTTCAGACCGAGTGGGATACAGGGGTTTGAATCAGGCATTTAAAATACAGCCATTTTGTGCAAAGATATATTTACTTCAGACCTAAACTGGTTCAGGCCCTGTGAGATACTACCTCTACATACAGGGGTTTGATTCAGGGATTTGAAATACAGCCATTTGAA
Source organism: Bufo gargarizans (assembly GCF_014858855.1). Classification (NCBI taxonomy): domain Eukaryota; kingdom Metazoa; phylum Chordata; class Amphibia; order Anura; family Bufonidae; genus Bufo; species Bufo gargarizans. Next base: position 156,240,989 of record NC_058087.1, on the reverse strand, counting down.
ATACAGCCATTTTGGAGAATGAAATATTAAGTTCAGGCCTACACTGGTTCAGACCGTGTGATATACCCCCTCTAGATACAGGAGTTTGAATCAGGCATTTGAAATACAGCCATTTTGGGCAAAGAAATGTTTAGTTCAGGCCTACACTGGTTTAGACCGTGTGAGATACCCCCTCTACATACAGGGTTTGAATCAGGCATTTGAAATACAGTCATTTGAAATACAGCCATTTTGGGCAAAGAAATATTTAGTTCAGGCCTACACTGGTTCAGACCGAGTGAGAAACCCCCTCTGCATACAGGGGTTTGAATCAGGCATTTAAAATACAGCCATTTTGTGCAAATATATATTTACTTCACTACCTCTACATACAGGGGTTTGATTCAGGGATTTGAAATACAGCCATTTAAAATACAGCCATTTTGGGCAATGTAATATTTACTTCAGGCCTACACTGGTTCAGACCGTGTGAGATACCCCCTCTACATACAGGGGTTTGAATCAGGCATTTGAAATACAGCCATATGAAATACAGCCATTTTGGGCAAAGAAATATTTAGTTCAGGCCTACACTGGTTCAGACCGAGTGAGATACCCCCTCTGCATACAGGGGATTGAATCAACCATTTGAAATACAGCCATTTGAAATACAGCCATTTTGGGCAAATAAATATTTAGTTCAGGCCTACACTGGTTCAGACCGTGTGAGATACCCCCTCTGCATGCAGGGGTTTAAATCAGGCATTTAAAATACAGCCATTTGAAATACAGCCATTTTGGGCAAATAAATATTTAGTTCGGGCCTACACTGGTTCAGGACTTGTGAGATACCCCCTCTACATACATGGGCTTGAATCAGGCATTTAAAATACAGCCATTTGAAATACAGCCATTTTGTGCAAAGATATATTTACTTCAGGCCTACACTGGTTCAGGCCCTGTGAGATACTACATCTACATGCAGGGGTTTGATTCAGGAATTTGAAATACAGCCATTTGAAATACAGCCATTTTGGGCAATAAAATATTTAGTTCAGGCCTACACTGGTTCAGACCGTGTTAGACACCCCCTCTACATACAGGGGTTTGAATCAGGCATTTGAAATACAGCCATTTAATATACAGCCATTTTGGGCAAATAAATATTTAGTTCAGGCCTACAATGGTTCATAACATGTGAGATACCCCCTCTACATACAGGCATTTGAAATACAGCCATTTTGGGCAAAGAAATATTTAGTACAGTCCTACACAGGTTCAGACCGTGTAAGATACCCCCTCTACATACAGGGGTTTGAATCGGGCATTTGACATACAGCCATTTTGGGCAAAGAAATATTTAGTTCAGGCCCTGTGAGATACTCCCTCTACATATAGGGGTTTAATTCAGGGATTTGAAATACAGCCATTTGAAATACAGCCATTTTGTGCAAATAAATATTTAGTTCAGGCCTACACTGGTTCAGGCCCTGTGAGATACTACCTCTACATACAGGAGTTTGATTCAGGGATTTGAAATACAGTCATTTAAAATACAGCCATTTTGGGCAAAGAAATATTTAGTTCAGGCCTACACTGGTTCAGACCGTGTGAGATACCCCCTCTACATACAGGGGTTTGAATCAGGCATTTGAAATACAGCCATTTTGGGTAAATAAATATTTTCTTCAGGCCTACACTGGTTCAGGCCCTGTGAGATACTCCCTTTATATACAGGGGTTTGATTCAGGGATTTGAAATACAGCTGTTTGAAATACAGCCATTTTGTTCAAATAAATATTTAATTTAGGCCTACACTGGTTCAGACCGTGTGGGATCCACCCTTTACATAATGTCGTTCTACTTTACTATTAATTAAACACCCATTTAGGGCAAGATCCTAAATTTGAAAAATATGAAGAGAGCGTCAAATAAGGGACATGTCCCAGGTCGTGTTGCTGCTGGTGGAGCTCCTGTTGCAGGGAGAGGACGTGGTTGATCTTTGCCAGCTACACGCACAAGTGAAACCCCTTACTTAGGTGCGAGTAGGTGACAAAACCTGCAGTGGTATTTGGTTAGGCCTAATGCTGCTCTACGAATGGTGAGGCCCCAGCAGGTTTTCCCAGGGCCATCCACCTAGCCCTGCCCCAGAAGTGGAAGAGTTTAAGTGCACCGATGCCCATTCGCTTATCTTTCAAGATGAGTACATGGGAGGACCATCGCAGCACGTCTCGGATGATGACGAAACACAGGTGTCAACTGCCGGGGCTTTCGAAAGTGTGCAGACCGACAAGGAAGTCAGGGGTGGAAGATGAAGTGAAGGACGATGAGGTCCTCGACCTCCCATGGAATCAAGGTCATGTGAGTGACCTATGTAGTTCGGAGGAAGAGGCGGTGGACGCACAGAGCCACCAGCACAGCAGAAGAGGGAGCAGGGTGATCCTTAGCCCTGAATGCCAGCATTTCTAAATTACTTGCCTTTGAAATGCTGTCATTCCGTCTGGTGGAGACGGAGAGTTTTAAAAGCCTTATGGCGGTGTCTGTCCCACAGTACGTCGTGCCCAGCTGCCACTACTTTTCAAGGCGAGCCATCCCTTCACAACCAAGTAGGGGACAAAATCAGGTGTGCACTGCGCAACTCCATCTGTGGCAAGGTGCACCTGACTACAGATACGTGGACCAGTAAGCACGGTCAGGGCCGTTATATTTCCAAAACAGCACACTGGGTAAATGCAGTGGCGGCTGGGCCTGAGGTGTATAGCAGTTTGGCGCATGTCCTTACAACACCGAGGATTGCAGGGCGCTTACAGTTTGCCTCCTGTTGCTTCCTCCTCCTACTCCGCTTCCTCAAAATCTACCGGCTCCTCATCCGGTCAGCGTAACACCTTCACCACCAACTTCAGCACAGCCAGGGGTAAACGACAGCAGGCAGTATAAAAACTGTACTGTAACTTCGGCCTTCCTGCTCAACGCATCATATGCAACGTGCCCACAAGGTGAAACTCCACCTTGCACATGCTGGCCAGATTGTGCGAGCAGCAGCAGGCGATAGTGGAATTTCAGATGCAGCACGCACGGGTGAGTCGCTGTGTGTAACAGCACCACTGCACCATCAATGACTGGGCCTCCATGCGAGACCTATGTTCGAGCGCTGTTTCGAGTACTCCACCAACATGGCCAGTGCCGATAACGCCAATCTCAGAATTACTATCCCACTTCTATGCCTCCTTGAAAAAACACTCCTGGCAATGATGGAAGGGGATGTGGCACAGGAGGAGGAAGAGGGATTATTTTGTAGGGTTTCCGGCCAGTCATTCTCAAGTGGCTCCGAGGGTGGGTTCCTGCACCCACAAACCCAAGGTACACAATTGTCCAGCCAGGACACAGTTCTGGAGGATGAGGAGGAGTAGATGGAAGAGGAGGAACCATGTTCACAGCAGGGTGGCACCCAGACCAGCTCATGGCCATCACTGGTGCATGGATGGGGGGATACAGAGGACACAGATGATACACCTCCCACAGAGGACAGCTTTTCATTGCCTCTGGGTAGCCTGGCACACATGAGAGATTACATGCTGCAGTGTCTCCGCAACGACCGCCGAGTTGCCTACATTCTAACTTGTGCTGATTACTGGGTGGCCACGCTACTGGATCCCCATTACAAGGACAACGTACCGTCCTTAATTCCGTCACTGGAGCATGATCGTAAGATGCGCGAGTACAAGCGCACGCTGGTAGACGCGCTGCTGGTGGCATTCAAACCTGACACCAGGGGTACAGTGGAAGTACAAGGCGAAGGCAGAGGTCGGCAGCGCAGCTGGGGCACCGCCAGAACCTCAGAAGGCAGGGTTAGCATGGCCGAAATGTAGAAAAGCTTTGTCAGCACGCCGATTCCAAACGTACGCAGAGCGAACAAACGCCCGGTATAGTCGCTGTTCTAAAGCAATGACGTATTATAAACCAAAACTAGACTCAGAACAGCTTAGTCTGAACAAGTACGAAAATTTTTATTAAACTCACAATAATAAAAGTTACATATATCCATACATATAGATGAGCAGCACAATGCCACACAGGATAACGTTAAATGATCTGTAGTAAAACAAATGACAATAAATCATCCCAGATCATGCAGAATGTATTCTTACATGACTAACAGTCAATACAATATAAAGTGCATAGTGCAAATTGTAAACAATGACTGGGGGGAAAATTACAAAAATCAATACAGACCAAGTCCTCCTGGATCCCTACACGTGTTTCGCGTTTTGCTTCCTCAGGGGATCATCGATCCCCTGAGGAAGCAAAACGCGAAACACGTGTAGGGATCCAGGAGGACTTGGTCTGTATTGATTTTTGTAATTTTCCCCCCAGTCATTGTTTACAGTTTGCACTATGCACTTTATATTGTATTGACTGTTAGTCATGTAAGAATACATTCTGCATGATCTGGGATGATTTATTGTCATTTGTTTTACTACAGATCATTTAACGTTATCCTGTGTGGCATTGTGCTGCTCATCTATATGTATGGATATATGTAACTTTTATTATTGTGAGTTTAATAAAAATTTTCGTACTTGTTCAGACTAAGCTGTTCTGAGTCTAGTTTTGGTTTGTCAGCACGCCACAACAACCAGCACCACTAGCTGATATGGAACGTCTTAGCAGGAGGCAATATAGTGGAGCAGTATGTGTGCACACGCCTACACTACTGAATGACGGGTATGCCCCCTTCAACTTCTGGGTCTCCAAATTGGGCACATGGCCTGAGCTTGCCCTTTACGCCTTGGAGGTGCTGGCCTGCCCTGCAGCCAGTGTATTATCTGAACACGTGTTTAGCACGGCAGGGGGCGTCATTACAGACAAGCGCAGCCGCCTGTCCACAGCAAATTTGGACAAGGTCGTCTTCATTATAATGAACCAGGCATGCATCCCTCAGGACTTGTCTGTACCTTGTGCAGAATAGACATTTATACCGGCACTAAGCAGCCATTGTTATACTGCAGCACAATTGCTTCTGCTTATATTTTGGATATTTTACACTTTCACACTCTTTTGGAGTGTACCTTAATTTTACAAAATTAAATTAAAACCAAAAACCTGTGTTGGCTATCTGGTCCTCCTCCTACTCCGCTACGTCCACCGCCTCCTCAAATTCCTACTCCATATGGAACTCCACCTCATAAATCCATTTTTTTGTACATATTTTATATTTTCCGGTGAAAATCACCAATTTTTGGGTGTATAGTACCCCTGCTATACTTAATAAAACGGCAAAAAATAAAATAAAAATTGTCCGTTACATTTTATGGTGAAATTAACAAATTTTTGGGTGTATAGTACCACTGATATACCTAGTAGACAGGTTAAACAAAAAAAATTGTCATTTACATTTTCGGGTTAAATTAACCAATTTTTGGGTGTATAGTACCACTGCTATACCTAGTAGACAGGTAAAAATAAAATAAAAACATTTTCATTTACATTTTAGGGTGAAATTCTCCAATTTTGGTGTGTATAGTACCACTGCTATACCTAGTAGACAGGTTAAAAAAAATAAAAATGTCAGTTATATATTCTGGTGAAATTCACCAATTTTTGGGTGTGAAGTACCATTCCTATACACAGTGGCGAATCAATGCATATCGTATATCTGGACTTCTCCCATGCATTTGACACTGTACCACATAAAAGGTTAGAATATAAAATGTCAATGCTTGGACTGGGAGAAAACGTCTGTATGTGGGTAAGTACTGTATTTTTCGCCCTATAAGACGCACTTTTTCCCCCCCAAGATTGGGGGGGAAAGGCAGTGCGTCTTATGTGGCGAATACTTCAGTTTGTATGCCGCCGACCGCATGCTGCGCAGCGCGGTGGCAGGTGTATTAGTAGGCATGGATGAGGGAGAAGGGGCCGGCATCCAGCTCTGTAACTACAACGGGCCCGATGCAGTCACTGTATTCTGCTACACCGGGCCCGCTCACTGTAGGAATCCTAACTGCAGGCAATGCTAACAGTAGTCTTTTATGCAGCCTGTACTTACGATACTAACTTTCCGGCAGCCAGCAGGCAGGAGGCTGAGCTGGCGGGCGGGCGCTGACAACGTAACTCACTATGTCACGTGCCGGCTCCGCCCATTTTATGAATGAAGAAGGGAGAGCCGGCGCGTGACATAGTGAGTTACGTTTTTAGAGCCCGCCCGCCAGCTCAGCCTGCTGCCTGCCGGAAAGTTAGTATCGTAAGTACAGGCTGCATAAAAGACTACTGTTACGGTACCTTAATCAGCATACAGCATTGTCTGCTGTTAGGATTCCTACAGTGAGCGGACCCGATGTAGCAGAATACAGTGACTGCACCGGGCCCGCTGTAATTACAGAGCTAGATGCCGGCCCCTCCTCCCTATTGGGGGTCATTCTATGGATAGCACTGTTATGGGGATTTGTGGATGGCACTGTTATGGGGGTCTGTGGATGACACATAGCGTAAAATGCTATTTATGTGTCATCAACAGATCCTCCATAACAGTGCCATCCACAGTCCCCAATAACAGTGCCATCCACAGTGCCCCCCATAACAGTGCCATCCACAGATCCCCATAACCGTGCCATCCACAGACCCCCATAACAATACCATCCACGGACCCCCCATATTAGTGCCATTCTCAGATCCCACATAACACCATTAGGCACACCTTTTGGTTCAAATTTTTTATTTATTTTTCCTCCTTAAAAACCTAGGTGCGTCTTATGGGCCGGTGCGTCTTATAGGGCGAAAAATACGGTAACTGGCTCAATAATAGAACACAGAGGGTGGTTATTAACGGTACACACTCAGATTGGGTCACTGTCACTAGTGGAGTACCTCAGGGGTCAGTATTGGGCCCTATTCTCTTCAATATTTTTTTAATGATCTTGTAGAAGGCTTGCATAGTAAAGTATCAATTTTCGCAGATGACACTAAACTGTGTAAAGTAATTTACACTGAAGAGGACAGTATACTACTACAGCGGGATCTGGATAGATTGGAGACTAGGGCAGATAAGTGGCAGATGAGGTTTAACACTGACAAATGTAAAGTTATGCACATGGGAAGGAATAATGCAAGTCACCTGTACATACTAAATTATAAAACACTCGGTAACACTGACATGGAAAAGGATATAGGAATTTTAATAAACAGCAAACTAAGCTGCAAAAACCAGTGTCAGCGTCTCAGATTTCCAAAAAGAACTTTGAATCGTGACTCGTCTGACCACAGAACAGTCTTCCATTTTGCCACACTCCATTTTAAATGATCCCTGGCCCAGTGAAAACGCCTGAGCTTGTGGCTCTTGCTTAGAAATGGCTTCTTCTTTGCACTGTAGAGTTTCAGCTGGCAACGGCGGATGGCACGGTGGATTGTGTTCACTGACAATGGTTTCTGGAAGTATTCCTGAGCCCATTATGTGATTTCCTTTACAGTAGCATTCCTGTTTGTGGTGCAGTGTCGTTTAAGGGCCCGGAGATCACAGGCATCCAGTATGGTTTACCGCCCTTGACCCTTACGCACAGAGATTGTTCCAGATTCTCTGAATCTTCGGATGATGTTATGCACAGTTGATGATGATAGATGCAAAGTCTTTGCAATTTTTCGCTGGGTAACACCTTTCTGATATTGCTCCACTATCTTTCTGTGCAACATTGTGGGAATTGGTGATCCTCTACCCATCTTGGCTTCTGAGAGACACTGCCACTCTGAGAAGCTCTTTTTATACCCAATCATGTTGCCAATTGACCTAATTAGTGTTAATTGGTCTTCCAGCTCTTTGTTATGCTCAAATTTACTTTTTCCAGCCTCTTATTGCTACTTAGAAAAAATATGGAAGATTCAGCCCGCACAACCCTGTATGCAGGTGCAGATTGCTATGGCGAAATACAGATACAAACGTAAAAACACAAAATGCAATCGCACACTGCAACCAGCACTCTGCCCTGCCTTTATGCTGGATGTTGAATAAGGCATTGGTGTACATTTTGGCCAAAGCGTAATAAGCCACTCACCACGTCAAGGTCGCCTCCATGAGTGGACCCTAACACTAGTTCCTACCTTTTATGGGCCATGACAGCCACATAAAGTCCAGGGAGCGCAGGTACAGCATGCACGCCAAGCACACTCTGCTTTTAACCCCGTCCGGTGCCATTATAGCTTTCATCGGATCCAGGGATGCAAGTACCAACATGCATGCTGAGCCCACTATATACTTCTCCTGGAGCCTAATGGCTACTGGTAGGTGCTATGTTTTATACTGACTTTAAAACCAGCCTCCAGGGGGCAGATTGCTACTTGTCCCAACTTTTTGGGGATTTGTTGACACCGTGAAAATTTGAATCAACATATTTTTCCTTTAAAATGATACATTTACTCGGATTAAACGTTTGATCTGTCATCTACGTTCTATTACAAATAAAATATTGACATTTGCCATCTCCACATCATTGCATTCAGTTTTTATTCACAATTTGATTAGTGTCCCAACTTTTTTGGAATCCGGTTTGTAATAAACAACAAACTAAGCTGCAAAAACCAGTGTCAGGCAGCTGCTACCAAGGCCAATAAGATAATGGGTTGCATCAGAAGGGGCATAGATGCCTGTGATAAGAACAAATTTACAAATCGCTAGTCAGACCACACATGAAGTACTGTGTACAGTTCTGGGCTCCTGTAAACAAGGCAGACATAGCAAAGCTGGAGAAGGTCCAGAGGAGGGCAACTAAAGTAATAACTGGAATGGGGCAACTACAGTACCCTGAAAGATTATCAAAATTAGGGTTATTCACTTTAGAAAAAAGGCGACTGAGAGGAGATCTAATTAATATGTATAAATATATCAGGGGTCAGTACAGAGATCTAGCCCGTCATCTATTTATCCCCAGGACGGTGACTGTGACGAGGGGACATCCTCTGCGTCTGGAGGAAAGAAGGTTTGTACACAAACATAAAAAAAATTTTTTTACGGTAAGAGCAGTGAGACTATGGAACTCTCTGCCTGAGGAGGTGGTGATGGTGAGTACAATAAAGGAATTCAAGAGGGGCCTGGATGTATTTCTGGAGTGTAATAATATTACAGGTTATAGCTACTAGAGAGAGATCGTTGATCCAGGGAGTTATTCTGATTGCCTGACTGGAGTCTACCTCACAGGGTTTTGGCTTCTACCTCACAGGGTTTTGTTTTTTTGCCTTCCTCTGGATCAACTTGCAGTTTAACAGGCCGAACTGGATGGACAAATGTCTTTTTTCGGCCTTATGTACTATGTTACTATGTATACCTAGTAGACCAAAAAAAAATTTTTGGGTGAAGTTCACCAGTTTTTGGGTGTAATATACCCCTCCTCTACCTAGTTGACAAATTAATAAATTTAAAAAAAAATTCTGTTACATTCTTGGGTTGACATTATACAATTTGAGACGTGAATAAACACCTGCTATGCATAGGTGACAGGGAATAAAATGTATGGAAATATGTATGTTTCTTTTATTCTTATAACTATATAAAAAGACAATTATAAAAAAAAAAATGTAATAAATTATTCAGTACTTAATGCGCACTACAGCCTTACATTCAATGCTTAAACTTTGAAAAGTTGTCACACTTTTATGCTTTAATAATTTCTCCCATATCTCAACTCGAATTTTAAATTTGAAAAAAATGATTCCTCCCTTGGATGTGGTCTCTCTTTCTCACGCTCCCTCTCTGGCATGGAACCCTGATTCCCCACCACCCGTGATCACCATGGTAGGCGCATAAAAGAACATCGAAAGTTGATAGAGCGGATATCAAATTGGATCGTGAACATCACGGGGACGTGCGACATGGTGGGGCAGTAAGTTTGCACACACCTACACGAACTGACTGACAGGGGTCAGCCCCTGCAACTTCTGGGTCTCCAAATTGGGCACATGGCCTGAGCTTGCCCTTTACCCCTTGGAGGTCCTTGCCCTTGTATTGTCTGAGCGTGTGTTTAGCATGACTGGAGGGGATTATCACAGGTTATATTTCCCAATGTTTTGGGGTGTACCCTAATTTGAAAAATAAAATTGAAAACAAAAAAACAGTGTAGGCTACCTCCTCCTCCACCACCGCTTCCACCTACACCGCCACATCCACTGCCTTCTCAACCTCCTACTACATATGGACCTGGTCCCTCTAAATCAAGATTATTATTTTTAATTTTTTCGTATTTTATGTTATTTTAAGTTATTTCCCTATCCACATTTGTTTGCAGAGCACTTGTCATGTTCTTAACCACGTTTTGATGACATTTGCAGCCTTCTAGCCCTTTCCTTGACATTTTTACAGACATTTTAGTGTTCAAAAGTTCGGGTCCCCATTGATTTCAATGGGGTTTGGGTTCGAGGTCAAGTTCGGGTCCCGAACTCAAACTTTTTTCCGAACCCGTCGAACCCGAACATCCAGGTGTCCGCTCAACTCTACCACTGACCACTTCCATGATACACTGCAACACTTCTTTATAAAAGCACATTATGCCGCCAGTGACAGGCAGTCCTTTTAGGTCCTGCTTCAGACAGGACCCAATAGGGTTAAATAAATTACAGACCTCAGGGTTCATATAGTGACCAATCACAACACTGTAACTGGCTTACACAGAGAGTCTTCTGTTGCTATTGAGTGTGGAATTTAGGAAGTTGAACAAACTGGAATGGAAATAGTGTTGATCCTGGTCATGGCAGGGGGATGACAGGCTAATGCTACGGTTGACAACAGCTACCGGTATATTTAAGGTATTGTGTTGGAACTACATCCAACCAGTGCCAAATACGTACAAAGGGGGTAATTATCATGGATAGAATTATTTTAAATGTATAAGAAAATTGTACGCATTTACTGCATCATAAAATAAAAAAAGTCACATGTTTTCACTTTAAGTGTCTGGCTTTAAAACTTCTAGATCTTTTTTTCTGATGCTTTCCGTTATCTCTGTGTTTTCAGAGGTGCACATTTTTTAGAGGCACGTAAGAACATTATGTTTTGGTGAACAGGCAGAAGTTCAAAGATATGTCAAACAGAAATGATAAAGCCAAGTTTAACTGGTTTAGATGTCTTCCATCTATCACCCTGACTGGTAACAAATAGCATTATACTTCACAGCATTACTATAAAAGCACGGGAGCTGCGAGGGTTACTTTGTAACTGGCTATGTCTTTATAAGCGATAACTTTTTGGATATCTGAATGATCAGGTAGAAATTAAATATTAAACTTTAAGTATCAAAGTCAATAGAAACTGACACCTAGACAGGAAAATAATCCTTATTTGCAAATAAAGATTGTCAGGGACCTGTCAATGACTAAAATGAATGTAAGTACCTTAGCTATCTAGTATGCAGAACACAGTGCTGCTTGTGATGTACATGAGAAGAATCTTAGATTTGTAAGGACAGTGAAGGGCAAAATAAAAGACTATTTTTTTCTTTCTAGGAAATTCCCCATTCTACAGAACAAAAACAGAGAGACATCTTACAGATACTTTCTCAGTTTTATTTATTTCTATATTTTCTTTCTATTAATAAGTATTAATGAGCGGCAGGGGCTATATTCGAATTCACAATATTTCACGAATATTTGGGCGAATATTCGTCATATATTCGTGAATTCAAGATTATTTTCATGATTGCGAATGTAATATTCTCATAATGCACTCAAAATACAGACGTGGGTCATTTTTGCTACATTTTCCAAGCTTCTAGAAGTTTCCTGAGACTGGATAAAATGGTTGACACGGCAGAACATTAAAAATGGCTTTATATGCAGTTAGAGTGCTCCAATATATTCGCAATTGCGCTAATCAGCACTAATGATGCCAAATTTTGGTGCAATACGTGAAACTTCACATTTTATCAGGTCTGCATGTATGTATGGACAGCAGAACCTATCACACTACCTAACACACTGCACTGCAACAGCTACACTATATCAGGATATAACCTACACTAACTATCTCCCACTATCTGTATTATATATATAAGCTAACTAACTATCTAACTAATGTTGTGTGGAAAGCACAGGGAACAGCAATGACACTGCTGTCTCTCTCAGAATTTTTTTTGAAAATGGCTGCTGGGGAGGTTCTTAAATAGTAAGGGGTAGGCAACTTTCCTATTGGTTGCTAGGGATGTTGCTAAGGCAGCCGGCCCACAAGCAAGAAGGGAGGTTACTTATATTACAAATATATATCACTATATTATAATTAGTCGCAAATTTTTGTAGTGCCAATATTCGCGATTAATATTTGCGATTCGAATATTCGTGCCCAACACTATTATTGAGTTCCTTCTAAAATGTTATTTTATTTATATTTACTAGTGTTGAGCGAAGTGAAGCATTTGAAGTGGGATTCGGTCTGAAGTTTAGGAAAAACAAATCGGCATTATTGCAGGTAGTGTTAATTTTGCGGGCCTCTGCTGTTTGAAACAGCGGAGACCCACTGGCTATATTTGCCCATCGCTCCAGCGCTGTACATGTACATTGTTCTGTGTTTACTGTCAAGTAACCTACAGGACATTGTAGGCCATAAAGCAATAATATGCATATTGTCTGTACATCTACCCAGCCAGTACCGGTACGTCATGTGTAGTTCCGATCACCGCCGGGTGGTGGGAGGTAATTAGAACTGGGTGCCTGCTGAAATCAATCAGCAGGCACCCTGGGACAATGCACGGGGGGGGGGTCCTGTGACCAATTCAGACCTGCGGTTTGCAGCGCTTTCGGAAGTTTCTGATCAAAAACTTTAAAATGACCTAAATGTGAATTTATAACCCCCCAGGCGGTGCTGGGGGGATGGGTGGTTAGGCGCACGATCATCCCGTCCGCCCCCTCTCCTTTTCAGGATGGCCGAGCGGTTATCAAGCAGAGTGTTAGCACATTGCTGACACTCTGCTTGAAACGGCTGACATCTGTGCTGTGATGTCAGCCGTTTAACCCCTTCCATGCCGCGGCCCGTCACTAAAACATGATATTGTTTTTTTGTTTCTAAAATAAAATAATTGTGTAAAATGTACATAAATAAAAAAAGTTGACATATTAGGTATTGCAGCATCTGTAATAACCTGCTCTATAAAAATACCACATGATCTAACCTGTCAGATGAATGTTGTATATAACAAAAATAAAAACGGTGCCAAAACAGCTATTTCTTGTTACAAACAAAAAGTTTAATATAGAGATATAGTGCAACCAAAAATCATATGTACCCTAAAATAGTACCAACAAAACTGCCACCCTATTCCGTAGTTTCCAAAATGGGGCCACTTTTTTGGAGTTTCTAATCTAGGGGTGCGTCAAATGGGACATGGTGTCAAAAAAACTGTCCAGCAAAATCTGCCTTCCAAAAACCGTATGTCATTCCTTTCCTTCTGCACCCTGCCGTGTCCCGTACAGCAGTTTACGACCACATATGGGGTGATTCTGTAAACTACAGAATCAGGGCCATAAATATTGTGTTTTATTTGGCTGTTAACCCTTTGTAACTTGAAAAAATTGATTCAATAGAAAATCTGCCAAAAAGTGAAATTTTGAAATGTTATCTCTATTTTCCATTAATTCTTGTGGAACACCTAAAGGGTTAACAAAGTTTGTAAAATCAGTTTTGAATACCTTGAGGGGTGTAGTTTGTAAAATGGGGTCATTGTTGGGTGGTTTCTATTATGTAAGCCTTACAAAGTGACTTCAGACCTGAACTGGTTCTGAAAAAGTGGGTTCTGAAAAAGGGGATTTGCTTCAAAATTTCTAAGCCTTGTAACGTCCCAAAAAAATTAAATGGCAATCCCAAAATGATCCAAAACATAAAGTAGACATACGGGGAATGTAAATTAATAACTATTTTTGGAGGTATTGCTATGTATTATAGAAGTAGAGAAATTGAAACTTGGAAATTTGCAAATTTTTCAAATTTTTGGTAAATTTGGTATTTTTTATAAATAATAAAAAAAATGGACTCCATTTTACCAGTGTCATGAAGTACAATATGTGACGAAAAAAATTTCTCAGAATGGCCTGGATAAGTGAAAGCACTTTAAAGTTATTCACACATAAAGTGACACTGGTCAGATTTGCAAAACATGGCCTGGTCCTTAAAATGAAATATGGCTGTGTCCTTAAGGGGTTAAAGGTGGTATGTGGCAATTAACAAGCAAGAAGGACTGTACAGTGAGGTCTTTATTAATAAATGAAAGGCAGCTGTGGGTTAAATTGGGCATGCGGTTCTTCACCACAGAATGGCCGCATCCTGCCCGCAGCATGGCTGCTTCATGTAGCCGTATCCTAAGGCAGAGTGGCCTGGGTATAACTGATTTATAGCGATTCATGATGAATTAATTTGTAACAAAGTAAATTTCTTGGCTAAATTTAACAAAGTTACGGAATTAGATTTTTCTTTACTCATCTCTAATATTTACTGTTACTTATAACATATTTTGTGCTCAATGGGGTTCATTTTCTAATTTGACTGTCCCAGACATGAGCAAAATGAAACTATCAGCATAAGTAGTGGGGAAGGAAACCCATGCACACATTGAAAAAACATAAAAATGTTGCCTTTGGATGGACTCAAACCAGGACATTGGTGCTGCAAACAAAAGTACAAATCACTCATATGCTCTATACTTCTTTCTGAATCTCCCCCCAAAAATTATAATAATATAATACATAGAAAAAAATTGAGTACAGAAAAAAGCAATCCATATCAAACGGGTTATTCAGGATATAAAAAAGGCCCTGCTATTCCTCTAGAAACAGCACCATGGCTGCATCAAGTACTGCCGTTCTATCATATCCAGTTTAATGGGTCATTTCCAGACAATCCTTTTCAATGTTAATCTAAGATAGAATAAGATAGAATAAAATTATTTTAATAGACAGCCATCCCGCTGTCATATATACAAAACATGTACATGTCAATTTTGTAATAGCATTTTAAATCTATCTTGTCTATGCTCAGAGAACAATAGTGTTGCCATCTGCAGCCTGTGCTGTCAAAGCATAAGTTGCGGTAAGCCCAACATTTACCTAAAAAGGCACCTGGCCTCCCATCACCAAGCCCAGTGGGTGCAACGCCCTCAGAACCCACAAAGCCACACTCCCGGCTCTCCATGTCCTGCCTCTTCACCTTCTCGTCTGTCCTCCCATTTGTCCTCCACTCCACCTTCTACTGTACTGTCGTTGTAGTCATCTGGTAGAAGGCCGGCTTCCGCAAATGTTCGAGCCTAAAAAGTTGATGTCGCCCGATAACCCTCCTGTCCAATCGCTGACCGCTGGCTTGTCGGAACTGCTAGCCCGCTAACTACTGCCGTATAAACTGGTGGACTCGGAGGCCTTTAGAAAATTTGTGAAAATTGGCACACCGCAAAGTCCCTGGAAGGAAATATTTCTCCCAGAAGGGCATCCCAGAGCAATGTGGCCACGTTCAGTGGCAAGTGAATATATCTCTGGCACATAGTGTCGTTGCCAAGATTCATCTGACCACAGACACGTGGTCTAGCAAACACGGGAAGGGAAGGTATATAACTTTTATTGCCCACTGGGTGTACCTTCTGACGGCCGTCAAGCATGTAACCCTTGGCACCCGTGTGGATTTGGTGTTGCTGCCACTGATTGCATGCAGGCCTTCCTCTTCTCCTCCTCCTACTCCATCCTCCGTCTCCTCCTCAGCTAACTCCTCCTTTTCAACTGCTACCGCATCTTCCGCTGCACCCGCTGAACTCCCCAGAACATGCCAGGTGAGCCGTTGCCATGCTGTGCTGCGGCTGTTGCGCCTGGAAGAAAAGAGCCACACCGATCCTGCACTGCTTTCAGCTCTGCGGTCACAGGCCGATCAATTTAACCGTTGGTAAAGGGGTGTGCGACAACGGTGCCAATCTGCTGAGCGCACTGAAACAGGGCGAAATGTCACACAACTATAATATACCAATAACACTCACTGCACATGTGGGGTGGATTGAGCTAACACTTGGGCAGCAGCACCATGTACATACAACAGATTGGCGCCACAGCGTCGGTGGTCACCATGCAGCGGCGCGCCAATTTTAGAGTAGGACCCACTCATAGAGGCAACCTTGGCGTGGTGAGTGGGATTATGCCTTTTGATCAAAATGTACACTAATGTCTCATTTAGCATGTAGCATAGGAAGCGGTACACATGTTTTCTGCTAAAATAGCAGGAATGAGATCAAAGCATAGCAGCTGGATGTGCGATTCAATTCTTTTCTTCTACTTTTTATGTATATGTATAGAGAATCTGTCCCTGGATCAGCACTCCTCCCATTCGGCCAGGTGATTTTAAATAGCAAGGTATTTTGCATGAGGGTTTAAATGAACCTACCATGCTCTCAGTTGGAGTTCCTGAGGGCTTCAGGTAAGGTGAGCTTTGACAACTGTTCACATGGTGCGGTGCTGCACGGTGGCCACTGTGCTTTTTTTCTGGTGGGTTGGGGGGGCCCAGTGCTAGGTATGGCATAGTCAAGCAGCAGGGGTGCTGTTTGGCTGCTGGGTCCCGCCGAATGCCAGATTGGTTCCATAGCATCGGTGGTCGCCGCGCAGCGCCGCACCAATTTTAGAGTAGGACCAACTCATAGAGGCAACCTTGGCGGGGTGAGTGGGATTATGCCTTTTGATCAAAATGTGCACTAATGCCTTTTTTAGCACGTAGCATAGGAGGTGTTACACATGCGCTATTTAGCGCTGTTTTCTGCTAAAGTAGTGTTGCACATATGCTGAAAGTATGGTCAATAATTCCAATGTGCGAAGGGAGCGGGCTGGGTTAAGACAGAAGTGATTTTATTGAACATGTTCTGGAATGAACAAACACATAACCTTCAGTATGGGGAAACAGGAAATGTAGCAGTAAATCCTGTCTCTCGATTTAATAATACATTCTCAATAACAAGTATAACTTTCCTATAAGAGATATTAAACCATTAACATGAGAGTTGCTCTTGGATTCTTTAATCTGCATCACAGTAAACCAATAGTGCAGTATAATATCATAGAGTGACATCAGCTTCTATAGTAATCATAGTCACTACATATTAGTACCATGTGATACCTCATTGTACTTCACTAGCCTTTGTGCATATTTTATATACTCACACTGCATCACAGCAGCCTTAGCTGATTATAGGAATGTGTTTTACATAATTTTAGGCTCTGAACCTTACCTGGAATGAACAAACACATAACCTTCAGTATGGGGATACAGGAAATGTAGCAGTAAATCCTGTCCTCCTATAAACCAAGATCTGCGTTATTCAGTTCCCCTTTGCTGTTTGTAGCTATGCTATTCAAGCTTTCGCTCTGCTGCCATCTAATGGTGGTTAATAGCAATGTCGTGAATTTAATAGCAGCTGGATATGCAATTCAATTATTTTCTTCTTCTTTTTTGTATTTGACCAGAGGGTTAAGCTCAGACATATACAGTGGATATAAAAAGTCTACACACCCCTGTTAAAATGTCAGGTTTCTGTGTTGTAAAAAATGAGATACCTTTTAACAATGAGATCCCTCTGATGCTTTGGAAGCTCTCTGTGGACCATGGCTTTTGCTGTGGGATGCGACTAAGAAAATTTCAGGAAAGACCAACTAGAGCAGCTGAACTTTATTTGGGGTTAATCAAAGGCACTTAAATGATGGCAGGTGTATGCTAACTCCTATTTAACATGATTTTGCTAACGTGATTGCTTAATTCTGAACACAGCTACATCCCCACTTATGCAACCACATTATTTTAGTTTTTTTTTTCCTCCACCTAAAATATTTCAGTTTGTTTTTCAATTGAGTTGTACAGTTTATACACATTAAAGGTTGAAAAAGTTCTGAAATGATTTATCTCTGTCTTGTTTTGTTTTTTTTCATCACAGAAACCTAACATTCTAACAGGGGTGTGTAGACTTTTTATATCCACTGTAGCTGTATCCTTTCTAACCTTTCCTTTGGCTCAACATATTCTGAGATTTGTCTAACGTATGTGTCTATATTTTGCCACCCAATGTTTTTGATGTGAGTTGCAGTCTGTGAAAGGTTTTGCTAGCACATCACGATATTATGTTTCAGGACAAAAAGTTGTCCCTACCCAAATTCAAGCTAGGGTAAGGGTGGTCTGTAATTCAGTCACTGAAGTCTGAAACAATCTGTGGTTTTACTGAACTTAGATCAACAATGATCCCTAAAACAGAAGGTAAATTCTTCAGTAAACACTATGGGGTCATTTATCATAACTGGTGTAAAGTAGACCTGGCTTAATTGCCCATAGCAACCAATCAGATTCCACCTTTCATTTTCCCGAGCTCCTTTGAAAAATGAAAGGTGGAATCTGATTAGTTACTATGGGCAACAAAGCTGGGGGTTTTTTACACCAGTTTGATAAATCTCCTCCTACATGTATATATGTATGTAACTGACTACATCATTTTAATTACCTCTCAACATTCATATTGGTCTGTGTAGTTTGATATTGGACCCACATTTATTTAAGTAAAATTAATTGCTATCAGCCTTTGTCTAGGGAACTGAAATGCATTGACATTGCATAAAACTGTTCTCTCAATGTCGCAGCTTTGGCTCACACTAACAAACAAATAAATTACTTAAAATTTTAAAAGCTTTACTTTGACAAATATTATACTACATGTAGTTCTAATTAAATGCCTGGTGCGGACAGGTTGTTATTCTTTTATTTCTCAAGTATGGCTGCTTATTTCCCATCCATCTGAATATTTTTTCAGTAGAGCCGTTTAATGGAAATATGGAGTATTTATGGTGACAGCTGTTATTTTGTCCAATAAAGTGATGCTTTTCATTTTTTTATTCTTTATAGCTTTCAGGACCCTGTTTTGCCTACTTGATTAATGAATAATATAAAACACTGGTTAGGCTCAGCAGATTTAATTTGAAAAGTTGTGCGGAAGCCAAAGAATGAAAATGAATTAAGATGGAGCAAGAAACACAAATAATCACTGCAATCTGCTAAATACATAAGGTGTGGAGGCTCACAGGGATAAGTCCACAAAGAGAACAATCTTCATTAGACATATCATAAATATTGCAGAGCCACATGATTTATTAATTCCGTTCTGGCATTGTAGGTCACCATCATATTCATTAATTTATAGATATGATCCTTAGTAGTCACCTTAATTAGTTCACAATTCAGCACTTTATGCCTCATATTAATTTCAGCACTGAATATCCCTAACACAAGGTCATTATTATGCACTGTAGGTTTTAAGTCAGCGAAAAGCTCTCAGATGTTATCAACTCTTCAGGTCAAGGAATAGAGAGCAGTAAGGCATTCTGTGGACATAATAACACAATAATGTCCAGTGCAGTGCATATAAACTAAGACTGAAGCAATGGATTTGACATTCTCTACTTTTAGATGTGAAGTCAATGATATAATAATATATACTTCACTGTGTGAAAGTTTTTTTCACAAAGAACTTATGATCCTCCAAAACTGTATCTGTGCCTCTAAATTTAATATATTCACAGTCTCTCCACGGACACCATCGGGCCACCATGACGCTACCATCGTCATCAGCTACTTAACCTGCGGATACCACTGCTGACCCTCCTATTTAGCCATTTAAGGGGCACGCAAGTATTACTGACTGCATCATTTGATACCACTATAATACGTTATACCATTCAGTGATACATATTTATCTGGTGACGTTATATATATTTATGTGGTTCAGTTGGTAATACTGATTTATAGCCAGTATATTCTGTTATACCACTGTTGTCCGATCTACTTGCATTTTATACTTTTCGGCCGGGTATAATTATACAGGCACTGATGTTTTATAAAACTGGGCTGTATACCAAGATATATGATTTGGCACACCCCAGTCAGGCCACAATTTATAGTAGGAGATATGCGATTGGTTTGTTTATTAAAAACTAGACCTTAGTATCTATTTATCTACTTTTCTCTTACTAAAAACAAACGTTTTATCAAATTGATTGAATTACGTTCTTGACCTTTGGCCCTTTTTGTTGTTTTGTTGCTATATGTATCAATTTATCTTTATTATCTCTAAAGAGAAAAATAAAATTAAAAAGAGACCAAAATTTGTATTTATAGTATAATAATATTTGTAACTATATATGGTGATAGATAATCATTGTCAAATATGTCCCCTGATGAGCCTGACACCAACCAGGCGAAACGCGTAGGGACGGTTTTGGACATTTGACTCTTTCTTTTTGTTCACACCTGGTAATTGGGTGTTTGTTGTCACCTATTTTTGGGTATCTATATCAACTGTTTTTGTGTTTTGTGGTGTAGAATAGCCGATACATCCTTTCCAGGGTCCCCTATTATATCAGACATCCATCTCCTGAGAGGGACAATAAGGGACACCAGGAGGTACGGGAGACGGGATCGCCCCTATCGGGGCGGCTATTCCGTATTTAGGCAGGGCTGCTACACCAGGGCCAGATTTAGGGATACTTCCCCCCATAGGTTCATTTCAACATCAATTCTACTGAACCACTATATTATAAGATTCATCTGCCCCTAGTTTCTGATTTTCATTTTCTCTTTTTTTTTTTATTATTAATATATTTTGAAGGGTGTAAAAACTGTTTTATATAAAAATATTAAAAGTTATATTTTAGAATGTTGGGAATACTGTGAACCTCTAAATTTAATGCACAAGTCACGAGAAGGGAATGGAGAAAGTGCAAACGGACTCCACCGAACCCTCTGTCCCTGCCTACTTGCACTTACCCATCCTAGATAATGTACGCAAATGGGAGGCGATCCCTAACCTAAGTAAATGCGGAGAGACAAACAAACAGACAAACAAAGAAGTCGAACTAGCAAGGTCAAAACCAGGAGGTCAAGGATGTACCAGGGAGTAAGTAGAAGCAGCGTCAATGTACAGACCGGGAGTCAAATCCAGGAGAAGCAAGTAGGACACAGGGAGAAGGCGAGGACAAGTCTAAGTCAAGCAGAAGTCAAATACCAGGAGAGTCAACAGTACCAAAAGGAGCAAGCAAGAGACGAGGTCAAATAAAGCCGAAATACAAATACCAAGTAAATAGTCAAAGGGAAATACACAAAGTATAGGACCTTAATCACAGGCAACCTGTGGCCATCAGGCTGCCTGTTTAAATAGAGGAGAGAAGTAGTCATGTGACGTGGCCAGCGTCACATGTCTCATACCCCTGCAAACTGCTGAGCGCAGAGTGTTTGGTTCAGTGCTCAGACTTTTCGCCAAAAGTACGGGAGCGGAGGACGCTGGCCATGCTAAGGAGGCGGGCGCGCAAGGTCCTCTCTGCCCCGTTTTGCCCTGGAGACGAGGACACAGGGCATTTCTATGTTATCTAAGTTATCGCAGGATTAGTGAGAGGAAATGTCAAAATGTATTCACTGGCATCTAGGACCTTTCCTCAGGTCCATAACCCTTCCAATGGACAAGGTACTGAAACGAATTATAAACTTTCCTAATATCAATGACTTTAGAAATAATAAATTCATTTTGACCATTCACAAGTACCAGGGAAGGAACTGCCTGAGATGGAACTATGGGTGAAATGTATTTTTTAAGCAAAGATTTATGAAATATGCTGTGGATACGAAACGAGTCTGGCAGCTTCAACCTAAATTATACGGGATTAATGATGTCAAGAATTTCATATGGTCCAACAAATCGCGGGGCAAATTTTTTAGAAGACACATTTTTTGTGGGCAACTAGACTTTCTCCTCAACCTTAAAATCTACCCCTTTGAAACGCTTCCTATTTGATTTGATTTTTTGAACCGCCTGAATTTTTTCCAGGTTCAATTGAACTAGAGCCCAAACTGTGCACAGTTCTGAAGTTACACTATCAGCTTCAGGGTTAGGTGAGGAAATAGATGAACAAGAATTAAATCGAGGATGGAAACCAAAGTTACAGAAGAACGGCGAGACTCCAGTGGAAGAGTTCACACAGTTATTGATGGAGATTTCTGCCAAAGGGAGATATTTCACCCATAATTGCTGATTATCAGAGATGTAAGATCGTAAAAATTGTTCCACAGCCTTATTCAATCGTTCAGTCTGTCCATTAGTCTCGGGAAAAAAAGCTGATAAAAAGGACAATGATATCTCACACCTCTGACAAAAGGCTCTCCAAAACTTGTAACAAACTGAACACCCCTGTCAGATACAATGTTCTCAGGAACTCCATGCAATCGTACCACTTGTTCAATAAAAACAGAAGCAAGAGTCTTGGCATTTGGGAGCTTGACCAAAGGAACAAAATGTACCATCTTACTAAACCTATTGACCACTACCCAAACCATAGATTTACCCTCAGAGGGTGGCAAGTCAATAATGAAATCCATAGAAATATGTGACCATTGTTTACTAGGAATGGGTAGTGGTCACCAGCAGGACATGTTCTAGGGGTTTTGGACCTGGCACATACGTTGCAAGCAGAGACAAAAGAACTGACATCCCTAGATAACGTGGGCCACCAAAAAGACCTGGACACCAGTTATCTGGTGGCCTCAATACCAGGATGACCACATAAAACAGAATCATGGCACTCACCCAGCAGCCGGAGATGGAAATGACCAGGAACAAATAACTTACCTGTGGGTGTCTGCTCCGGAGCTAGGTGTTGTGCCGCCTCAATATCAGAAGCAAGATCTGTGGATACAGATGCCACAATGATGTTAGCCAGCAAGATAGGTTCAGGAGGAGTGTAAGGAGGTTGAAACGCACAAAAGCTTAGAGACAAAGCATCAGCTTTCACATTCTTACTTCCTGGCCTGAAAAAAATAGAGAAGTTAAAATGCGTGAAGAAGAATGCCTATCTGGCCTGAGGAGGATTCAAGCATTTTGCGGATTTGAGAAATAATACATTTTTATGAACAGTGATGCAATGTTTGGCCCCGTCCCAAAAATGTCTCCAGTCCTCAAATGCCCATTTAATGGCTAACAACTCACAATTACCAATATCGTAATTCCTCTCAGTAGTAGAGAATGTACATGAAAAAAATAAAAAATAACACAAGATCTTAGATTACTGAGATTAGAGGGTCCCTAAGAAAGAATAGCCTCCACCCCACCCTCAGAAAAATCGACCTCCGCCACAAAAGGTTTCTACTGACCTGGCTGAATCAAGACTGAGGTGTTCTCAAAAGATTTCTTAAGAGTTTTGAAGACTTCTATGGCCTCTGCAGGCCAGTTAACAAGATCCGCCCCTTCTTGGTTAAGTCGGTTAAGGGTCTGGCAATTACTGAAATTCTTTAAATAAATTTACTATAGTAATTAGAGAATTCAAGGAAGTGCTATCATGCTTTAAGGGAAGATGGCCTCACCCAGTCTTGAATAGCCTGTACCTTTCCTGGATCCATCTTAAACGAGTGTGGGGTAAGGATATAACCTAGATGCAAAATTTCTTGTTCTCCAAAAATCTATTTTTCTAATTTGGCAGATAATTGATTTTTTTTCTTTGAATTTCAAGCACTTGTTTGATGTGAATAAAATGGAATGCCAAGTCGGAGAAAAAATCTAAATATCATCAATATATACAATCATAAATTTACCGATAAATTCTCTAAAAATGTCATTCATAAAATTTTGAAAGAATGCAGGAGCATTACTGAGCCCAAAAGGCATGACCTTGTTTTCAAAGTGTCCCTCAGGAGTAGTAAAGGCAGTCTTCCATTCATCCCCTTCTTTGACACAGATCAAATGATATGCCCCTCTCAAATCAAGTTTGGAGAACCATGATGCCCACAGAACCTTATTGAACAGATTGGGGATCAATGGGAGAGAGTATTGATTTTTAATGGTGATTTTATTCAAATCATGGTAATCAATACATGGTCTGAGATCTCCATCCTTCTTTTTGACAAAAAAGAACCCCTCCCCCATAGGAAACACAGGGGGTTTGATGTGTACTTTATCATAGAATTGAGCTCAGGGCCAGATAGATTATATATCTGACCTTTAGGGAACCTGGAACCCAGAACCCATCACTAAATCAATGGCACAGTCATAAGATCTATAAGATCCCCAAGTCAGATGAGCAGAACACATCAGCAAACTCCTTTATGTATAAAGGTAAAGTCTTAGATTTATTAGAGATATCCGCCTGTATAATGGGTAAACAACAGTTACATTTAGGACCCCATTTTTCAACCTCATCTCTGGTCCAGTTGATAACAGCGTTGTGTAATTGGAGCCAGGACATACCTAACACCATTTCAGCGGGCAAATTTTCTAAGATTACCAAGGAGCAATTCTCAGTGTGGGTTACCCCTACAGTCAGAGTTATCTCAGGTGTACAAAACTTAAACGTGCCTCCCAGCAAGGGTGTAGAGCCAATGACTACAATGCATATAGAGCTGGGAAGGGCTAACATAGGTATCCCCACCTGAAGAGTAAATTTAAGATCAATAAAGTTAGAGGCCGACCCAGAATCAATAAAGGCATTACCTGACCTCTTGTTTACTCCATGTGAAATAGTAAAAGGTACCAATAACTACTGCTTGATAACCCCAGGGAGTACCTTATCTTTAGATTCCTCAGGTTTAGGTGATCTTCCGGAAGGAGGAATCTTGGGAAATTGCCGGATCCAATGATCGGAGTCACCAAAGTAAAAACATGTACCACAGCGGCGACGTTGGTCTCATCTTGTCAAACCAATCTGCATAGGTTCATAACTACACAGCTCAGACATGACCCCCAGAGGATTAGTTTCTAGTTTGGATATAACCTATGGAAAAAACAAATGCTCCTGTTGTCTCTGCCTAATGTGTCTTTCCAGTATCACTGCAAGAGTCATGTTTTTTTTTTAAGGTCCGAGGAGAGGGATAACATACAAGCATGTCTTTGAGAGTCTCAGATAGGCAAGACCTAAATTGACTTTTAAGAGCAGGTTCATTCCAACCAGAAGGAACGCACCATTTGCGAAACTGAATACAGTATTCTTGGTAGTAGTCGGTCACCCTGTACAAGAGATTTTAACTGACTTTCAGCTAAAGAATCTCTGCCAGGTTCATCATACAAAATCCCAAGGGCTTGAAAAAAAGTGTCTACAGATCTAAGACACTGAGAGTTGGGGGGTAATGAAAATGCCAAGTCCTGGGGTTCAACTTGTAATAGGAAAGACCCATATGTAGCCCTAACAAAATTGCGGGCTCACCCCTAATTAGAATATATATAACCGATTGAAGGAGTGAGATAAATAAAGTACACTTTAGTTCAAAGAAATATAGACTGCAATAGTCCAAAAATAACACAATTTATTTGAAAATCACAAAAAAGACACATGATCAGCACTGGTCACAAATAGAACAATACACACAGGTTACAATACACATTAAAAACCAAGGGGACCGATGGTGAGCTGCCGATATATATATATCTAACAATAAAGTGCAAGTGCATAACTATACCCAAATGGTCATCAATTGATGGACATATAGTATCTACAAGCTATAGCTATTAGATACCACAATAATATCCACATGCATATATATCAAAATTTGCCACAAAGTTGGTGTGAGATATACACCAAATTTGTCAGAACTAGGGCAGTAACGATGATCGAAATTAAATTCAGCACATGATGGAAAAAATACTGACCAATTGATTTGAGTATATCGTGTAGCAACACCACCGGTCCACTCCCCAACGCACGTTTTGCGTACAGCCTGTACCCCTTGAAAAAGCTGTACGCGAAACGTGCGTTGGGGAGTGGACCGGTGGTGTTGCTACACGATATACTCAAATCAATTGGTCAGTATTTTTTCCATCATGTGCTGAATTTAATTTCGATCATCGTTACTGCCCTAGTTCTGACAAATTTGGTGTATATCTCACACCAACTTTGTGGCAAATTTTGATATATATGCATGTGGATATTATTGTGGTATCTAATAGCTATAGCTTGTAGATACTATATGTCCATCAATTGATGACCATTTGGGTATAGTTATGCACTTGCACTTTATTGTTAGATATATATATATCGGCAGCTCACCATCGGTCCCCTTGGTTTTTAATGTGTATTGTAACCTGTGTGTATTGTTCTATTTGTGACCAGTGCTGATCATGTGTCTTTTTTGTGATTTTCAAATAAATTGTGTTATTTTTGGACTATTGCAGTCTATATTTCTTTGAACTAAAGTGTACTTTATTTATCTCACTCCTTCAATCGGTTATATACAACTTGTAATAGGGACATAATAATTCCCACTATTTGTTGAGCAGAACCAGAAGAGTGAGGGCGCAAATGGAAATACAGTTTGCAGCTCTCCTTAAAAGCTAAAAAAAATTACGATCCCCCGAAAATCAGTCTGGAAGTGGTTCAGCCTGTAGTGCGGATGGGGAAGAAACAGAGAGGTTTTGGACATTTTCCTGTACTTGTAACCGCTCTCCTAACTCCTGGACAATCTGGGCCAGGTTTTGTACATGATCCGTGAGAGTTTGCAACGGATCCATAATATGGTAGTAGGGCCTGTGATTCTGTCATGAGAAGGGAATAGGGAAGGTGCAAACTGACTCCACCCACACCTCTGTCCCTGCCTACTTTCACTTACCCATCCTAGGTAACGGAGCGCAACTGGGCGGCAATCCCTAACCTAAGTAATTGCGGAGAGACAAACAAACAGACAAAGAGAGGTCGAACTAGCAAGGTCAAAACCAGGAGGTCAAGGATGACCGGGAGTCAAATCCAGGAGAAGCAAGTAGGACACAGGGAGCAGGCAAGGACAAGTCTAAGTCAAGCAGAAGTCAAATACCAGGAGAGTCAACAGTACCAAAAGGAGCAAGCAAGTGACGAGGTCAAATAAAGCCGAAATACAAATACCAAGTAAATAGTCAAAGCGCAAATACACAAAGTATAGGACCTTAATCACAGGCAACCTGTGGCCAGCAGGCTGCCTGTTTAAATAGGGGAGAGAAGGAGTCATTTGACGTGGCCAGCGTCACATGACTCATCCCCCTGCAAACTGCTGAGCGCCAAGAGCTCGTTTCGGCGCTCAGACTTTTTGCCGAAAGTACGGGAGCGAAGGACGCTGGACACGCTATGGAGGCATGCACGGCTGGGTCCTTTCCGCCCCTGTTACCCTGGAGACGAGGACACAGGGCACGTCCATGCTCTGAAGTTATCGCAGGAAGGAGGAGAGGAGAGCGAAGCCGGCGCCCTGTGACAGAACAGGCATCTTTGGGTCATATTCACCAAGCAATTTTTTTTTTCCATCCTCACATTCCAAGAGCCAGCCTTTTCTATGTCACCATCTGTATGAGGGCTTGTTTTTGAGGAATGAGAAGAATTTTGTAACTGTATTATTTTAGAGTGTAAATCACTTATTTATTAAGATCCCATTTACACAGCCACATCGCGGTCTGCAAAAGATGTGTGCATGACCAAATAGAAATGAGTAGATCTCTATTCATCATGCTCTATTCATGAGAAAAAACTGATAGCACACTGAAGAAACAGTTTGCATTATCATTTTTGTGCCATTCATCAAGGACCATCAATAACATATTTAACACACAAAATAGACACTGTAAAAAAAGCTGATTTGCAGTTTTTTGTTCAACCTTCCTTCAAAATTTCCCCCACAAAAAAAGAATACATTTTTTCAATGCATTATGCGTACTCAAAGATTGTGCCATTAAAAATACAACTTGCCTTACAAAAATAAGCCATCATAAGGCTCTCTTGAAGGAAAAATAAAAAAGTTATTCCTCTCACAAGGTAGAGATTTAAACAGTCAATACAGCAAAAATAGTCTGTAAGGCTATGTTCACATCAATTTCATTTTCTGTTCTTCAGATTTTTTATAATAACAGAAAACAAAAAACTAATAAATATTTTATTTTGAGCATCTATTATGCACAGTTTATGCTTATTTTGCATCATTTTTTAGCGATTTTGGTCTGAGATCCGTTATTCAATTGGGAAAAAAGTCCTGTACAAAGTACTTTTTCCATGCAAAATAACAGCTCTCAGATGGAAAGAACTAAAACTGATGCAAAATTTGTATAACTGAGCATAACAAATGCTCAAAAATAAAGGATCTGTTTTGTTTTTGCTTTCTTTTCTTCTGTCAAAACAGAAGAATGGAAAACAAAAGGATGATGTTAAAATAGCCTATGGATTCCAACAAAATAAAGCTGTGTTGTCTGTATTTGAAGTCACTCATTCACTAAAATTTTCGGGGTCACAGAGTTCAGACAAAACTTTTCTTTCTTTAATGATCTGCATCATTGAAAATACTAATTTTAAGTGCATACTTCTGAACAATTAGCATCCCGGTGATCAGCTCATCATTATAGGTCTGGCTGCCAAAACCCCTGGCAATAAGCTATGACCTACCTCAAAATAAAATTCTCCAAACTCCCCAAATAAGTAATGATTATGCATCTTCCATTGTAACACCATACTGGCAAATCAAATCTGGTGCTAGTATGCTAGGAAGGGAAAAATGAGAGAGAGAGAGAGAGAGAGAGAGAGAGAGATGGAGGGAGAGAGAGAGACAGAGAAAGAGAGAGAAGCATTATCTGAGGACACAAGCACAGCAATTGAAAAAAAGATCGTATTATGAAAAAGCACTGATTGAGGCTACCAACAAAACCAGTGGAAAAAATGGAGAAGATTGATCTATAAAGCATAGTGAGTTGTGTATACAGATAATAGAATTCAGTAAATCAATTCTAGTAATTTGGAATTCGTCCAAAGATAGAACCAGCTTTTCTAGTTGAAAGGCCTTGGAGGGACCTCTGGATGGGTACTATTTCTACTTAGTATATGTAATGACTATTGTAGGCTAGACAATGCTCCTCTAGGTTTCTGTGAAAAATATATGCTAATTAGCATGTCTAATATTATTTAAAAAAAAAATACTTTATCTTCTTTGTGATGAAAGCTAATTTGCATAGCTTTGGGTGTTTGGGTAAAATATTCAAACTAGCTTTCTGACTTCTGACAAAAAGGATAAGAAAGGTAATTCTTTCAGATGCCCTTTGATGTTAGAAATGCTAATTTGCATATATGTTTTCCCAGAAACCAAACGGGAGAGTTGCTTAGCCTACAACAGTCATTATGTAAATTAATTGATCTTCATAATAGTAATATTACCCACCCTGAGCTCCCCCCTCCCCCAGGCCTCTCAACTATGTCAAGTAGATTCTTTATGATTGTGCTGAAAAAAGGCTTGTGTCCCCGAAAAAGCTGGTTGGTGATGTACAGTTGACTTAACTATTCTTCTAGTTTAGTCATGTAGGTGTGTTTAAAAGGCTAATCAATGACTAGGAAAATATGATGTTGATGTGAAACACTGAGTTTTTGTAATACTTTCAGAAAGAAAGCTTAATTGCATATGCTTTTCACATGAGGATGTATTTGCCTGAAATTAATTGTAATATATTTTGATTTGTTAAAATTAAGGATCAGCAAATTCATTTTATAATTTCAAAATTCAACTTGTAGCATTTTGGTTCTTTTGTCCTTCTAGAAAGACAGCTAGTTTGCATATCTCATTGAGAGAAATAAAATCCTAGGTTGGATATTCTAGTTTTCTTAATGTGTTGGATAGAGCAATTGATTGCACATTTCACTTTCAGCTGAATTTTATGTGTGGGGGCTCTTTTTTCTCTGCTGGACTCATGTTTATTTGCTGAGGCTTTTTAGAGAATATATTAGTATTAGGAGACTACATAGTGTTATATACCAATTTTTAGGCTAATTGAAGCATATTTGATTTGAACTGAACTTTTCAAAAAGGTTGACAAATTGTATCCATGGCTTATTTTAATCCTGCACATCTTGCACACGTCTGTGGTTTTGTGTGTCTGCCTTGTGGAGAAAAATACCATGCAGGAATTGCTCACACAGAGCTACAGGCAGCCGAACTCAGCTTAGTTCTGACTCATTTTGGGCCTAACCCACCCACAGTGTCAGCAGCATCACAAGATGAGAAGTAATTTGCCTCTGCTCTTTATTGCTGCCACTGCTGCCACCACCCTCCTCCTCTGATGTTGCCTCCTCCTCAGAACCTGTATCTAACTCCCAGGTCCTGTCCAGCACATAATCATCATTGGAGTCCTCACCCTCCCTGCCACATTTATTTTTCCATTTTTGTTAAAATGGGGGGGGGGGGGGAGAAAAAAATAAAAAGCAATTTCCTTGCAGGTAGCTGTTTTTGATGTTCTGCAGCAACTGTTGCTATGTTATAAGGCAATAGTTACATCTAGAATGTACTGCCAGGCACACCAAGCTGGATCTCCTCACTTCTCAATCCCTTGCTGACAGTTTTCCCTGTTTGTCCCTATTCTACACAATTATTCATTCTAGCCTTTCCCTTCAGTGTCCCTGGCAGTAGAATATAATCTTGATTGTACTGTACACTGTCCCTAAGATTGTTTTCTGCCAGACACTGCCAGACCCATTCCCCCTCATTCACAGCCCAGCACTGAATGATGTTCTGCTTGTTCTGCATGGGCACTTCCCTGCCTGCTGCAGCACTGATAAACTCATCCAGGCTGTCTGTCGGCCTGTGAGCCAATCAGGGCAAGCCTTCCCTCCCACCCACTTCCTCTTAGGGTCATGTAAACATTCGTATGCTTCCTCCCTAATGCTTTTTGCCGCCGACATGTGTAGTACAATGGTGCTGCACACCGTTTTACTAGATTTTTCCTAAAGTATCCTAAAAAGTTTCCAGTTTGAATGCTGGACTAAACTTTGGAAAGTTCATAATGAATCTGGTTACCTACGAAAAGGTTCACTCATCTCTAATTCTGTAGCTGTGCAATAAATGTTTCAGATTTGAATAATCCTTTAACCACCTCCCGTCCGCCCATAGGATATAAACGTCCGGGAGGTGGATCTCTATTTCTGAATGGATGCTGTATTGCGCTGTACAGCCTCTCTGGGGGGGTGCATTTCTCCTGTAACTGGGGCTACTATGTCAGCCCCAGTTACAGGAGAAATCAACAGTGAAAAAAAAAAAAGAAAAAGTGAAGTAAATGTCCCCCAGAGGTCTTGTATGACCTTATGGGGGACGAAAAGTGCAAAATAAAAAATAAAAATATAAAGTGTTGAAAAAAATAAATAAAAAAAAAAAGGTTTCACATGTAAAAAAAATAAAAAGATTCCCCAAGCAAGGAATAAAAAAAAATGTTAAAAATAGAAAAAATAAAATAAAATAGACATATTTGGTATTGCCGCATCCGTAAAAAACAGCTCTATAAAAATATCACATGACCTAACCCCTTGGGTGAACACCGTAAAAAAAAAAAAAACTGTCGAAACGAGCAATTATAGTCACATTACATCACAAAAAGTGCAACACCAAGTGATCAAAAACGCATATGTCCCACAAAATGGTACCAATAAAACAGTCACCTCATCCCGCAAAAAATGAGCCCCCACATAAGAAAATCTCTCAAAAAATAAAAAAACTATAGCTCTTAGAACATGGAGACACTAAAACATCATTTTTATGGTTTTAAAAATGCTATTATTGTGTAAAACTTTAATAAATAAGAAAAAGTATACATATTAGGTATCACCACGTCCGTAACAATCTGCTTTATAAAAATGTCACTTGACTGAACCCCTCAGATGAACGCTGTAAAAATAAATAAATAGAAACTGTGCTAAAACAACCCATTTTTTGGTCACCTTGCCCCATAAAGTGTTATAATGAATGATCAAAAAATCATATGTACCCAAAAATAGTAGCAATTAAACTGGCACCTTATCCCCTAGTTTCCAAAATGGGATCACTTCTTGGGAGTTTCTAAGGGTGCATCAGGGGGCTTCAAATGGGACATGGCATCTAAAAACCACGTGGAGTTCCTTGTCTTCTGCGCCCTGCCATGTGCCCATACAGCGGTTTATGACCACATGTGGGGTGTTTCTGTAAACCGCAGTATCTGGGTAATAAATATTGAGTTTTGTTTGGCTGTTAACCATCGATGTGTTAAAGAAAAAATTGGACTAAAATGGAAAATCTGCCCAAAAAGTGAAATTAAAAAATTTGATCTCCATTTTCCTTTAATTCTTATGGAACGCCTAAAGGGTTAACAAAGTTTGTAAAATCGGTTTTAAGTAACTTGAGGGGTGTTGTTTCTACAATGGGGTCATTTATGGGGGTATCGACTATGTAGGCCCCACAAAGTGACTTCAGACCTGAACTGGTCCTTAAAAAGTGGGTTTTGGCAATTTTCTTAAAAATTTTAAGAATTGCTTCTAAACTTCTAAGCCTTCAAACGTCCTAAAAAATTAAAATTACATTTCCAAAATGATGCCAACATAAAGTAGACATATGGGGAATGTTAAGTAATAAATATTTTATGAGGTATCACTTTCTGTTTTAAAAGCAGAGAAATTGAAATTTTGAAAATTGCGAATTTTTCCAAATTTTGGGTAAATTTGGGATTTTTTCCTAAATAAAGGTGAAATATATTGACTATCATGAAATACAATGTGTCACGAGAAAACAATCTCTGAATGACTTAGATAAGTAAAGGCGTTCCAAAGTTATTACCACATAAAGTGAGATATGTCAGTTTTGCAAAATTAGGCCTGGTCAGGAAGGGGGCAAATGGCCCAGATGGCAAGTGGTTAAATTAGCAATCAGGGAAAGACTAATGCACCATGTTCTGCCTGGGGTAGGGCTTGAAGGGCTGAGGCTTGACAAAAGTATTTAGAGCAGAGAGTTAAAGTCATGGTTGTAGGGTATCAGTCCTTCACCCCCGATTAATATCATTGGGGATGCACAGATGAACATTGTTTGCCTTTTGGTATGAAGGATCCCTCAGGAATAAGCTGATCACAGGTTGTCCTTCTAATAGTGATGAGCGGCATAGGCAATATTCTTTTTTTGCAATATTTTGTGAATTTTTCACATAATATTCGTAATAAATTCATGAATTGTAGAATTCGTGATCTCGTCATTATTTTTTTGATTGTGCAAATCGGCACTAATGATATTTTTGCGCAATAAATGCAACTTCACATTTTATCAGGTCTGAGTTGATATTACTGATTGGTGCACTAAGTATTGTTGTGACATCACAGTACTATGTCTGTAGCATGTATGTATGGACAGCAGAGAAACAGTAATTCCTATCACACTACCTAACAACCTGCACTGAAACCTATCAGCTACCCTAAATCACTATCTAACCTACACTGACTATCTCCCACTAACTATCTGTATTATATATATTAGCTAACTAACTAATGTAATTGGATAAGGAGTAGGATCCAGATGAAAGCACAGAGCACAGCAATGATACTGCTCTCTCTCTCTCTCTCTTAACTGCCAAAAATACGACAGAAAATGGCTGCTGGGGAGTTTCTTATATAGTAAAAGGGTGGGCAACTTTCCTATTGGTTGCTAGGGATGTTGCTAAGCTTTGACACAGATATTGCAGCCTCCTTATTGGCCCATAAGCAAGAAGGGAGGTTAGTGATAAAAAAAATCTAGAATATTCGCAATTACGAATATATAGCACTATATTCTACATCTTTGCAAATTCTCTAAGTGCCGATATTTGCGATAAAAAATTGTGATTAGAATATTTGCAATCAACACTACTAAAAGGAATTACATGGAAGAGCTGAAAACTGCGAGTAAAACTCACAGCAATTGTTCAATATCCCTGCAGTGCCACCACAGGGAAATTGAAGTGCTATAAATTGCCTGTATTATGAGGACATGTATCCTCCAGAGGAATAGACATAACCTGTAAATGCTTTCCCCCCCCCAGTCTAAAAGATTTAGATCCTGAATGGGGAGCCTCACTGCTACTTACTTCATATTTTCCAAATTACATATTTAAAATTACTTTTTCTAAATTAAACTACCTCTTTAATTCTTTATTCAAAAAATGTAGTAATAACTTCTTGGAGCCTAGTCCACCAACTTAGAATGAATACTAATTAAAATTTTCTGTTTTTCTTTATAGGTTATTAATATTTTGCCCTTGTCGAGAGTTAAAAACCTCTTGCACTTCATTTACAAATTTTTATGATATCTTCAATATAAAATTACTCTAGTACACTTAGCACTAGATATAAGTGAATTGCTCAAAATTATATTTAGATTTGATTCGGCTGAATCGGTTGAACATTTCAATTTGGGACCAAATTGAATTTAACCAAATCAATGCTTCAATTGGCCTGAAAATTTGTGGGTTTTCTAGGACTCATATTTTTTTTTCTCTTTTGGCTCTCATTTTTTTCTATTTTTTTTTATTATTCTCTTCTCTCAAAATTCAACCAGTCTGAATCACCATGAATATGACAGCAGATCCAAGTCAATGTTTACAAATTAGTGTCAAATTGAAATCATTTACAATCGATTTGCTCATCTCTACATAGCACCTAATAAGCAGGAGAATTAAAAGAGAACCATGCCACCATGAAATGCAGTGTAATCTGCATGTAGCATGTTATAAAGCAAAAGGAGCAGAGCAGACTGGGAAGTGATATAACTTTATACTAAGTGTCTGCTTTTCTAAGCTCCTATGAATATATATGAATACACACACGCAGAAGTCTATCAGTCACTGGTAAAACAAACCACCTGGAACTTATAAAAAGCAGAGATTTAAAGGGGCATTCCCATCTGAGACAAAGGGGGCATATCACTAGGACCTACACAGAGAATGGAGCTGGGAAGGTGGCGGCCACTGCTCCCATTCATTTCTGTAGGGCAGCTCGGCTATTTTTGAGGGCCCCATAGAAATGAATGGACGGCAGCTGCGCATGCACAGTGTGCCCTCTACAACTTTTGGGGCTCTGTTCTCAATGTAGGCACCTATCAGGCAATGGGGTGATATCCTAGCGCTATGCCCCCATTGACTGAGATGGGAAAATGTATCAATTGCAATTATTTATTTTTTTAGCATAAAGCTATATAGCAGTCTGCTCTGCTCCTCCTGCCCTGTAACATACTACCTGTGTATTGCATTGATGTCACCACCAGACATCTGAGAAGCTCTGACAAACGTTCTACAGAACCTCCTGCTTGAGGTTCCTTTTGTTTTGCTTTCGGTTTCTCATCTCGTTAGCCTCTCTCAGCTGTCATGTAGTTGCACTGATTGCATCCCTTTAAATCCCTTTCCATACTGCATCACTTTGCAGTTTATACAACTTCCTGGAGTGTGCTGATGCTAGAAGCTGTTACTACTGCATCCACAAGATAAGTCTGTTTTCTTTATTTCTATTTGCCTGTGGGCTTGATCCTAGGTGGCCCTGACTCCTTCTGTATTAAGTGTAGGGAGCCGGTGGTCGTGTCCCCTCACTATTACAGGGTGTTCAGGTGTTATACAGTCGAGGAACGAGGATATGCAATTTTCTACCATTGAGATTTTTGCATAGGCTGAGCAGTAAGGGAGAGAGCTAGGGCTCTTACAGGGCTTACCCTCCTGTTCCTTAGTTTTGGATCAAGTCAGTCGGATCTTCATTTGTGTCTTCTAGTTTTCTGTAACACCATCCGTGACAATTGACTTTCTTTGTGACAGGTTCTCTATAACATTATTTCTGTCTATTTACAGTTAGTAAGTTCCTTCAGCAGAAAAATGGAAACCCCCTATTGCACCTGAAATCAAGCGCCAAAGCTTGCTTTACAGCACCAATGATGATGGATTTGCAGCATTTCTGAATCCATCAAGATTCTTGCCAATACTCTACTTTACCTATTTGCACAAGTACATTTATACTTGATGCAGAAAGTCTCTTCATATTCTTTCTGCACACAGTGAAAATGTGAAATCATAGCAAAGTAGTTCTCCTTTCATCTCTGTGTCATAGTTTGATGAATGTTTCTTTTTATGAAAAGTTCTCTATCCATGAAAAAAATGCTCAATGGGACATTGCCCTCCTGGGGAAAGCCTGTGTTACACCTACTCCCAGAGTGAATAATATTTCTCTGCCATAGATGATTAATTTGGCAAGCTTTGGCAGCACAAATAAAACACAATGTTTCACAACCCGGGATCTATGATATTAAGTTTTATGGGAATACCAGGCATTGTTTCTCTTATTGAGCTTTGTAGCTATATGCTAATTCTAGTAAAAAAAACGGCTTTCAGATCACTTTTTAAGTTAAATTTGTCTTGTATAAAATAGTCTTTAAAATTGATATTTTTCATGTTCCAGACAGTATTTTATGATGATTGTATGGAATCTGCTATATTAGATTAACCCATTGTATAAAGTGTATTGAGGAGTTTTCGATACGGCTTTGGCCTCATGCAACTGACCGTATTAAAGTTCTGTAATACAATATTCCTACAAATGGGCCTATAGTCTTCCACTCCTATTTTATTCAGTATGTTCTTCCAATTTCACAACATGGTCTATCACAAGCTTTGTTATGGAGGTATATAATGATGAGCAAATTTTTCAAAAATTCGATTCTCTGATTTGATCCGAATATATTTTCGGCAAATTTAGTTAAAACCGGCTAATTACTGAGCCTTTATAGTGGTGTAGAAGGTGACATAGTGCGGAGGTAGCTACAGCATCAGGAGGCCACAGAGTGCAAGGCAACATAGTGTGGCGGTGGCAGCAGCATCAGGAGACCACGGAGTGGCAAGGTGACATAGTGTGGAGGTGGCAGCAGCATGAGGAGGCCACAGAGTGGCAAGGTGACATAGTGTGGAGGTGGGTGGCAATACCAGTACCAGCTGAAGATGGTGGGTGAAAGAAAGAGCACTTGGCATCAGATGTGTGGCACCAGGTGGGTGGCAGCACCAGAATAATAGCTGAGACAGGTAGTCAGAAGAAACTGGTCTTTTTTGTCAAAGTGTTGGTGTGGCACCAGGGATGATCTAGTCTGATGCATCAGGCATTGGTGGGTGGAGATCCTGACTGATCCACGCCTGATTCATCTTGACAAAGGTCAGTTTCTCCACATTTAGGGTGGACAGGTGAGTTCTTCTTGGGGTAACTATGGTCCCACACTACACTAAACATCCGCTATGATGCCACACTACTGGCTGGGCAGGACAGCTTTTCCAGGACAAACTTGGCCAGATGCGGCCACAAATCCATTTTGGCTGCCCAGTAGTCCAGCAGATTTTCAATTATGGCTGGCAGGGTGCACTTCAAGTATGACACCACCTGCTGGTTCAGGTTGTGCTCTATGTCTAGCTGCTGGTGAGTAGTTTCTTCACTAGGCGGGTGAAGAAAGCTGCTCATCAGCGACTCTAGACTCCAGCTGTGGCTTGTGGAGCTGGTGCTGCTCCTGCCAACCTACCCCTCCCCAGCAGCCATGGCAGTTGAATGTGAGTGCAGAAGAGGGCCCCCCTGTCAGACCTGCGAGAGGATGGACGATGGCGCAGATAGGCAGCAGCCAACTGACTATATAGGATGTCTCTATAGTAGTTCAGTTTGTCCTCCCTCTCAGCGGGTGTAAAAAAGTCCCCCATTTTGGACCAGTAGCAAGGGTCCAACAAGATGGAGAGCCAGAAGTCATCCCTCTGCCCAATGGTGACAATTCGGCTGTCCCTACGCAAGCAAGTGAGCATGCATCGAGGCATTTGTAGAAGTAACTTGGAGGGACTCCCTGCCTTCATCTCTACTGCATACTGCCACGGTGTGTCTGGGTCCTCTGCCTCTTCTTCCTTCCACATTGCTTGTGCTTCAATGTCCTCCTCCTCCCATAGTTCAGCCCCCACAGGGCTCATGTGGTAGTGAGATCTAGGCGCCACGTCTCCAGTCCACTGACCAGCCAGATTTACCAGCATCTGTCTCAGGACATGAAGCAGTGGAATGACTTTGTTCACCCTGTAGTCCTGGTAACTGACAAATAATGTGGCCTCCTGAAAGATCCTGAGCAATCGGCACGTGTCACTGGCTGATATTAAAGTTACACAGGGGAGAACTCCTGTCCGCTTGGATCATCAAAAAATCGTTTATGGCCTTTCTCTGTTCATACAGTCGGTCCAACATATGGAGGGTGGAATTCCAACAGGTGGAAACATTGCATATCAGCCAATGTTGGGGGATGCCATTCTGCTACTGCAGCTCAAGGAGGGTGTGCTTTACCGTGTACGAGTGGCTGAAGTGCATGCAAAGTTACCTGACCATTTTTAGGATGTCTTGCAGATGGGTGGAAGACTTCAGGAACCGCTTGACAACCAGATTGAACAAGTGTGCCATGCAGGACGCATGGCTCAGACCTCCTTGACGCAGCGCCGACACCATGTTCTTCCCATTGTCGGACACCATGGTTCCGGTTTTGAATTGTCATGGAGAAAGCCAGTATTTGATTTATTGATAAAGGACACGGAGCAGTTCCTCCCCGGTGTGACTCCGTTCGCCAAGGCAAACGAGGTACAGAACAGTATGACACCACCATGCCCTGCACATGTTGTATGCTGGAGGGGCACTGTGCATTGTCCCTGCAGTGGAGGCTGAGGACACGGTGGAGAATGAGGAGGCAGAGGTGGGCATTGTCGCTGGACCAATTTCGTGGCAACGTGGAGGCGGAAGCGGCGTCACCTAGCCAAGTTGCTGGTCTGGCTGTGCAAGAAACACATTCACCCAGTGGGCCATAAAGAACATGTATTGTCCCTGACTGTAGTTACAGCTCCACACGTCCACGCTGCCGTGCACTTTGGCAGACACTGACAGGCTCACGGACTGGTCCACCTTCTGTTCTACATGTGTGTGCATGGCTGGTACTGCCTTTTTGGCAAAGAAATGATGGCTTGGGAGTCTCCACCTCAGCTTGGCACAAGCCATCAGTTCTCTGAAAGGTGCAGAGTCCACCACTTGGAAAGGGAGGAACCACAGCACCAGCAACTTGGACAGGAGCACATTCAGCTTCAGCGCCGAGTGCACGCATGCTGTTGTCTCTTGGCAATTGCTTCAGTGATCAATTGCTGATGGAATGACTGACTAGGAGGAGCAGGAGGGCAAGGAGCAGAAGCATCAGGACTAGCAGATGATGGGAAGGGCAGACAGCTCCCTTCGGCTGAGGTGGTTGAGCCTTGAATGCTTGAAATCGGCTGCTTGCCACTGAGTGATGCAGCGGTTGCTGTGGCAGACTGGACCACATCGGAGCCACGGTTCTCCCAGGCCTCTTTATGGTGACGCTGCATATGTTGACGCAAGGCTGTGGTGCCAACAATGATACCCTGGCCCCACTTCACCTTCTGTCCACAGATTCTACAGGTACATATGGCCATGTTCACCTCCTCTGGCGGCTTAACAAAAAACTGCCACACTGCTATGCATTGACTGACTGCTACCACCGCTGCCTCCATTAACTTATGCACCACTACTTCCCGGTAAGGTAGGCTCCTGCGAAGCGGGTGGTCTACCCTGGGCACGTTTCGCTACTGACCTCCCACTGATGCCATCCTGCTGACTCCTGGCAACGCTAGCAACTTGCTAGCTTGGCCGCTGCCTCACAGGCAAGCTGCCACCCTCTTCTCCCGATGAAGATGAATCCCCTAATTCACCCGGCTCCCAAGTGCGATCAGCTACGTACATCATCATCATCGAGTACTGTCTGCATGTCACAGTTGTCCTCCTCAATGGTCTCTGGGTCATGAGCCTGACCACTTGCAACACCAGCTCCCTTCGCCACTCTCCTTATTACTACTTGCCCGCCTAGCGGAGGAAGCGGCTGATGTCTCCTCCACATCTTGGCTGGCCAGTAGCTGCTGACTGTCCTTTAGTAGCTTGTCCTCACTGTATAGTGGAGCTGAGCCCACATCATACAATACTTCTCTGGCTGAGGGAACTGAAAAGGACAGAGGCAGGTTGAGGACAGGTGAGGGCACAGGGCCTGCCCCTGGGCCATGCCAATTAAGGGTTGTTTCTGATGAACCCACTGAAGTTGAAGATCGAGTCAACCATTCAAGAACCACTGGGTTGCTAGTCACAACATGACCGCTAGCTGACACTGGGAGCTTAGGCCTCTCGAAGTGACCCCTGCTGCTACGGCCCCTTACTCTGCTGCGACCTCAGCGTGCGCCAGAAACATTTAGGCTTTTGCCACTTTCCTGTGCAGGGCCTGGCACTTCTCTATCTGACATACTGTTAGATCAAATAAATAAATCAAAAGCGAATGAAAACACCCCCAAAAAGTCTGCAATTTTCTCACTTCACCACACAACTGCTAATACGCCCTTTTTTTGCTCACTAATACAAACAAAAAAGGGCTTTAAAACATATAACTGTCTCGCTAAACAGAAAATATAGTTTTTCTTTCTCCACTAATACACCACGCAAAAGGCTTTAAAACATATAACTGCACATTTTGAACGAGAAATATATTTCTATTTTGCCACTAATACATGCCACAAAAGGCTTTAGAACAGATACTGTAACTGCACTGCTGAACGGCAAATATAATTTTAATTTTTTTCACTAATACATTCCACAAAAGGCTTTAAAACATATAACTGCACCTCTGACCGACAAATATATATATTTTTTTCCACTAATACATGCCACAAAAGGCTTTAGAACATATAACTACACCGCTGAACGGCAAATATGTTTTTATTTTGCCACTAATACATGCCACAAAAGGCTATAGAACAGATAACTGCACCCCTGAACGGCAAATATATTTTTCGTTTTCCACTAATACACACCACAAAAGGCTTTAAAACATATAACTGCACCGCTGACCTGGCAAATATATTTTTAATTTTTCAACTAATACACGACAAAAAGGCTTCAGAACATATAACTGCACCGCTGAACGGCAAATTTATTTTACTTTTGCCACTAATACACGACAAAAAGGGTGTGATTTTAGCACTACACCACACAACGGCTAATAAGCCCTTTTTTCCAACTAATACAAGCCAAAAAATGCTTTAAAACGTATAATTGCACTGCACAAGGGCAAATAAGATGTAGAAATATTTCCTTGTAATAAACCCTGTTAATTCATGTTTCAAGCAGCACTTGCACCCTAATAATAACGGTTTGCTGGAATTACAGAGCTGTATAATGGCAATTTGGATCCCCAGTCACTGCAGCAAGGTGTAATATGATTGTTC
This sequence comes from Bufo gargarizans, assembly GCF_014858855.1. Lineage (NCBI taxonomy): Eukaryota > Metazoa > Chordata > Amphibia > Anura > Bufonidae > Bufo > Bufo gargarizans. The sequence goes on along the minus strand of NC_058087.1, from coordinate 156,199,959 downwards.
CTATTACCCAGGCTGTAACCTCCCCTAGTGAACCCTGTTCAACATAAATGATGTGGAATGATTCCTCCCAATCCTTTCCCTACACCTTAAATAATCTTGCCCTGCACTTGTAATTTTTTTTTAGCACAATGAAGTTTTTTCTAACACTGTCTCTAGCACCTGTTGATGTCTCTCCCTGCACTAAGTACACTGGTAAATGGCAAAATCTAAGATGGCTGACGCTATTTATAGGGCTGTGATATCACAGGGCTGGCTGCAGATTGGCAGCATACATGGCATTAGGGGTAATATCGCCTTCCCAGAGTTCCTTTCTCCATGTCCTCACACGTGCAGCAGCCATTTTAGGAAAAAAATGTGATTCGTCAAATTTTCACTCATCTATAGAGGTATATGATGTATGGAGAAAAACACTATGCCCAAGTTTCCATCATACTTAACTGTATGGGCACTAAGTGCCCCTTCATCAACTCTGTGCACATTTATTTGCCATGTACAGTACAAAGGAATTTTCACATCGGTGTAAAAGGGTCAGACCTTATAGACAGAATATAGTTTGGAGTGTTATGCCTGTGTCTTTACTTTAGGAAGGTGGATAGAATAGCATGGTGGCTCAGTGGTTAGCACTGATGCCTTCTAGCATTGGAGTCCTGAGTTCAAATCAGACCAAGGACAACATCTACTTGGAGTTTGTATGGGTTCAAATCCAACCAAGGACTACATCTACATGGAGTTTGAAGCTGGCTTGCAGAACTTACAGAACGGGCGCTGGATGCGTCAAAGTTATGTAGTGCCTGCCTCCTCTTTGAAAAAATAGCAAATTAGTGTTTATATATACAGGATATATGTGAACTATTGTAGATTTCCATGCACAAAGAGGGGGGGGGGGAGTGTTATTATATTAAAATATAACTTTTAATGAGGTCTAAAGATAACAGAATAATACGACTCACTACAAGACACAAACATACATACATAGAGGGACCATAATAATGGTACCCTGGTTGCTGGTAGAGAGAAGACAAATCTGCTCTGCCTATTATATGGCATGAGCAGTCTTACCAGACCCTTGTAGATGATGGGATCAATCAGGAGGGATCAGTTCAGGAAATAATGGATGTATACCACACAGAAAGTTACAGACTTGCTCTGTTTCTGTATAGTGGAAGCAGGATTTGCTCTGTGTAGCTCTACCAATTGGGGACTGGGGCTATTTTACTTCTACCTACCTACACAGAACATCCACCCCAAAAGGGGCGACTCTGTCTGGATACCTGCCCCTATCTTGGACCTGATACTTAAATCTACAAAATAAGTGCCAGTGCAAAAATAATTGTGGTACTTCCAATAACCTCCCGACATGGCACGTTTTTGTCCGTGACTCTTCAGGGGAGTAAATACAAATGAATAAATAGCCGCAGGTGTATAACCTGAGGTTAAATAAACACTGGAGAAAAGCAAAAGAGGCTTATATCCGCTATCCCAGGATGGTGGGATGCGGTATTAGAGAGGAGGGGTGATCCTATGCTGGACGGTCAGGGGGATACAGGGATCCAGTATCTAGTGGATCCCCTATGGTTGGGGGAAACAATGAAATCAACCAGCCGCAGTTGTGTACCTTGATAGTGGACTTTAAATCATCGTGCCTTATCCTTGTCACATCCCCTCCTCGCAGACGTCATCGGGATGCGACGCCAAGCAGAAGCGCCATGAATCTCCCAGGGACGAGGCCCGCGTGTCAGGCAGATAACCTGGGCAGAGGCATCATGTCCGAGGTCCAGCGCGGGCGCAGCGAATGACGACGAAGTCACGTGGGAGGGGCGGTACCAGAGGCAGTGGGGATAGGCGGAGCTAAAGATCTCCCAGCCATACGGATGGGCCGGCGATCACGTGGGATGCAAAGTGTATGCATCTCCATGGTAACATTAGAATATATTGCTGTGATAGGCTAATGACATTTGATGCAGGGAAGGACGCAACAGTCCAAAAATGATGCAGAATGGTCGAAGCAATGCTAATGCTGCGCAGACAGCATTCAGGGGTGCACTGCGCAAATTATGGTGTGCATCCACAATAAAAAACACACAACGCGCAATCCTAGCACAATATTCAGTCAAAAGATGCGCAATTTAAGATGTAAAAATATATATATGAATACACAGTCTAGTATGGAGTCAGTGTGCGCCGCTGAGGGCGTATGCGCAATTTTTGATGGAGGTATGTGCGCAGTTCTGATGCTAAATCCACAGTGTTAGATAGAAAGACTAGGCAGTTCAGCGGACATGAACGCAGTATTTTAACCCCTTAAGGACTCAGCCCTATTTCACCTTAAGGACTTGGCCATTTTTTGCAAATCTGACCAGTGTCACTTTAAGTGCTGATAACTTTAAAACGCTTTGACTTATCCAGGTCATTCTGAGATAGTTTTTTCGTCACATATTGAACTTCATGACACTAGTAAAATGAAGAATTTCTTTTTAAAAAATTGCAAATTTCCAAGTTTCAATTTCTCTACTTCTATAATACATAGTAATACCTCCAAAAATAGTTATTACTTTACATTCCCCATATGTCTACTTCATGTTTGGATCAATTTAGGAATGATATTTTATTTTTGGGGGATGTTACAAGGCTTATAAGTTGAGAAGAAAATCTTGAAATTTTTCAGAAATTTTCAAAAACCCACTTTTTAGGGACCAGTTCAGGTCTGAAGTCACTTTGTGAGGCTTACATAATATAAACCACACAAAAATGACCCTATTCTAGAAACTACACCCCTCAAGGTATTCAAAACTGATTTTACAAACTTTGTTAACCCTTTAGGTGTTGCACAAGAGTTATTGGCAAATGGAGATGAAATTTGAGAATTTAAATTTTTTGGCAAATTTTCCATTTTAATCCATTTTTTCCAGTAACAAAGCAAGGGTTAACAGCCAAACAAAATGCTAGATTTATTGCACCGATTCTGTAGTTTGCAGAAACACCCCATATGTGGCTGTAAACTACTGTACGGGCACACAGTAGGGCGTAGAGGGAAAGGTGTGCAGTATGGTTTTTGGAAGGCAGATTTAGCTGGACTGTTTTTTTTTGACACCATGTCCCATTTGAAGCCCACCTGATGCACCCCTAGAGTAGAAACTCCATCTAAGAAACTATACCCCTCAAGGTATTCAAAACAGATTTTATAAACTTTGTTTACCCTTTAGGTGTTGCACAAGATTTAATGGAAAATAGAGATACAATTTCAAAATGTAACTTTTTTGGCAGATTTTCCATTTTAATATTTTTTTTCCAGTTACAAAACAAGGGTTAACAGCCAAACAAAACTCATTATTTATGGCCCTGATTCTGTACTTTACATAAACACCCCATATGTGGTCGTAAACTACTGTACGGGCACACGGCAGGGCGCAGAAGGAAAGGAATGCCATAAGGTTTTTGGAAGGCAGATTTTGCTAGAATGTTTTTTTGGACACCATGTCCCATTTGAAGCCCCCCTGATGCACCCCCCTACAGAGGATCAAATCAAGTAAAAAGGATTCTACAACACCACTGGGGGATCCTCAAAATGGACCCCGACCTTCAGGATGTACTGGGAGACTACCCACAGATTACGTACAGACGTGGCCCTAACGTACGTGACAAGTTGGTCCACAGCCATTTCTCGTCTATTAAGACACACTCAACATGGCTGCGGTCAAACTTAGTAGGCAGCCACAAATGTGGCAATTGCGTTGCCTGTAAGCACATCATGACCACAAAATCTTTCACCAGCTCAGTCACGGGTAGGACGTACCCCATTCCACACTTTATTAATTGTAAATCCAGGGGGGTCATATATCGCATCCTCTGTGAGTGTGGTCTTGAATACGTTGGCAAGACCATACGTGAATTCGGGAGGAGGATTGGTGAGCACCTGGGGGATGTCACTCACAAGAGAGGGGGCAACTGGGACAGGAACCTGGATGAAGCACACTGGATCTTTAACCTAAAAACATCAGCACCATGTGGCATGAATGAAAGACTAAACTATACTTGTTTTATTTAAAATACTGCGTTCATGTCCGCTGAACTGCCTAGTCTTTCTATCTAACACTGTGGATTTATCATCAGAACTGCGCACATACCTCCATCAAAAATTGCGCATACGCCCTCATACTAGACTGTGTATTCATATATATATTTACATCTTAAATTGCGCATCTTTTGACTGAATATTGTGCTAGGATTGCGCGTTGTGTGTTTTTTTATTGTGGATGCACACCATAATTTGCGCAGTGCCCCCCTATATGCTGTCTACGCAGCATTAGCATTGCGCATTGCTTCAACCTTTCTGCATCATTTTTGGCCTGTTGCGTCCTTCCCTGCATCAAATGTCATTAGCCTATCACAGCAATATATTCTAATGTTACCATGGAGATGCATACACTTTGCATCCCACATGATTGCCGGCCGGTCCGTATGGCTGGGAGATCTTTAGCTCTGCCTATCCCCACTGCCTCTGGTAGCGCCCCTCCCACGTTACTTCGTCACTGGCGCGTGACGTCATGCGCTGCGCCCGTGCTAGATCTCGGACGCGATGCCTCTGCCTAGGTTATCTGCCTGACGTGCGGGCCTCGTGCCTGGGAGATTCGCGGCGCTTCTGCCTGGCGTCACATCCCGATGACGTCTGCGAGGAGGGGGCGTGACAAGGAAAAGGCGCGATGATTTAAAGTCCACTATCAAGGTACACAATTGCGGCTGGTTGATATCGTTGTTTCCCCCAACCATAGGGGATCCACTAGATACTGGATCCCTGTATCCCCCTGACCGTCCAGCATAGGACCACCCCTCCTCTCTAATACCGCATCCCACCATCCTGGAATAGCGGATATAAGCCTCTTTTACTATTCTCCAGTGTTTATTTAATCTCAGGTTACACACCTGCGGCTATTTATCCATTTGTATTCACTCCCCTGAAGAGTCACGGACAGAAACGTGCCACGTCCGGAGGTTATTGGAAGTACCACAATTATTTTTGCACTGGCAATTATTTTGTAGATTTAGGGATCAGGTCCAAGATAGGGGCAGGTATCCAGACGGAGTCGCCCCTTTCAGGCGGGTGCTCTGTGTAGGTAGGTAGAAGTAAAATAGCCCCCCTCCCCAATTGGTAGGGCTACACAGGGAAAATCCTGCTTCCACTATACAGAAACAGAGCAAGTCTGTAACTCTCCATGTGGTATAAATTCATCGTTTCCTGAACCGATCCCTCCTGACTGATCCCATCATCTACAAGGGTCTGGTAAGACTGCTCACGCCTTTTAATAGGCAGAGCAGATTTGTCTTCTCTCTACCAGCAACCAGGGTACCATTATTATGGTCCCTCTATGTATGTATGTTTGTGTCTTGTAGTGAGTTGTATTATTCTGTTATCTTTAGACCTCATTAAAAGTTATATTTTAATATAATCACACTCCCCCCCCTCTTTGGGGGCCCCTCTTTTTGCCTATTTACCTTTGGAGTGCAAACATAGCCTGAATAGATTTAGAGCTTTGATTCATTTTCCAGATTTCCATGCAGAAAATGATTACCAGTAGCATGAAGTCTTGGTAAATTCTAACATTTGAGTCTTTTTAAGGTCTTAAAATATATATGACTGCAGCTTCACATTTTATTTTTAGATCCAGACTATTATTCTCATGATTAAAGCTTTTGAACTTTCCTTTTATCGTGGAAGACATTGTCAATTTCTAAAGCCATGAGTCAGTCTTTAGTTAAACTGTGCTCCTATAAGGTTAAACACAAAGAGCAAAACTTTTTTTTTATGCTTTTCGGTTTCCTGTTGCAAACGTATTCTGCAGTACTAAACATGGATCATCAGTCATATCAACCTCTGTCCCCCATGGAACTCAAAATCTAATTTTTATATCTCTGAAACGCACTAGGACCAATTTCAGAGGAAATCAATTGTATACTAATAGCCCATACATTCTCTGAACATGTTTCAAAATATAAAAGTCACAAAGAAATGAATAATTACAAAAACATGTAACACAGATGCAAAAAACACAGAGAACACACACAGGGCCAGATTTATCATTAGCTCAGGTCAGAATAATGGAGTGAAAAGAGTCCCCCAAAAAGTCCCAAACGCTAAAACTGCGCACAAATTTGCAACTTTTTTCTGCTCTGCACTATGCTCGCCAGTTTTCTGAAAGTGGGCGTGTTTTCTTATGTAAATGAATCTCTAGACAGATTTACTATTGGGACTATTTAAAAAGTCACAAAAAAGTCGCAATTTCACTCCAGTGAGGACCATGCTTATCTTATGAGACTTTTTAATAGAACATGCAACTTTTTCATAAAATCGTGCGACTTTTTCGTAAAGATGTGCGACTATTGTAAAACTGACGGATAAACTGCTACTGTCAAACATTTATTACAGTCTTAAAGGGCCGTTCATAAATCTGACTTGGCTAAAACTGACTTTAGCCATATGTTAAAGTGGAGTGAGCTGTCAGAGTCATGATAAATCTAGCCCACAGTGTCTATCTGAGTCACTGTTTGATAATTTTTTCTCATGTCGCCAGGAGCAGAACTAGTAACATCTATAATGGAAGCAAATTGGAATTGTTATGAATTTCACAACAATTCTGCTGCCAAACTAAGTTTTGGCATTTCACTCTGGACGAATCATGCAAAAATGGCACCAGCTACATTTAAAAGTGCAAATTAACAGGGACAAAACACATAAAGGATGAAGATGAAGGATTGCATGACCCTGGGAGGGAGATAGCTTGCCCTGAATGGCTCAGAGGCTAACAGATAGCTTTTCAGCAATTAGGGGCAGGATTTAAGAAGGTCCTTCAGCCTTTGGGTTGGAGAGATGATTGGCTGTGTCTGCCAAAAAGCAACTACAGGCACATGCCAGTAATGTAGGTGTGATAGGGGGAGTATAGGGACAGTATATGCACATATTTAATTAGGTATATTAGAGTTTTATCAGGGAAAGCACAGGCAGGGGCGGACTGTTCACTCAAAGTTTTACTGAACAATTCTACAATCAAAATCCTGTAACAACCTCATTTTTTATGTAAATGAACAGCCAACCATTTTTGTAACCTTACGTTTCTACAGTTCATAAGGGTATAGGCTTATTGCCAGCACCTACAGCAACAGCATCAATAGAATACATTCAGCTACAAATGCATTGTATTGTGTAGTTTTAGTTAACACTTAATGCTGCGATAACTGCAGTAATATAGCCGTCTCATTACACACATTATATTGCGTCAAGATTGTCCTGCAATAACTACATTAACATCGCAGATTCATTCCACACATTATGTTACCATTGCACATTGAGCGTACATAGAAATAAGTAGGCTCCATAGCAAGAATTTAAATTGGGTCCTCATACCCCATTGATAGCCCCTCCCATTACCTGTTCCTAGCCAGTATATACAGCAGTGTACTGATAAGTGAGGTATGAGGTAAAAATTACAGCTCACACCTTAGGCTACTTTCACACTAGCGTTCGATCGGATCCGTTCATAATAATGCAGACGGAGGCTCCGTTCAGAACGGATCCGTCTGCATTACATTAGCAAAAAAAAGCTAAGTGTGAAATTAGCCTGAGCGGATCCGTCCAGACTTTTACATTGAAAGTCAATGGGGGACGGATCCGCTTGAAGATTGAGCCATATTGTGGCATCTTCAAACGGATCCGTCCCCATTGACTTACATTGTAAGTCTGGACGGATCCGCACGCCTCCGCACGGCCAGGCAGACACCCGAACGCTGCAAGCAGCGTTCAGGTGTCCGCCTGCTGAGCGGAGCGGAGGCTGAACGCCGCCAGACTGATGCAGTCTGAGCGGATCCGCATCCATTCAGACTGCATCAGGGCTGGACGGAAGCGTTCGGGTCCGCTCGTGAGCCCCTTCAAACGGAGCTCACGAGCGGACAGCCGAACGCTAGTGTGAAACTAGCCTTACATATCAGTACACTGCTGGATATACTATATATCTGTACACATTGCATCTGTCATACCTCGACCCTCACATGTCAGTAAACTGCTGTATATACTATATATCTTCTCAATTAAGTGAAAGATAATCACTGCAGCTCTCACCTGCACCTCGCAATGGAGCACGGAAAATGAGACCTGGAAACGGTCAGATGCAAAGTTCAATGAAAACAAGAAGAATCCAGCTCCACGTACAATATACTTTAATCGGCTTCTATTAAAATCCAGACATCAAAAATGGACTAATTTGCTGTGATGCGTTTCGGGCTATAACATCTTTAGCCCTTCATCAAGACATACAAACATACTTAACACCAAAGTTATATACACTGACATAACATTCCTACCTGATTGAATAATCATCCATACCGTTGCCCACACTGGTGAGTAAGGTTCAACAGGGGGAGGAGAATTCAGCCAGGTAGAATTAAGGCCTGATACACATGAGGGATTGTATTTATATTGTAATGTTAGATATTTTTATTTATTTATTCCATTCGGTATACATGCTATCCCTAATCGGCATAGTCACTTTTTCAATACCCTGCACAGAAAACGCAGAGGTATCTCCTTTGCGAACAGACGCAAAATGTAATGTCACCGCTGATACATTGCGGGTTGAAAAATGCAGGATGTCACACCTCATATATCAGTACACTGCTGGATATACTATATATCTTTACACACTGCATCTGTTATACCTCGACCCTCACATGTCAGTAAACTTCTGTATATACTATATATCTTAACACACTGCATCTATTGTACCTTGTGCCTCACATATTAGTACACGGTTGTATAAAATATATATCTGTATACACTGCATCTATTATACTTTGTACCTCATATACAGTATAGTATATAGAACAGCGTACTGATGTGACAAGTACAAGATATAATAGATGCAGTGTGCACAGATAAATATATTATGGTCAGTTATATATTATGGTTATTGTGTGAGGTACATGAGGTAATAATGTTTGTCTGCAGTACTATATATGTTTAAGATATGAGTAAAAATAGGGAATTGGGTGAAAATGAAGAGTGAAGGGGAGGACCTCCTCTTGTCACTTAATTCTAGTCTCAGTGGAGAGCTCATCCTGCAGTTCTTCTCCATGCTGTTGGGGGTTAAAGGACTTGTGATGATGCTCTATGGAGATGCAAGTCCTTTACCAGATGTACAGGACCTGTGGTGATGATGATGTCATCACAGGTCCTGGCAGGTGCTCTTATCTAACCTGAAAACTACACCATGCTCTCTGTAGTTCCTTTACTAGATGTACAGGATCTGTGAAAACATCATAGCAGGTCCTTTCTCCACTGATGATAGGGATACTTTATTGAAAATGGACAGTAATGAGTGTAATTAGGGAGGGAGGCCTTTGGCTCACTGCAGGCCTCTTTTCCCCAAAGGCCCCATAGCAGCAGCATGGTCTGCCTCTATTGAAGGTACACCTCTGGATGGGTGGCGGACTTTTAAGTACACCTCTGTCTGTAGATTACAGAAGAAATACCTGTAATTTCCCTACTGTTTAATAATCTGTGTAGCAAACCAGTGACTTTATATTTATAGGCCTCATAATAGAAAGGCTGGTGAAAGTGGAAAATGGAAGACCAATGTCTTATCATCTGAGAGTCAGACACCATGCCTTGGACCCAGGGGGGTCACAACATTTCTCTTTCTCCTCCTCCTGGCAGCCCCAGAGAAACATTTACTTGTACCATCTCTGTCTTTACTGCCCCCTCATAATGGGGTGCCTTATTTTTTTCTAAGAAGAGGCAACAAAATCCCATGTTTTGCCACGAGGTTCAAGAGGAGGCAGGGGACCCCACACATATCTGTGCTGATGGTAGTGGTAGTAATAGTAGTAGTAGTAGCACTTGTAACTATGATGGTATTGGTAGTGGCAGTGGTAGTCACAGTAGCACTCTGGGCAAACATTAGCATTCGGAACAAGCCTGTCCTCCCTCTCCTGGTCTTCCTTGTATCAGCTAGGCTGCATGACCAAGAAGTACGGTGTTCTAAGCTGCTTTTTCTCCTGCTCATACTCCTTTTCCTGATTGTCCTTTGCTCAGTTGTGAGATATCCTTAATAGAACGTGTGGCCATGGGAAAACTATTTGCGACCCACAATTAGCTTGTGTGCAAACTGAACTCCCACCTAGCGGTGCAGTTCTTGCTGTAACACTTTTGTAATTGTAGCAAAGTTCTGTGCTTTCCCCAAAATTTAATTCACCAGGTATTACTAGCTCTGTCCAGCTGTCTGTAGAGCTTGACTTGTCATCATGGAAATGCGTTGCAGTTCCATGCCTTCAACAAAATTTTGAATGAGAAAATGGCCTATTATCAAAATCATATTGTTATATGAAACATATTTTTTGAGAATTTTGGTGAGGTTTTTTTTCCTTATTTTTCATGTTACTATCTATATTTAAAAAGTACTGTATTTATACACTGAACAAAAATATAAACGCAACACTTTAAGTTTTGCTCCCATTTTGCATGAGCTGAACTCAAAGATCTGAAACATTTTCTATATACACAAAAGACCCATTACTCTCAAATATTGTTCATAAATCTGTCTAAATCTGTGTTAGTGAGCACTTCTCCTTTGCCGAGATAATCCATCCCACCTCACAGGTGTGGCATATCAAGGTTCTGATTAGACAGCATGAGTATTTCACAGGTGTGCCTTAGACTGCCCACAATAAAAGTCCACTCTGAAATGTGCACCGTTTTGCCTTCCTTGGGGTTCAGAAAACCAGTCAGTATCTGGTGTGGCCACCATTTGCTTTATGCAGTGCAACACATCTCCGTCGCATAGAGTTGATTGTGGCCTGTGGAATGTTGGTCCACTCCTCTTCAATAGCTGTGCGAAGTTGCAGAATATTGGCAGGAACTGGAACATGCTGTCGTATATGCCGATCCAGAGCATCCCAAACATGCTCAATGGGTGACTTGTCCGGTGAGTATGCTGGCCATGCAAGAACTGGGATGTTTTCAGCTTCCAGGAATTGTGTACAGATCCTTGCAATATGGGGCCGTGCATTATCATGCTGCAACAAGGTGATGGTCGTGGATGAATGGCACAACAATGGGCCTCAGTATCTCGTCATGGTATCTCTGTGCATTCAAAATGTCATTAATAAAATGCACCTGTGTTTGTTGTCCATAACATATGCCTGCCCATACCATAACCCCACTGCCACCATGGGCCACTCGATCCACAATGTTGATATCAGCAAACCGCTCGCCCACACGACACCACACACGCTGTCTGCCATCTGCCCTGAACAGTGAAAACTGGGACTCATCGGTGAACAGAACGCCTCTCCAACATGCCAGGCGTCATCGAATGTGATCATTTGCCCACTTAAGTCGGTTACGATGACGAACTGCAGACGAGCATGCAGATGAGCTTTCCTGACAGTTTGTGCAGAAATTCTTTGATTATGCAAACCGATTGTTGCTACAGCTGTCAAGGTGGCTGGTTTCAGACAATGATGGAGGTGAATATGCTGGATGTGGAGGTCCTTGGCTGGTGTGGTCTTACATGGTCTGCGGTTGTGAGGCTGGTTGGATGTACTGCCAAATTCTCTGAAACTCCTTTGGAGACAGCTTATGGTAGAGAAATGAACATTCATTGCACGGGCAACAGCTCTGTAAGACATCCCTGCAGTCAGCATGCCAATTGCACGCTCCCTCAAATATTGCAACATCTGTGGCATTGTGTTGTGTGATCAAACTGCACATCTCAGAGTTGTATTTTATTGTGGGCAGTCTAAGGCGCACCTGTGCAATATTCATGCTATCTAATTAGCACCTTGATATGCCACACCTGTGAGGTGGAATGGATTATCTCGGCAAAGAGAAGATTTAGACAGATTTGTGAACAATATTTGAGAGTAATGGGTCTTTTGTGTATGAAGAAAATGTTTCAGATCTTTGAGTTCAGCTCATGCAAAATGGGAGCAAAATGGAAAGTGTTGCATTTATATTTTTGTTTAGTGTATAATCCTGCAATTTTTGCACTGGCCACTAGGCCTAATAATAGGTCAGGATTTCCTGTTCTGTACAGGTAGCTTTTCAGTAGCTATCTCTTTATCACCACATGCAGTTTTATGAGGCTTAAATACTGATCACCTATCCTCTGGAATCTGATAGGTGGGGGTGGGACATCTGGTACCTTCGCCGGCCAGCTGTTTGAGAAGGCAGCCGCACTTTCAGTAGCACCACCACCATCTCACAGCTTTTCAGAAGCCAATTGACTACACATTCATTGGTCACATGGCCTAGGCACATCTCAACCCCATAGAAGTGAATGGGGCTAAGCTGTGATACCAAGCATAGCCATTATACAACATGTGGCGCTGTGCTTGGTGAGGAGGGAGAAGGCCTGCTACTACTTGACATCTCAAATATCAGTATTTAAATTTCGGAAAATCATTTTCAGCAAGGGCAGAGTATTTTAAATTTTGAGACCAGACACTTTGCCCCTTAGATGGGCAAGTGCACCTGGAAGGGGATCCTTAGCCGGGTGTAACTCAAATAACTCTTCCCCATGCAACTAAATTCTGAAAAAGCAAAAATCCTCTTTCACGGCAATGCCCACTCTGGATACTTCTTTACCTCACATTAAAAAAGCTGAAATGCTGTCAAAATCAATCAGTGACTATTATGTACCTAGGAAGGAGGTTAAGCCTACCTCCAAGATTTAAGCCTCAAGCCAGCCAATTATTGAAGGATTCTGTTGGCAAAGCATTAAGCCACTGACCAAACGAGCATATTATTAAGACTCCGTCCGGACAAGCTTTAAAGCTCCTTTTGGCCAAGTATTAAGCTGTTGGCCAGATGAGCATTAAAGCTTCCTGGTTGGCTAGCATTAAGCCCCGGCTGGACAAGCATTAAAGCCCCTTGATGTTCAAGCATTACACCATGGATGGACAAGCATTAAAGCTTCCTGGAAGCCAAGCATTAAACCCCAGCCGGCTGAGCCCTTTGGGCTCACCTTTACATGTCACAGAGGATGGGAATTAAAAGGGCAACAATTCCACTAGAGCCCCCATGGGCCATGGGGTTCTTTACCCACCCATCAACAGGCAGAGGCATTCAACTCCAATTGCCCACCTTCCCTTTAAAGAGAGTAGGCCTGTCCAGCCCACAGGACCCATAACTTCAAACACCTCACACCCAGCTGAGGTGGACAACATTTTGAGCACTAAACAGACCCCTATCCTTCAGGATAAATTTGGCTAGAAGTCCCCACCTGGTCCCCAGGAGACATGTGGTACTACATCCACCCTGCTCCCAGCCAAGGATTCTAATGAATGTTTTACGTCCAACATGTTAAAATGCTCTTCTACCAGAAAAAATGCCTCAGAAGCCAGTGGGAGTCATTGACTTTGCTCCAATACATGCAAACTTCCATGGAGGAAAGATATAATAATCATATCCACCCATAAGCACACATTAAATAGTTGTCACTTGTTGGTCCCTACACAGGGTAGTGGAAGCGCTATTGACACATCATAAAGAAATGTTCAACTTGTGGGACTCCCGTTATCTGGAGGTAGGCATTTTAACCAACTGTAAGACTCAAACAAGGTGTGACCTGGCTTCCAGGGAGCAGGGGCAGGTTCTCATGTCCGAGGTCCAGTAATCTGGGAAAAATCATTTTATTCACCTGGAAACAAATGAGATGCTGGTAGCCGGAACACTGCTAGTGGGTAGAGGAGGACAAGCAGCTCTAGACTGCCAGGACAGCAGAGGGGCCAGCTGGTTGAGAAATGTGGCACTCGTGCCCGCTTGGAGGAGCAGAACAGTGGCAAGCATGGCCTGCAAATATGACACATGTAAAAAAAGTGATGGACGAACATCGGCCGGGACGTTTTGTGAACACGAACACACTTTTGCGGCTGCCCCCATTCACTTTAATGGTAGGCAAACCTGAAAAACCTTCAGGTCATATTTACAGCCACCAAATACTTACAAGAAGTACACAAAGAGTCCCAAAAAATGGACAGTGACAGATCAGAGGGGGATCAATAGCAAAAATTCCCACAAAAAATATGCATTTTAATCATGGGTCATTTTTATGCGTTTTAAAGGGAAACTCTTGGAGCCTGTTGGAGCCTAGTAAAATATTATTTTAGGCCACGGGAGTATAGGCGCCAAAAATTAGGCATTCACCTGACAGAAAAGAACAAGTGATTATGTGGCTGGAGGTATATTAGGTGGTCACTGAATAACAATTTTACTGTAGGCCAGTGGAGTAAAGGCCCCAAAAATTAGACATTCACCTGACAGAAAAGAACAAGTGATTATGTGGCTGGAGGTATATTAGACGTTCAGTGGATAACAATTTTACTGTAGGCCAGTACAGGCCGCTGTATATACATAAGACAAGGACCATTCTTTGTTCTGCGTGGTGGCAGATATATGTGGGCTGGCATGAGGAAATTCAAATACATCAGGTGTTGAATTCCTCAGAGATCCCTTCTCATTCATTTTTAGAAATGTGAAGTAATCCACACTGTCGTGAGCTAGGCAGTGCGCTTATCGGTCACCATAACCCTTGCTGCGCTGAGCGTCCTTTTAGACAGGACACTTGACGAGGGACAAGCCAAGAGTTCCATGGAGAATTGTGCCAGCTCTGGCCACAGGTCAAGCCTGCACACCCAGTAGTCCAGGGGTTCCTCGCTTCTCAGAGCATCCGCATCGGCCGCTTACCCGATGTAGTCAGACAGCTGTCGGTCTAGGCGTTCCCTGAGGCTGGATCCGAAGGGCAACTGTCAATGAGTTGGCTGCAAGAATGATCTCATATCCGAAGTGACCAACACATCTTCACACCGCCTTCTTCTTGCAGGCATGGTAGGATTGGTACCTGCACTTGTTTTGCTGTGGTTGAAAAATACTCTGCCAACGCCCACAACAGCAGAATGCAGCATCTCTTGCAGCAATGCCTGGAAATGAGGAATTATGACAGCCCTCTGTGAGGCTGGTAACATATCCACCATTTTGTTTTTGTACCGAGATTCTAGGTAAGTTGCAACCCAGTACTGGTCCTTGCCCTTTATGCTTTTTATACGGGGGTCCCTCTTCAAGCACTGGAGCATGAAGGCCCCCATTTGCACTAAATTGGAAGCACCCTGTCTCCTGCTCATCGCCCAGGAGAATATCGTTCTCAGTCTCCTCCCTACAGCCACAGACAACACCAGGGATACCCAAAAAGATTATGGTCCCCCTCAAAGCCTGCTCTTCTTGCTCCTCCTCCTCCTCCCCCCAGCCAACCTTCCTCCTCTGACTCCTTTACACTCCTGATGACTTGTCTCAGATGGAGTAGCCCTCCCCCTGGGAATTCATTCAGCATTATGACTTCTTCATCTTCAAGCTCGTGCTCCTCGATGGCTTGATTAATGACAAGTTGCAATGCACACTCAAGAAAGAAGGCGTAAGGTATGATTTCACTGATGGGTCCCTGGCTGCGACTAACCAGTTTGGTGATCTCATCAAATGGCCGCAGACGTCTGAGAAGACACTGGCGCGTGAAAAGAAACCAAGCTCCCCATATGCTGTCCTGCTGCAGAGTTCGTACATGTAGTCATTAACGGCATGTTGCTGCTGGAGCAGCCTATCGAGCATATACATGGTGGAGTTCCAGCGTGTCGGGCTGGCACAAATCAGACGTCTGACGGGCAGGTGGTGTCGCGGCTGAACATTAGGAAGCGAGCCATGGCCGTATAAGATCTTGGCGGACTAACAGTACCGACAAGCCAGCGGTCAGCTGTTGGGCAAGAGGGTTATCCAGCGTCATCAACTTTATATGCTCGAACATTTGGTTCACGGAAGCCTGCCTTCTGCCAGATAAACGCGACGGCGGCACGGTGGAAGGTGGACTGGAGAACAAATGGGAGGAGAGAGGAGAAGTCGCAGAGGCAGGATGTGGAGCGCTGGGAGTGTGGCTTTGTGGGTTCTGAGGATGTTGCTCCCAATGGGCTTGGTGATGGGAGGCCAGGTGCCTTCTTAAGGTGGTCGTCACTTGGTGAGTTTTGGGCTTTCTGTGACTTATGCGTTGACAGAAAAAGTCTGCAGATGGCAACACTATTGTCAGCAGCTGACAAGTAAAAAAAAAAGCGCAAGAGATCTCGGAGATCTGCGTACTGTCGTCAAACAGCTAGGTGGCGGCCGTTGTTACCTCCACTTCCTTATTCCGATGCCAAGAATTGCTGCGCATTGGTAAGGTCTGGGAATGGATGGGAAAATAATTCCTATGAAGGGGTTCTGGTGGTGGTGGTGGTGTCTTTGGCGGTGCACACAGCAGAGAGTGAGGAGGGTGCAGATACAGAGAATGAGAATGGTCCAGAAGCGGAAAGCTGATTGAGCCACTAAAACAACTCTGGTGCGTCCTTTGACTTAATCTCACACACCTTTTCCAACTTCCCACTTAGGCTCCGGCCTGGTGCAACTGCCTGACCCCTACCACCCCTGCGGAATTGCGTGCATCTTCCTCTGCCTGTCATTTTCAAAATGACCCTGCGGCAAAGTCCATAGAGAAGAGCAGAATTTTTGGTGGAAACAGGTATATCGCACCCCTCAATCAGTCTTTTGTGGAAGCAGGTGTATCGTAGGCCTCAATCAATATTAGATGGTAGCAGGTATATCGCACTGCTCAATCAGTATCTCGTGTAATCAGGTATATAGAACCACTTCATCAATATTTGCTTGAAGCAGGTATATCGCACCACTCAATCAGTATTTTTTGTAAGCAGGTATATAGAACTACTTAATCAATATTTGGTTGAAGCAGGTGTATTGCACCCCTCAATCAGTATTTTGTGGAATTATGTATATAGAACTCCTCAATCAATATTTGGTAAAAGCAGGTATATCAATCCCCTTAATCAGTATTTTGTGGAAGCAGGTGTATTGCAGGCCTCAATAAAAATTTGGTGGAAGCAGGAATAACGCAACGTTCAATCAATATCTGGTGAAAGCAGGTATATAAATCCCCTTAATCAATATTTTGTGGAAGCAAGTGTATCACAGGCCTCAATCAATATTTGGTTGAAGCAGTTAGATCAATCCCCTTAATCAGCATTTTGTGGTAGTAGGTTTATTGAACCCCTCAATCAGTATTTTGTAGAAGAATGTGTATCGTAGGACTCGTAAAAGCAGTTATATCGCACCCCTCAATCAGTATTTTGTGGAAGCAGGTACATAGAACGTCTTGATCAATATATTGTGAAAGCAGATATAGCTCACCTTCTCAAACAGTATTTTTTGGAAGTAAGTTTAATGCAGGCATCAATCAATAAATGGTGAAAGCAGGTATATGGCAATATGGCACCCCTCAATCAATATTTTGTGGAAGCATATATATCAAATTCCTTAATCAGTATTTTGCAGAGGCAGGTCCAGTCAACCCTCAATCAGTATTTTGTGGAAGCAGGTATATCAAACCCCTTAATCATTAAATTGTGGAAGCAGGTATATAGAAACCACTTAAATAATATTTGGTGGAGGCAGGTATATTGCACCCCTCAATCTATATTTTATGGAAGTAGGTATATTAAACCCCTCAATCGTTATTTCGTATACCTCAATCAGTATTTGGTGGATGAAGGTATATTGCACCCCTCAATATGTATTTTGTGGAGGCAAGTATATCGCACCCCTCAATATGTATTTTATTAAAGCAGGTATATAGAAACTATAATTTTATATTTGATAGAAGCAGGTATATTGCACCCCTCAATCTATATTTAATAGAAGTAGGTATATTAAACCCCTTAATCAGTATTTTGCAGAAGCAGGTATATCGTAGATTTCAATCAATATTTGATGAAAGAAGGTATATCAATCCTCTTAATCAGTATTTTGTGGAAGCAGATATATAGAACCCCTTAATCAATATTTGTTGGAAGCAGGTATATCATAACACACAACCTGTATTTTGTGGAAGCAAGTATATCAAACCCATTATTTAGTATTTTGTGAAAGCAGGTATAGTGCACGCCTAAATCAGTATTTTGAGGAAGAAGGTATATCAAACCCCTAAATCTGTATTTTGTGGAAGCAGGTGTATCATAGGCCTAAATCAATATTTGGTGGAATTAGGTATTTCAAACCCCTCAGTCAGTATTTTGTGGAAGCAAGTATATAGAACGCCTTAATCAATATTTGGTTGAAGTATGTATATCGAACACCTCAATCAGTATTTTGTGGAAGCAAGTATATAGAACAACCTAATAAATATTTGGTGGAAGCAGGTATAACAAACCCCTCAATAAGTATTTTGTGGAAGCAGTTGTATTGCAGGCCTCAATTAATACTTGGTAGAAGCAGGTATATCGCACCCCTCAATCAGTATTTTGTGGAAGCAGGTGTATCGCAGGCTTAATTTAAAATTAGGTGGAAGCAGGTATAGCACACCACTCAATCAATATTTGGTGGATGCAGGTATATCAATACCCTAATCAGTAATTTTTTTAAAGCAGATGTATCGCAGGCCTCAATAAATATTTGGTGGAAGCAGGTATATCAATACTCTTAATCATTATTTTGTTGAAGCAGTTATATCAACCTCTTTAATCATTATTTTGTGGAAGCAGGTGTATCGTAGGCTTCAATCAATAATTGGTAAAAGCAGTTATATCACACCCCTCAATCAGTATTTTGTGAAAGCAGGTGTATCCCAGGCTTAAATTAAACTTTGGTGGAAGCAGGTATAGCGCACCACTAAATCAATATTTGGTGGCTGCAGGTATATCAATCCTCTTAATCAGTATTTTGTTAAAGCAGGTATATCACACCCCTTAATCAGTATTTTGTGGAAGCAGGTATATATAGAACCAATTATTCAATGTTTTGTGGAAGCAGGTATAGTGCACCCCTCAATCAGAATTTTGTGAAAGCAGGTATATAAAACCCCTTAATTAATATTTGGTGATAGCAGATATATTGCACCCCTCAATCTATATTTTATGGAAATAGGTATTTTAAACCCTTTAATCAGTATTTTGCAGAAGCAGGTATATCGTAGACCTCATTCAATATTTGGTCGAAGCAGGTATATCAATCCCTTTAATCAGTATTTTGTGGAAGCAGATATATCGCAGGCCTCAATCAATATTTGGTGGAATCAGGGTTATCAATCCCCTTAATCGGTATTTTGTGGAAGCAGGTATACAGAACCCCCTAATCAATATTTGGTGAAAGCAGGTATATCGCAACCCTAAATCTGTATTTTGTGGAAGCAGGTATATAAAACTCATTATTCAGTATTTTGTGGAAGAGGTATATCAAACCCCTTAATCAGTATTTTGTGGAAGCAGGTATATCAATCCCTTTAATCAGTATTTTGTGGAAGCAGGTATATATAACCCCTTAATCAATATTTGGTGTAACAGGTATAATCACCCCTCAATCTTCATTTTGTGGAATCAGTTAAATCAAACCCCTTAATCAGTATTTAGTGGAAGCATGTATATTGCACCCCTCAATCAGTATTTTGTGGAAACAGGTATATAGAACCCCTTAATCAATATTTTGTGGAAGCAGGCATATCAATCCCCTTAATTAGTATTTTGTGGAAGCATGTGTATCGTAAGCCTCAATCAATATTTAGTAGAAGCAGGTATATCATTCCTCTTAATCAGTATTTTGTGGAAGCAGGTAAATAAAACCCCTTAATTAATATTTGGTGGAAGCAGGTATATTGAAACCATGAATCTATATTTTCTGGAAGCAGGTATATCAAACCCCTAATATAGAATTAGTATTTTGCGTAAGCAGTATATTATAAGTATATCACTAGTGTTGAGCTTGAATATCCGAATAGCGAATATTAATTGTGAATATCGCAGCTTCGTAAATTTCGTGAATATTACGAATATAGTGCTATATATTCGCTATATCGAATATTTGTCATTTTTTTACATCTGAATACATGATTCCTCCCTGCTTCTTTCTTGTGGGTCAATAAGTCATTGGCCGACAAGCAACTTAAGCAGGGAGGAATCATGTTTTAATATGGAAAATAAAATGACCAATATTCTAAAAAACAAATATATAGCAATATAGTGAATATATTCGTTATTTAGAATTTTCGCATTATTTTCTCCTATTTGTACAGTTGTTCGCATACTCCTCCCCGACAAGCGTCCCCGTCACCATGGGAACGCCTGTGGGTTAGAAAATACCATCGGATCTGAGTTTTCCCTGAGATCGTGAAAACTCAGATCCGATTGTATATTCTAACCCACAGGCGTTACCATGGTGACAGGGATGCTTGTCGGGGAGCAGTATGCCAAAGTGGAATAACAGTACACGTTGGAAAAAAAAAGACGAATATTCTAAATAACGAATATATTCGCTATATTGCTATAACTTAGTCTTTTAGAATATTACGAATATTCTAAAAAACAAAGTTATAACAATATAGTGAATATTCGTAAAATACACATATGGACTGCAATTTAGCTAATATAGTGCTATAGTAATTTTTTCTAATAGTGTCAATTTTTTCCAAAACTGAAGTTCAGAAGAGGCAAAAATAAAAATGGCAAAAGAAATGATTATAGCACTAAATTACCTAAATTACAGTCTATATGTGTATTTTACGAATATTCGTTGTATTGCTATAACTTTGTTTTTTTAAATTTTCGTAATATTCTAAAAGACGAAGTTATAGCAATATAGTGAATATTCATAAAATACACATATAGACTGTAATTTAGCAGTATTTTTTTTTATAGTGGAAATTTTTTCCAAAACTGAAATTCAGAAGAGGCAAAATAAATTTGAAAAATAAAAATAAAAAAAATGATTATAGCATTATATTAGCTAAAGTACAGTGTATATGTGTATTTTATGAACATTCTCTATATTACTACAACTTAGTTTTTTAGAATATTATGAATATTCTAAAAAACTAAGTTATAGCAATATAGAGAATATTCGTAAAATACACATAGTAACCTAGCCATAGCCATAGGAAAGTTGCCTTATACAGTTAAAAGAAAATTCGCAATGCACGAATATTATTCGCGATAAATAGAATAATGACGAACATTCGACTTCGATGAATATAAGACGAATATTCAATTGAATATTCGCAAAATATCGCAAAGTCGAATATGGCACCTCCCGCTTATCACTATATATCACACCCCTCAGTATGTCACACCTATCAATGGCACACCTATAGCAGTTCTTAAAAGGACTTTTGTGGCCCTATTAGCTAGTGTTTGGTGTCCCTAACCGTTTGTCCCTGCTCCATAAAGCAACCTCTCCCTACACTGGCAAAACACAGAATGTAAAAAGGCTGCCAGATTGGGTGTGTCCATGTGCTGAAACATCTCAATTGGCTGTCCTGTCCTACCTGATGGATGTGTCATGGGTCAAATTTCGGCGCAATGTAAAAGAATATGGTGCATGCGAACATTGCCATATGTTCGCATGTTCGGTGAATCGCGACCGCGCAAAGTTCGCTGCAAAACGACTGCCGGGCGAACCGCAAGGCCATCTCTACTCGTAAACACCTGGGTCATGGCTTCAATAAACATCCTAATTTTGCACATAAGGGATGAGTAGGTGGGCAAGCACTCATCTTTCACTTCTTTGTGAGAAAAAGGATCTTATGTGACAAACAGAAACCAAGTATATTCAAATAATTGGGCAGATTAGGCCTGTTTATGTACAGTAGTTACTCAGGAAGAAGAGGATCTTTATCGCTCTTCTCTCCCTGAAGCATGTCCTCCACTGTCCCCTCACCTTCTCAGCATAGCTGACTGGAGGGGGACATTTTAACCCTCTGTATCTCAGGCTATATAGCAGTTATAGATATGAGGTATTTTTTCAAAATTGACAATGTAAGCTTTAAAATAAGACTGGCATTGTGGTCATTTGGATGATGCTCCGCTGTCATCTAGAATGATACTATGTGAAAACTGTGTGGGTACTTTAAGTGATCTGGGTTGATGCCCTGCTGAAACCATGTGGGTACCTTAAGTCATTGGGAGCATTGTTCTACTGAATCTATTCAGATGCTCCCAGTTGTCTTGAGACATGCTTTGGGGACAGTGTTCTTGGGCAACCCGAGTAGTAACACCCATATGTAAAGATGCCCTGAGTAGCTGTAGAGATGCCTTGAGCAGCGTTCAAGATGATGGACTGATGTCTCAAGCAGCTGGAGTGATGTTCTGCATTAAGGCAACTGCAGGGATGTTGCATGATCAATAACAGGTTGATTCTGTATCCTAGTGTATAAATAAACATTTCCAGAAACAGAGCCCCAGAGAACATTCTGGAAGCATAAAAATTCATATATGTCTCTGTTGATTCTCTCTAGTATACTGTATGTCTTCTTTAATTTAAAGCTTGGAGTGAAGGCTAAAATGATCTACTGTAACATACTGGTACACTGTTTAGTGTAGGAGCCCATCTGAGTTATGTTGCATTATCATTATACAATTTGATCAAAATGTGCATTAAGAACCTCAAATTTAAAAGGCATGGTAAATGTAGTAATGTACTTTAAATTATAAAATATTACTACATTTAACTTACTGTTGACTGGGTGCTTCGCAGGTATTTGTATATGCATTAGCCACTCTGTAGTCATCATACTCCAACATAGACTCAACATCTCAGATTCTGCTCAAAAGCATATCCATTTAGCAAATGACTTTGTGAGATTTTGGAGATGCTGGATACTTTTGTAGAGAAGTATAATTTTAGCATAACTTTAGTAAGAGAACACATCATCATATATTATCTACTGTGTTAGCTCACTTAGCCACCTTTAACCCTTTCAGGACCCTGCTATATTTTACCTTAAGGATCAGGGCATTTTTTTTAAAAATTTGACGTGTCACTTTATATGGTAATAGCTTTTACTTATCCAAGCCATTCTGAGACTGTTTTCTCGTGACACATTGTGCTTCATGATATTCATTTTAGGTTTAGATTTTTATATAAAAAAAATCCCACATTTACCCAAAAATTAAAAAGATTCGCAACTTTCCAAATTTTTATTTCTCTGCTTTTAAAACAGATAGTGATAACTCATATGATAGTTATTACTTTACATTTCCATTTGCCTACTTTATGTTTTGATCACTTTGCGAATGCCATTTTATTTTTTGAGGACGTTAGAAGGCTTAGAAGTTTAGAAGCAAATCTTGAAATTTTTAAATTTTTTTCCAAACCCCACTCTTTTAGGGCTCTTTCACACGAGCGGATGCCAGGTGGGTAATCCTCTGGGTGAAAGCGAGCCAAGTCCCGCTCTGGACATCAGAGACGTGGAGCATTAACATGATTGATAATGCTCTGTGCCTCTCTGTGATCTTTTTACTGCAAAATCACGGTGACAACTTTATCTCACTGTGATTTTGCAGTAAAAAAGTCAAAGAGAGACATGGAAAATTATCAATCATCAAAATTAATAAAAAGCTGAGCACTCACACTTATCTGGAGTAGGATGTAATTTAATTCAACATAAAATACAGATAAAATGACATAAGCTTTAAAATGCATGCATTTACATATAAAAACCCCTAATAAAAGATGATCTAATGGTAGTCTGGCCAGACTTATAAGGGATATTAATCCACCAGAAAAAGGGACTAGGAACGGAGAAACAATTTTTCTTTAATTTTAAATCACAACCGATAAGATATTTTTTTAAAGAAAACCTTAAAGTCGGTGGTAACCTGTGTCCTGAAGTTACTGGCACAAGTATCGGCGCCAATTACGAAATTGTTCACATACATCAGACGCTGGCAAGGACTACAGTACAGATCAAAAGTTTGGACACCTTCTCATTCAAAGAGTTTTCTTTATTTTCATGACTATGAAAATTGTAGATTCACACTGAAGGCATCAAAACTATAAATTAACACATGTGGAATTATATACATAACAAAAAAGTGTGAAACTGAAAATATGTCATATTCTAGTTTCTTCAAAGTAGCCACCTTTTGCTTTGATTACTGCTTTGCACACTCTTGGCATTCTCTTTAAGAGCTTCAAGAGGTAGTCATCTGAAATGGTCTTCCAACAGTCTTGAAGGAGTTCCCAGAGATGCTTAGCACTTGTTGGCCCTTTTGCCTTTACTCTGCGGTCCAGCTCACCCCAAACCATCTCGATTGGGTTCAGGTCCGGTGACTGTGGAGGCCAGGTCATCTGGCGCAGCACCCCATCACTCTCCTTCATGGTCAAATAGCCCTTACACAGTCTGGAGGTGTGTTTGGGGTCATTGTCCTGTTGAAAAATAAATGATGGTCTAACTAAACGCAAACCGGATGGAATAGCATGCTGCTGCAAGATGCTATGGTAGCCATGCTGGTTCAGTATGCCTTCAATTTTGAATTAATCCCCAACAGTGTCACCAGCAAAGCACCCCCACACCATCACACCTCCTCCTCCATGCTTCACGGTGGGAACCAGGCATGTAGAGTCCATACGTTCACCTTTTCTGCGTCGCACAAAGACACGGTTGGAACCAAAGATCTCAAATTTGGACTCATCAGACAAAAGCACAAATTTCCACTGGTTTAATGTCCATTCCTTGTGTTCTTTAGCCCAAACAAGTCTCTTCTGCTTGTTGCCTGTCCTTAGCAGTGGTTTCCTAGCAGATATTCTACCATGAAGGCCTGATTCACACAGTCTTCTCTTAACAGTTGTTCTAGAGATGTGTCTGCTGCTAGAACTCTGTGTGGCATTGACCTGGTCTCTAATCTGAGCTGCTGTTAACCTAGGATTTCTGAGGCTGGTGACTTGGATGAACTTATCCTTCGCAGCAGAGGTGACTCTTGGTCTTCCTTTCCTGGGGCGGTCCGCATGGGAGCCAGTTTCTTTGTAGCACTTGATGGTTTTTGTGACTGCACTTGGGGACACTTTCAAAGTTTTCCAAATTTTTCGGACTGACTGAACTTCATTTCTTAAAGTAATGATGGCCACTCATTTTTCTTTACTTAGCTGCTTTTTTCTTGCCATAATACAAATTCTAACAGTTTATTCAGTAGGACTATCAGCTGTGTATCCACCTGACTTCTCCACAACGCAACTGATGGTCCCAACCCCATTTATAAGGCAAGAAATCCCACTTATTAAACCTGACAGGGCACACCTGTGAAGTGAAAACCATTTCAGGTGACTACCTCTTTAAGCTCATCAAGAGAATGCCAAGTGTGTGCAAAGCAGTAATCAAAGCAAAAGGTGGCTCCTTTGAAGAACCTAGAATATGACATATTTTCAGTTGTTTCACACTTTTTTGTTATGTATATAATTCCACATGTGTTAATTCATAGTTTTGATGCCTTCAGTGTGAATCTACAATTTTCATTCATGAAAATAAAGAAAACTCTTTGAATGAGAAGGTGTGTCCAAACTTTTGGTCTGTACTGTATATGGATTAACAGAAAATATTTGTTAGAGATATCACATTACGAACCAACATCCTCGACTTCCGCCTCTGACAAACTACATCGGCACTCACGTGAGTAAACAGTAGTGATGAGCGGGAGGTGCCATATTCGATTCCACGATATTTCGCGAATATTCGAATTAATATTCGTGTTATATTCGTCGAAATCGAATATTCGTAATTATTCCAATTATCGCGAATTAATTTGCGATTATTTATCTTGATAGTATAAGGCAACGTTCCTATGCTAATTGACTATGGCTAGGCTAATATGTGTATTTTACGAAATTTTGTGATATTGCTCTAACTTCGTCTCTTAGAATATTACGAATATTCTAAAAGAAGAAGTTAAAGCAATATTACGAAATTTCGTAAAATACACATATAGATTGTAATTTAGCTAATATAGTGCTATAATCCCTTTTGTTTCCTCTTTTTTTTTTTGCCTCTTCTGAACTTAAGTTTTGTAAAATATGTACACTATTAAAAAATATTCCTATAGCAGTATATTAGCTTAAATACAATCTATGTGTATTTTACGAAATTTCGTAATATTGCTTTAACTTCGTCTTTTAGAATATTCGTAATATTGGTCTAACTTCGTCTTTCAGAATATTACGAATATTCTAAAAGACAAAGTTAGAGCAATATTAAGAACATTTGAAAAAGTCGAAATTGCGATGCGAGTAATATAACACGAAATAATCGCATGAAGATTTCAACTTAGCACTGCTATATTCCATATTCTAGCCTAATATGGAATATAGCAGTGCTAAGTTGAAATCTTCATGCGATTATTTCGTGTTATATTACTCGCATCGCAATTTCGACTATTGCGAAATTTCGTAAAATACACATATAGATTAGATTGTAATTTAGCTAATATGGAATATAGCAGTAAGTTGAAAACGCCACTGACTGGAGCAGCCAGGAAGCCAGGAATCCAAAGGACAGGTAAGAACAACTTTAGGGAAGTGGGAAAGAAAAAAATATAATAAAAAAAAACAAAAAACGAATATTCGAATTCGCGAATATATAGAACGATATTCTAAATATTCGCGAAATCTCGAAATTGCGATATTCGAGAAAAAAATTTGCAATTCGAATATTCACGCTCAACACTAGTAAACAGGAGCT
Organism: Bufo gargarizans; assembly: GCF_014858855.1. Classification (NCBI taxonomy): domain Eukaryota; kingdom Metazoa; phylum Chordata; class Amphibia; order Anura; family Bufonidae; genus Bufo; species Bufo gargarizans. Next base: position 156,173,392 of record NC_058087.1, on the reverse strand, counting down.
GGGGGACTGGCGCAGTATACTACACGGAATGCCGCAAAACACGCACCGAATCCATACCGTGTAAAAGCCTGTTTTAGTGATTTGCTGGTTGTGATTCTCGATTATTCAAACATCCTTACCAATTCGGAACGGAGTCTACTATTGTGTGGTCAAAGTTCTATTCCCTTTCACAAGCATTGTGGAAAAATAATAGATAGATTTACTCACCACATGTGGTATATGTTCTGAGATGCGATTTTGCAATAGTCGGATGGATGAAGTATATGAATCATTTCGATTTTAGATCAATGTGATTCGTCACACGCTGGACTGGTTTGGTCATACAATTGTTTCTCCGTGCCTAGTCCCTGTTCTGGTGGATTAATAGCCCTTACAAGTCTGGCCAGACTACCATTAGATCATCTTTTATTAATGGGTTTTTATATGTAAATGCATGCATTTTAAAGCTTATGTCTGTTTACCTGTATTTTATGTTGAATTAAATTACCACCTACTCTAGATAAGTGTGAGTGTTCAGCTTTTTATTATTTTTGTTGCTTATATTATAGATTGGGTGAATCTGTTTGCTGTGAGCACCCCTCTTTGGAATCAGACGCGGTAGTGCCATTATACCTTTTTTTTTTATATAATTATCAATCATGTTAACGCTCCTCGTCTCTGCTGTCCAGAGCAGGGCTTGGCTCTCTTTCACGCAGAGGATTACCCGCATGTCATCCGCTCGTGTGAAAGAGCCCTTAAGGACCAGTTTAGTTATGAATTTACTGTGGGGCTTACATAATAGAAACCACCCATAAATGGCCCCATTTTAGAAACTTTACTCTTCAAGATATTCAAAATTGATTTTACAAACTTTGTTAACCCTTTAGGTGTTTCACAAGAAATAAAGGAAAAAGGAGATGAAATTTCAGAATTTCACTTTTTGGGCAGATTTCCTATTTTAATCAATTTTTTCTGCTAACAAATCAAGGGTTAACTGCCAAAAAAAGGTCTATATTTATTACTCTGTTTCGGTAGTTTACAGAAACTCCCCATTTGTGATCATAAACCGCTGTATGAGCACGTGGCAGGGCACAGAAGAAATGGAGTACCATATGGTTTTTGGAGAACAAATTTCACTGGGATAATTTTAAGTTTCTATGTCATATTTGAAGACCCCCTGATGCACTCCTAGAGTAGAATGCCATTTTGAAAACTATGGGATAAGGTGGCTATTTTAGGGTACATATGATTTTTGGTTGCTCTATATTACACTTTCTGTGAGGCAAGGTAACAAAAGATAGCATAGTTTTGGCATCGTTTTTATTTTTTGTTATTTACAATGTTCATCTGACATGTTAGATAATGTGGTATTTTTATAAAGCAGGTTGTTATGGACGCAACAATACCACGTATGACTACTTATTTTGTTTCAGTTTTACATAGTAAAGCATTTTTGAAAAATAAATATTTTTTAGTGTCCCCATATTCTGAAAGCCATCATTTTTTAAATTTTTGGGGCGGCTGTCTGCTATTTTTGTACAGCAGGTTGCTACAGACACCACAATACCTAATATGTTTACTTTTTTTATTTATTTAAGTTTTACACAATATAAGCATTTTTGAAACAGAAAAAAAATCATGTTTTAGTGTCTCCATATTCTGAGAGCCATATTTTTTTTTTTTGGGGGGGGGGGGGGGGCGATTGTCTTAGGTAGGATTTCATTTTTGCCGGATGAGATGACAGTTTGGTACTAGTTTGGGGTGCATATGAGTTTTTGATCCCTTGGTATTACACTTTTTGTAATGTAAGATGACAAAAATGGCTATTTTGACACAGTTTTTATTTTATTATTATTTCTACGGTGTTCACCTGAAGGGTTATGGCACGTGATATTTTTTATACAGCATTTTTTTTTACAGACGAGGCAATACCTTATATGTATACTTTCATGTCTTAAAGTTTTACACAATAAAAGCATTTTTGAAACAAAAAAATCATGTTTCAGTGTCATGCATTGCATATCATCTTTTATGCTGACAGCCTGCCTGTAAAACCTAGCCAAAGGGGCTGGATCTCACAAGCTTCCATAGAAGCTGCCTTCTCTGCCATCGGGTCCCCTTCACTGCAGCACGCGGACCCAATGGGGAAGTGGAGGGAACCTGTACCCTCCGCAAACCCTCTGCATTCCACGGTCAGCTTTGACCGCGGCATACAAAGTGTTAATACGCCGGCATCGGTGTTTTGCAGATGGGGCCTGGCTGTCAGTGACTGTCGGGTCCATGCCGCTGATAGAACGGGCCCAGCTCCTGCACCCGCCCGATCAGCCAGCCATACATGTACAGCGCATGTCCTCTACGGTTTAAGAAATAACAAACTGCTAGTGTATCTGGTGTGGCCACCATTTGCCTCATGCAGTGCAACACATCTCCGTTACACAGAGTTGATCAGGTTGTTGATTGTGGCCTGTGGAATGTTGGTATGCGAATTCCAGGAATTGTGTACAGATCCTAGCAATATAGGGCCATTCATTATCATGCTGCAACATGAGGTCATGGTCGTGGATGAATGGCATATCAATGAGCCTCAGGATCTTGTCACGGTATCTCTGTGCATTCTAAATCCCATCAATAAAATGCACCTTTGTTTGTTGTCCATAACATATGCCTGCCCATACCATAATCCCACCGCCACCATGGGCCGCTCAATCCACAAAGTTGACATCAGCAAAACCCTCACCCACACGATGCCACACATGCTGTCTGCCATCTGCCCTGAACAGAACGCCTCTCCAATGTGCTAGACGTCATAGAATGTGAGCATTTGCCCACTTAAGTCGGTTATGACAAGGAACTGCAGTCAGGTCCAGACTCCAATGAGGATGACAAGCATGCATATGAGCTTCCCTGAGATGGTTTCTGACAGTTTGTGCAGAAATTCTTTGGTTATGCAAACCGATTGTTGCTGCTGCTGTCCAGGTGGCTGGTCTCAGATGATCATGGAGGTAAACATGCTAAATGTGGAGGTCCTGGGCTGGTGTGGTTACACGTGGTCTGCGGTTGTGTGGCCGGTTGGATGTACTGCAAAATTCTCTGAAATGCCTTTGGAGACAGCTTATGGTAGAGAAATAAACATTCATTGCACATGGCAAAAGCTCTGGTAGACATTCCTGACTTCAGCATGCCAATTGCACACTCCCTCAAATGTTGCGACATCTGTGGCATTGTGCTGTGTGATCAAACTGCACATTTCAGAGTGGCCTTTTATTGTGAGCAGTCTAAGGCACAATTGTGCAATATTCATGCTGTCTAATCAGCACCATGATAAGCCACACCTGTGAGGTGAACAATATTTGAGAGTAATGGGTCTTTTGTGTATGTAGAAATGGGAGCAAAACCCAAAGTTTTGTGTTTATATTTTTGTTCAGTGTAGATACAATTAACATAAAAAACTACTGTATATGATTGTGTGAAACCACCCTAAATTCTTGAAAATTCTAATTTCATAATATTATCACTTTAATTTGAAAAAAAGAAAGATTAAAAAGAAGGAAGCTCTTTAAGATTATATAAAGATCCTGGCTGACCTTGATTAGGAAAGTAGTGATTGAACAAGGTGCCTGAGACAGGAAAGAAGATGACATTTATTATTGGCTAAAGGGAAGGAGGATACAGCTCAGGGGAATGAGCAGATTATAGCCTGATCACACTAATCCTTTCACAGCTGTGACTTTAAATTTAGTGACCTGGAAAACGGTGGGACAAAACAAAGGCCTATGAAACCATATTCAAGCACTCAGAAAGCATCTGCTTGTTTGCTTTCAGAGTAAAAGTGATTAATGTTGAATACTACAAGAAGATTATATCTGATTATAAAAAAACTGCAGAAGTGACAAGACAAGATAAATACATAAAGAATAATTGTAATGCATTTATGTCTGTCAGACCTAGAGACACAGAGACACGACAAAACAAATTACCCGTGATAAATTGTTATACAAATATTATCCTTCAACCTCATTGAAATATAGTGATTCTGGTGGACATTTATTATGATGCTGGTCATAATCCCTCTGCACTGCCAGAGGATGCGCCAAAGTTCCACCGTGGGCTTGTCCACTCTGCAGGACGGCAGGACAGGTTTGTATGGTCCGTAGTTTTGAAAAAAACACGGCCGTGTGCAGGCGGACTAAATCTAATATTTCCACTTCAAAGCATTAAATACTTTTTGCAGTTTACTTAAGTAAATTATTTTTTATACTATTATTGTTAAAAATTGGGATTATATGCTTGCATTTTTCTCTTGCAGCGGATGTTGGGGCGTGGATATGACCGCACCCGGCCCCACGGCGAGAATCAGCGAATTGTGCGGGAGCTGGCCTTTGAGATCTGGCGCCAAACAGGTCTCAGACACCGCCATCTGGCCATCATAAAAAAATGGTCAGACATGAAGCGAAGACACCCCCGGTTTATAGAAAGAATCCGGGATGAAAGATGCCCAGGTATATGCGTAAATAACTTTTGTATGTTTTGCCAACAATTTTTAATGTATACAGTGCTGAGCAAAAGTAATCACCTCCCTTGACTTTGTTCTTTTTTTTGTTGCTTCACCCCCTGGAATTAACGTGTATTGTTTAAGAATTTCCATCATGTAATTTGTAGAACATGCCCACAACTTAGACCTTCTTTTAAATTGGTTAATTGTAAAGCATATAACTAATAGGACAAAATAACAGAAAAGGTCAATGTGCATAACTATTCACCCCCCTAAAGTCAATACTTTGTAGAGCCACCTTTTGCGTCAATCACAGCTTCAAGTCGCTTTGGTTAAGTCTCTATGAGCAGTTGTCACATCTTACCACTGGGGTTTTTGCCTATTCCATCTTGCAAAACTGCTCCAGCTTCTTCCAATTTGATGGTTTGTGCTTGTAAACAGCAATCTTTAAGTCTGACCACAGATTTTCTATTGGATTGAGATCTGGGCTTTGACTAGGTCATTCCAACACCTTTATATGTTTACCCTTAAACCACTCAACTGTTGCTTTAGCAGTGTGTTGGGGGTCATTGTCCTGCTGGAAGGTGAACCTCCGTCCTAGCCTCAAATCACGCACAGAGTGGGACAGGTTTTGCTCAAGAATATGCCAATGTGTCCCTCAACTCTGACCAGTTTCCCAGTCCCGGCTGCTGAAAAATATACCCATAGCATGATGCTGCCACCACTATGTTTCATTGTGGGGATGGTGTTCTTTGGGTGATGTGATGTGTTAGCTTTGTGACAGACAAGTGACGGACTGAACCATCACTGTGTCTGCAGTAGAAGCCTGAGGGCTAGCCTCCTTCCTACCGGCTATTGAGCCAGGACTATGGAGACCCACACTTTGACCTATTTGGGTTAGAGGGAACTATAAACCATGATTTTTTGGTTGAGTTTATAGGCCACATATTTCCTATTCCCCATTAAAGTTGCATGGTGTAAATCCATAAATGCAATAAGGGTTAACTCTGCTCTGAGACTCCCAATGAATGTGTTAGTTTATTTGTCCCTTTGTTTTATTATGTTAGTGATGGGATTAAGAAGTAGCCGACTCTGGTGTACTGAAGTAGATCATCCTATGATACACTCAGGAGATAATCCCATCCCATGGGTCTCCTCTCGCCCTATTGTTTCATCAAGACACTGTGGAGGGGATGTCTTTTTTCATTCTGTTAATTTTTGATTGAGTTATGCATCATAAAGCTGGCAGCCACCGCAATTATATATAGATCCCGCCATATTGGAATTTCTTTATATCTAATGTTCTTAAGATTTTGGAGTTGTTTATATAAAATCTGAACATTCTGTGATCAAAGAAGGTCCTATTCCCTCCATTCGGAGAAAGCAATCGGCGGAGGCCCTGGAGGTTGTGGAGGTTGAGGAGGAAGAGGGGTAGGAGGCAAGACCCTCTGTCACGAGGGTATCGAGAACCACGCCTGACTCCGTTATACCCGGGGTCAGGAAGTCGCAGCAGTTGGCTGCACGCTCTATTTAAGATAGGGCTGTTTTCCTTATGGTAGCTTTCTGAGTTTGCTTTGCAAACCCTTTTGGCTCACTCAGGGATCCGTAGCTCCTTCTCCTCAGCTGTTCCTTGTCCAGCACTCCCAAACCTCCTTATATTCCCCTCTCACACTTCTCTGGTTGCCAGAGATAGAGCTTCCTGCCTGGACATCTATCCTGACCCACTGGAGCTGTGTTGCTGCGTTCTCTGACTGTTGATTCAGAACGCTACCCTCCGGATCCCTGTTGGACCTTTGTGGACTGCTGTGGTCGTCCACCTGGGTGTTTGTCTGTATTTGTCTGTCCTCTCCCTGGTGTTTCCCTCTTAGTGCAGTGGTGCGGACTAGCGATCCCACCGGCCCGTTCACTATCTAGGGCTCATTTCAGGGAAAGCCAGGGTTTAGGCACGTGATCGCCGCACGGGTGAGGAACCCGCCTAGGGACGTCAGGGCAGTCAGGTGCCAGCCGCAAGGTGAGTTAGGGGTCACCACCTTTCCCTCTCCCTTGGGCAGGGCTTTCCCTGTTTTCCTCCCTGTGCGTGACACCGGTCATTACATTATCTCTGGCCCTTATTTTGTGTAGGTTAACAAAAAAAATAAAAAATAATAATAATTTTTTTACCTACTTAGAATCCAGTATGGATCAAATTGCTGCTCTGTCCAAACAATTTCATGGCCTGTCTTTGGAGGTGGTAGGATTGAAGGCGTCGGTCCTCCAGCAACAGCAGCAATTACAACTGACCGCAAGCCCAGCGGTTGCTACTGGTAACCAGGTTGTTGCAGAACCCAAGGTCCCTCTCCCTGACAGATTTTCTGGGGGAAGGGACAAGTTTTTGACATTCCGTGAGGCCTGTAAGTTATATTTTAAACTGCGCCCTTACTCCTCTGGTAATGAAGATCAGCGGGTGGGGGTTGTTATTTCCCTGCTGCAGGGGGACCCGCAGTCCTGGGCGTTCTCTTTACCTACTGATTCCCAGGCTCTTCGGTCAGTGGATGAGTTTTTCGGGGCCTTGGGTCTCATATATGACGACCCTGACCGAGTAGCACTGGCTGAATCAAGATTACGGAGACTCTTACAAGGAGAACGGCCGGTAGAGGAGTATTCCTCTGAATTCCGTAGGTGGGCTACGGATACCCAATGGAACGACCCGGCTCTCAGGAGTCAGTTCTGCTCTGGGTTATCCGAAAGGGTTAAGGATGCGCTTGCATTATATGAGGCCCCCTTTTCCCTTGATGCGGTTATGTCCCTTTCTATCCGTATAGAGAGACGCCTTAGGGACAGGTTGAAAGAACCGGAGAAATTGGTAACTCCTCCCAAGCAGCAGTTAGTCTGTACGGACATAGACGAGCCTATGCAGCTAGGAGGAACTACTCGTCAGGTCCGTCCTCCTGAGGCTCGCCGTAGGCGTGGGGTTTGTTTTTTTTGTGGGGAGAGGGGTCATTTCATTAATGTCTGTCCTTTTTTCCTCAGAAACAAAAGACCGTCGGAAAAACTACTAACCCCAGGCTGTGTGGAGGATGTCAGCCGGGGGGTATACGTCTCCTCCATACATACATCGCAATTTGTGTTGCCAGCGGTTATTATTTTTGGTGATAAGACGGAGACTATTTCTTTCTTTTTAGACAGTGGAGCAGGGGTAAATTTGATAGATGCCCATTTTGCCCGCACTTTGGGTTTGTCTCTCTGTACGTTACAGAGACCCATTCCCAAATTTGCTATTGATTCTGCTCCCCTGTCTCAGAGAAACCTCACCCACATTGTTCATAATATACACCTTCGGGTAGGGGACCACCATAACGAGATGCTTTCAGGTTATGTTCTGGAGGGGCTTCCCACTCCGGTGGTGCTGGGTCTTCCCTGGTTGGTAGCGCATAATCCAGTAGTGGATTGGCAGGCCAGGGAGATATTGGAGTGGAGTGAGCAGTGCAGAGAAAATTGCTTAAATAGCAATTGCTTAGTCGCCTCCATAACTACCCTACCTACATTTATTTCGGATTTTGAGTATGTTTTTGCTGAAAAGGGTTGTCAGAAGTTACCACCTCATCGTCCTTATGATTGCCCGGTTAACCTTATTCCCGGCGCAAAATTACCCAAGACCAGGTTATATAATCTTTCGGGTCCAGAGAGACAAGCCATGAAAGATTATATCTCCGAGAGCTTGGCTAAGGGACACATCAGGCCCTCTTCTTCACCCGTGGCTGCAGGGTTTTTCTTTGTTAAAAAGAAAGATGGGGGCCTGCGTCCTTGCTTGGATTTTCGCGAATTAAATCGGATAACCATCCGAGACCCATACCCTCTTCCTCTCATTCCTGACCTGTTTAATCAGATTACGGGTGCTAGGTGGTTCTCCAAACTTGATCTTAGGGGGGCCTACAATCTGATTCGTATTAAGGAGGGGGATGAGTGGAAGACAGCGTTTAACACCCCTGAGGGGCATTATGAAAATCTAGTTATGCCTTTCGGTCTGACCAATGCTCCTGCCGTCTTTCAACATTTCGTTAATGACATTTTTAGCCATCTAATCGGCAGGTTTGTGGTAATATACCTAGATGATATTTTAATTTATTCGTCTGATCTGAGAACACATGAGGAGCATGTCAGACAAGTACTGCAGGTCCTACGGACGAATGAATTATATGCTAAGATTGAAAAATGTGTCTTCGCCGTTCAGGAAATACAATTCCTGGGTTATTTTTTATCTGCTTCAGGTTTCCGTATGGATCCTAGGAAGGTCCAGGCAATTTTAGATTGGGATCTTCCTGAGAACCTCAAAGCACTACAACGGTTCTTGGGCTTCGCGAATTTCTATAGGAAATTCATTAAAAATTATTCACTTATTGTAAAACCGCTTACTGACATGACTAGGAAGGGGACTGATTTTTCTAAATGGTCTGACGCCGCTAAAGTTGCTTTTTCCTCTCTAAAAGAGAGGTTTACCTCAGCACCTGTACTAGTCCAACCTGATGTCTCTCAGCCTTTTATTGTTGAAGTCGATGCGTCAGAGGTGGGAGTGGGGGCGGTGCTGTCTCAGGGTCCGTCTCCTGGCAAATGGCGTCCTTGTGCTTTCTTTTCGAAAAAACTATCTGCAGCAGAAAAGAACTACGATATTGGCAATAGGGAGCTATTAGCTATTAAACTTGCGTTTGAGGAGTGGCGTCACTTCTTAGAGGGGGCAGTCCACCCCGTCACTGTGATTATGGACCACAAAAATCTCCTGTACCTCGAATCAGCTAAGCGTCTCACCCCTAGACAGGCTAGGTGGTTGCTATTTTTTACCAGGTTTAACTTTGTGATTACCTATCGTCCTGGGGCAAAGAACACCAAGGCTGATGCACTATCTCGTTGTTTCCCTGGAGGGGGTAATGTGAGTGATCCGGTGCCCATTCTACAAAGAGGAGTGGTTGTCTCTGCGGTACACTCTGTTTTGGAGGGGAAGGTGTTAGAGGCCCAGGGGGACGGCCCGGTCTCTTGCCCCTCAGAGAAATTGTTTGTACCGTTGAACCTACGTTTCGAATTATTAAAGGAACATCATAATTCGGCACTTGCTGGGCACCCGGGTAGTAAAGCAACCTTGGAGCTATTGTCTCGTCGTTTTTGGTGGCCAAGGTTGCGTCAGGATGTATTGGATTTTGTGTCTTCTTGTTCTACCTGTGCGCGCGCAAAGGTTTCACATACACGTCCTGCAGGGTCTCTATTACCACTCGTCATTCCCAATAGACCGTGGACACATCTGTCAATGGATTTTATCACTGACTTACCTTTGTCTGCGGGTAAAACAGTGATTTTGGTAGTAGTGGACAGGTTTAGCAAAATGGTACACTTCATTGCGTTACCCGCACTACCTAATGCTAAGACTCTTGCTCAGGTATTCGTCAGTGAAATCGTGAAGCTTCACGGGGTCCCCTCCGATGTTGTTTCGGATCGGGGTACCCAGTTTATTTCTAAATTTTGGAAAGCTTTTTGTTCCCGTTTGGGGGTACACTTGTCCTTTTCCTCAGCTTTCCATCCTCAGTCGAATGGACAGACTGAGCGTACCAACCAAAACCTTGAGACATATCTAAGATGTTTTGTGTCTGAAAACCAAGAGTTGTGGTCATCATATTTACCGTTAGCTGAGTTTGCCATAAATAATCGTCGTCAGGAATCCACTGGCAAGTCACCATTTCTTGGTGCATATGGTTTTCATCCCCAATTCTGTACTTTCAAAGAGGGGGGGGTCTTCTGGGGTTCCCGAAGAGGAACGTTTTTCGTCATCTCTTTCATCGGTATGGCAGAAGGTGCAAGCTAACTTGAAAAATATGGGAGGTAAATACAAATGCATGGCTGATAAGAGACGGTCGCCAGGTCCGGACCTAGGAGTGAAGGACTATGTGTGGTTGTCTACTAGGAATATTAAATTGAAGGTTCCCTCTTGGAAACTGGGTCCTAGGTTTATTGGCCCTTACAAAATTGTAGCCATCATCAACCCCGTGGCTTTTTGCCTGGAGTTACCTCAGACTTTTAAAATTCATAATGTTTTTCATAAGTCGTTGAACCATCACCGCTGCCACCCCCTCCTGTTGTCGTGGATGGTAATCTAGAATTTCAGATATCCAAAATTGTTAATTCTCGTCGGGTCCGCCGCTCTCTTCAATATCTGGTGCATTGGAGAGGTTACGGTCCCGAGGGAAGAATGTGGGTTCCTGCGTCTGAGGTAAACGCCGACAGGTTAGTTCGGGTTTTTCATGCCTCTCATCCTGAGAGACCTGGTCCTGAGTGTCCATAGGCCCCTCGTAGAGAGGGGGGTACTGTCACGAGGGTATCGAGAACCACGCCTGACTCCGTTATACCGGGGGTCAGGAAGTCGCAACGGTTGGCTGCACGCTCTATTTAAGATAGGGCTGTTTTCCTTATGGTAGCTTTCTGAGTTTGCTTTGCAAACCCTTTTGGCTCACTCAGGGATCCGTAGCTCCTTCTCCTCAGCTGTTCCTTGTCCAGCACTCCCAAACCTCCTTATATTCCCCTCTCACACTTCTCTGGTTGCCAGAGATAGAGCTTCCTGCCTGGACATCTATCCTGACCCACTGGAGCTGTGTTGCTGCTTTCTCTGACTGTTGATTCAGAACGCTACCCTCCGGATCCCTGTTGGACCTTTGTGGACTGCTGTGGTCGTCCACCTGGGTGTTTGTGTTTGTCTGTATTTGTCTGTCCTCTCCCTGGTGTTTCCCTCTTAGTGCAGTGGTGCGGACTAGCGATCCCACCGGCCCGTTCACTATCTAGGGCTCATTTCAGGGAAAGCCAGGGTTTAGGCACGTGATCGCCGCACGGGTGAGGAACCCGCCTAGGGACGTCAGGGCAGTCAGGTGCCAGCCGCAAGGTGAGTTAGGGGTCACCACCTTTCCCTCTCCCTTGGGCAGGGCTTTCCCTGTTTTCCTCCCTGTGCGTGACACCGGTCATTACACCCTCCCAGCCTATTGAGCCACCCCCACCAAATGTGGGAGAAGTGAAGGGGGTGGAGGTGGAAAGTGAAGGTCCGTCAAGCACCACCCCATCTCAGGACTCGGAGGAAGAGAAGGCGATCACCAGCCCCTGCCAGGAGGGTAAATATGCGCACATGGCAATATGATTATGTATCCATAGCATGCACATAAACATTAAAAGGGCCAACAATGAGGCGACAACATACACTATTGTAATACAAAAAAAGAACAGTGGACAATAACTCTTTAATCTACATTAAAACCATTAACTTAACAAATAAATAATATTAAACTCAATAGAACTATTACTAACTAACAAACAAAATTAAATTATACTGTACTGAAATATCACTAACTAATAAACTATATAATGATCATAAAAATCACTAACGTATTGAGATTTAAATCAGCAATGTGTATAAAGACTTTAAATAAATAATTAAAAAAAGGTAAACAATAGACAAGCAGATATATTTTGTACCGCCGTGTACATATTGACCGTCATTATAAAAATATTCTATGATCTAACCCCTCTGGTGAACACTTTAAAAAAATAAAAAAATAAACAATTAAAAGAAAATATTAATTTTTTCAACCTAACATCACTAAAAGTGCAACACCAAGCTATCAAAAAAGGCATATGCCCCCCAAAATAGTCAGTTCATTCTGCAAAAAATGAGACCCTACTATTAGACAATTGCCAAATAAAAACAATAATATGTCACTCAAAATTTGGAGACAGTAAAACATTAATTGTTTTTGGTTCAACAATGCTTTTATTGTGTAAAATAGAAATAACTAAAAAATAAGGAAAAATATTCGGTCTTGCCGCATCTGTAACAACCAGCTGTCTAAAAATATAATAAATAACCCCTCAGGTGTACACCTTTTAAACAAAAATTTAAAACTCTCAAAAAAGGCAATTTTTTGGACAACTTTTATTACAAAAAGGTGTAATAGCAAGCGATCATAAAGTCAGATGCACCACAAAATAAAGTTTTAAAGGTTGAATAAGAGTTAAAAATAATGTTCATATATATATATATATATATATATACAGGAATGAAGAAATTGAAGGCCAAATTGGCCAAAATGCAAAAGGAGCAGTGCAACGATATACAGGCCATTCAGGAGCGCATGACGGCAACGCCAGGCCATGAAAGGGTGCAGGAGATGATGCTTTTGGAAAAGTTGACATACATTTATTTATTTTTTTTCTAATAAGTTATATAAATTGCTTATACAGTTATAACGTGTATATTGTTTTTTGTAATATTGCTCTGTTTTAGTGTAATAGCTCGGCCTAAATCAGCCAGAACTGACAGCAGCCGGCAAATACATATCAAATACATATAGGATCCTTTCACAAATCTGCAAAATGTGCCCGCATCCGTTCCACAATTGAGAGGAATGTTTACAGACCCATTGATTTTCAATACCAGTCTGAAAAATTAGGCATTCACAGGATTACAGAAGTAAGTGTTGGCCATTACAGGCCCCAAAAATTAGCCAACAGGCGTTCACCTGACAGCAAATAATTTTTTATTCTGTGGCTGGTGGTACATTAGGCATTCGCAGAATAAATAAGTGTAGGCCATTACAGGCCCCAAAAATTAGCCGACAGTCGTTCACCTGACAGCAAAGCATTTTTTATTCTGTGGTTGGTGATACAGTAGGCATTCACAGGATAAATAAGTGTCGGCCATTACAGGCCCCAAAAATTAGGCATTCAACTGACATAAAAGGCCTTTTATGCCACTGTATTTACCGAAGACAGGGATCATAAATTGTTATGAGTGGTGGCAGATATGGGCTGTCATGTGGAATTTGAATCAAACATGGTCTACTGGTCACATGTGTTGAATTCCTCCTTGAATTCCTCCGAGATCCATGCCTCATTCATTTTTAGAAATGTGAGGTAGTCAACACTGTCGTGAGATAGGCGAGTGTGCTTATCAGTCACGATCCCCCCTGCTGCGTTGAACGTCCTTTCAGGCAGGACACTTGATGAGGGGCAAGCCAACAGTTCCATTGCAAATTGTGCAAGCTCTGGCCAGAGGTCAAGCCTGCACACCCAGTAGTCCAGGAGTTCATCGCTTCTCAGAACATCCAGATCGGCTGTTAACCCTATGTAGTTGGACAACTGTTGGTCTAGGCGTTCCCTGAGGCTGGATCCGGAGGACAGCTATCGATGGGTCGGCTGAAAGAATGATCTCATATCAGAAGTGACCAACACATCTTCAAACCGCCCTCTTCTGGCAGGCGCTGTTGGATTGGTACCCGCAACTGTTTCTCTGTGAGTGGAAATTTCTCAACCAGTGCCCAAAAAAGCTGAATGCAGCATTTCTCTAAGCAAGGCCTGGAAGTGTTGCATTCTGACAGCCCTCTGTGATGGTGGTAACATTTCCACCATTTTATGTTTGTATTGGGGGTCTAAGTACGTTGCCACCCAGTACTGGTCCTTGCCCATTATGCTTTTTATACGGGGGTCCCTCTTAAAACACTGGAGCATGAAGGCCCCCATTTGCACTAAACTGGAAGCGGTGTAGTGGCCTGGCTCCTGCTCATCATCCAGAATAATGTCGTCCTCGGTCTCCTCTACCCATCCACAGACAACACCAGGGATCCCAGAAAGGTTTAAAGCCTGGTTTTCATGCTCCTTCTCCTCCCCAGCAACATCCTCCTCTGACTCCTCTTCAGACTCCTGTTTTTGACTTGTCTCAGATGGAGTAGCCCCCCCGGGAATTCATCCAGCATTGCAACTTCCTCATCTTCCTGCTCCTCGACGGCTTGATCAATGACACAACGCAATGCACGTTCCAGAAAGAAGGTAAAAGGTACAATGTCACTGATGGCGCCCTGGCTGCGACTGGCCAGTTTGGTGAGCTCATCAAATGGCCGCAAAAGTCTGCATGCGTCGTGCATGAGCAGCCACTGGCGCGGTAAAAAAAAAAAAAAAGCTCCCCAGAACCTGTCCTGCCGCAGAGTTCATACAGGTTGTCGTTAACTGCACATTTCTGTTGGAGAAGCCTATCGAGCATATACAAGGTTGAGTTCCATCACGTCGGGTAGTCACAACTAAGACGTCTGATGGGCAGGTTGTGTCGCCGCTGAATGTCAGCAAGGTGAGCCATGGCCGTGTAAGATCTTCTGAAATAACGCAAGATTTTCCTGGCCTGCCGCAAGACATCCTGAACCCCAGGGTATTTGACAACGAATCGCTGCACGACCAAGTTCAGGACGTGTGCCATGCATGGCACATGTGTAATTTTGCCCTGTTTCAGCGCGCTCAGCAGATTGGCACCGTTGTCGCACACCACTTTACCAACTGTCAAATTGAGCGGTGTTAGCCACTGATCTGCCTGTGAACACAAAGCTGAAAGGAGTGCAGGACCACTGTGGCTCTTTTCTTCCAGGCACAACAGACGCAGCACAGCATGGCAACGTCTCACCTGGCATGTCGAAAAGGTTCTGGGGATCTTGGGCAGCGCAGTGGAAGAGACGGTAGCAGCAGAAAAGGAGGAGTCAGCTGAGGAGGATAGGGAGGATGGAGGAGGAGGAGGAGAAGAAGAGGCAGGCCTGCCTGCATGCAATCTGTGGCGGTAAAACCAAAACTACATGGGTGCCAAGGGTTACATGCTTGACTGTCATCAGAAGGTTCACCCAGTGGGCAGTAAAAGTTATATACCTACCCTGCCCGTGTTTGCTAGACCACGTGTCTGTGGTCAGATGTATCTTGGCACCGACACTGTGTGCCAGAGATACATTCACTTGCCGCTGAACATGGCCATGTAGCTCTGGGATGCCCTTCTGCATGAAATATTTCCTTCCTGGGACCTTCCATTGTGGTGTTCCAATGGCCACAAATTTTCGAAAGGCCTCCGAGTCCACAAGTTTATATGGCAGTAGTTGGCGGGCTATTTGTTACGACAAACCAGCAGTCAACTATTGGGCAAGAGGGTTATCGAACATTTGGGCCACGGAAGCCTGCCTTTTTCCAGACAAATGTGAGGACGGCATGATAAAAGGTGGAGTGCAGGACAATTGTGAGGAGAGAGGAGAAGGAGAAGAGGCTGGACGGTGAGAGCCTGGAGTGTGGCTTTGTGGGTTCTGACGGCGTTGCTTCCACTGGGCTTGGTGATGGGAGGCCAGGTGCCTTCTTGAGGCGGTCGTCCCTAGGTGAGTGTTGGGCTTACCGCGACTTATGCGTTGACTGCAAAGACTGCAGATTGCAACACTATTGTCAGTAGCTGACACATTGAAAAAAGCCCACACTGCGGAGCCATGTGCCAGCATCCTGGGAGTGCCAGATGTGACTGTACATGGTTGATGGCTCTCTCCTGATACATTAGCAGTCTGGTTTGTCCCTTCTGTGCAATGTCAGTTCGGCCTGCTTCTCCTCCCTATCTGCTGGTCCATCTCTACCTCTGAACTCCCCTTCTCTTCCTCTCTTGTGGGCACCCACATTACATCTATAGACACGTCATCATCAACGTCACCTTCCCCACCACTAACATTAGAAATCTCAGAGTAAGCAGCAGCGGGGACCAACCTCCTTGGGCTGATCTGGGTACTGTCGTCAGACTGCTGAGTGGCGGCTGTTGCTACCTCCTCTTCCTGATCCGATGCCAAGAATGGCTGCGCATTGGAAATGTCTTGTGATGGATCAGAAAATAATTCCTGTGACTCAAGCGGAGGGTATATGGTGGTGGTGGTGTTGGTGGTGCGGTCTTTGGGGGTGCACACAGCAGAGAGTGAAGAGGATGCAGATAGAGAGGATGAGGAGGGTGCAGAAGCGGAAGGCTGAGTGAGCCACTTAACCAAGTCTGGTGCGTCCTTTGACGTAATCGAATGCACCTTCTGCAACTTCCCACTTTGGCTCCGGCCTGGTGCTACTGCCCTACCCCTACCACCCCTGCGAAAGGGCCTGCCTCTTCCTCTGCCTGTTATTTTTTAAATGACCCGGTGACAAAAGTCTCTAAAGAAGCGCAGTGTATGTGGAAGAAGGTATATAACGCCCCGCTTCTATACATTTCAGCAGTACCCAAATACACTATTTGAGCACAGCCACTGCTGCTGGATTGCAGGGCAGTCGTAACTAGAGATGAACGAAGCTCTAAAAAATTTGATTCTGATGCTACGTTTTGTAAATAGCGGGTGCAATGACAGGGAACGGCGATTGCACCCCCATCATTTAACCCCTCAGATGCCATGTTCATCGCTGATCGCAGCATCTAAGATCCATTCTAGAGGTTTTTAATAAATAAAAAAATGATTGTACTTACCTCATCCATTTGATTGGGAACAGACTGCTGCAGCCATCTTGCTTGAAGATCCAGCATAAAATCTTGTGCGCCGTATAATGACATCATCACGTTGGCTGGCATGGTGACATTATACGTCAGCGTGCACAAGATTTCACACAGGATCTTCAAGCAAGATGGACATGGTGGCCTCTTTGCACTTTAATGTATGCAGTACCGTAAGGGCTCATTCAGACGGCCGTATTGTTTTTTTTTTGCGTTCCGTTAAAATGCGGATCCGTTTCTTTGCGGGCAGTTCCGTCTGTCCGCAAAAAAATGGAATGTATGTTTCAGTGGTTCCGTATGTCATCCTTTCAAATGAGCCCTGAACATGCCACCCTGATGATCCAGTGTGATTTTTACACAACTTTACAGGGATTCATGATGCACCCGCTGAACCTGAAGTGGTCCATTTTCAGACACATTCTTCTGTTGGGTTGGAACAAAATCTTCATGGAAGACTTGGACTTGCTTCACTAGCAGTTTACTTCAGTAGTTCAGAGGGTGAATTACCATGGCAGTTGCACAGGATTCGTGGTCATCATTGAAATCTGCTTGGCTTTGGTTTCAAAATTACTTCCAAGAAATAATTTAGCTAGTTAGTTACCTAGTTATTACTTTAGAGTAGGGACTTACAAGAGAATGAGGACCCTTGGCGTGGGCTTGCGAGCTTAGGTATTTTGAAGAAAGTTTTATTGTTTGATAATTTAAACAGTTCATTTGTCAAACTGGTGTTAAATAGAACTGGCTTATTTTCCCCTAGCACCAAATAAGATACCAGCTTTTATTGGTGAACTTAGCTAGGAAAATGAAAATATGGAGTCTTTGGAAAGAGGACAATTAGAAGGTTTGACTTTACACCAGTTAAGAAAATGACCACATTAGTTTGTGAAAAAACAAAATAACTATCTTCAAAATGCTGAATACCATGGAAATCACAAAGTGAAAATGAACCAAATGTTTTTGCTTCTAAATAATTTTAAATCTTAATGTTTTTTATAGAAAAGATGTTAAAATCTTGAGACCATTGTAAAATATATATATATTGTGCAACTAATTGTGTACATGAAGAAATAACCATAAAAAGCAAAAATTTCTTTAGTAAAAAAATTCTAAAAAGTTAGGAAGAAAACAAAGCACAGTATATTCTTTAACCAAAATTGTTTTTATTCACAAATGCATTAATTATCTCGAAAAACTACCCATTGGATAAGTAGACATGGTGGAGTCCTCAGTTACAGGCCCAGTCGACTGAGATGTAGGTGGCTGATACCTCTGTTCATCCAAACAAGGTGCAGTGGAAGATGTTGGTGTTTCATGAAGCTTCTGTCGCTCAAACTCTAAGGCTACTTTTTTCACACTGGTGTTTTGGTTTCCATTTGTGAGATCCATTCGGGGATCTCACAAGCGGTCCAAAACGGATCAGTTTTGCCCTTAATGCATTTTGAATGGCTAAGGATCCACTCAGAATGCATCAGTTTGGCTCAGTTTGGCTCCGTTCTGCTTTGAAGGCGGTTTTGGTGTCCATCTGATGAAACTGAGCCAAACGGATCCGTCCTGACACACATTGTTCAAGACAGATCCATTTTGTTAAAGATAATACAAATGAATCAGTTCTGAACGGATGCATGCGGTTGTATTATCTGAACTGATGCGTTTGTGCATCTTAATGCACTTTTTTTTTTTTAAGTGACCAGCCTATGCACTATTTTGTCCTCCCAGCACTCAATCCTGTTTCGGGTCAAATAATCGAGAATCTGAAAATTAATCAACTCTCTAGTTGTTTGACCCGAAACAGGATGAGGCTGGTGACACCTCCTTGATGTCCGCCTAGAAAGTGCACCTCCTTGTTCTGCAACTTGAGGTGTTAATACACTAGTAGGTGGTGTGGAAGGTATTGGTGGAGTTGCAAGCATAGGTGGTGGCGAGGGTTATGGTCCTTGTGACATTCTCACCTGTCGGCTTTCTAGTGCCAGTGGATTTTCCGCTGCACTTTGACTTGATGAGTCTCCCTCTGGCTAATCAAGTAAGCTGTCGATAGTCCTATGGAAAGGAAAACAATAACATTTTAAAATAAAATATAAATTTTATTTCAAAATTAGCAATGTTACACACTTGACAATGGCCAATCTTGCGGATGGTTCATGCTAGGGAACAGGCGGTTGTTTCCAAAATAAGGTGTTCTGATAATAATCCATCAAACAAATTAAATTTATTTGCTTAATGTTTTGTTGTGGAAATCTGGATGCAATACAGTGCAAATGTTCAATAAGTTTTCTGCTTTTAAATTGGGAAATACATTCAAACTACATCTTTCCAAAAATATATATAAAAAAAAAAATCTACTTACGAACGCAATTCCAGAAACAGGTTAAGGAACTGTAAGTGGCGTGCTTAATGATATGGCTTTTTAGTTCGGCCTCCACTTACACTTTTCCCCTTCTATAGTATTCTTTACCGCCGATACTGGTTGCGGCAGAAGTGCCACCTGGTCTTCACCATTTGCACTGCAGAATAGATATGACATAAATGTAAAACATTAACAACATTGAAAACGTCTTAGGGATACTGAGATTAAAAAAAATAACATGCATCTACAATGTGCATGATATCACTTCAGAGAGGGCTCAGAGCTGAAGGCACTTGCACATGTCAAATATCACTTACCATATTTTTTCTTTTGCTTGGAATCAGCAAGCTCCCACTCACTCGGCATTAGTTATTGAGTGACCTCCTCCAATGACTGATCCTTTCAAATTCGGTCATGGAAGAGGTCACTGCGAGAGTCACAGATTTCCAGTCTGGCTTAAATAAGAATGATCTGCAAAAAACAGAATGCATATGGAATGAATTCGATTTGTTCAACGCTAGTCGTAAGTTTGTAACCCCTGGATTTGAGCAGTGCATAATGTGATAGAAAAGTGAATCAAGCCAGCAAAGGAGACAATATGGACAAATCACAATACATTAGTTAGTACCTTGTATTAACTTTTTATTAATGCCATTTGCTGGCATGAGTAAACACCTTTAACCCTTTCACTTTCAGCGCTATACATGTATGGCGCTGGAGTGATAGGCAAACATGGTGCCCACTTGCACGTGCGGTGGGCATCATGGCCGGCAGGTCTCTGTTGCTTCAAACAGCAGAGACCTGCGGCTAACTACTGCAACCGGCGATAATGCTGATCGTGGCAATTAAAGCCTTTAGATGCCATGATCAATGGGGATGCTGAAGAGGCTAAGAACATTCAAACTGCAATCCGTATTTCGGCCACCAGGTGGCAGGCCAACATGAGAAATGAGCAATTCTCAGTAATAAGTCCAGTAAAAAACATTACATGAATGTTCAAAAAAAATAAAAAATTGCATCTTATATGCTCATATATGAGCTTCAAAATCATTACAAAAAATAAATAAAAACTGTTTAAAAATACATAAAAAATTTTTAAAAGTTTAAATCTCCCCCTTTTCAGGGGTATCACCACGACCAAAAATACCCATGCTATCAAAATATAAAAATATTTTTCCAATACGGAGAATGGCGTAACAGAAAGAAAGGGTAAAAATGGCTAATTTGCCATTTTTTCATTACTTCTCTTACACAATTTTTTTTATAAAAGTCACACACACTCCAAAATGGTATTAACAAAAACTAAAGATTATCTTGTAAAAAGTGAGCCCCCACAGCTCAGTAGATATAACTATAAGACAGTTATAGTGGTCAGAATATGGAATATCGTGGTAATTGTACTGACCCAGAGAATGAAGGGCATGGGTCAGTTTTGGTACAAACAGAACACCGTGCAAACAAAACCCTTAAAATGGTGCAGGAAATGGTGGCATTAGAAAGTACAACTTGTCCTGCAAAAGATAAGCCCTCATGCAGCTATGTGAATGGAAATATAAAAAAGCAATGGCTCAAGGAAGATAGGGAAGAAAAATGAAAACACAAAAATGAAGAAATAAAATGGTATCCCAAGGGTTAAAGTGTAACTGTAATTTTTTGTAATGTTTAGGGGCTTTACTTACCATTTTTGTAATATACTTTAATTATTAAAATCATACATTTCTGTTAGAAAAATAGCTCTAAAGTAGCCCATTTTGAGCCTTAGCAATGCTCCTCTGTCTTCTATATAGATAACACAGTCAGTGTTGAGCAGGTCTCCATAGTTATGTAAACGGAAGACAGGGAGGCGCTGCTAAGGCTCAAAATGGGCCACTTTAGAGCTATTTTTCTAACAGAAATGTACGATTTCAGTAATTATAGTATATTACAAAAATGGTCAGTATTATTGCCCATACACATTACAAAAATAAACAAAAAGAATGACAGCTACACTTTAAGACATCATATTCAGCTTGTACTCTGCCCTACCCTTCTCTGTACTGGTGAGGAGCAAGAACCATGAAATGGAGCTGTCAATAGATGGGTGTCCCTGGTATGAGCTACAGTAGTTTAGTTACGGTAACGTTAAGTAATAGGATAAGGCATTCATATTACTGTACTGTCATAAAGATAGAAGCTGTAACATGAAATATTGCAGGCACTGCCCTGTGTTATTTTGCATTTATTCTAGTATACAATTAATCCTGCCTCTCATTATTAAAGTCAGCATAAATTAAGTCTTTGTTTATCAGCAAATTAAAGGATTGGATGATCAGATTTACTGATCACACAAAATCATTATCAAAGTTCAAATATGAGCACATCAAGATAAAGTAATCAAGTTGTAATAAATGCAGAGCGTGGAAAATGCAATTGCACTTAATTATAGATTCTAATTAAACAAGCACGAGAGAATCACAGCAGACAAAATACAAATGGGAGCATGCCAGATCTGATTCCAGAAAGAAGACCAAGGGATGTCTACAACTGTTTGTTGTATTACCTCTGCACAAACATCTTTATGAATCATCTAACAGTACTCCACATGTACCATTCTTGGTTAGATAAACGTCCTCAAACACAGATGATACAAATTGATTCAGCTCAAGGCCAGCCACTATATTGGTGCATGAACACAGGGTTGCCTCACAGTTGATATATGGAAAATAGAAGTTTGTTCAGCACTCAGATAAAATCCATCATACTTTATTTAGTCTTGAAACAAAGAGAAATGTTAAAATCTATTTTACTTGCACGGATCTGGTAGACAGCCACCCTTAATCATATCATACAAAGTAAAAAAAAACAACAACAAGGTAAAGTACCCTGGCAAACAGAAAACAGGAGAAACAGAAAACAAGGTATGGCTCTGTAAAGTATTGCTCTGCAGGATACTTAAAGTAGAACTCCCACAAAAAAATAATAATAATAATATTCTGGGTCCTGTTAGAAAGGTACACGATGTAAACTGTAGTGAATGTAATGTTCTAATCAGTGACTGTGAATTATAACCTCCCTTCTGATTCTCAGCTGTGTCATGTGACCAACTCTCTGATCTCCAACACAGGACAGGAAGTCAGTTACTTCTCTATTCATCCCTATGAGACGGATATTGAGGCTTCCATAGGAATACATAAAGAAACTGGTTTCCTGTCCCCACATAAGATGCTGTTATTTGGAAAGTCTGATTGTTGGAATGATCCAAAGGAAGGTTATAACTCACAAATACAGACACTGGTAAGATTACATTCACTAAAGATTACATTATGTACCTTTCTAACAGGTCAGAAAATGCATTTTTGGTGGGAGTTCCTCTTTAACTGATATGCATGCAGGAGCAAAGCTCTACAGAGTAGTTAGTGAATATGAACATCAAAGTAATGGTCTGCAGGGCACTAAACTGATATGCATGCAGGAGCAATGCTCTTCAGTGTGGGTGAATACATGAGTAATGTTCTGTTAGTATGCATATACTGTTGGAATGCTCTGCAGGATGGTTGGTTAATGTAAAATATAAGAAAAAGAACTGGATCGCACATCCTCAATATTATGCTTTTATCTAATAACTGCTAATACGGTAACTGCTTATCAGCATAATTTACATTGCTTCTCAACACAATTTATTGTATACCTACCCCTGGGCTGCATGCTATACATGATGCATTAGTATACAACTTGATCAAAAAACATAGGCTCACTCACCGTGACAAGGTTGCCTCTTTGAATGGGACCCTATTCTAAATTTGGCGCAGCGCTGCAAGGCGACCACCGGCGCTGCAGCACCGCACCAGCAGGCAGCGGGATACAGAAGTCAAACAGCGCCCCCACTGTCTGGCAAAGCCATTCTGGAACTGGGCCCCACCAACCCACCAGCACAGCACCGAAGTAACAATGGCCACCGTGCAGTAATGCACCATTGAGGATGTGGATGTGTGATCCAGTTCTTTTTCTTATATTTTACAGGATGGTCGGTTAATATATATACAGGAAGAATGCTAAGAATGATGCTAGTCATACATGTATAATGCTCTGCAGCATAGGCAAATTATAGGCATGCAGGATATTACACTGTAGGCTAGTCAGCTGCTGAAATACTCTGCAGATTAGTGGCAAAAATATATAATAGAAATAACTCAGGTGTGTTCTGAGATTCATTTCTTGTGGGGAAGAGGTGACAAACCCTTCTTAGCCTTTCTCTTATATGCATACTAACTGACCATCCTGCAGTCCAGAGCATTGCTCTTAAATGCAATTCAGCTGAACACCACAGGGTTAAGCGAGACTCTGTGCCAATTTGTGGTTTGCTGACAGCAGTTTTGCATTGTTTTATAGAAAGGATAGTTAGCAATATGATGGAAGGATAGTATCATAGAACTTTGAACCGTACTTTGAGGCTCTTTGGTTCCTATGCCAAATATGGCTCCCTAGTACAGATGAGTGAATGGATTCTAAGTAAATCAGATAAGTTGTGAATTTCACAAAAATTCCTCTGCTAAATGAATCAAAAGTTTTGGTGATATGCAAGAGATATAATGTAACAATGTGTGTGGTAAAGTGCTGGAAGGGGTGTATACTGTATTACACCTGGAGTCCTCAGCTGGGTGAGCTAAAAGGAATTTGCTAGAGCTGTTTTGTTCAAACTTTGTTTGTGGGCTAGATTTTTGGGGGACTGGTGGGTAGGTTTGGCAGTGAAACCTACCAGCCCCTTTCCAGTACAGCTATTCCCCCTAGCCCTAAGATCGCTAACCTCCAGCACTCAAGCTGTGGTAAAACTACAACTCTCAAGATGTACACTTGCTTGGCTGTACTCAGGACTAGTGTTGAGCGAGTATGTATTTAAGTCAGTGTATTTACATGTAATTTAGTCTCTATTTCTATGCAAAAGATTGCTGTACAGTGAGGGAATCCCTCAGTGTGAGTCCGTGGCTTAGGATGGCCTGCTCTGACTCCATACATAGCTATGTTCATATATGGAGTCAGTGCATGGGGACACCCCAGTGTATTTAAATCGAATTTAGCCTGTATTTCAGAAACGTTTCTGCTGGGATTTGAACTCATGACCTTCTGTATTAAGGGCAAGGCACTTAACCAGTCAGCTATAATAGCTGCACAGCCAATAACTTTTTTAAAATAAAAAATATGAGACCTGTACTGTACTTCTACTGAGACCCATACAGTAGAAGACTCTTTTTTTTTCTTCTTTTTTTTTTGAGTGAATCGCTATGCAGCTGTATAGTGTAGTGTTGAAAGTTCTGGGCTACGATGCAGAAGCTGTGAGTTCAAATCCCATCACAAACTTTTTCAGAAATAGAGGTTAAATTTTATATATATATATATATATTTAAAATCACAAATATCGCAGCAGCACAGTCAGACGTAGTAAACTGGGTGCAATTCCCGACAGAGAGCGGCCCCTCCTCCACGATATATACTTAACAAATGACGAGGCAGCACTTCCAGCTTTAGGTGACAGGGTGAAGACCCCAAAACTTTAATCCCAGCAACGTTTCGGCCTGCTCAATGAGGGCTTTATCAAGCTACATAACAGTGCATACAACCAGGTATATATACCCACAATTCAATACATGCCAAATACAATCAGTGAATATACATGTCATCAATCAGGTCACATGATCTCTAACCACATAATCACATGACACCCTGTGTGTGGTATACATTACTAATAAATCCATACAAAAGTTACAAAAGTTACAAAAGTGATCATACATCATTATTATAACATGTACACTCCAATTTACATATGTACTTTACATTTTGTTACACAGAATTCGTGTCCCTTGCGTGCATACTCCAGATAGTGAATCCAGTGCAAAAGTGCTCAGTGCATCAAGAGTTAAAATCCATTGATAATGATGCAGCTGCATCATATCTAAAATTAAAAACAATAGAGCTCACCGCCCGTGGACCCGCCGAGCCAGCCAGCGTTGGCATCCCTCCTTCTGCAGCGCGCATGCGTCGGGCCAGACGTCTCTCACCCAACCCCCGACGCTGCCGCGCATCTACGCACACACTCCTTGGACCGCAGCGTCATCCAATGGAGCGCATCGCAGGCACAGCAGCAGAGGGGGGGAGGGCAAGGTCATGTGACACGACAACAATCGCACAGCATCAGGGGGCGTGTTCAGTATCCATGGAGATGTGGGATGTGTATCCCAATGCGGCCAGTAGCGGAAGTGCCAGGACCAGCACATAGTGCACAGAACTACATGTCATAGTACATCCTTAACCTCAGTGAGTGGGGACGGCCAGGGGCAGCAGAAATCACACTCGGCTATCTAGCCAGAGGCGATCACAGCATCCCCACCGGCCCCCCACTAAACCGAAGGATAATTTCGTGCAGCTCCAATGGGACAAACCCTTCCCATCTACTTGCACCTAAAGTAATGATACATGTGTATACCAACTAGCTTCCAGGCTTGTGGCCAGTAACATGGCAAACACCGACTCCCAAAAACTTGCTAGCTGTAGAATAACATGCAGAGGTCAATAAACAAATTGTGCACCATGTAGCCCACTCCAGCACACATCCGCCACCGTCCGCCAATTCTTCTCACAATTGTCACTTCCTCACTAGCGTACTCAGGGGGTCCACACGCGGCTCCATCGATAATATAGACAAAGGGTCATTAGGCTCATCCAGAAGTCATCTGAAATAAATAAAAATTGTATAAACATAGGTTCAAGAAAGCGAGCACTGTTATACATCCCCCAAACCAGACCAGATGACTAAGACCCCCCATGTTCAATAAGCTACCTGCACATTCCTTATCCACACAGTTACCATCTACATTCTGCATTGAGGCCATCAGGCTTCAATGTGTGTAACCTATGAATCCACATAATCTCATGTTGTTTTAATAGTCTTTCCCTATCACCTCCCCTTTTAAGTGGGGGGATATGATCTATCACCCTGAACTTGAGGTCCTTCTCCCTGTGTCCAGCCTCAACAAAGTGCTTGGGCACAGGAAGATCTCTCCTCTTTTGGTTTATGCTGGACACAGGGAGAAGGACCTCAAGTTCAGAGTGATAGATCATGAGCAGACTGCCCGATCCCCTGAAGACGCCATGTATATGGCGAAACATGTCGGGGGGCAGTGACTAGATTTTTAGATCCCATCATTAGAGTGCTAGCTACCAAGTAGCTAATAGGCAGTATAGTGATCCATTGCGCCGCCATTAAGGACCAGCAGACAATTATAAGGCAGGAATAGCAACCACTGTATCGCTATCATAATAGTAACAAACAGAGCAACATGGCTACATTAATGCATCAGTTAGCATAAATGTTACAAAGTCAGTAGGCAGTATAGGAGGCAAAGTGTTACCACTGCAAACCCAGTAGGTGCACACAGATATATTCAGTCACAGACTATATATAAAAATCCACTGCTACTGCAAAACCAGCAACACTAGCTAATAGGAGGGAAAAAAAGTATATAACTATTTAGCACTCAAAGGGTCCACTGTAGAAAGTTTTAAATCAGTAGGATAGATAAGATAGTTCCCAGCTTATTAAATAAATAAATAATAAAAGTGAAGTTTTAACTCATACAATATAACACTCACAATAATAAAAATGCACGTGTCAAGAGTAGGCAACTAGTAGTCCAAGACTAAATGTAAATATATAACAAGTGCCTCTACACGAGCAGGGTACAAATAAGTGTAATAAAAACAGTTTAGTTCTTACCACACACCTTTACATTTTTGCTTATTGTTACTGATCTTTTTTTTTTTGGGGGGGGGGGGGGGGGTAACCGGAATTCATTCAAAATAAATGTATTATTTCTTACTCTTATGAATTGAGCTCTTTTAATAATAAACATTTTTGTTCCTAGTCATTTCACTGACTTGATACAAATCCCAAAAAAAAATATTCTTAGACAAAAAATATTAGTTTTATATTTGAAAATGTATTAATCATTTTAATTTATGTAAATATAAAAACATTATTTATGTTCTAAATAGCTAATTCTTGTATGTATACATGTAACTTGCTGTATTCTATTGTTTTAATAAAAAGTTAATAAAAAAAATGATTACTAATTGATAAACACATTTCTTTTTTCTTTTACACTTACCGCTACAAACTAATAACATTTTGGTATCTGTTCCTGCAGAGTGAGTCAGGGCTATGTGTAGACCTTAGACTACAATGTTAACTAACCATCTGCCTGCTGCTGGTTTGTCAAGATGATTCAGAGATTGGTGTAGGCCTTATAATCCACCGTTAACAATAACTTCTGCTATTATCCTGATCCTTAATGATTATGTGTAGGCCATATACTCCATCATTATCAAGGACTACTGCTATTATCAAGATCCTTTGGAGTTATGTGTAGCCCAAATACTGCCCCTTTTCTATGTACCTGCAGCTGCTGTTTGTCAGGATATTGATGAGTTTGGGATGGAGTATAGGGGCCTTACTGTAGCCTAATGTTTAGAAATTAAAAAGAAACCTTCAATTAAACAAATTAAAACAAACACACAATATAAGTTAAATATTCAAATGTTATAATTATATAAAACCAAAAAATATTTAAATTAACAATTCCCATTAAGGAAATGATTGGAATTTGTCGTGGCGGTTTAACAGTTCCTCCACAGCCTTGCTGTGTTGCTCCTCCAATAGTGCCATTTTGTGGGAGAATTGGAGCTTTATCTCCCTCAGTTTGCGATTATGGAGCTCCCGGAGCTCCCGCAGATCCTTTATGTGGTCCCGCTGAAGGGCCAAATTTTATTTTTTTCATTTCTTTAAGTACTACTAAATAACACTAGACTGTAATGAAGTATTCCGAAATAAACAACTACCAATATTTTATTCATTGAGATATAAATAGCATTCTATCATATTTTGTGACAACAAACAAATCTTAAATATAAACTGTGCTCACAGTGGATTCACCTCCAGAAGTCTTTACTCTTGAGTGAACGAGCCATGTATGGCAACTTGGCAACTGTGGCAAAGTACGACAGAATTGGCGGGTGGTTGACACGATAGTGTTCTTGTTATAACTTTATCTTTCCCATAATAATTAAAATTTATATTTTTCCACTATTACATTTTTAAACTAAGGATTGATATTGCTGTGTGCACTGTAGTAGCCCAAAGGGGAGAATCAGGGATGCTTGGTATGTCTCAATGGGAATGTATGCCTCAGGGAGATAATTTACACAAATCAGTACGCCTGGAATCAGTACCCCTGTTTGGTTTCTGGGGTTTTGTATTTAATATGGATTTTGGATCGGGGTTTTAATAGTGAACAGAGACATTGAGTAAGACAGTTTTACTTTTTAGAATTAGTGACTTTTAAAAATACCTTTATTAGTGATCATCTGGGTATAGGTATGTATATACCGACAGAGTGTGCTACAATTTCACAAGAATTTATATATAAATATTTCTTATGACCGGGGAGTAGTAACCCCTATACAAAACATTTACTAGCGATACAATACGTCAGTAGGTTTAGGAAGTTCGAGGATCCAGTCAAAAAAATAAAGATAATAAATAGTAATGAGACAAGGTCTGAGGAAAAGGGCAGGGCAGACACACTGCTTACCCTACAAGGCCCTCAAAAACTGCTCAGCCCAGGGTGACCCCCTGATGGTGGGGGTTCCCTGTCCCCGAACCTAAAACTAAACAAATCCCTAGGTTGACCCTAGCCAGGGAAAGATATAAGATAAAGGATAACTATAATCACGATAAATCGGAAATGGAGGGTGGTTTAGTATAGATAGGGTCACCACCTGCCCCTTCCGAAAAATTAGAAAAATAGAAATGAGTAAGACAGGTCTCACCCGTGGGGTTAAAAATGCTGTTAAGATAAAGTATGGACAGGCC
This sequence comes from Bufo gargarizans, assembly GCF_014858855.1. Classification (NCBI taxonomy): domain Eukaryota; kingdom Metazoa; phylum Chordata; class Amphibia; order Anura; family Bufonidae; genus Bufo; species Bufo gargarizans. Next base: position 156,144,369 of record NC_058087.1, on the reverse strand, counting down.
ATCCCAATGCAGAACAATCTGAGAGGGGAATCAGACCTGTGACAGAATGTAAAGAGTGTTGCGATAGTACTGTTTTGTTATCCTGCTTGTAATGAACTGTAAGTGTGGGACTTTATGTTATTCAGTATGACTAAACTGACACGTGTGTGTGTGTTTGTGAATGAGTTTAAAAAGCAAACGTGGTCACTAATTCGTCCTCCTCCTTTTCCTTATCGTCCTCCTCATCAAAAACCTAGGGGGATGAAGCAGGTTGGCGTGAGGGTCCATCCTGTTGCTCATCCCTTAACTCCCCCTCCTGTGGTGGTGTAGGGGCATTTGGTAGCCCCGAGGGTCCTGCCTGCTCCTCCTCCTCCTCAGATGCAGAGACCTCCCACAAATCCCTTCTGGAAGTCTTGTGTCTGACAGAGGGAAGGCCAGCACCTATAATAACAAATTAGACTTATTTAAAAATAAAAATCACAAATCATAAATGTACCTCAGCATTATGTTACTTTTGTATCTTTCACCAACACTCAGTAATCATTGTGCCTGGACAGTGTTGGTCACGGATCTGGCGGATTCAGTCCAGATGCCTCTGCTTTAGGTCGGACCATTTTTTTAAAATGGCCAGATGCCTATGCTTTCCGCCATGATCTCGCCAGAGTTCAAATCTGAGACGACGGACAATTGTTTGCTTTGCTTTCTTGTCATACCCATTCTGCAACATGTGCTGCTGGATAAAAAAAGGAAGCATTTAATCAGAAATATTTAATAAACTAAGATTATGCGACTTTAACATTAGCAGCAGGGGAGCACGTCAGGCTGTTCCAGGAAGGTGAACAGCCGGTCAGATCCGTCCTGCCGCTAGTTCACCTATGCCCCCAGACAGTGGCGTAGCTAGAAATGACTGGGCCCCACAGCAAATTTTGTAATGGGGCCACCCTATCCCAGAAATTTTTTCACAACCCATTCCGTTCATGCCACCCCCATTCCTGTGGATAGTAAAGATCGCTCTCTCAGACCAGGCCCGGCAGCTGTTCCATCCGTTTCCTACACTGTCTATACTGTCACTGTGTATAATTTTATTGTGTAATACTGTTGAGGGGGCCCTGACAAAATCTTTTAGTCCTCCTCTTCCTCGAATGGCCCATTCAGGGACAGGGCTCCAAAGCAGCCGCTTCCCCTGCATCCCCTGTAGCTACGTCCCTGCCACCAGAATGACGATCCGTCCAGATTTACTATAATGGTGGCGGGCAGGGGCGTAACTATAGGAGAAGCAGGGGAAGCTGAGGGGGGGTTTGGTGGTATGCAGTGTGGGTATATTCTGTGAGGCAGGAAATAAGATGTGCAATGTGCATCTGATATGTATTTGTCTGCTATCCATACATAATGACATGTCGGCCACATGTATGTATGGATAGCATATAAATATATAGCAGATGCCAGTGAGATAGTGCTTTGATGGCAGACCAACCGTTTATTGTCATATCAAAAAGGCTAAACTATTTATTTTAGTAATACAAATAAAATAACATTTTATCTTGTATGAGTAGATGATAATGATTATGTGAAATAAATATTGCTATTGAATGTCAACAATACTTGTTTCCACAAATCATTTCTAGCTAATCAACGTATGTGCAATGCGAAAATTAAATGTCATGTGAAAATAGTTTTCACATACAAGGATATTTCCCAAAACTTTAATTCCATAAACCTACATAAGAATATTAGTAAGATAACTAAACAAGCGTGTGAGTTGTAATGTTCAATTTACTTACTATGATGAGGATCTCTTCCTCCACTTGTGAGAATTTGCTTGCCACCAGCTTTCGATTCGCATCCACGAGTCAAATCAATAATAAACTTTTTTTCTAGATGAAACCGGATCCTTCCTGCCAGGATTGACTCACGACCATATGTGCGTATGCGCATATGAACATTTTGTTGCCGTTTCAGCAATGTGTATGTTACGAATATTAGCTATATTGCTAGAACTTTGTTTTTAGAATATTCTTACTATTCGAAAACAAGAATATATTGGAATATAGCGAATATTCATAAAATACACATATAGACTGCAATTTAGCTAATATAGTGCTATAGTATTTTTTTTTAATAGGGTAAATTTTTTCAAAATCTGAAGTTCAGAAGAGACCCAAAAAATTTGACTATAATAAAAAAGATTTTAGCACTATATTACTTAAATTGCAGTCTATATGTGTATTTTACGAGTATTCCCTATATTGCTATAACTTAGTTTTTTAGAATATTCGTCATATTTAGAGTTGAGCGAACACCTGGATGTTCGGGTTCGAGAAGTTCGGCCGAACATCCCGGAAATGTTCGGGTTCGGGATCCGAACCCGATCCGAACTTCGTCCCGAACCCGAACCCCATTGAAGTCAATGGGGACCCGAACTTTTCGGCACTAAAAAGGCTGTAAAACAGCCCAGGAAAGAGCTAGAGGGCTGCAAAAGGCAGCAACATGTAGGTAAATCCCCTGCAAACAAATGTGGATAGGGAAATGAATTAAAATAAAAATTAAATAAATAAAAATTAACCAAAATCAATTGGAGAGAGGTTCCATAGCAGAGAATCTGGCTTCCCGTCACCCACCACTGGAACAGTCCATTCTCAGATATTTAGGCCCCGGCACCCAGGCAGAGGAGAGAGGTCCCGTAACAGAGAATCTGTCTTCATGTCAGCAGAGAATTAGTCTGCATGTCATAGCAGAGAATGAGGCTTCACGTCAGCCACCACTGCAACAGTCCATTGGCATATATTTAGGCCCAGCACACACACAGGCAGAGGAGAGAGGTCCCGTAACAGACAATCTGGCTTCATGTCAGCAGAGAATCAGTCTGCATGTCATAGCAGAGAATGAGGCTTCACGTCACCCACCACTGCAACAGTCCATTGGCATATATTTAGGCCTAGCACACAGGCAGAGCAGAGAGGTCCCGTAACAGACAATCTGGCTTCATGACAGCAGAGAATCAGTCTGCATGTCATAGCAGAGAATCAGGCTTCACGTCAGCCACCACTGCAACAGTCCATTGTCATAAATTTAGGCCCAGCACCCAGGCAGAGGAGAGAGGTCCCGTAACAGAGGATCTGGCTTCATGTCAGCAGAGAATCAGTCTGCATGTCATAGCAGAGAATCAGGCTTCACGTCAGCCACCACTGCAACAGTCCATTGTCATAAATTTAGGCCTAGCACCCAGGCAGAGGAGAGAGGTCCCGTAACAGACAATCTGGCTTCATGTCAGCAGAGAATTAGTCTGCATGTCATAGCAGAGAATGAGGCTTCACGTCAGCCACCACTGCAACAGTCCATTGGCATATATTTAGGCCTAGCACACAGGCAGAGGAGAGAGGTCCCGTAACAGACAATCTGGCTTCATGTCAGCAGAGAATCAGTCTGCATGTCATAGCAGAGAATGAGGCTTCACGTCACCCACCACTGCAACAGTCCATTGGCATATATTTAGGCCTAGCACACAGGCAGAGCAGAGAGGTCCCGTAACAGACAATCTGGCTTCATGACAGCAGAGAATCAGTCTGCATGTCATAGCAGAGAATGAGGCTTCACGTCACCCACCACTGCAACAGTCCATTGGCATATATTTAGGCCTAGCACACAGGCAGAGCAGAGAGGTCCCGTAACAGACGATCTGGCTTCATGTCAGCAGAGAATCAGTCTGCATGTCATAGCAGAGAATGAGGCTTCACGTCAGCCACCACTGCAACAGTCCATTGGCATATATTTAGGCCTAGCACACAGGCAGAGGAGAGAGGTCCCGTAACAGACAATCTGGCTTCATGTCAGCAGAGAATCAGTCTGCATGTCATAGCAGAGAATGAGGCTTCACGTCACCCACCACTGCAACAGTCCATTGGCATATATTTAGGCCTAGCACACAGGCAGAGCAGAGAGGTCCCGTAACAGACAATCTGGCTTCATGACAGCAGAGAATCAGTCTGCATGTCATAGCAGAGAATGAGGCTTCACGTCACCCACCACTGCAACAGTCCATTGGCATATATTTAGGCCTAGCACACAGGCAGAGCAGAGAGGTCCCGTAACAGACGATCTGGCTTCATGTCAGCAGAGAATCAGTCTGCATGTCATAGCAGAGAATGAGGCTTCACGTCACCCACCACTGCAACAGTCCATTGGCATATATTTAGGCCTAGCACACAGGCAGAGCAGAGAGGTCCCGTAACAGACAATCTGGCTTCATGTCAGCAGAGAATCAGTCTGCATGTCATAGCAGAGAATCAGGCTTCACGTCAGCCACCACTGCAACAGTCCATTGTCATAAATTTAGGCCCAGCACCCAGGCAGAGGAGAGAGGTCCCGTAACAGACAATCTGGCTTCATGTCAGCAGAGAATTAGTCTGCATGTCATAGCAGAGAATCAGGCTTCATGTCAGCCACCACTGCAACAGTCCATTGGCATATATTTAGGCCTAGCACACAGGCAGAGGAGAGGTTCATTCAACTTTGGGTAGCCTCGCAATATAATGGTAAAATGAAAATAAAAATAGGATTGAATGAGGAAGTGCCCTGGAGTCCAATAATATATGGTTATGGGGAGGTAGTTAATGTCTAATCTGGACAAGGGACGGACAGGTCCTGTGGGATCCATGCCTGGTTCATTTTTATGAACGTCAGCTTGTCCACATTGGCTGTAGACAGGCGGCTGCGTTTGTCTGTAATGACGCCCCCTGCCGTGCTGAATACACGTTCAGACAAAACGCTGGCTGCCGGGCAGGCCAGCACCTCCAAGGCATAAAAGGCTAGCTCTGGCCACGTGGACAATTTAGAGACCCAGAAGTTGAATGGGGCCGAACCATCAGTCAGTACGTGGAGGGGTGTGCACACGTACTGTTCCACCATGTTAGTGAAATGTTGCCTCCTGCTAACACGTTGCGTATCAGGTGGTGGTGCAGTTAGCTGTGGCGTGTTGACAAAAGTTTTCCACATCTCTGCCATGCTAACCCTGCCCTCAGAGGAGCTGGCCGTGACACAGCTGCCTTGGCGACCTCTTGCTCCTCCTCTGCCTTGGCCTTGGGCTTCCACTTGTTCCCCTGTGACATTTGGGAATGCTCTCAGTAGCGCGTCTACCAACGTGCGCTTGTACTCGCGCATCTTCCTATCACGCTCCAGTGCAGGAAGTAAGGTGGGCACATTGTCTTTGTAGCGTGGATCCAGCAGGGTGGCAACCCAGTAGTCCGCACAGGTTAAAATGTGGGCAACTCTGCTGTCGTTGCGCAGGCACTGCAGCATGTAGTCGCTCATGTGTGCCAGGCTGCCCAGGGGTAAGGACAAGCTGTCCTCTGTGGGAGGCGTATCGTCATCGTCCTGCCTTTCCCCCCAGCCACGCACCAGTGATGGACCCGAGCTGCGTTGGGTGCCACCCCGCTGTGACCATGCTTCATCCTCATCCTCCTCCACCTCCTCCTCATCCTCGTCCTCCTCGTCCTCCAGTAGTTGGCCCTGGCTGGCCACATTTGTACCTGGCCTCTGCTGTTGCCAAAAACCTCCCTCTGAGTCACTTCGAAGAGACTGGCCTGAAAGTGCTAAAAATGACCCCTCTTCCTCCTCCTCCTCCTCCTCCTGGGCCACCTCCTCTTCCATCATCGCCCTAAGTGTTTTCTCAAGGAGACATAGAAGTGGTATTGTAACGCTGATAACGGTGTCATCGCCACTGGCCATGTTGGTGGAGTACTCGAAACAGCGCAACAGGGCACACAGGTCTCGCATGGAGGCCCAGTCATTGGTGGTGAAGTGGTGCTGTTCTGTAGTGCGACTGACCCGTGCGTGCTGCAGCTGAAACTCCACTATGGCCTGCTGCTGCTCGCACAGTCTGTCCAGCATGTGCAAGGTGGAGTTCCACCTGGTGGGCACGTCGCATATGAGGCGGTGAGCGGGAAGGCCGAAGTTACGCTGTAGCGCAGACAGGCGAGCAGCAGCAGGATGTGAACGCCGGAAGCGCGAACAGACGGCCCGCACTTTATGCAGCAGCTCTGACATGTCGGGGTAGTTGTGAATGAACTTCTGCACCACCAAATTCAGCACATGCGCCAAGCAAGGGATGTGCGTCAAATTGGCTAGTCCCAGAGCTGCAACGAGATTTCGCCCATTATCACACACCACCAGGCCGGGCTTGAGGCTCACCGGCAGCAACCACTCGTCGGTCTGTTGTTCAATACCCCGCCACAACTCCTGTGCGGTGTGGGGCCTGTCCCCCAAACATATGAGTTTCAGAATGGCCTGCTGACGTTTACCCCGGGCTGTGCTGAAGTTGGTGGTGAAGGTGTGTGGCTGACTGGATGAGCAGGTGGAAGAAGAGGAGGAGGAAGCCGAGAAGGAGGAGGTGGCAACAGGAGGCAAAGAATGTTGCCCTGCGATCCTTGGCGGCGGAAGGACGTGCGCCAAACAGCTCTCCGCCTGGGGCCCAGCTGCCACTACATTTACCCAGTGTGCAGTTAGGGAGATATAGCGTCCCTGGCAGTGCTTACTGGTCCACGTATCTGTGGTTAGGTGGACCTTGCTACAGATGGCGTTGCGCAGTGCACACTTGATTTTATCGGATACTTGGTTGTGCAGGGAAGGCACGGCTCTCTTGGAGAAGTAGTGCCGGCTGGGAACAACATACTGTGGGACAGCAAGCGACATGAGCTGTTTGAAGCTGTCTGTGTCCACCAGCCTAAATGACAGCATTTCATAGGCCAGTAGTTTAGAAATGCTGGCATTCAGGGCCAGGGATCGAGGGTGGCTAGGTGGGAATTTACGCTTTCTATCAAATGTTTGTGAGATGGAGAGCTGAACGCTGGCGTGTGACATGGTTGAGACGCTTGGTGACGGAGGTGGTGGTGGTGGTGTTGGTGGTACATCCCCTGTTTGCTGGGCGGCAGGTGCCAACGTTCCTCCAGAGGCGGAGGAAGAGGCCGAGGCGGCAGCAGCAGAATAGGCCGAGGCGGCAGCAGCAGAAGAGGTAGCAGGGGGAGCCTGAGTGACTTCCTTGGTTTTAAGGTGTTTACTCCACTGCAGTTCATGCTTTGCATGCAGGTGCCTGGTCATGCAGGTTGTGCTCAGGTTCAGAACGTTAATGCCTCGCTTCAGGCTCTGATGGCACAGCGTGCAAACCACTCGGGTCTTGTCGTCAGCACATTGTTTGAAGAAGTGCCATGCCAGGGAACTCCTTGAAGCTGCCTTTGGGGTGCTCGGTCCCAGATGGCGGCGGTCAGTAGCAGGCGGAGTCTCTTGGCGGCGGGTGTTCTGCTTTTGCCCACTGCTCCCTCTTTTGCTACGCTGTTGGCTCGGTCTCACCACTGCCACTTCCTCCGAACTGTGAAAGTCAGTGGCACGACCTTCATTCCATGTGGGGTCTAGGACCTCATCGTCCCCTGCATCGTCTTCCACCCAGTCTTGATCCCTGACCTCCTGTTCAGTCTGCACACTGCAGAAAGACGCAGCAGTTGGCACCTGTGTTTCGTCATCATCAGAGACATGCTGAGGTGGTATTCCCATGTCCTCATCATCAGGAAACATAAGTGGTTGTGCGTCAGTGCATTCTATGTCTTTCACCGCTGGGGAAGGGCTAGGTGGATGCCCTTGGGAAACCCTGCCAGCGGAGTCTTCAAACAGCATAAGAGACTGCTGCATAACTTGAGGCTGAGACAGTTTCCCTGGTATGCATGGGGGTGATGTGACAGACTGATGGGGTTGGTTTTCAGGCGCCATCTGTGCGCTTTCTGCAGAAGACTGGGTGGGAGATAATGTGAACGTGCTGGATCCACTGTCGGCCACCCAATTGACTAATGCCTGTACCTGCTCAGGCCTTACCATCCTTAGAACGGCATTGGGCCCCACCATATATCGCTGTAAATTCTGGCGGCTACTGGGACCTGAGGTAGTTGGTACACTAGGACGTGTGGATGTGGCAGAACGGCCACGTCCTCTCCCAGCACCAGAGGGTCCACTAACACCACCACGACCATGTCCACGTCCGCGTCCCTTACTAGATGTTTTTCTCATTGTTATGGTTCACCACAACAACAAATATATTATTTGGCCCAATGTATTGTATTCAAATTCAGCGGGATATAAATTTGAGGCCTAGTATTTAGGCGCTGGGTGACCGGTATGGATTTAGTGACAGAATTAGACTTGGAAATGCACAGAAGCGTGTGTGTGTGAAGTTATTCTGAATGACCCAATGTGCACCTTGAATATTATATACCCTTTTAGGGATAGATTTCAAATAGCTCTGATATAGCAGAAACCACTAAATTATGAAATTGCTAAATTGGGAATTGTATTTTAACCCAGAACAAAAAATGTGCTTTGACGGACACTAAATAACTTTCCCAGCCACAACAGGACAGCGTTAACGAGAGATTTAGCAGGATATAAATTTGAGGCCTAGTATTTAGGCGCTGGGTGACCGGTATGGATTTAGTGACAGAATTAGACTTGGAAATGCACAGAAGCGTGTGTGTGTGAAGTTATTCTGAATGACCCAATGTGCACCTTGAATATTATATACCCTTTTAGGGATAGATTTCAAATAGCTCTGATATAGCAGAAACCACTAAATTATGAAATTGCTAAATTGGGAATTGTATTTCAACCCAGAACAAAAAATGTGCTTTGACGGACACTAAATAACTTTCCCAGCCACAACAGGACAGCGTTAACGAGAGATTTAGCAGGATATAAATTTGAGGCCTAGTATTTAGGCGCTGGGTGACAGGTATGGGTTTAGTGACAGAATTAGACTTAGAAATACACAGTAGCGGGTGTGTGTGAAGTTATTCTGAATGACCCAATGTGCACCTTGAATATTATATACCCTTTTAGGGATAGATTTCAAATAGCTCTGATATAGCAGAAACCACTAAATTATGAAATTGCTAAATTGGGAATTATATTTCAACCCAGAACAAGAAATGTGCTTGAACGGACACTAAATAACTCGCCCAGCTACAGCACTAAGGACAGATTTAGCTGGATATAAATTTGAGGCCTAGTATTTAGGCGCTGGGTGACAGGTATGGGTTTAGTGACAGAATTAGACTTGGAAATGCACAGTAGCGGGTGTGTGAAGTTATTCTGAATGTCCCTATGTGCACCTTCAATATGATCTACCCTTTTAGGGATAGATTTCAAATAGCTCTGATATAGCAGAAACCACTAAATTATGAAATTGCTAAATTGGGAATTGTATTTCAACCCAGAACAAGAAATGTGCTTGAACGGACACTAAATAACTCGCCCAGCTACAGCACTAACGACAGATTTAGCTGGATATGAATTTGAGGCCTAGTATTTAGGCGCTGGGTGACAGGTATGGGTTTAGTGACAGAATTAGACTTGGAAATACACAGTAGCGGGTGTGTGTGAAGTTATTCTGAATGACCCAATGTGCACCTTGAATATTATATACCCTTTTAGGGATAGATTTCAAATAGCTCTGATATAGCAGAAACCACTAAATTATGAAATTGCTAAATTGGGAATTGTATTTCAACCCAGAACAAGAAATGTGCTTGAACGGACACTAAATAACTCGCCCAGCTACAGCACTAAGGACAGATTTAGCTGGATATAAATTTGAGGCCTAGTATTTAGGCGCTGGGTGACAGGTATGGGTTTAGTGACAGAATTAGACTTGGAAATGCACAGTAGCGGGTGTGTGAAGTTATTCTGAATGTCCCTATGTGCACCTTCAATATGATCTACCCTTTTAGGGATAGATTTCAAATAGCTCTGATATAGCAGAAACCACTAAATTATGAAATTGCTAAATTGGGAATTGTATTTCAACCCAGAACAAGAAATGTGCTTGAACGGACACTAAATAACTCGCCCAGCTACAGCACTAACGACAGATTTAGCTGGATATGAATTTGAGGCCTAGTATTTAGGCGCTGGGTGACAGGTATGGGTTTAGTGACAGAATTAGACTTGGAAATACACAGTAGCGGGTGTGTGTGAAGTTATTCTGAATGACCCAATGTGCACCTTGAATATTATATACCCTTTTAGGGATAGATTTCAAATAGCTCTGATATAGCAGAAACCACTAAATTATGAAATTGCTAAATTGGGAATTGTATTTCAACCCAGAACAAGAAATGTGCTTGAACGGACACTAAATAACTCGCTCAGCTACAGCACTAAGGACAGATTTAGCTGGATATAAATTTGAGGCCTAGTATTTAGGCGCTGGGTGACAGGTATGGGTTTAGTGACAGAATTAGACTTGGAAATGCACAGTAGCGGGTGTGTGAAGTTATTCTGAATGTCCCTATGTGCACCTTCAATATGATCTACCCTTTTAGGGATAGATTTCAAATAGCTCTGATATAGCAGAAACCACTAAATTATGAAATTGCTAAATTGGGAATTGTATTTCAACCCAGAACAAGAAATGTGCTTGAACGGACACTAAATAACTCGCCCAGCTACAGCACTAAGGACAGATTTAGCTGGATATAAATTTGAGGCCTAGTATTTAGGCGCTGGGTGACAGGTATGGATTTAGTGACAGAATTAGACTTGGAAATGCACAGTAGCGGGTGTGTGAAGTTATTCTGAATGTCCCTATGTGCACCTTCAATATGATCTACCCTTTTAGGGATAGATTTCAAATAGCTCTGATATAGCAGAAACCACTAAATTATGAAATTGCTAAATTGGGAATTGTATTTCAACCCAGAACAAGAAATGTGCTTGAACGGACACAACTCGCCCAGCTACAGCACTAACGACAGATTTAGCTGGATATGAATTTGAGGCCTAGTATTTAGGCGCTGGGTGACAGGTATGGGTTTAGTGACAGAATTAGACTTGGAAATGCACAGTAGCGGGTGTGTGAAGTTATTCTGAATGACCCTATGTGCACCTTGAATATTATATACCCTTTTAGGGATAGATTTCAAATAGCTCTGATACAGCAGAAACCACTAAATTTTTAAATTGCTAAATTGGGAATTGTATTTCAACCCAGAACAAAAAATGTGCTTTGACGGACACTAAATAACTTTCCCAGCCACAACAGGACAGCGGTAACGAGAGATTTAGCGGGATATAAATTTGAGGCCTAGTATTTAGGCGCTGGGTGACCGGTATGGATTTAGTGACAGAATTAGACTGGGATATGGCCAAAAAATAACCACACTATTGCTGGTTAAATGCACTTGGTGATGGGCGCAGCTTGCCCCTGATGTAGTATATGGCCAAAAAATGAACAGACTATTGCTGGTTAAATGCACTTGGTGTCACAGCTTGACCAACCACACTACTGAGGGTTAAATGCACTTGGTGACGGGCGCAGCTTGCCCCTGATGTAGTATATGGCCAAAAAATGAACAGACTATTGCTGGTTAAATGCACTTGGTGACGGGCGCAGCTTGCCCCTGATTTAGTATATGGCCAAAAAATGAACAGACTATTGCTGGTTAAATGCACTTGGTGTGATAGCTTGACCAACCACACTACTGAGGGTTAAATGCACTTGGTGACGGGCGCAGCTTGCCCCTGATGTAGTATATGGCCAAAAAATAAACAGACTATTGCTGGTTAAATGCACTTGGTGTGACAGCTTCACCCTGATGTAGGCTTTAGCCAAAAAACAAACGCACCATTGAGGGTTAAATGCACTTGGTGACAGGCGCAGCTTGCCCCTGATGTAGTATATGGCCAAAAAATAAACAGACTATTGCTGGTTAAATGCACTTGGTGTGACAGCTTCACCCTGATGTAGGCTTTAGCCAAAAAACAACCACACCATTGAGGGTTAAATGCACTTGGTCGCAGCTTGTGCTGGCGCACCACAAGACACAAAATGGCCGCCGATCACCCCAGAAAAATGTGACTGACAAACGGTCTGGGCAGCCTAAAAACAGTGAGCAATTGAGGATCAGCAGCTCAATGATCCATAGCTGCAGATCGATCAGTTAATCAAGTCCTTTGGAGGAGTTAATCTGCCTAATCTCGCCCTACTGTCGCAGCCGCAACCTCTCCCTACGCTAATCAGAGCAGAGTGACGGGCGGCGCTATGTGACTCCAGCTTAAATAGAGGCTGGGTCACATGGTGCTCTGGCCAATCACAGCCATGCCAATAGTAGGCATGGCTGTGATGGCCTCTTGGGGCAAGTAGTATGACGCTTGTTGATTGGCTGCTTTGCAGCCTTTCAAAAAGCGCCAAGAAAGCGTCACAAAAGCGCGAAGAAAGCGACGAACACCGAACCCGAACCCGGACTTTTACGAAAATGTCCGGGTTCGGGTCCGTGTCACGGACACCCCAAAATTCGGTACGAACCCGAACTATACAGTTCGAGTTCGCTCATCCCTAGTCATATTCTAAAATAAGAATATATAGAAATATAGCGAATATTCGTAAAATCTCGCGAAATCGAATATGGCACCTACCACTCATCACTAGTGGCAAGTAATTGGCCTCAAAGGCAGCCAAATGTGATTTTTTCCCTCGACCTTTGGGGCCCACTATTTGTATTAGGGCCCATCAGAGGATTCTCAGATAGTCTTGTGGGCCAGTCCGACACTGTCTCCAATATATTTCTCTGAGATACAGCTTCACAATGTTCCCCCTACTCTTTCTTGAAATGGCTGACAGTGAGAAATATATCACAAGCAGGAAGCAGGGAAGACAGGCTTAAGCTGCATCACATACGAATACATGGAGACTCTGCAGTGTGAGTTAAGGGATAGTTCTATGTCACTGATCTATAACTTGCTACCCTTAGTGTGATGAGACTCTTTCCTATCTGTCTTTTCAAAGGTAGAGGCATACTAGAAAATATTAGTAAATATAGAAAAAAATTGCTGCACTCACCACTAAAATCTTTGTTATTCCAAAATAATGATTAAAAGCGCCATTGCAGTACAGGACGTAGGTTACATAGAAAGGCAATGACCGTTTCAAGCACTTGCACTTCCTCTGGGCCTCGCATCATACTAGGAAATATAGGCTATGTTAGGAGAGTGATATCAAAATGGAAAAAAGATTCAAGATGGAAGACCACCAATAAATGTCACATCAACTAAATCTGACACACAAGGCATATTCAAGAATCAGTATATTCTTTTATATTAGCCCATGTTGCCCCATATAAGAAAAAATAAATGGAGTGCTACTTTATTACATTAAATTAAAATCGTTAATGAATTATTTCACAAAATATATGTTATAATTTAGAAGTGAAAAGAGACACATATCAATATGTAATGCATTTGTAAATTAAAGGGGTTGTCCAGGTTCAGAGCTGAACCTGGACATCCCTCCATTTTCACCCCGGCAGCCCCCCTGACATGAGCATCGGAGCAGTTCATGCTCCGATGCTCTCCTTTGCCCTGCGCTAAATCGCGCAGGGCAAAGGCATTTTTCAGAGTTCCGGTGACGTACCGGGGCTCTCTATGGGGCTGACAGGAACCCCGGTGACGTCACCGGCACTGATGGGCGGGATTTGGCTCTGCCCTAGCCAGTAAAACGGCTAGGGCAGAGCTAAAGCCCGCCCCTCAGAGCCGGTGACGTCACCGAACACACTGCTGGGCGGAAGTTACCGCCCGGCAGTGTGTTATTGTAAACACAAGAGCCCATGCCCTGCGCGATCTAGCGCAGGGCACGGGAGCGCATCGGAGCATGAGATGCTCCGATGCCAGGCTCAGGAGGGCTGCCGGGGTGAAAATAAGGGTATGTCCGGGTTCAGCTCTGAACCCGGACAACCCCTTTAAGCGTCTATAACAGAACACACTGGTAGTTTAGCAAATACACATGCCCTTGTTGTAATCTCTTCTCATGTCTTAGGAGATGACCATGTGCACCTGCTGTTTTGTCACTGTGTTGCAGTTTACATTTTAAAAGTCTATGGGGAAATGAAAACTTTTTGCCACATTTAGGTTTGTAGAACAGTGTCATGGTTCCCAGAGTAGCGTGACTGATAGAAAGTATGTTTAATTCATTTACAGTGGTTTATTTATCTTGATTTGACAAGGATTCCCCAAGCCGATTCACAAAGCTGTAGATTTCTGGAAGCAAAATGGCACAAATCTAAAATTTTGATTTGAAGAATAATGTTCAATGTGTGACCTATGCTGAAATTAGAACATGCTATTACTTTCAACTATTTGATTATTATTCCCATGAAATAAAGGTTTATTGCATAATTGAATATTGTATAATAGCAACATACTGTAGTAATATTGAATAATGACTATTCAATAATAGGAAAGATAATAATAGCAACAGTAATAAACAGTATTTAATAGTGTTAAGCGGCAGGGGCAATATTAGATTTTACAATATTTCCCAAATATATGGCAGAATATTTGTCACATATTCATGAATTAGCGAATTCGCTATCTTCGTTTACTTTTTTCCCCATTAATAAAATCGCTTAATACGCATGCGCAAAAGAGGCGTGGCCTAGCAACTGTTAACGAACTACCCGAAATTTGAGGCGATTAGAATCGATGGTCGGAAGCAATTTTCGAGACAGTGAGGAAGAACTCCTGATCACTGTCAGTAATTTCACATTCCACCATTGTATTTGATTACATTTCACATGCATGTCAGACCAATCGCTTTATATGCACATAGAGTGTTATAAAATATTAGTGATTGCGAAAATCGCCACTTAGGATCCAACATTTTTTTCGCGATACATATAACTTCACTTTTTATTAGGTCTAAGTAGATATTACTGATTGGTGAACTAAGTATTGTTTTAACATCACAGCACTTTGTAAAATATACATATGGACAGCATCGATCTCTCACATGCACATTGCACATCCATTTTCCTGCCGCACACTATACACCCCACACACACACAGTCTATAGATTAGAGTTTGTGTTCTGTTCTTCAGGACTCAGGAGAAGCTTTCTTTGTGTTACCGCCAGCAATTGCTGGTTCATTTAGAGTTACCCAGGGTGCACCACGGAAAGGCAAATCAGCTGTAAATCGCATACTGTACCGTCATTTCACTAGACAGGTACAGCCTTACTCAGCTGGCCAATATCCGATTGCTCAGACCCCACACACATACAATCGCAATACAATCCTATCTTATAACGGTAACATTAAATCTAATAAAATCAAATTTCCCGTTCGAAGACAAAATACTTTTTGATGTTTTGCTGAGGACATTATTTACAATACTTGTATTAAAAAAATTGGGATTATATGCTTGCATCTTTATCCTGCAGCGCAGGTTGGAGTGGGGCTATGACCGGACCCGGGTCCATGCTGAGAAGCAGGCCATTGTGAGTGAGATCCGTTCTGAACTCAAGAGGAAGTTTAAGGGCAATCACCCTAGGATGGCCATATTAAAAAAATGATCGGATTTGAAGAGGAGGAATTCGGAGCGCATCAGAGAGATCCGTGACAGAAAATGCCAAAGTACAATGCTTACATTACTTTTGTATCTCTCCAACTCTCTGTAATGTATATATACAGTTATGAAAATAAGTATTTCATCCCTTTAGAAATTATTACTTATTAACTGGTGTGACATGTAGAAAATCAGCCGGTTACATCATACATGTCTACCTCGCCATGAGTATATACTGTATATACAAGTAAATATACAGGAAAGAATGTTTCTTTAGAATTATTTCCTCTAAAATTGATTTTTTTTTAAGTTCGGTTTTGTGCATATTATTTTAAAAGTCTTTAAAAGTGGCGTACTACTCGGACAACATGGTTTCCAGCAGACCAAGGCGCATTGAGACATCCTCCCCATGCTGTTCCAGAACCATTTCGGTGGTGTTTCCATCCATTTCTGACCTTTTCCTATGAACCAGGCACTCTCCCCTCTTTAGATCAGAGGGTGCCTGGTTTAATACTCGGGTTCTCCTATTGACTTCCATTATACTCGGGTGCTCGGTAAAGCAACCAAGAATCCCGATGTGTTCGGCCAGAGCACCCGAGCAATTTGGTGCTCAATCATCACTAATCATTTTGGTTTGGAAAGTGTATGACAAATATTTGTATAAATATTTTTATATTTTAACAGTACGGTTGTTTTCATGATGCTCATAAAGTTTATTATTTTGCTGTTTATTTTTAATATGGGAAAGGGGGGGATTTGAATTTTTATATTTTTTATTTTCTTAAAAAACAAAATTTTACTTTTGTTTACACTTATTTTTGTCCCCTTAAGGGAATTTAACCCCTTAAAGGACCCTGCCATATTTCACCTTAGGGACCAGGCCATTTTTTGCAAATCTGAATATGTCACTTCATGTGGTATTAACTTTAAAATGCTTTAACTTATCCAGGCCATTCTGAGATTGTTTCCTCGACACATATTGTTCTTCATGGTAAAATTGAGTCAAAAAAAATCATTTTTATTTACAAAAAATACCAAATGTACCAGCAATTTTGAAAAATTAGCAAATTTCTATTTCTCTACTTTTATAATTAATAGTAATACCTCCAAAATTAGTTATTCATTTACATTCCCCATATGTCTACTTCATGTTTGGATAATTTTGTGAATGTCATTTTATTTTTGGGGGACGTTAGAAGGCTTAGAAGTTTAGAAGCAAATCCCACTTTTTAAGGAACATTTCAGGTCAGAAGTCACTTTGTGAGGCCATTTTAGAAACTGATTTTACAAACCTTGTTAACACTTTAGGTGTTCCACAATAATTAATGGAATATCATAAAATCTACTTTTATTTGTTTCCCTATTTTACATATTTTTTTATTGTTTTACTTTATTTTGGGAAAAGGATGCTTTTTTTTTTACTTGAAACTTTTACATTTTTGTAAGACCTTATTTTTCTTAATTTTTTGTCCCACTCCGGGACTTCAACTTTTGTGAGTTCCGATCCCCTTTAAAATGATTTACAATAAATGCGCGGTTCGCGATCGAATATTCGCGAACCGCGCATTCGCGGCGGGCTGCATTCACTTTAATGGCAGGCGAACCTGAAAAACCTTCAGGTCATATTTGCAGCCAGTAAACACTTACTAGAAGTACACAAATAGTCCCACAACATGGACAGTGATATACCAGAGGGGGATCATTGGAAAACATTCCCACCCAAAAATATTTATTTAAATCAGGGGCCATTTTTATGCATCTTAAAGGGAAACTCTCAAAACTGTGCCCTGCTGGAGCCTAGAAGATTTTTATTTCCTATCGGTTTTATGTATACAAATGTGCAGCACTCCACATTTTTGTATCCTGCAGAGTCCAATAAAAATGCATACGTTAACATAATTTTTTTTTCTACCATGGAACTGTATGGTGAACGGACACCACTATACGGCATCAATCTGAGGCATCTGTTGACGCATACAATTTTGGTATGCATTAAATGGATGTCAAAAATAGGATGTGAAGCCATGCCTTGTGCCAGTACACAGCAGAGCAGCGAGGCGGAGAGGGGAGGCCGCCATGCACTGAAAGAGTGCTACCTGGTCCTTGTGGTCAGGGATGAGGACTGTTCTTCCCAAGGATCATTTTCTACTGGGAAATACAGGGAACAGTATAAAACACTAGAATCTATATAATATAAAGATATTATCCCTACCCACGAATAATAATACAATTCGGTGATCATTTATTATATAGAAATACGTCTATAGGCGTATTTCTGACACAGATTGTGGTGCAGAGGTCCTTAGCACAGCAATCTGCATATTTTTCCCGCTCATGCCACGTCTAAAAAAGGATGGCGTGGGCAGGGAAAGGGATACAGTTATGGCCATCCAGTTATTGGATACCACCACCATACATTGACCGGATAACACCTCTGTAGAGTGACCGGATAACACTGCCCTACCGTGACCAGATACAAGGGTATAAGAGGGCACAGTATAGGGAATGACTAGAGGCACTGCACAGGGTGTGGTAAGAGGGCACAATGCAGGGTATAAGGAGGCACAGTACAGGGTGAGAGGCACAGTATGGGGTGGGAGGCACAGTCACATGACCCTGTGACATTAGAAGGTCCTTAAGGTGAATGCTGTTCATACTCCATCATAATAAGAGACAGAGGAGTGAGACAGGGGTGTGTTTATGTGGCTAGAGATAAAAAATATGTTTTTACTATTAGCCAGTACAAGCCCAAAAAATTAGGCAATAGGCATTCACCTGACAGCAAAGAATTTTGGATTCTGTGGCTGGAGGTACATTAGGAGGTCACAGGATAAGTATATGCCCCACAAATTACTCAATAGGCATTCACTTGACAGCAAAGAACGTTGGATTCTGTGGTTGAAGGTATATTAGGCAGTCACAGGATAAATATGTAACTGTCGGCCAGTACAGGCCCCAAAAAGTAGGCAATAGGCATTCACCTGACAGCAAATAACTTTGGATTCTGTGGCTGGAGGTACATTAGACTGTGTGGGGGAGGGGGGGGGGGTAGCTCTTATCTGGGGGTCATTCACACAATGATCTTCATCCACTGCAGTATTAGGGGCCAAGCATTGCATTTATTTTGAAATTCTTCACATACAGGACAGCCCAATTACACACCACTGAGTAGGGTGAGGTTCCCACGTACACCAAAACAAAAAATAAATACCTGCCCGGCTGGGCCCAGACTAAACAGAGGCATTCCCTGACTCACCTCTAAGCCCCGTTTACACTGGAGAAGTACATGCAGATTTTCCCACCTTGTAGTCCTCCAGCCCCTAGGCTGTGTAAATAAAAAGTACCTTGGGGAAGCTAGGCTGGCTAGTCCGCCCGACAAGGACCCTGTGACCCATTCCCAGGCGTCGCTCTGTGCTCCCCAAGTCCTCCAGCCCCCAGGCTGTGCAACATCAACTTTCCAGGATCTCACTCTTTTTTCTGACTGACAGTCTGGGGCTGTGTTGTTATCCCCAGACTGATTGTACACCAGGTGGAATAGGGGTGTGGACCGCACTATCCACCCCTTCCTTGCCAGTCACCTCTGTGAGATCTGTCACTATCTCACAGCGGTAACAGGATAAATATGTAACTGTCAGCCAGTATAGGCCCCAAAAATTAGCCAATAGGCATTCACCTGACAACAAAGAACTTTGGATTTTGTGGCTGGAGGTACATTAGGCGGTCACAGGATAAAAATTTAACTGTCGGACAGTATAGGCCCCAAAAATGTGGCAATTGGCATTCACTTGACAGCAAATAACTTTGGATTCTGTGGCTGGAGGTACATTAGGCGGTCACAGTATAAATATGTAGTTGTCGGACAGTATAGGCCCCAGAAATTAGCCAATAGGCATTCACCTGACACAAAGAACTTTGGATTCTGTGGCTGGAGGTCACAGGTATTGAATTCCTCTGAGGTTCATGCCTCATTTATTTTTTTAAAAATGTGAGTTTTTTCACACTGTCTTGAGTTAGGTAAGTGCGCTTTTTGGTCACGATCCCCCCTATTGCACTGAACGTCCTTTCGGACAGTAACATAGTTACATAGTACATAAGGCCGAAAAAAGACATTTGTCCATCCAGTTCCGCCTGTTATCCTGCAAGTTGATCCAGAGGAAGGCAAAAAAATAAAAATAAGGTAGAAGCCAATTTTCCCCACATTATGGGAATACAAAATTTCTTCCCGACTCCAATCAGGCAATCAGAATAACTCCCTGGATCAATGACCCCTCTCTAGTAGCTATAGCCTGTAATATTATTACGCTCCAGAAATACGTCCAGGCCCCTCTTGAATTCCTTTATTTTACTCACCATCACCACCTCCTAAGGAAGAGAGTTCCATAGTCTCACTGCTCTTACCGTAAACAATCCTCTTCTATGTTTGTGTATAAACCTACTTTCCTCCAGACGCAGAGGATGTCCCCTCGTCACAGTCACCGTCCTGGGGATAAATAGATAATGGGATAGATCTCTGTACTGACCCCTGATATATTTATACATATTAATTAGATCTCCCCTCAGTCGTCTTTTTTCTAAAGTGAATAACCCTAATTTTGATAATCTTTCAGGGTACTGTAGTTGCCCCATTCCAGTTATTACTTTAGTTGCCCTCCTCTGGACCCTCTCCAGCTCTGCTATGTCTGCCTTGTTTACAGGAGCCCAGAACTGTACACAGTACTCCATGTGTGGTCTGACTAGTGATTTGTAAAGTGGTAGGACTATGTTCTTATCATGGGCATCTATGCCCCTTCTGATGCAACCCAATATCTTATTGGCCTTGGCAGCAGCTGCCTGACACTGGTTTTTATAGCTTAGTTTGCTGTTTATAAAAATTCCTATATCCTTTTCCATGTCAGTGTTACCAAGTGTTTTACCATTTAGTATGTACGGGTGAATTGCATTATTCCTTCCCATGTGCATAACTTTACATTTATCAGTGTTAAACCCCATCTGCCACTTATCTGCCCAAGCCTCCAATTTATCCAAATCCCTCTGTAGTAGTATAGTGTCCTCTTCAGTGTAAATTACTTTACACAGTTTAGTGTCATCTGTGAAAATTGATACTTTACTATGCAAGCCTTCTACAAGATCATTAATAAATATATTGAAGAGAATAGGGCCCAATACTGACCCCTGAGGTACCCCACTAGTGTCAGTGATCCAATCTGAGTGTGTACCGTTAATAACCACCCTTTGTTTTCTATCACTCAGCCAGTTACTTACCCACATACAGATGTTTTCTCCCAGTCCGAGCATTCTCATTTTATATAATAACCTTTGATGTGGTAGTGTCAAATGCTTTGGAGAAGTCCAGATATACGACATCCATTGATTTGCCACTGTCAAGTCTAGAACTTACCTTCTCATAGAAACTGATAAAATTAGTTTGGCATGACCGTACCCTCACAAAGCCATGCTGATATGGCGTTATTTGCTTATTTCCGTTGAGATGCTCTAAGATAGCATCTCTCTGAAAACCTTCAAACAGTTTACCCACAACAGATGTTAAGCTTACCGGCCTATAGTTCCCAGGCTCTGTTTTTGAACCCTTTTTGAATATTGGCACCACATTTACCATGCACCAATCCTGTGGGACATTCCCTGTCAGTATAGAGTCCTCAAATTTCAGAAATAAGGGTCTGGTTATGACATTACTTAATTCCCTTAGGATATGGGGGTGTATACCTTCTGATCCTGGGGATTTGTCTATTTTAATCTTTTTAAGTCGCTGATAGAGTTGAGCGGACACCTGAAGGTTCGGGTTCGAGAAGTTCGGCCGAACTTCCCGAAAATGTTCGGGTTCGGGATCCGAGCCCGATCCGAACTTCATCCCGAACCCGAACCTCATTGAAGTCAATGGGGACCCGAACTTTTCGGCACTAAAAAGGCTGTAAAACAGCCCAGGAAAGGGCTAGAGGGCTGCAAAAGGCAGCAACATGTAGGTAAATCCCCTGCAAACAAATGTGGATAGGGAAATGAATAAAAATAAAAATTAAATAAATAAAAATTAAATAAATAAAAATTAACCAAAATCAATTGGAGAGAGGTCCCATAGCAGAGAATCAGGCTTCATGTCACCCACCACTGGAACAGTCCATTTTCATAAATTTAGGCCCAGCACACAGGCAGAGGAGAGAGGTTCCGTAACACAGAATCTGGCTTCATGTCACCAGAGAATCAGACTTCATGTCATAGCAGAGAATCAGGCTTCACGTCACCCACCACTGTAACAGTCCATTTTCATAAATTTAGGCCCAGGCACCCAGGCAGAGGAGAGAGGTCCCGTAACAGACAATCTGGCTTCATGTCAGCAGAGAATCAGTCTTCATATCATAGCAGAGAATCAGGCTTCACGTCAGCCACCACTGCAACAGTCCATTGTCATATATTTAGGCCCAGCACCCAGGCAGAGAAGAGAGGTCCCTTAACAGAGAATCTGGCTTCATGTCAGCAGAGAATCAGTCTGCATGTCATAGCAGAGAATCAGGCTTCACGTCACCCACCACTGTAACAGTCAATTGTCATAAATTTAGGCCCTGGCACCCAGGCAGAGGAGAGAGGTCCCGTAACTGACAATCTGGCTTCATGTCAGCAGAGAATCAGTCTTCATATCATAGCAGAGAATCAGGCTTCACTTCAGCCACCACTGCAACAGTCCATTGTCATATATTTAGGCCTAGCACCCAGGCAGAGGAGAGAGGTCCCTTAACAGAGAATCTGGCTTCATGTCAGCAGAGAATCAGTCTGCATGTCATAGCAGAGAATCAGGCTTCACGTCACCCACCACTGTAACAGTCCATTGTCATAAATTTAGGCCCAGCACCCAGGCAGAGGAGAGAGGTTCCGTAACACAGAATCTGGCTTCATGTCACCAGAGAATCAGTCTTCATGTCATAGCAGAGAATCAGGCTTCACGTCATCCACCACTGTAACAGTCCATTTTCATAAATTTAGGCCCAGCACCCAGGCAGAGGAGAGAGGTCCCGTAACAGACAATCTGGCTTCATGTCAGCAGAGAATCAGTCTGCATGTCATAGCAGAGAATCAGGCTTCACGTCACCCACCACTGTAACAGTCCATTGTCATAAATTTAGGCCCTGGCACCCAGGCAGAGGAGAGAGGTCCCGTAACAGACAATCTGGCTTCATGTCAGCAGAGAATCAGTCTGCATGTCATAGCAGAGAATCAGGCTTCACGTCACCCACCACTGTAACAGTCCATTTTCATAAATTTAGGCCCAGCACCCAGGCAGAGGAGAGAGGTTCCGTAACACAGAATCTGGCTTCATGTCACCAGAGAATCAGTCTTCATGTCATAGCAGAGAATCAGGCTTCACGTCACCCACCACTGCAACAGTCCATTTTCATAAATTTAGGCCCAGCACCCAGGCAGAGGAGAGAGGTCCCATAACAGACAATCTGGCTTCATGTCGGCAGAGAATCAGTCTGCATGTCATAGCAGAGAATCAGGCTTCACGTCACCCACCACTGTAACAGTCCATTTTCATAAATTTAGGCCCAGCACCTAGGCAGAGGAGAGAGGTCCCATAACAGACAATCTGGCTTCATGTCGGCAGAGAATCAGTCTGCATGTCATAGCAGAGAATCAGGCTTCACGTCACCCAACATTGGAACAGTCCATTGGCATATTTTTAGGCCCCGGCACCCAGACAGAGGAGAGGTTCATTCAACTTTGGGTAGCCTCGCAATATAATGGCAAAATGAAAATAAAAATAGGATTGATTGAGGAAGTGCCCTGGAGTCCAATAATATATGGTTAAGGGGAGGTAGTTAATGTCTAATCTGCACAAGGGATGGACAGGTCCTGTGGGATCCATGCCTGGTTCATTTTTATGAACGTCAGCTTGTCCACATTGGCTTTAGACAGGCGGCTGCGTTTGTCTGTAATGACGCCCCCTGCCGTGCTGAATACACATTCAGACAAAACGCTGGCCACCTCCAAGGCATAAAAGGCTAGCTCTGGCCACGTAGACAATTTAGAGACCCAGAAGTCGAATGGGGCCGAACCATCAGTCAGTACGTGGAGGGGTGTGCACACGTACTGTTCCACCATGTTAGTGAAATGTTGCCTCCTGCTAACACGTTGCGTATCAGGTGGTGGTGCAGTTAGCTGTGGCGTGTTGACAAAAGTTTTCCACATCTCTGCCATGCTAACCCTGCCCTTAGAGGAGCTGGCCGTGACACAGCTGCCTTGGCGACCTCTTGCTCCTCCTCTGCCTTGGCCTTGGGCTTCCACTTGTTCCCCTGTCACATTTGGGAATGCTCTCAGTAGCGCGTCTACCAACGTGCGCAGGTCTCGCATGGAGGCCCAGTCATTGGTGGTGAAGTGGTGCTGTTCCGTAGTGCGACTGACCCGTGCGTGCTGCAGCTGAAACTCCACTATGGCCTGCTGCTGCTCGCACAGTCTGTCCAGCATGTGCAAGGTGGAGTTCCACCTCGTGGGCACGTCGCATATGAGGCGGTGAGCGGGAAGGCCGAAGTTACGCTGTAGTGCAGACAGGCGAGCAGCGGCAGGATGTGAACGCCGGAAGCGCGCACAGACGGCCCGCACTTTATGCAGCAGCTCTGACATTTCGGGGTAGTTGTGAATGAACTTCTGCACCACCAAATTCAGCACATGCGCTAAGCAAGGGATGTGCGTCAAACCGGCTAGTCCCAGAGCTGCAACGAGATTTCGCCCATTATTGCACACCACCAGGCCGGGCTTGAGGCTCACCGGCAGCAACCACTCATCGGTCTGTTGTTCTATACCCCGCCACAACTCCTGTGCGGTGTGGGGCCTGTCCCCCAAACATATGAGTTTCAGAATGGCCTGCTGACGTTTACCCCGGGCTGTGCTGAAGTTGGTGGTGAAGGTGTGTGGCTGACTGGATGAGCAGGTGGAAGAAGAGGAGGAGGAAGCTGAGTAGGAGGAGGTGGCAACAGGAGGCAAAGAATGTTGCCCTGCGATCCTTGGCGGCGGAAGGACGTGCGCCAAACAGCTCTCCTCCTGGGGCCCAGCTGCCACTACATTTACCCAGTGTGCAGTTAGGGAGATATAGCGTCCCTGGCCGTGCTTACTGGTCCACGTATCTGTGGTTAGGTGGACCTTGCCACAGATGGCGTTGCGCAGTGCACACTTGATTTTATTGGATACTTGGTTGTGCAGGGCTCTCTTGGAGAAGTAGTGGCGGCTGGGAACAACATACTGTGGGACAGCAAGCGACATGAGCTGTTTGAAACTGTCTGTGTCCACCAGCCTAAATGACAGCATTTCATAAGCCAGTAGTTTAGAAATGCTGGCATTCAGGGCCAGGGATCGAGGGTGGCTAGGTGGGAATTTACGCTTTCTCTCAAATGTTTGTGAGATGGAGAGCTGAACGCTGCCGTGTGACATGCTTGAGACGCTTGGTGACGGAGGTGGTGGTGTTGGTGGTATATCCCCTGTTTGCTGGGAGGCAGGTGCCAACGTTCCTCCAGAGGCGGAGGAAGAGGCCGAGGTGGCAGCAGCAGAAGAGGCCGAGGCGGCGGCAGCAGCAGAAGAGACAGCAGCAGAAGATGTAGCATGGGGAGCCTGAGTGACTTCCTTGTTTTTAAGGTGTTTACTCCACTGCAGTTCATGCTTTGCATGCAGGTGCCTGGTCATGCAGGTTGTGCTAAGGTTCAGAACGTTAATGCCTCGCTTCAGGCTCTGATGGAACAGCGTGCAAACCACTCGGGTCTTGTCGTCAGCACATTGTTTGAAGAAGTGCCATGCCAGGGAACTCCTTGAAGCTGCCTTTGGGGTGCTCGGTCCAAGATGGCGGCGGTCAGTAGCAGGCGGAGTCTCATGGCGGCGGGTGTTCTGCTTTTGCCCACTGCTCCCTCTTTTGCTACGCTGTTGGCTCGGTCTCACCACTGCCTCTTCCTCCGAACTGTGAAAGTCAGTGGCACGACCTTCATTCCATGTGGGGTCTAGGACCTCATCGTCCCCTGCATCGTCTTCCACCCAGTCTTGATCCCTGACCTCCTGTTCAGTCTGCACACTGCAGAAAGACGCAGCATTTGGCACCTGTGTTTCGTCATCATCAGAGACATGCTGAGGTGGTATTCCCATGTCCTCATCATCAGGAAACATAAGTGGTTGTGCGTCAGTGCATTATATGTCTTTCACCGCTGGGGAAGGGCTAGGTGGATGCCCTTGGGAAACCCTGCCAGCAGAGTCTTCAAACAGCATAAGAGACTGCTGCATAACTTGAGGCTGAGACAGTTTCCCTGGTATGCATGGGGGTGATGTGACAGACTGATGGGGTTGGTTTTCAGGCGCCATCTGTGCGCTTTCTGCAGAAGACTGGGTGGGAGATAATGTGAACGTGCTGGATCCACTGTCGGCCACCCAATTGACTAATGCCTGTACCTGCTCAGGCCTTACCATCCTTAGAACGGCATTGGGCCTGGCGGCTACTGGGACCTGAGGTAGTTGGTACACTAGGACGTGTGGATGTGGCAGAACGGCCACGTCCTCTCCCAGCACCAGAGGGTCCACTAACAAAACCACGACCATGTCCACGTCCGCGTCCCTTACTAGATGTTTTCCTCATTGTTATCGTTCACCACAACAACAAAAATATTATTTGGCCCAATGTATTGTATTCAAATTCAGCTGGATATAAATTTGAGGCCTAGTATTTAGGCGCTGGGTGACAGGTATGGGTTTAGTGACAGAATTAGACTTGGAAATGCACAGTATCGGGTGTGTGAAGTTATTCTGAATGACCCTATGTGCACCTTCAATATGATCTACCCTTTTAGGGATAGATTTCAAATAGCTCTGATACAGCAGAAACCACTAAATTTTTAAATTGCTAAATTGGGAATTGTATTTCAACCCAGAACAAGAAATGTGCTTGAACGAACACTAAATAACTCGCCCAGCTACAGCACTAACAACAGATTTAGCTGGATATAAATTTGAGGCCTAGTATTTAGGCGCTGGGTGACAGGTATGGGTTTACTGACAGAATTAGACTTGGAAATGCACAGTAGCGGGTGTGTGAAGTTATTCTGAATGTCCCTATGTGCACCTTCAATATGATCTACCCTTTTAGGGATAGATTTCAAATAGCTCTGATACAGCAGAAACCACAAAATTTTTACATTGCTAAATTGGGAATTGTATTTCAACCCAGAAAAAGAAATGTGCTTGAACGGACACTAACTTTGCAGCCTTCCAAAAAGGGCCAAGAAAGCGTCACAAAAGCGCCAAGAAAGCGACGAACACCGAACTCGAACCCGGACTTTTACGAAAATGTCCGGGTTCGGGTCCGTGTCACGGACACCCCAAAATTCGGTACGAACCCGAACTATACAGTCCGGGTTCGCTCATCCCTAGTCGCTGATGTACTTCTTCCTGGGTCAGACAGGACACTTTTTTTTTTTTTGTAAATCTCTTTTTATTGTTTCAGAGCTTACAAGAACAAAAAATTACATTTCCACATTGTAATACAGTATGCATTTCAGTATACATCTTTGTTCCAGTACATTTTCAATACAAATGTTTAACAAGTACGGGAAGAAGAGGTAAGGGAATAAGGAAAAAACACAATATTGAAAAAGGGGACAAAATAATATAAGGGTAAATGAACAGGTTGGCTCTTTGACTTCAGTTAGTTAATACTCTAGAATCTGTTAAGTCACAGATAATGTATAAGGTTACATACTACTCACTATATTGCCACTATATAATGAGTTAGGCTGGCTTATGAATGAACTCGTCTAATTCACACAATGGAACCTAAACTTATTCGTGGGCCAGTGAAGTCTATGAGAGTCCTACCCCCAGCTCGTCTAGAACTTCCTCGTCTCTAACTTCCTGAGACTGTTTCCAGGGAAGCCAAGTCTTTAAATATCTGGACCTATTACCATGAATCCATCCTACTATCTCCTCCATTCTGTGGAGTTGGTGCATTTTGTTGAACCACATCTTCAAATCTGGCGGGGAAGAATCTCTCCACTTTGTTGGGATAAGTAATTTAGCTGTGGCGATCATATGCGTAATTAGATCCGCTTTTGATGGCTTAAAGTTGGGGATAGGGATCCACAAAAGCACCAGCTCAGGGGTTAACGTTATATCTGTTGAGCATATAGAATTTATATTCTTTTCGACATCTTTCCAAAATTGTTTAACTCTGGGACATGACCACCAAATATGGATCATAGATCCTACCCCGGATTGGCATCTCCAACATTGATCTGTGGGTGAAAGACCCATAGAGTGTAAATACTCAGGGGTTCTGTACCATCTGGTAATGGTTTTATATGAGTTCTCCTGATAACGAATGCAAGAGGAAAAACCCTGCGCATGGGATAGAATATAAGTAGATTCAGTATCTGAAAGGGTCTTGCCCAGGTCTCTCTCCCACTGATGCAAATAATATGGCTTGGGAATGTGAAGATCAGATAGTAGGTTATTATATGTAACCGAAAGTGACTTCTTTAAAATAGTGGGTAGGGCCGTGAAATTTTCGAGCCAAGTGGGTTCCAAAAACGTGTGACCTGATTCTTTCTCATATTTCTTGCATATATTTTGGAAATCCCAGCTATGTATTAGGGCAGGAGGCCCTCTGTCCAATTTATGATGTGCTTCATCTAATGATAAAAAGCGATTGTTTTCCGTAACCTCCCCTATCCTTACATCCCCCCATGAATGCCACCAGCTCTTGTCATCTCCTCCCATCTTATCTACCAGATAAGGAAGGACATCTAGTGGAACTATTTTGGAGATCAACTTTCCTCTTAGTGAAGCTATCTTAGAGTTACGGTAACAGATTAGCATACTCTTTGTCAGCGTGCACATTTCCCGACAGAGAGAAAGAGGGGCCGCTGGAAGCCACATTAGGGCATGCCTATGTGTACCTAGAAGAATCCTCTCTATATCTAGAAAGGGAGCTTGTAGCTTTTCATTCGCTAAAAGTGCCCATCTAGCTAAGTGGATAGCTTTATTATAAAGAGACATATCTGGTAACGATATGCCACCTTTGTGCTTCTTCTGAGAAAGAAGTGAGTAAGCCAATCTAGGCCTTTTAGATTTCCACAAAAATGAAGTGAATATTCTTCTAAGTTGCGTTAGAAAGGAAGTGGGTATATGTAACGGGAGGGCTTGGAACACATACAAAAATTGGGGTACGACGAACGTAGCCAACAAGTTTTTCCTACCGAACCATGACATGTATGGCACCTTTAATGAAGAGATGAAGGATTTGGCTTTTGTAAGTAGCGGGGTGTAATTTAATTTGAATAGCAGATTCAAGTCTATCGGGATGTTAACCCCCAGGAATTTGATTGCTGTTGTTGGCCATTTGAACAGTGATGCGCGCTGGAGAGAGTCAAGAATCTTATTTGGGATATTGACTTGTAGTGCTTCCGATTTGGTAAAATTAATTTTAAAATTGGAGACTAAACTATATTGGTCAAATAAGGACATAACCATGGGTAGGGCTTCTTCAGGATTAGAAATGACAATTAAAAGGTCATCTGCAAAGGCTGCAGTTCTATGCTGGTATTGACCCAGAGAAACACCTTGAATTTTGTCTGACTGTCGAATCTTAAGGAGGAACATCTCTAAACATAAAATAAAGAGGGTGGGCGAGAGGGGGCAACCTTGTCTAGTACCGTTCCTGATGGGGAAGGCATCCGACAGGGCACCATTAACCAAAACCTGTGCCATAGGACAGGAATATAATGAGAAAATAGCTGAGACAAATATAGGAGGAAAACCAAATTTCAATAAAGAGGCTCTCATGAAATTCCAGCTAACCCTGTCGAATGCCTTCTCCGCATCAGTTCCCAGCAGCAGCAAAGGTGTTTTCTTGACACAGGCGTTATGGATCAAGTGGATCACTCTCCAGATATTATGTTTCCCCTCTCTCCCAGGCACAAACCCTACTTGTTCGGGGTCTATGAGTCTATTTAGCATGGGGGAAATTCTGGACGCTAACAATTTGGACCACCATTTCAAGTCACAGTTGAGAAGGGATATAGGTCTGTAGCTCCCACAGTCCTCTGGGTCTTTCCCTTCTTTATGTAGGATGGTGATATGCGCCCTCAAGGCCTGGGGAGCCAAAGACATCCCTCCCAGCAACGAATTGCAGAGATCTGTAAAGTGAGGAAGCAAAATCTTTTTAAATTTTTTAAAATAAATAATAGGGAGCCCATCTGGACCAGGGCTCTTCCCTATGGGGATAGAATTGAGGACTTTCTCTACTTCTGTTGTGAAGAAGGGTCTGAGGAGGCTTTCATTCTCTTCTTCTGATAACGAGGTTGCTCTAACCGAGGCAAGAAATTCCCCAATTAGAGAAGTCCTCGTTTTTTCACCAGACTCTGAAAGTATCTCTGGTGCTGGCAGATTGTAAAGTTTAGAATAAAATGTCTGAAAGGCCTTAGCTATGAGAGGGGTCGAGGTCGTCCTTTGTGGTGGGCTAGACTTTATTGAGGAGACAAAGGTTTTTTCCCTTCTTTTTTTTATTAAGTAGGACATCATCTTATTTCCCTTGTCCCCATGTTCATATATTCTACTTTTCAGACTCAGTAGTGATTTGGCACCCTTAATATTAAGAAGATCCTTTACTTTACGTCTAAGTGTAACCAAGGCCTCTTTATGGGATTCAGAGTGTGTTAGTTTATGTAATTTCTCCTGTGTTTGAATCTGGGAAAGTAGGGACATCAATTCCTTTGTAGATTTCTTCTTAACATATGAACCTAGTCCTATCAATTCCACCCTTATGGGCCTCCCATAACATTGGGGAAGAGATCTCCGGGGTGGCATTGGTTTTAAAGTAATTGTCCAATTTGTCTGCCAACGTGTCCACATGAGATTTTGTCTCTAAAAGTGTGGTGTTTAACCTCCATGACCATGCTCTATGTGGGAGACATTGGAGAGAAAGCGACATTGCAACTGGTGCATGATCGGAAATCACTAGATTCCCTATCTCCACTCCTTTCACACATGTTAAATATGCATCAGGCAAGAAAAGATAATCTATCCTACTGTACGAATTATGAACATGGGAAAAATATGTGAAATCCTTTTCTGATGGATGAATGGTCCTACAAACATCCATCAGACGCAATTCTGCTAGTGACATCATTAATTTCCCCATTTGTTTCTTAGTGATGTTATGGGATTTTGGTGTAGTGATGTCCAGTGAAACATTAAAGCCCCCCCCACTACTAAAATACCTTCTGAAAATTCCTTAATTTTCTTAAGGGCCTTAGTCAACCAAGGAATTTGACCTTTGAAGAAAACAAAAGTATTGAGCAGCTCTCACCTGCCAGGGAATTTGACCTGTATTTGGAGAATACAGGTTGGCTATTGTAATTTTAAAGTTAAAAATGGTACCTTGAATAATAAGCATGCGTCCCTCTGGATCAATAAAGGATTTAACAAGCTTAAATGGGATAGAAGAGCTTATGGCGATGGATACCCCTCTAGAAGCAGATGAGTGTGTTGCATGGAACCACTGCGAGTATTTTGTCGTGGGTAAAGAGGGAATATGCTCATGATGGAAGTGGGTTTCTTGCCAAAGGACAATGTCTACTTTTTTTTTTAAAAGCAGGTTAAATATCTGACGTCTTTTTTGAGGGATATTAATTCTGTTCACATTATGCGACAATATGTATAGATTAGCCATACCTAAATGAAGACGTGAGTATTGAGCTTTCAAGAGCCTTGAATAGGTAAAGAACTGGGGAAAAACACATTGTACAGTGAATCATAGTTGTGAACAAACATTTGTCAACTGACGATATAATCAGTAAAGGAGTTGGCGGCGTTCCACCCAGCCCCAACCCGCCATCCCCACCAAATGAGCAGGAAGGGCGGGTCAGGCCCGGCGCAACACCCCAACTCTGCTTGGAAGGGAGGAAAGCCTTTGTCATCAAGACTAACTGCCCTATCATAAACAGAGTGATTTACACCTTATTATGTAACGGGTGAAAAACCTATAATGTTTTCCATACAATAAAATAAAATAATATATGATCCCAAGGTGGTGAAAAGGCATTAACATCTGCTCTAGAATCTTTCACTCAGAAAAGGCACTAAATGCTTCTCTACTATGTAGAGATGAAATAATATTAGCAGAACAGCTAAAACTCATGTCCTCTGATATTGATAACACATATCATCTAACAACTTCCAACTTACAAGCACCCTCTATGATGGTATTTGAGTGCTCCTACAAAGAACTGCTGTGAAGAAAGGAGTAAAAATATGGAGACATACAGTTCCCATGAATTTTCATGTAATCTTCCTGTTCTTTGGTGATTTTGCCTTTTTGACCACCTGCCATGTAGGAATCTCTGGCAGGTCAGGCAAGCCCAGATCTTCTGGTACCGGCATCCATGGTTGAACCTCCACAGGAGCTATACCCAGCTAATCCTAAGCATCAGTTAAGTCTTGCGGTGTTCTGATAATGATCTGTCGGCCCTCTTTAAAGGTCGCAAGGCCAAATGGAAATAGCCATCTCACTGGCAATTTGTGGGCTCTAAGAGTTTCTGTAACTGGCTTCGTGCTCCGCGTTTCGCCAGGGTACTAGACGCTAGGTCCTGAAAGAATTGGATGCGTGCTCCATTATAGGAAATGTTCTTGGCCTCTCTTGCAGCTCTTAAGATGGAGGCAGTGTCCAGAAAATTTAGCAAGCCGCATATAATATCTCTGGGTGGACCGTTCTCCTGAGGCTTAGGCCTTAGGGCTCTGTGGGCCCTCTCAATTACTATCTGCGCAGCCTTGTCTTCCCCAACAAGTGAGGCAAATATGGCGGTGACCGCGGCTGTGATTTCTCCAGGAGGGACATCCTCCGGTACTCCTCTTATGCGGACATTCTTCCGCCTACTTCTATTTTCCTGGTCTTCCAGGTGGAGAATCGTTGAGGTAAGTAACGCATTATGGCCCTGCAGGGCCTTTTTAACGGCCTCTCCATGACTAATTATAGCCGCCTGCGTCTCCTCCAGTGATACAACGCGGCCCCCAATCTGTTTTACCTCCGTCTTTATGTCTGATATGTCCCTGTGCAGGGGCTGTAGCGCCTTGTAGAGTGTCTTCTTAAAGAAGGCTCTGGACGGGGGTAGATCTGCAGGCTCCGTTCCTTCAGACATGGCGCAGGAACTCTCACCATCGGAGTCTTCTGGTGGCGCGGCGGCTCTGGCTCCCTCCGGCGCCATCTTGGATCTGTGAGCTGGCAAAAAACTAAGTTTTTTGAGAAAACGATCCATTTCTGATTGCGTTTGGCATGATTTTTGAGCGCCCTGTACTGTATCGCTCCTTTCTTTGTTAGATTTCACCATCTTAGGGGATTCTATCACCCGCTAGACCGAAGCTGCAGCAGCGTCTGTGTGGAGCTCTGAGATCAGGCTTCCATCTCGGCTTGTGGCTAGCTCCGCCCCCCCAGACAGGACACTTTTAATGGGGAATTTATTTTTATATTCTGCATGTCATCTGACAGTTTATTTTCCTCAGTGAATACCTTGGAGAAAAAAATATTCAACAGCTTTGCTTTCTCCTCGTCGCTCTCTGCGACACACCCCTCATTACTCTTTAAAGGACACTCGACTAGGGGCATACCAAGAGTTCCATGGCAAATTGTGCCAGCTTTGGCCACAGGTCAAGCCTGCACACCCAGTAGTCAAGAGGTTCCTCGCTTCTCAGAGTGTCCACATTGGGTTAAATGACAACTGTTGATTACCTGTCGGTCCCTGTGGCTGGATCCGGAGGGCGGCTTTCGATGATTTGACTGCAAGAATGATCTCATATCCGAAGTCACCAACACATCTTCAAACCACCCTCTTATTGTAGGCGTGGTAGGATTGGCACCTGTTTTGCTGTGGGTGGAAAATCCTCTGCCAGTGCCTGCAACAGCAGAAAGCAGCATCTCTCGCAGCAAGTCCTGGAAATGCTGAATTCTGACAGCCCTCTCTGATGCTTGTAACATGTCCACCATTTTGTGTTTGTACCGGGGGTCTAATTACGTTGCCAACCAGTACACATTCTTGACCTTTATGCTTTTTATACGTAGTTCCCTCTTCAAACACTGGAGCATAAAGGCCCCTATTTGCACTAAATTGGAAGTGGTTGAGCGCCCTGGCTCCTGCTTATCGCCCAGGAGAATGTTGTCCCCGGTCTCCTCCCCCCAGCCCCAGACAACACCAGGGATCCCCAAAAAGTTTAAAGTCCCCCTTAAAGCCTGCTCTTCTTGCTCTTCCTCCTCCTCCTCCTCCTCCTTGCTCCAGCCACCATCTTTCTCTGACTCCTCTTCAGACACCTGCTGACATGTCTCAGATGGAGTAGCCCCCCTTGAGAATTAATTCAGAATTGTGACTTCCTCATCTTCCAGCTCCTGCTCCTCGATGGCTTGATCAATGACATAATGCAATGCATGCTCCAAAAAGAAAGGTATGATGTCACTGATGGCGCCCTGGCTGCGACTGACCAGTTTGGTGATCTCATCAAATGGCCGCAGGAAAGTCTACAAGCATCGCGCATGAGCAGCCACTGGCGCGGTGAAAAGAAACTAAGCTCACCAGAACTTGTCCTGCCGCAGAATTCATACAGGTAGTCGTTAACGGCATGTTTCTGCCGGAGCGGCCTATGAAGCATATGCAATGTGGAGTTCCAGCGTGTCGGCAGTCACAAATTAGACGTTTGATGGGCAAGTGGTGTCGCCGCTGAACGTCAGCAAGGCGAGCCATGTCTGTGTAAAATCTTCTAAAATGGGCAGAGCTTTTTCTTGGCTGCCTCACTACATCCTGGGCTGGGGGTATTTGGCAACGAATCGCTGCACGGCACGTGTGTCATTTTGCCCTGTTTCAGCATGCTCAGCAGATTGACACCGTTGTTGCACAACACTTTCCCAACTGTCAAATTGAGCAGGGTTAGCCAATGATCGGCCTGTAACCGCAGAGCTGAAATATATCTGTGTGCCAGAGATATATTTACTTGCTGCTGAACATGGCCATATAGTTTAGGGATGCCCTTTTGGGAGAAATATTTCCTTCCGGGGACCTTCCATTGCGTTGTGCCATTGGCTAAAATTTTTCAATTTACATGGAATTAGTTGGCGGGCTAGCAGTTCCAACAAGCGAGCGTTCAGCCGTTGGGCAAGAGGATTATCGAACATTTGGGCCACAGAAGCCTGCCTTGTGCCAGATGAACGAGGCAATGGCACAGTGGAAGGTGGAGTGGAGTACAAATGGGAGGAGAGAGGAGAAGAAGAGGCAGGATGTGGAGCGCTGGGGGTGTGGCTTTGTGGGTTCTGTGTTGTTCCCACTGGGCTTGGTGATGGGAGGCCAGGTGCCTTCTTAAGGTGGTCGTCCCTAGGTGAGTGTTGGGCTTACCACAACTTATGCGTTGACAGCATAGGCTACAGATGGCAACACTATTATCAGGAGCTGACAAGTTAAAAAAAGCCCACACTGCGGAGCCATGTGATGGCGTCCTGGGAGTGCAAGATATGACTGTGCATGGTGGATGGCTTGCTACAGATACATTTGCAGTCTGCCTTTTGCCTCCTGTGCACTGCGAGTTCTGCCTGCTTCTCCTCCTTCTCCTCCCTATCTCCTGCTCCGTCTCTCCCTGTGAACTCCCCTCCTCTTCCTCTCTTGTGGGCACCTACGTGACGTCCATCGAAACGTCATCACCTTCACCACCACTGACATTATAGATCTCGGAGTAGGCAGCAACAGCGGGGACCACCCTCCTTGGACTGTCGTCAGACTGCTGGGTGGCAGCCGTTGCTACCTCCTCTTCCTCATCCGATGCCAAGAATGGCTGCGCATCAGTAATGTCTGTAAATGGATGGGAAAATCATTCTTCTGACTCGAGTGGAGGGGCTATAGTGGTGGTGGTGGTGTCTTTGGGGGTGCACACAGCAGAGAGTGAGGAAGGTGAAGATACAGAGGATGAGAAGGGTGCAAAAGTGGAAGGCTGAGTGAGCCACTCAACCAACTCTGATTGTCTCTTTGAAGTTATAGCATGGGCCTTCTCCAACTTCCCACTTAGGGTCCGGCCTGGTGCACCTGCCCGACCCCTACCATCCCTGCGGAACGGTCTGCCTCTTCCTCTGCCTGTCATTTTCTAAATGACCCTCTGCCTATGTCCGTAGAGAAGGGCAGTATTTATGGAAGAAGGTATATCAGAGCACTCAATCAGTATTTGGTAGAAAAAGGTATATGGCAATAGCACCCCTCAATCAGTATTTTGTGGAAGAAGGTATATATAGCACCCCTCAATCAGTATTTGGCAGAAACAGGTATATGGCATCCCTCAATCAGTATTTTGTGGAAGCAGGTGTATCACAGCCCTCAATCAGTATTTGGTGGAAGAAGTTATATAGCAATAGCACCCCTCAATCAGTATTTTATGGTAGAAGGTATATACCCATAGCACCCCTCAATTAGTATTTGGAGGAAACAGGTATATAGCACCACTCAATCAGTATTTGGCAGAAACTGGTATATAGCACCCCTCAATCAGGATTTGGAAGAAGCAGGTATATAGCACCCCTCAATCAGGATTTTGTGGAAGAAGGTATATCGCATCCCTCAAGCATTTTTTTTTGGGGGGGGGGGGGCAACAGGTATATTACACTTGTTGCAATTAGTTACTCCAATAGCATTTGTCCCTCTATCTAGCTGTGGTATCGCAGCAGAACCGCACACAACTGCTGCACAATACAAATACACTATAATTTATATGTTATAAAGTATATTATAGGTATGTCACACCCCTCTATATCACATCTATCATTAGCACACCTATATCAGTCCTTAAAAGGACTTTTGTTATTAGCTAGCATTTGGGATCCCTAACTGTCCCTGCTCCAAAATCGGGTTCTGCCAGATCGGGTTCTGTTATAAGCTTGAGGGGGTGTCCATGTGCTGAAATGTCTCAATTGGTTGTCCTGTCCCATCTGATGGATGTGTCATGGGTCATAGTTCGGCGCTATGCAAAAACATATGGCGAACGAGCAAAGTTCGCCGTGAAACAACCGCCGGGCGAACCGCAAGGCCATCTCTTCTTACGGCCTCCTGCCTGTGAGATCTAGGGGGCTGGATCTCACAGGCTGTCACAGAAGGCAAGCACAATGCCTAAGGAAGGCATCGGGCTGCCTTCCCTGCCATCGGGTCCCCGTCATAGCAGTGCGGGGACCCGATAGCTGCTTCCTCCCTGTATGGACATAGCACGTGCCGCGGCCAGTGCTGACCGCGGCACATCAAGGGTTAATGTGCCGGCATCTGTGATTTCACCAATGCCGGGCAATGTAGCAGGGTCCGGCTATCAGTGACTGCCGGACCCCTCCTGCATTATCGGGCTGGCACATTACCTGCACCTGTCCTATCATCACACCGTCCTTAAGGGGTTTATATGTCTAATCACTTCTCCCATAGACTGTAATGATTTAACATTGCAGCCTATGGAGATTCACCTTGTTCCTATGTAGCCCTGCCACAATCAGATCTCCACATGAACTTTGCTATGCCAGGTCTTGGAGCCTTCATAAGGTCTGAGGCTGCCATAGCAACTGAAGGACTTCTGCGTTGCATAGGGCATATATACAGGACAGGCCTAGGGTCCTTCCTTAAAACCCTGGCTGCCATGTACAGACATCATCATCCTGTAGTCTCATTGCCACTAGGTGACAGAATGAAACCCCACCCGCTGAAACAACGTAGATGCAGTGGTCAGTGGCGTGCCCGGGTCCGCCCCGGTTGCCGACTCTCACGGGGGTACCAGCAGGCGCAGAAGCAATGAGCGCTTCCATCAATACAGATGGAAGCACTCATTGCTGAAGCATTGACACCCACATACTGCGGCGGGGCAGGGGGCGGAGTGCATAGTGCACTGCCCCGCTGCTGATCACCTCCATAGGCTTCAGGCCTAGTAGGCCTAAAGCCTATGTGGTAGTGAAATCCCGGCGCTGGCGTGCGTGATGACATCATCAGCAGCACAGTGTCAGGACTCTGCGAGCAAGCACAGGTAAGTATTTAGCTTTTAGGGTTTTTTTTTTATGTGCCAACTTTGGGGGACATGAGGGTGCACACAGGACCGAGGACGTGTTGGGGGAAAATATGGTGGGATACTGTGTGGGGCAATTATTTTTTTATTTATTTATTTTTTTATATTTATTTATGTCTTTGGGGGACATGAAGGGGATGCACACAGGAGGACGTGGGAGGGGAATATGGTGGGATACTTTGTGGCACTGTGGGGGCAAATTATTATGGGAGGGATTACTATGTGGGGGGAAATTACTATCTGGGCAGAGTGGGGGACACTACTGTGTGGCGGACACTACTGTGTGGGGGGCAGCGTGTGGGACACTACTGTGTGGGGGACACTACTGTGTGGGGGCAGCATGGGCGCCTTACTATTGGAGAGGCACTGTAAGGGCCATTCAATTATTTCTGGGGACACTATACTGGGATTATTACCTGGAGCACATGGGTGGGGGTTGATTGAAAAATTTTGAAATCTAACGTGTTTGTGTTACAAACTCTGTAGAGACAAGAGAATTTCTCATGGCGGTCTAAAGGAGGAGAAAAGGAAAGAGAAGGTCTACGTGACAGGAGATGTCCCTGGATGTAAGAGGTATGTGGTCATGTATTGGGGGATGCCAGAGAAATGACCCGCCCAGGGTGCCAAACACCCTGGGCGCGCCACTGGCAGTGGTCGCTATTGACAGCGGCATCTAAAAGGTTAAATGGCCAGGATCAGCACTTCTCTCGATCCAGGGCATAACGCTGGGTTTACACCTGAGCGTTCTGAATGGAGCGCTCTGTATGCGCGATTGTACCGGCGTTTGCAATCGGGCATACAGAGACAAGCGAACGCCGATTGTCGCGCGTTCCCGAAAGTCTATGTACGGGAACGCGCGACAAGACGCCCCAAAGAAGCTCATGTACTTCTTGGGGCGTTGGTCGTTTTACAGCGTGATCGTACGCACTGTAAAACGCCCAGGTGAGAACCATTCCCATAGGGAATCGTTGGTTTCTCCTTGTTGAGCGTTTTACAGCGCGTAGGAACGCGCTGTAAAACGCTCAGGTGTGAACCCAGCCTTAGAGCAGCAGCCTGCTGTCACGGACAGTGTACAGGAAACAAGGCAAAGCAACATGCATAAATGGATCCAAGAGCTAAGGAACCAAAGGGAGACCCCTGCAGAAGACCTGGCAACTTTCCCTGGCTGCTCAGCCTATGCAAAGATCCGAATGGTGGAAGTTTGCATATCCACGTACCTTGACTATATAACCCCTGAGCACCCTACAATAGTGAGCGGACACGACCACCGGCTCCCTACACAAGATACGGAGGGAGTCAGGGTCACCTGGGATCCAGCAAACAGAAAATAACAGATAAATGTTCAAACCTTAACTTTGTAGCAGACAGGAGAACAAGATCAGCATGCACACACACTCCAGGAAGAAGTATAAGCCGCCCAGAAAAGCATTCTGGGGAGGAATTTAAAGGGTAGCAATTAGTCCAACACATGACAGCTGAGAGAGGCTAACGAGATGAGGAACTGAATACCACAACAAAGAAACTCAAGGGGGAGGTTCTGAAAGGCCTCTGTCAGAGCTTCTCAGCTGTCTGGTTGTGACAGTACCCCTCCCTCTACGAGTGGACTCCGGACACTCAGAACCCACCTTCTCAGGATGGGACCTATTTAAAGCCCTGATGAGACGAGAGGCCTTAAAGGGACACTGACAGGCCCAAAAAGCATATTTGGGGTATATATAACAGTATAGGTCTTATAAAGGGTATTAGAATCGTCTAAGTATCCCCCCTGTCCGCCTCATAAATACAGTAATCTGAAGTTTTATAACCTGCTTTCCTGGTGTTCAATCTGCCCAAGGGGCGGTGCTTCATATCAAGTTGATATGAAGCACCGCCCCTTGGGCAGATTGAACACCAGGAAAGCAGGTTATAAAACTTCAGATTACTGTATTTATGAGGTGGACAGGGGGGATACTTAGATGATTTTAATACCCTTTATAAGACCTATACTGTCATATATACCCCTAAATATGCTTTTTGGGCCTGTCAGTGTCCCTTTAATGTCCGTCACTGGGACCCACATCCTCTCCTCAGGACCATACCCCTCCCAATGAACAAGGTACTGAAGAGAACCGCGGACAAGACAAGAATCCACAATTCTAGAGACCTGAAATTCAAGATTCCCATCAACCATAATCGGAGGAGGAGGCAAAGGCGAGGGTACAATGGGTTGAACATAAGGTTTCAATAAGGACTTATGAAAAACATTATGGATCTTCCAAGTCTGAGGAAGATCAAGACGGTATGCAACAGGATTGATGACAGACAGGATTTTGTAAGGCCCAATAAACCTAGGACCCAACTTCCAAGGAGGGAACCTTCAATTTGATATTCTTGGTAGACAACCACACCAGATCACCAACATTCAGGTCCGGACCAAGCACACGTCTCTTATCTGCCACACGCTTATATCTCTCACTCATGCTCTTTAGATTATCTTGAATCTTTTGCCAAATAGATGACAAAGACGAGGAGAATCTGTCCTCATCAGATAAACCAGAAGACCCCTCTCCCGAGAAAGTCCCAAACTGCGGATGAAACCCATATGCACCAAAAAATTGTGACTTATCAGAGGACTCCTGACGACGGTTATTTAAAGCAAACTCAGCAAGGGACAAAAAAGAACACCAATCCTCTTGATTCTCCGCCACAAAACAGCGCAGATATGTCTCCAGATTCTGATTGACGCGCTCTGTCTGGCCATTCGACTGCGGGTGGAAAGCAGAAGAGAATGACAACCGAACCCCCAAGCGAGAACAGAAAGCCTTCCAGAATCTGGAAACAAACTGCGTGCCCCTATCAGAGACTATGTCTGAAGGAATACCGTGCAATTTGACAATGTGATCAATAAATGCCTGCGCCAGTGTCTTAGCATTGGGCAAACCAGGAAAAGGGATGAAATGCACCATTTTGCTAAAACGGTCCACCACCACCAGAATCACAGTCTTCCCCGAGGAACGAGGCAGGTCCGTTATGAAGTCCATGGACAGATGTGTCCAAGGACGGGAAGGAATGGGTAAGGAAGGTGAGGACCTGATGGCCGTGAATGAGGGACTTTGGCACGAGCGCAAGTCTCGCAGGCTGCCACAAAACCCTCAACCGACTTACGAAGCGCAGGCCACCAGAATCTCCGAGCGATGAGATCCAGTGTGGCTCTTACCCCCGGGTGCCCAGCAAGGACCGTATCGTGGTGTTCTTTAAAAATCTTGTGTCTTAAAGCGAGAGGCACAAACAACCTCCCAGGAGGACAAAGATCAGGAGCCTCTGACTGGGCTGCCTGCACCTCTGCCTCCAATTCAGGAAAAAGAGCAGAGACCACCACACCTTCAGCCAAAATGGGACCCGGGTCTTCAAAATTCCCGCCTCCCGGAAAACAACGTGACAGGGCATCTGCCTTCACATTCTTAACTCCAGGGCGGAACGTGACGACAAAATTGAACCTAGAGAAGAACAAAGACCATCTGGCCTGTCTCGGGTTCAGACGCTTGGCTGACTCCAAGTAGGCCAGATTTTTATGGTCAGTAAATACGGTAATAGGGTGTCTGGCTCCCTCGAGCCAATAGTGCCATTCCTCAAAAGCCAACTTGATGGCCAACAATTCCCTATCTCCCACATCGTAATTTCTCTCTGCGGAGGACAGTTTTCTTGAGAAAAAGGCACACGGTCGCCAATTGGCAGGAGAGGAACCCTGAGACAAGACTGCCCCCACACCCACCTCAGAAGCATCAACCTCAACTATGAAGGGTAAAGAAACATCAGGTTGCACCAAGATGGGAGCGGAAGCAAAACTCTCCTTGATATCAGAAAAAGCCTTACGCGCCTCTAGTGACCAAGAAGAAAAATCTACCCCCTTTCTGGTCATATCAGTGAGTGGTTTAACAATAGAAGAATAATTCAAAATGAACTTCCTGTAATAATTGGCAAAGCCCAAAAAACGCATCAGCGCCTTCTGATTCTCAGGAAGCTCCCACTCAAGCACAGCGCAGACCTTCTCGGGGTCCATGCGAAAACCAGAAGCGGAGAGAAGAAACCTCAGAAATTGAATTTCTGGAACCGCAAACACACATTTTTCCAGTTTCGCATATAATTTATTCTCCCGCAGGATGAGCAAGACCTGACGTAAATGTTCCTTATGAGTTTTGAAATCGGGAGAAAAAATCAAAATGTCATCCAAATACACCAATACAAATTTTCCCATCAAATGATAAAAAAATGCTGTTCACGAAATGCTGAAAAACGGCTGGGGCATTCATCAAACCAAAAGGCATAACCAAATTTTCAAAATGGCCCTCAGGTGTATTGAAGGCCGTCTTCCATTCGTCCCCTTCTCTGACCCTGACCAGGTTGTATGCCCCTCTTAGATCTAATTTGGAAAAGACTTTAGCCCCAACAATCTGGTTAAACAGGTCCGGGATTAGAGGAAGCGGATAAGGGTCACGAATTGTGATACTGTTCAGCTCCCTGAAATCCAGACAAGGTCTTAAAGAACCATCTTTTTTCTTAACAAAGAAAAAACCAGCGACAACAGGTGACTTCGAGGGTCGTATGTGTCCTTTTCTCAGACTCTCAGAGATATAAGCACGCATAGCGATCCTCTCAGGTTGGGAAAGATTGTATAAATGAGATTTAGGCAGCTTGGCGTCTGGGATGAGATTAATAGGGCAATCGTACTCCCTGTGCGGGGGCAAATCCTGAACTCCACTCTCAGAGAAGACATCCGAAAATTCAGAGAGAAAAGATGGTACAGTCTTAGTAGCAACCTCAGAAACAGATGTCATGAGGCAATTCTCTCTGCAAAAGTCACTCCAACCATTTATTTGCCTCGCTTGCCAATCAATGGTGGGGTTATGCTTAGTGAGCCAGGGTAGCCCCAACACTAGAGGGGTAGGCAAACCGCTAAGGACGAAACATGACACATCCTCAACATGAGCATCACTCACAATTAAACGGATATTGTGAACTATGCCCTTTAATGATTTCTGAGAAAGTGGAGCGGAATCAATCGCAAAAACCGGAATATCCATTCCCAAAGTGCACACCTGGAAACCATGAGCTATTGCGAATTGACTATCAATGAGATTGACCGCTGCTCCACTATCCACAAAAATCTCACAAAAAATGCTCTTGCTCTCTAGCGCCACCCTAGCAGGCAGGACAAAACGAAACTACAAGCAAACGGAAAACCTTCAATTTCCGCCTCAACCCTGCCAATAGTAACAGACGGAACATTTTTAAAAGATTTCTTCCTCTTTGTTTCTTTATTATTCCCAGAGAACTGCCTGAATCTCCTAGAGGGACAAATATTTGCCAAATGATTAATACCTCCACAACAAAAACAAACCCTCCCATGCGGGCTGAATCTTCTATTGTCAGAAGCAATCAACCCCAGCTGCATGGGCTCCTGCTCAGAAGGGGCTGACAGCGACTGAGACCCCTGCGCACAGAATGGGACCGCTGCACAGTCCTGGGACCGAGTATGACAGGAAGGAGTGATCTCTCCTCTCTCTCTAAGACTCCTGTCAATACGAACGGCCTGAGACATAGCACAGTCCAAAGAAATAGGCCTTTCATGAAAGGCAAATGCATCTTTCAATCCCTCTGAAAGACCATGGAAAAATTGACTTCGGAGTGCAGCATCATTCCAACCAGTATCAACTGCCCATCTCCGAAATTCTGAGCAGTATATTTCTGCGGATTGTTTACCCTGGCATAATAGACGTAGTCTAGACTCCGCCAGAGCAATACGATCCGGATCATCATATATCTGACCCAGGGCTAAAAAGAATTCATCCACTGAACGCAGGGGCCGTGCCCCCTCCGGCAGCGAAAAGGCCCAGGACTGAGCGTTACCCCTGAGCAGCGATATAATGATCCCCACCC
The DNA here is from genome assembly GCF_014858855.1 of Bufo gargarizans. Classification (NCBI taxonomy): domain Eukaryota; kingdom Metazoa; phylum Chordata; class Amphibia; order Anura; family Bufonidae; genus Bufo; species Bufo gargarizans. Next base: position 156,101,016 of record NC_058087.1, on the reverse strand, counting down.
TCCGTTACTCATCACCAGAGGAATGGGGAAGAAGGCGAAAATGGAGTTTGCAAGCCTCTCTAAAATGCACAAAATTCTCACTACCCCCGGAAAACGTATCCGGGAGCGAGATCTTAGGCTCAGAACAAACTCCATGAACGCCAGCTGAACCGGTCACTTGAAGCTGCAGTAAAGTGTTATTACACGAATGCATCCAGTGCATGACATGTAAATCAACTCAGGAGTTGTTTGTCTATGCTAAACACAATGGATGTTTTGTATCGCCAGAAATTAATAGTAAATTGTCCCAAGATAGGGAACAGATATAGGTCTCATTAGCCTAGGTGGTACAGGGTCCGGTTCTAGTCCTTTGTTTGACTCAGGAACCTTCCTATTAATTCCTGGCCAGTTAACTCCCATAGTTGGAGAGTTTAGTAGCCCAGGGCGTTACTGGATAATAGAGGAACTTTATACATAAAGTCTGACCCAATGTTTTTGATAAATAGAATCTATAAAAGAACAGTATTAAACAGGTTGATTGCTATGTATGCTAATGTAACCATGCTTTGTTATAGGATCCTAATGTACAATTTACGATTGCCACAGATATGAGAATCCCCCAAGGAGGGAATTGTTTTATCTATTTCTGATTAATTGTTTCAGATTTTTGTTTTATTTGTTTGTGAATTTTTTTTTTAAGCAGAGCACCTAAACTTGTAAAGTTTTATTTTAAGTAGTGAAAAGCGCAAAACTGTATTTAAATAGCTCTGTTAACTAACCCTAATTGCCTTAAAAAGTCTCCTAAGGGAGGGGTGAGGAGTAGAGTTGAGCGAACACCTGGATGTTCGGGTTCGAGAAGTTCGGCCGAACATCCCGGAAATGTTCGGGTTCGGGATCCGAACCCGATCCGAACTTCGTCCCGAACCCGAACCCCATTGAAGTCAATGGGGACCCGAACTTTTCGGCACTAAAAAGGCTGTAAAACAGCCCAGGAAAGAGCTAGAGGGCTGCAAAAGGCAGCAACATGTAGGTAAATCCCCTGCAAACAAATGTGGATAGGGAAATGAATTAAAATAAAAATTAAATAAATAAAAATTAACCAAAATCAATTGGAGAGAGGTTCCATAGCAGAGAATCTGGCTTCCCGTCACCCACCACTGGAACAGTCCATTCTCAGATATTTAGGCCCCGGCACCCAGGCAGAGGAGAGAGGTCCCGTAACAGAGAATCTGTGTTCATGTCAGCAGAGAATTAGTCTGCATGTCATAGCAGAGAATGAGGCTTCACGTCAGCCACCACTGCAACAGTCCATTGGCATATATTTAGGCCCAGCACCCAGGCAGAGGAGGGAGGTCCCGTAACAGAGAATCTGTCTTCATGTCAGCAGAGAATTAGTCTGCATGTCATAGCAGAGAATGAGGCTTCACGTCAGCCACCACTGCAACAGTCCATTGGCATATATTTAGGCCCAGCACACCCAGGCAGAGGAGAGAGGTCCCGTAACAGAGAATCTGGCTTCATGTCAGCAGAGAATCAGTCTGCATGTCATAGCAGAGAATGAGGCTTCACGTCAGCCACCACTGCAACAGTCCATTGGCATATATTTAGGCCCAGCACACACACAGGCAGAGGAGAGAGGTCCCGTAACAGAGGATCTGGCTTCATGTCAGCAGAGAATCAGTCTGCATGTCATAGCAGAGAATCAGGCTTCACGTCAGCCACCACTGCAACAGTCCATTGTCATAAATTTAGGCCCAGCACCCAGGCAGAGGAGAGAGGTCCCGTAACAGACAATCTGGCTTCATGTCAGCAGAGAATTAGTCTGCATGTCATAGCAGAGAATGAGGCTTCACGTCAGCCACCACTGCAACAGTCCATTGGCATATATTTAGGCCTAGCACACAGGCAGAGGAGAGAGGTCCCGTAACAGACAATCTGGCTTCATGTCAGCAGAGAATCAGTCTGCATGTCATAGCAGAGAATGAGGCTTCACGTCACCCACCACTGCAACAGTCCATTGGCATATATTTAGGCCTAGCACACAGGCAGAGCAGAGAGGTCCCGTAACAGACAATCTGGCTTCATGACAGCAGAGAATCAGTCTGCATGTCATAGCAGAGAATGAGGCTTCACGTCACCCACCACTGCAACAGTCCATTGGCATATATTTAGGCCTAGCACACAGGCAGAGCAGAGAGGTCCCGTAACAGACGATCTGGCTTCATGTCAGCAGAGAATCAGTCTGCATGTCATAGCAGAGAATGAGGCTTCACGTCAGCCACCACTGCAACAGTCCATTGGCATATATTTAGGCCTAGCACACAGGCAGAGGAGAGAGGTCCCGTAACAGACAATCTGGCTTCATGTCAGCAGAGAATCAGTCTGCATGTCATAGCAGAGAATGAGGCTTCACGTCAGCCACCACTGCAACAGTCCATTGGCATATATTTAGGCCCAGCACCCAGGCAGAGGAGGGAGGTCCCGTAACAGACAATCTGGCTTCATGTCAGCAGAGAATCAGTCTGCATGTCATAGCAGAGAATGAGGCTTCACGTCACCCACCACTGCAACAGTCCATTGGCATATATTTAGGCCCAGCACCCAGGCAGAGGAGGGAGGTCCCGTAACAGAGAATCTGTCTTCATGTCAGCAGAGAATTAGTCTGCATGTCATAGCAGAGAATGAGGCTTCACGTCAGCCACCACTGCAACAGTCCATTGGCATATATTTAGGCCCAGCACCCAGGCAGAGGAGGGAGGTCCCGTAACAGAGAATCTGTCTTCATGTCAGCAGAGAATTAGTCTGCATGTCATAGCAGAGAATGAGGCTTCACGTCAGCCACCACTGCAACAGTCCATTGGCATATATTTAGGCCCAGCACACACACAGGCAGAGGAGAGAGGTCCCGTAACAGACAATCTGGCTTCATGTCAGCAGAGAATTAGTCTGCATGTCATAGCAGAGAATGAGGCTTCACGTCAGCCACCACTGCAACAGTCCATTGGCATATATTTAGGCCCAGCACACACACAGGCAGAGGAGAGAGGTCCCGTAACAGAGAATCTGTCTTCATGACAGCAGAGAATTAGTCTGCATGTCATAGCAGAGAATGAGGCTTCACGTCAGCCACCACTGCAACAGTCCATTGGCATATATTTAGGCCCAGCACACACACAGGCAGAGGAGAGAGGTCCCGTAACAGACAATCTGGCTTCATGTCAGCAGAGAATTAGTCTGCATGTCATAGCAGAGAATGAGGCTTCACGTCACCCACCACTGCAACAGTCCATTGGCATATATTTAGGCCCAGCACACACACAGGCAGAGGAGAGAGGTCCCGTAACAGAGAATCTGTCTTCATGTCAGCAGAGAATTAGTCTGCATGTCATAGCAGAGAATCAGGCTTCACGTCACCCACCACTGCAACAGTCCATTGGCATATATTTAGGCCCAGCACCCAGGCAGAGGAGGGAGGTCCCGTAACAGAGAATCTGTCTTCATGTCAGCAGAGAATTAGTCTGCATGTCATAGCAGAGAATGAGGCTTCATGTCACCCACCACTGCAACAGTCCATTGGCATATATTTAGGCCTAGCACACAGGCAGAGGAGAGGTTCATTCAACTTTGGGTAGCCTCGCAATATAATGGTAAAATGAAAATAAAAATAGGATTGAATGAGGAAGTGCCCTGGAGTCCAATAATATATGGTTATGGGGAGGTAGTTAATGTCTAATCTGGACAAGGGACGGACAGGTCCTGTGGGATCCATGCCTGGTTCATTTTTATGAACGTCAGCTTGTCCACATTGGCTGTAGACAGGCGGCTGCGTTTGTCTGTAATGACGCCCCCTGCCGTGCTGAATACACGTTCAGACAAAACGCTGGCTGCCGGGCAGGCCAGCACCTCCAAGGCATAAAAGGCTAGCTCTGGCCACGTGGACAATTTAGAGACCCAGAAGTTGAATGGGGCCGAACCATCAGTCAGTACGTGGAGGGGTGTGCACACGTACTGTTCCACCATGTTAGTGAAATGTTGCCTCCTGCTAACACGTTGCGTATCAGGTGGTGGTGCAGTTAGCTGTGGCGTGTTGACAAAAGTTTTCCACATCTCTGCCATGCTAACCCTGCCCTCAGAGGAGCTGGCCGTGACACAGCTGCCTTGGCGACCTCTTGCTCCTCCTCTGCCTTGGCCTTGGGCTTCCACTTGTTCCCCTGTGACATTTGGGAATGCTCTCAGTAGCGCGTCTACCAACGTGCGCTTGTACTCGCGCATCTTCCTATCACGCTCCAGTGCAGGAAGTAAGGTGGGCACATTGTCTTTGTAGCGTGGATCCAGCAGGGTGGCAACCCAGTAGTCCGCACAGGTTAAAATGTGGGCAACTCTGCTGTCGTTGCGCAGGCACTGCAGCATGTAGTCGCTCATGTGTGCCAGGCTGCCCAGGGGTAAGGACAAGCTGTCCTCTGTGGGAGGCGTATCGTCATCGTCCTGCCTTTCCCCCCAGCCACGCACCAGTGATGGACCCGAGCTGCGTTGGGTGCCACCCCGCTGTGACCATGCTTCATCCTCATCCTCCTCCACCTCCTCCTCATCCTCGTCCTCCTCGTCCTCCAGTAGTGGGCCCTGGCTGGCCACATTTGTACCTGGCCTCTGCTGTTGCCAAAAACCTCCCTCTGAGTCACTTCGAAGAGACTGGCCTGAAAGTGCTAAAAATGACCCCTCTTCCTCCTCCTCCTCCTCCTCCTGGGCCACCTCCTCTTCCATCATCGCCCTAAGTGTTTTCTCAAGGAGACATAGAAGTGGTATTGTAACGCTGATAACGGTGTCATCGCCACTGGCCATGTTGGTGGAGTACTCGAAACAGCGCAACAGGGCACACAGGTCTCGCATGGAGGCCCAGTCATTGGTGGTGAAGTGGTGCTGTTCTGTAGTGCGACTGACCCGTGCGTGCTGCAGCTGAAACTCCACTATGGCCTGCTGCTGCTCGCACAGTCTGTCCAGCATGTGCAAGGTGGAGTTCCACCTGGTGGGCACGTCGCATATGAGGCGGTGAGCGGGAAGGCCGAAGTTACGCTGTAGCGCAGACAGGCGAGCAGCAGCAGGATGTGAACGCCGGAAGCGCGAACAGACGGCCCGCACTTTATGCAGCAGCTCTGACATGTCGGGGTAGTTGTGAATGAACTTCTGCACCACCAAATTCAGCACATGCGCCAAGCAAGGGATGTGCGTCAAATTGGCTAGTCCCAGAGCTGCAACGAGATTTCGCCCATTATCACACACCACCAGGCCGGGCTTGAGGCTCACCGGCAGCAACCACTCGTCGGTCTGTTGTTCTATACCCCGCCACAACTCCTGTGCGGTGTGGGGCCTGTCCCCCAAACATATGAGTTTCAGAATGGCCTGCTGACGTTTACCCCGGGCTGTGCTGAAGTTGGTGGTGAAGGTGTGTGGCTGACTGGATGAGCAGGTGGAAGAAGAGGAGGAGGAAGCCGAGAAGGAGGAGGTGGCAACAGGAGGCAAAGAATGTTGCCCTGCGATCCTTGGCGGCGGAAGGACGTGCGCCAAACAGCTCTCCGCCTGGGGCCCAGCTGCCACTACATTTACCCAGTGTGCAGTTAGGGAGATATAGCGTCCCTGGCCGTGCTTACTGGTCCACGTATCTGTGGTTAGGTGGACCTTGCCACAGATGGCGTTGCGCAGTGCACACTTGATTTTATCGGATACTTGGTTGTGCAGGGAAGGCACGGCTCTCTTGGAGAAGTAGTGCCGGCTGGGAACAACATACTGTGGGACAGCAAGCGACATGAGCTGTTTGAAGCTGTCTGTGTCCACCAGCCTAAATGACAGCATTTCATAGGCCAGTAGTTTAGAAATGCTGGCATTCAGGGCCAGGGATCGAGGGTGGCTAGGTGGGAATTTACGCTTTCTATCAAATGTTTGTGAGATGGAGAGCTGAACGCTGGCGTGTGACATGGTTGAGACGCTTGGTGACGGAGGTGGTGGTGGTGGTGTTGGTGGTACATCCCCTGTTTGCTGGGCGGCAGGTGCCAACGTTCCTCCAGAGGCGGAGGAAGAGGCCGAGGCGGCAGCAGCAGAATAGGCCGAGGCGGCAGCAGCAGAAGAGGTAGCAGGGGGAGCCTGAGTGACTTCCTTGGTTTTAAGGTGTTTACTCCACTGCAGTTCATGCTTTGCATGCAGGTGCCTGGTCATGCAGGTTGTGCTCAGGTTCAGAACGTTAATGCCTCGCTTCAGGCTCTGATGGCACAGCGTGCAAACCACTCGGGTCTTGTCGTCAGCACATTGTTTGAAGAAGTGCCATGCCAGGGAACTCCTTGAAGCTGCCTTTGGGGTGCTCGGTCCCAGATGGCGGCGGTCAGTAGCAGGCGGAGTCTCTTGGCGGCGGGTGTTCTGCTTTTGCCCACTGCTCCCTCTTTTGCTACGCTGTTGGCTCGGTCTCACCACTGCCTCTTCCTCCGAACTGTGAAAGTCAGTGGCACGACCTTCATTCCATGTGGGGTCTAGGACCTCATCGTCCCCTGCATCGTCTTCCACCCAGTCTTGATCCCTGACCTCCTGTTCAGTCTGCACACTGCAGAAAGACGCAGCAGTTGGCACCTGTGTTTCGTCATCATCAGAGACATGCTGAGGTGGTATTCCCATGTCCTCATCATCAGGAAACATAAGTGGTTGTGCGTCAGTGCATTCTATGTCTTTCACCGCTGGGGAAGGGCTAGGTGGATGCCCTTGGGAAACCCTGCCAGCGGAGTCTTCAAACAGCATAAGAGACTGCTGCATAACTTGAGGCTGAGACAGTTTCCCTGGTATGCATGGGGGTGATGTGACAGACTGATGGGGTTGGTTTTCAGGCGCCATCTGTGCGCTTTCTGCAGAAGACTGGGTGGGAGATAATGTGAACGTGCTGGATCCACTGTCGGCCACCCAATTGACTAATGCCTGTACCTGCTCAGGCCTTACCATCCTTAGAACGGCATTGGGCCCCACCATATATCGCTGTAAATTCTGGCGGCTACTGGGACCTGAGGTAGTTGGTACACTAGGACGTGTGGATGTGGCAGAACGGCCACGTCCTCTCCCAGCACCAGAGGGTCCACTAACACCACCACGACCATGTCCACGTCCGCGTCCCTTACTAGATGTTTTTCTCATTGTTATGGTTCACCACAACAACAAATATATTATTTGGCCCAATGTATTGTATTCAAATTCAGCGGGATATAAATTTGAGGCCTAGTATTTAGGCGCTGGGTGACCGGTATGGATTTAGTGACAGAATTAGACTTGGAAATGCACAGAAGCGTGTGTGTGAAGTTATTCTGAATGACCCTATGTGCACCTTCAATATGATCTACCCTTTTAGGGATAGATTTCAAATAGCTCTGATATAGCAGAAACAACTAAATTATGAAATTGCTAAATTGGGAATTGTATTTCAACCCAGAACAAAAAATGTGCTTTGACGGACACTAAATAACTTTCCCAGCCACAACAGGACAGCGGTAACGAGAGATTTAGCGGGATATAAATTTGAGGCCTAGTATTTAGGCGCTGGGTGACAGGTATGGGTTTAGTGACAGAATTAGATTTGGAAATGCACAGTAGCGGGTGTGTGAAGTTATTCTGAATGACCCTATGTGCACCTTGAATATTATATACCCTTTTAGGGATAGATTTCAAATAGCTCTGATATAGCAGAAACCACTAAATTATGAAATTGCTAAATTGGGAATTGTATTTCAACCCAGAACAAGAAATGTGCTTGAACGGACACTAAATAACTCGCCCAGCTACAGCACTAGGGACAGATTTAGCGGGATATAAATTTGAGGCCTAGTATTTAGGCGCTGGGTGACAGGTATGGGTTTAGTGCCAGAATTAGACTTGGAAATACACAGTAGCGGGTGTGTGTGAAGTTATTCTGAATGACCCAATGTGCACCTTGAATATTATATACCCTTTTAGGGATAGATTTTAAATAGCTCTGATATAGCAGAAACCACTAAATTATGAAATTGCTAAATTGGGAATTGTATTTCAACCCAGAACAAGAAATGTGCTTGAACGGACACTAAATAACTCGCCCAGCTACAGCACTAAGGACAGATTTAGCGGGATATAAATTTGAGGCCTAGTATTTAGGCGCTGGGTGACAGGTATGGGTTTAGTGCCAGAATTAGACTTGGAAATACACAGTAGCGGGTGTGTGTGAAGTTATTCTGAATGACCCAATGTGCACCTTGAATATTATATACCCTTTTAGGGATAGATTTCAAATAGCTCTGATATAGCAGAAACCACTAAATTATGAAATTGCTAAATTGGGAATTGTATTTCAACCCAGAACAAGAAATGTGCTTGAACGGACACTAAATAACTCGCCCAGCTACAGCACTAAGGACAGATTTAGCGGGATATAAATTTGAGGCCTAGTATTTAGGCGCTGGGTGACAGGTATGGGTTTAGTGCCAGAATTAGACTTGGAAATACACAGTAGCGGGTGTGTGTGAAGTTATTCTGAATGACCCAATGTGCACCTTGAATATTATATACCCTTTTAGGGATAGATTTCAAATAGCTCTGATATAGCAGAAACCACTAAATTATGAAATTGCTAAATTGGGAATTGTATTTCAACCCAGAACAAGAAATGTGCTTGAACGGACACTAAATAACTCGCCCAGCTACAGCACTAGGGACAGATTTAGCTGGATATAAATTTGAGGCCTAGTATTTAGGCGCTGGGTGACAGGTATGGGTTTAGTGCCAGAATTAGACTTGGAAATACACAGTAGCGGGTGTGTGTGAAGTTATTCTGAATGACCCAATGTGCACCTTGAATATTATATACCCTTTTAGGGATAGATTTCAAATAGCTCTGATATAGCAGAAACCACTAAATTATGAAATTGCTAAATTGGGAATTGTATTTCAACCCAGAACAAGAAATGTGCTTGAACGGACACTAAATAACTCGCCCAGCTACAGCACTAGGGACAGATTTAGCGGGATATAAATTTGAGGCCTAGTATTTAGGCGCTGGGTGACAGGTATGGGTTTAGTGCCAGAATTAGACTTGGAAATACACAGTAGCGGGTGTGTGTGAAGTTATTCTGAATGACCCAATGTGCACCTTGAATATTATATACCCTTTTAGGGATAGATTTCAAATAGCTCTGATATAGCAGAAACCACTAAATTATGAAATTGCTAAATTGGGAATTGTATTTCAACCCAGAACAAGAAATGTGCTTGAACGGACACTAAATAACTCGCCCAGCTACAGCACTAGGGACAGATTTAGCTGGATATAAATTTGAGGCCTAGTATTTAGGCGCTGGGTGACAGGTATGGGTTTAGTGCCAGAATTAGACTTGGAAATACACAGTAGCGGGTGTGTGTGAAGTTATTCTGAATGACCCAATGTGCACCTTGAATATTATATACCCTTTTAGGGATAGATTTCAAATAGCTCTGATATAGCAGAAACCACTAAATTATGAAATTGCTAAATTGGGAATTGTATTTCAACCCAGAACAAGAAATGTGCTTGAACGGACACTAAATAACTCGCCCAGCTACAGCACTAAGGACAGATTTAGCGGGATATAAATTTGAGGCCTAGTATTTAGGCGCTGGGTGACCGGTATGGATTTAGTGACAGAATTAGACTGGGATATGGCCAAAAAATAAACAGACTATTGCTGGTTAAATGCACTTGGTGTGACAGCTTCACCCTGATGTAGGCTTTAGCCAAAAAACAACCACACCATTGAGGGTTAAATGCACTTGGTGACAGGCGCAGCTTGCCCCTGATTTAGTATATGGCCAAAAAATGAACAGACTATTGCTGGTTAAATGCACTTGGTGTGACAGCTTCACCCTGATGTAGGCTTTAGCCAAAAAACAACCACACCATTGAGGGTTAAATGCACTTGGTGACAGGCGCAGCTTGCCCCTGATTTTGTATATGGCCAAAAAATGAACAGACTATTGCTGGTTAAATGCACTTGGTGTGACAGCTTCACCCTGATGTAGGCTTTAGCCAAAAAACAACCACACCATTGAGGGTTAAATGCACTTGGTCGCAGCTTGTGCTGGCGCACCACAAGACACAAAATGGCCGCCGATCACCCCAGAAAAATGTGACTGACAAACGGTCTGGGCAGCCTAAAAACAGTGAGCAATTGAGGATCAGCAGCTCAATGATCCACAGCTGCAGATCGATCAGTTAATCAAGTCCTTTGGAGGAGTTAATCTGCCTAATCTCGCCCTACTGTCGCAGCCGCAACCTCTCCCTACGCTAATCAGAGCAGAGTGACGGGCGGCGCTATGTGACTCCAGCTTAAATAGAGGCTGGGTCACATGGTGCTCTGGCCAATCACAGCCATGCCAATAGTAGGCATGGCTGTGATGGCCTCTTGGGGCAAGTAGTATGACGCTTGTTGATTGGCTGCTTTGCAGCCTTTCAAAAAGCGCCAAGAAAGCGTCACAAAAGCGCGAAGAAAGCGACGAACACCGAACCCGAACCCGGACTTTTACGAAAATGTCCGGGTTCGGGTCCGTGTCACGGACACCCCAAAATTCGGTACGAACCCGAACTATACAGTTCGAGTTCGCTCATCCCTAGTGAGGAGTAGTTTGTAGTAAGAGCAGACCAGAGTATACTCCCAGGGGTCACAGAGCTGTGTCATGTATACAATCAGTTTTCCTGCAGATGCTGTATGTCCCCAAATTTTGCCCACCATCTTAAAGATGGGAGGGGGGAAGGAGCACATTTCTAAGTTTAGATGCATGTCAGTGAAGAGGTCAGAGGTCGCAGAGCTGCGCTGCGAGCTGATTTCTTAAGTCTAATGGAAAGGAAGAGTAAGATTCTCCCAACTTCATTGAATGTAAATTCTTTATCTCATGAAGTGAATAAAGAGTAAAGGAAAAGTTGTTTAATACTTTGCTGAGATAGTAATGTCCAGTAAACAAAGTGAACTGCTTCATTAAATTAATAATTATAGCAAGTCAATAAATGATTAATGATATTGATTACTAATCACATTTTTCCACAGGATCATTAACATGTTTGTGTAGAGTTTTATTTCAGGGCTAAAAATGCCAAGAGCTGAACTGAGATTGAAAAACGCAAACATTTGAAGATTAAGACACATCATAAATTTCTTATGATTGGTGGTGGTATCGTATGACTGAAGAGAGACTGAACAGTTATACTTACCATATTGTTTGTCTATCAATTGTGACTAACTTGTCGTCACTGTATTCCATGTAGATATATGTGTAACATTTTCTTTTTATTGAAAATTTTATATATTAGGCATAATAATTTCTTATGTCAATATGTTCTTCAATTCCAAAGTATACATACAATGATCGATGCAATATTAAGTACATACTATTTTAAACCATGTATGAGATAATGTATACATATTCTTCAGTTAGTGTGAACGAAAAACATTTCGGCTTAAGTAACTCTTTATTTCTGGATCTGTAAAGGACCTAAGTCTTTATTGATAATCTCAGTATTCAAGAATGTATACTTTACCATGTAGATATATGGACGCATATATATTACTCTGTTTCGAGGTAGTCTCAAAGTATTGATTGGGTTATTGTCCTAAAAAATGTATAAATAGGCATAACACCTAAGGCTGCATTTGCCTAGCAGAGGAAGAATAGTTATATCTATTCATGATACCCTGTAGTTTGTTTTTCTTTGGGAAAAAACATAAAAGTCCTCAACTAGCTGCTGGCTGAAGTATGGCATAAGTCAAAGGCCTAAAATAGGCAGGTATATGTTTGATAAAGTTTTTGCTGCGTTGTTGCTCATACTGTCTGTTGTTTTCTTAAGCTTAGGTGATGGCCCAAGATTGGATCACGTGTTGATGGAAGGACAGATGGCGGAATCCTAAAAGTCTTTGTATCCGGAACCAAGAGAACATAAACTCCTATAAATGCACAACACGCCAGCGGTGATGTTTATACAAAATATTTTATTGAACATATATGCAAAAAGTACAATGCATATTAAAACTCAGAAGGAAATGCAGACAAGTGTGGATGAACAATACCCCCTATGACCAGTATGTATATCCATACATGCATGTAACAAATTGCCCCTGTCTAAGTGATACAACAAGGACCCCCGCAAAGCTGCTGCAGAAAATGATGATAAATCACATCAGAAAAATGCTAGATGCATCAGAGAATCTATCTGTCAGCATAAAAAATATCGTGCCCTGTGAAAAAGCCAGAGAGTGAAACGGTCGTCGGGTTTTCTCCCCCTATCCAGGTTGGTTATTTCATTGCCATGTACTTTTTTATGCCTTGGCTGTTTGTGTGATCACCGGTGCCCCTGCTGTGCTGCATTTCTTCTATGCTCCAGTGTCTCCTCAGCTTTCCAGTGTGGTATTCCATCTGGGATGTGACTATATTGTCACTGAGGTGACTCCCCTTTAGGAGTAGGTTTACACAATTTTTTATGGTGACAGATAGATTCTCTGACGCATCTAGCATTTTTCTGATGTGATTTATCATCATTTTCTGCAGCAGCTTTGCGGGGGTCCTTGTTGTATCACTTAGACAGGGGCAATTTGTTACAAGCATGTAAGGATATACATACTGGTTATAGGGAGTATTGTTCATCCACACTTGTCTGCATTTCCTTCTGAGTTTTAATATGTATTGTACTTTTTGCATATATGTTCAATAAAATCTTTTGTATAAACATCACCGCTGGCGTGTTGTGCATTTATAGGGGTTTGTGAATTTGAGGCCGTGCGGTGCACACCTTGGCTGGCAGCAGCCTTCTTGTTTGGAGTAACCAAGAGAACATGAGGTCAAGGCTATCCGTGACGCAAGAGACGTCCAGTCGGAGCCAACCCAGATGTATCCAAGATGTATCCAGGAGGGACGCTAAATCGAGTTGCCAAGTTGCTGACAAGCCAGGAAGCTATTACTTCCAATTTTTCATTTTAGCAGCAACATTATTAAAGGGGTTCTGCACCTTCATTTAACTGATGATCTATCCTCTGGATAGATCATCAGCTTCTGATCGGCGGGGGTCCGACACCCAGGACCCCCACCGATCAGCTGTTTGAGAAGGCAGCGGCGCTCCAGCAGCGCCGCCGCCTTCTCACTGTTTACCGCCGGGCCACCCGCCCACTGACGTCACGACTTGTATCAACTAGAGTGGGCGCGGCTAAGCTCCATTCAAGTGAACAGAGCAAAGCCGCGCCCACTCTAGTTGATACAAGTCGTGACGTCAGTGGGCGGGCGGCCCGGCGGTAAATAGTGAGAAGGCAGCGGCGCTGCTGGAGCGCCGCTGCCTTCTCAAACAGCTGATCGGCGGGGGTCCCGGGTGTCGGACCCCCGCCGATCAGAAGCTGATGATCTATCCAGAGGATAGATCATCAGTTAAATGAAGGTGCAGAACCCCTTTAAGTTAGAGGACCAAAGAAAGATCTTAACTAGAGACACGTTTCCAGAAAGTCCAGAAAATGACCGAAACGTCTTTCTCTCCACAGTGGTCATAAAAGAAAAGAACAAAACAATTATATAATATGCGTTCTATGAACCAAGAGAGGAAAGAGAAGTTAACCCCTTTAGAGGGGTTATATATATTTATATTTATATATATATATATATATGTATACAGTACAGACCATAAGTTTGGACACACCTTCTCATTCAAAGAGTTTTCTTTATTTTCATGACTATGAAAATTGTAGATTCAAGCTGAAGGCATCAAAATTATGAATTAACACATGTGGAATTATATACATAACAAAAAGTGTGAAACAACTGAAAATATGTCATATTCTAGGTTCTTCAAAGTAGCCACCTTATGCTTTGATTACTGCTTTGCACACTCTTGGCATTCTCTTGATGAGCTTCAAGAGGTAGTCACCTGAAATGGTCTTCCAACAGTCTTGAAGGAGTTCCCAGAGATGCTTAGCACTTGTTGGCCTTTTTGCCTTCACTCTGCAGTCCAGCTCACCCCAAACCATCTCGATTGGGTTCAGGTCCGGTGACTGTGGAGGCCAGGTCATCTGGCGCAGCACCCCATCAATCTCCTTCATGGTCAAATAGCCCTTACACAGCCTGGAGGTGTGTTTTGGTTCATTGTCCTGTTGAAAAATAAATGATGGTCCAACTAAACGCAAACCGGATGGAATAGCATGCCGCTACAGGATGCTGTGGTAGCAATGCTGGTTCAGTATGCCTTCAATTTTGAAAAAAATCCCCAACAGTGTCACCAGCAAAGCACCCCCACACCATCACACCTCCTCCTCCATGCTTCACGGTGGGAACCAGGCATGTAGAGTCCATCCGTTCACCTTTTCTGCGTCGCACAAAGACACGGTGGTTGGAACCAAAGATCTCAAATTTGGATTCATCAGACCAAAGCACAGATTTCCACTGGTCTAATGTCCATTCCTTGTGTTCTTTAGCCCAAACAAGTCTCTTCTGCTTGTTGCCTGTCCTTAGCAGTGGTTTCCGAGCAGATATTCTACCATGAAGGCCTGATTCACACAGTCTCCTCTTAACAGTTGTTCTAGAGATGTGTCTGCTGCTAGAACTCTGTGTGGCATTGACCTGGTCTCTAATCTGAGCTGCTGTTAACCTGCGATTTCTGAGGCTGGTGACTCGGATGAACTTATCCTCCGCAGCAGAGGTGACTCTTGGTCTTCCTTTCCTGGGGCGGTCCGCATGTGAGCCAGTTTCTTTGTAGCGCTTGATGGTTTTTGTGACTGCACTTGGGGACACTTTCAAAGTTTTCCCAATTTTTCAGACTGACTGACCTTAATTTCTTAAAGTAATGATGGCCACTAGTTTTTCTTTACTTAGCTGCTTATTTCTTGCCATAATACAAATTCTAACAGTCTATTCAGTAGGACTATCAGCTGTGTATCCACCTGACTTCTCCACAACGCAACTGATGGTCCCAACCCCATTTATAAGGCAAGAAATCCCACTTATTAAACCTGACAGGGCACACCTGTGAAGTGAAAACCATTTCAGGTAACTACCTCTTGAAGCTCATCAAGAGAATGCCAAGAGTGTGCAAAGCAGTAATCAAAGCAAAAGGTGGCTAAAAAAACTTTGAAAGTGTCCCCAAGTGCAGTCACAAAAACCATCAAGCGCTACAAAGAAACTGGTTCACATGCAGACCGCCCCAGGAAAGGAAGACCAAGAGTCACCTCTGCTGCGGAGGATAAGTTCATCTGAGTCACCAGCCTCAGAAATCGCAGGTTAACAGCAGCTCAGATTAGAGACCAGGTCAATGCCACACAGAGTTCTAGCAGCAGACACATCTCTAGAACAACTGTTAAGAGGAGACTGTGTGAATCAGGCCTTCATGGTAGAATATCTGCTAGGAAACCACTGCTAAGGACAGGCAACAAGCAGAAGAGACTTGTTTGGGCTAAAGAACACAAGGAATGGACATTAGACCAGTGAAAATCTGTGCTTTGGTCTGATGAGTCCAAATATGAGATCTTTGGTTCCAACCACCGTGTCTTTGTGTGACGCAGAAAAGGTGAACGGATGGACTCTACATGCCTGGTTCCCACCGTGAAGCATGGTGGAGGAGGTGTGATGGTGTGAGGGTGCTTTGCTGGTGACACTGTTGGGGATTTATTCAAAATTGAAGGCATACTGAACCAGCATTGCTACCACAGCATCTTGCAGCGGCATGCTATTCCATCCGGTTTGCGTTTAGTTGTACCATCATTTACTTTTCAACAGGACAATGACTCCAAACACACCTCCAGGCTGTGTAAGGGCTATTTGACCATGAAGGAGAGTGATGGGGTGCTGCGCCAGATGACCTGGTCTCCACAGTCACTGGACCTGAACCCAATCGAGATGGTTTGGGGTGAGCTGGACCACAGAGTGAAGGCAAAAGGGCCAACAAGTGCTAAGCATCTCTGGGAACTCCTTCAAGACTGTTGGAAGATCATTTTAGGTGACTACCTCTTGAAGCTCATCAAGAGAATGCCAAGCGTGTACAAAGCAGTAATCAAAGCAAAAGGTGGCTACTTTGAAGAACCTAGAATATGACATATTTTCAGTTGTTTCACACTTTTTTGTTATGTATATAATTCCACATTAATTCATATTTTTGATGCCTTCAGTGTGAATCTACAATTTCCTTAGTCCTGAAAATAAAGAAAACTCTTTGAATGAGAAGGCGTGTCCAAACTTTTGGTCTGTACTGTATATATATATATATATATATATATATATATTGATAGAACATTCTTTGCCAAGCTAATTGATGTATTCCCACAGGAAAAAGTTATTTCAAGTCCTTCCCATTTAAGATATGGTCTAGCAAAGATCCTAGATCTCTGTTATTTGTCTTAATGGTCTTACCAAAGTTATATGTGTGAAAATAGTCCAGGAAGGGGCGGAAGGATACAGTTATCTCTTCTAAGTTATATCCTTGAATGGATTTGCCCATGCTTGAAGTCATGTGATGTGTATTTGGTTAGAGGGGGGTGGAATGTATTTAGCATTCTATATTGATGTCTAGGATTAGACATGCCCATCCTGATATTATGAGGTTTTCTCTGAACAGAGGTAATATATATAACTTATGTTCCTACTTTGATATCCTAACCTAATAATAGTTTGGTTATAATGTGACAAGTTATTTCCACTCACATGTATTGTTAAGCTTGTAATGCTTTATATTAACACTATATATATTCATTTGCATGTATCATTGTGTTTATTTACTTATATATGTTTATAATCTTGTAACCAATAAATCTGCATATTTTTATAAAACCTGTGTATTATTGTATAATGCAGAACTACATGTTTTATCATTAACGTCATCTCACGTCAAAAAGAACTTATTTATCTGAGGAAATAGTCAGACTCAGATGTGAATTGTATCGAGTAGGTTGTCTACAATTTATCAGGTCATGATTTTAAGAATTTATGACAACTTTTATAATTATATATTTTTTTATGGTTAATTATTTAATTGAATTATTACAACCCGACAGATCGTAAGTACAGGCTGCTGGATCGAACATGTCTATAGTTAAACATTGCTTGCCTGCAGTTACAGTAGATACAATTAGTACAGTGAGCGGGGCCCGGTGCAATAGAATACAATGACTGCACTGGGTCCCTGCTGCCATTTAAAAACTAGTGTAGATAACAGCCCCTAGCCCCTGTATTGGGGGTCATTCACAGTGGCTGACACTGTTATGGGGGGGGGGGGGAATCTGTGGATGTCAAATAGCATAAGATGCTATTTATCTGTCATCCACAGATCCCCCCCATAGCAGTGCCATCCACAGACCCCCATAACAGTGCCATCCACAGGCTACCATTAGTTCAAAGTCCACCAAAAGCACACCTTTTGGCTCAAATTATTTTTTTTCTTATTTTCCTCCTCAAAAACCTAGTGCGTCTTATGGGCCGGTGCATCTTATAGGGCGAAAAATATGGTATTTTGTTTCTATTCTTATATGGTAACATACATGTGGCTGTGTTTTTTCTGCTGTTTGCCACCTGATGTCAGTATAAGAGGCTGCAATCTAGACTGATAAATAACATCTCATTTGACAACCTACAGTGAACATAGTAAATCAGCACGTCCTCACTAGTAGATAGAGGAACATGACAGAGTGACAGGTCTGTTGTAGCATCTCAATATAGATAAGGAGCTTTCACCCAGAACACAGCAACCGTTACTGTATAGAAAAAAACTGTAAACCTATTTATAGAGAGAACTTTTTTACCCAATATAATAATCTACAAAAATCAGAATCATACAATAAATCCAAACAAATTGAAACGTTTACTTGTATTTAATATATATTTTGTTAGAAATTGGACAACAGTTTTTAAATCATTTTTATGGAACAAAAGACAATGATTTTTTAATCACAATTGCAAATGTAGTAAATTTTTTATATTTTTTTTTTTTGTTTTAATACTTTAATACACAAATCACTGCAGAAAATGCACCAAAATGATACGCAACTGACAATACTAGCTAATTCCCCAGGCCAATGTTGAAAGCTGAGAACTTTGCCCATATCTTCCAGTCAGGAACATATCGGAGCCCCTCATGCACCACGTCATGGTGTCTCAGCATGCTTAGGGTCCTACCACTAAAACGCCTGTGGTGTGTGAACAGGGTCTGAACAATGCTAGAAATTAACTTACAGCCAGACTCTCTGTCACGACCCTTGGTCATTGTCGTGACTCCTTGGGAGTCGCATGCAGTTGCCCGCGGTTTGGTGTTGTGTCAACCGCAGCTGGGGGCACTTAGTGGTTTGCCTCAGGTGCGGTTGGCGCGGACAATAGGCATGCGTGCGGTTGCCCTTGGCAACGTGTGTTTGTGTGCACTTCCTTTGTCTGTTTGTTGTGCACATGTTTGTATGCACTTAGACACCTCCCTTCACTTGCAGTTGTCCGCGGCAACGTCTGGTGTTGTGTGCATGTGGTGGCAGTGTCTCGGCCTGTTGGCTGCTCTTCGGGACACGGTTGCCACGCATGCCGTTGCCGGCGGTAACAGGTGAGTGTGTTTGTGTGCTTTTCCCTTTGTGTGGCTTCACTACCCTGCCTGGTTTTGAAAGGGTTAACTCCCTTCTCTCTGTGTGAGCACTGGGTGTGTCTGACTGTTGGGTGTGGCTTCTTGGCCCTATAAAGCCTCAGTGGAAGCCAGTAGTCAGAGAGGGTGCTTCAACCGTGCTTTCTGGAGACATCCTCCTGGTTATTTTAACAACTGCCAGTGGGGGCCGCCCTTCTGGTCATAAAACTATGTTACACGGTGTTATGAAGGTGTGTGTGGGGTTTTCCTTATTATTGCAACTAATGGACCTGGGTTTCTGTGTGATGTCTGGTGTGTGCTGTGTTCATTTGTGTTCTGAACAGCAGCACTTGCACATGGGTTCCAGGTTTTGTTGTCTGTGGTAGGTGAGTGTTGTGTTGGTTGCATTTGCCTGTCACTGCCATAAGTTGTTTCTGTTTCCCCTTGTAGCTTGGCCAGTGAGACCCCTGTTCCTCCGTGTCCAGAAGGAACAGGCCGTCTTACCTTGACTCCTAGTTCAGGGATCGGTCGGAGGGTGAGTTAGGGATCCGAGGTTCCTGAGTATGGGCCCTCCTACCATGCAGCTAGGAGTTAGGGGCAGGTTAGGGACGCTTTAGGAGGTGACCTGCTCCCTAATCCTGTCGTCCTGGCCGAGCAGCCTAACATCTTCTGGCATCGCACGGCTGAGGGTTATCCCCATCCTCAGCCGTGACACTCTCACATGCCTCCATAGTGGTATCACCAATGAATTGTGAGGTAAAATAAAGATGTGAGCCGCACCCACAACAGACCATGTGACACAGAAGCTGCCAGGTGCCAAAGAATGTTACCAACAAAATGAAGTGGCACAGAGTTAACATTGTTCAGACCCTGTTCACACACCACAGCCGTTTTAGTGGTAGGACCCCATGCATGCTGAGACACCGTGACGTGGTGCATGAGGGGCTCCGATATGTTCCTGACTGGAAGATATTGGCAAAGTTCTCAGCTTTTAACATCGGCCTGAGGAATTAGCTAGTATTGTCAGTTGCGTATCATTTTGGTGCATTTTCTGCAGTGATTTGTGTGTATGTATATTTTTTCATCTGCACAATGTATCAGTTTGTGTAAGATGTCCTTGTAGTGCATGCGGTCTGCACCGGCATCCTCCACTAGTACACATTTTTTGCTGGGGATTGCCGTTGTCTGCGGACAGCGCTTGGAGGAATTTCTCCCCCGGTTATAGACATGCTACAGTGTCTGGGTTTGGAGCATTTCCACCCGTTTAGGCCACTTTTTTCAGTGAGTTTTAATACTTTAATACTTAAAAAATCAGTATGGAGAGAGCAATCATTTTATAGATATAAAAGACTTGTTGTGGGAAGCTCACCAGAATAGAGCACGGCCTGCTACCACCCAATAGCCAAACAATAAATATACAAAAGAATGGCCAGCTCACAAGAAGTTAATTACATAAAATTTAATCCCAACCTATAAAATTAAGCCAAGTGTTGGCTAATCATATATATACATACACCTTCTTATGCTGACCTAGATAAACCATATGGCAGCATGCAATTAAATGTATTATTAGATCCAAGACTTGACAATAAAAGTTAATACATAAAAATATAAAAAATAACAATTAATAAATGATCACGGTCCCTCCTTTATACTAAGCTGCGGAGCTCTCGCAGCTTACTCTATGATATATGGACTGCAGCCCTATGTTTTTTTCTTATTCAATTTTCCTATTGGTGTATTTTCCTTGAATTGATAGAGTATTCTATAGAACATACCGTATTTTTCGCCGTATAAGACGCACTTTTTCTTCCCCCAAAATGGGGGAGAAATGCCCCTGCGTCTTATACGGCGAATGCAGTCAGTTTTACATCGCTGGCAGCGATGTAAAGAGAGCGAGGACTCGGGGAGGGACTGGGAGGAGGAGCTGGGGCCGGCAATAGCGGCGGGGCGGTGCAGTCACTGTACTAAAGGCCCGCCCCGCCGCTCCGGTGTACTAATAAAATATGTCATATTCAATGAATGGTTATTAAATATGCCCCTTTATGCCTAATAGTACCTTAAATCCTTAGCGCTTCAGTAGTATGCAGGCTGGGCGGGCGGCAGCGTAACTCCCTGATGTCACGTGCCTGCGCCGCCTACTTTATGAATGAAGCAGGCGGCGCAGGCAAGTGACGTCAGTGAGTGACGCGCCGCGCCGGCTGCCCGGCCTGCCGGCATTGTACTGAAGCGCTTCGGATTTAAGGTACTTTTAGGAATAAAGAGGCATATTTAATAACTATTAATTGAATAAGACATATTATATTAGTATACAGGAGCGGCGGGGGATCTGTGGATGGCACAGTTATGGGCTGGGAGGGTCTGTGGATGACACATGTATAACAGTGCCATCCACAGATCCCCCCCTGTAACAGTGCCAGCCACAGATCCCCCTGTAACAGTGAAAGCCACAGATCCCCCCATAACAGTGTCTGTCATCCACAGTTCCCCCCTAACAGTGTCCGTCATCCACAGATCCCCCCATAAGTGTCCGTCATCCACAGATCCCCCCATAAGTGTCCGTCATCCACAGATCCCCCCATAACAGTGTCAGTCATCCACAGATCCCCCCATAACAGTGTCCGTCATCTACAGATCCCCCCATAACAGTGTCCGTCATCCACAGATCCCCCCATAACAGTGTCCGTCATCCACAGATCCCCAGTAATAGTGCCATCCACAGACCACCTAGTTCCAAACCCACAGCACACCTTTTGGTTAAAAATATTTTTTTTCTTATTTTCCTCCCCAAAAACCTAGGTGCGTCTTATACGCCGGTGCGTCTTATACGGCGAAAAATACGGTATACGAGTGTTCTATCAATTCAAGGAAAATACACCAATAGGAAAATTGAATAAGAAAAAAACATAGGGCTGCAGTCCATATATCATAGAGTAAGCTGCGAGAGCTCCGCAGCTTAGTATAAAGGAGGGACCGTGATCATTTATTAATTGTTATTTTTTATATTTTTATGTATTAACTTTTATTGTCAAGTCTTGGATCTAATAATACATTTAATTGCATGCTGCCATATGGTTTATCTAGGTCAGCATAAGAAGGTGTATGTATATATATATGATTAGCCAACACTTGGCTTAATTTTATAGGTTGGGATTAAATTGTATGTAATTAACTTCTTGTGAGCTGGCCATTCTTTTGTATATTTTATAGATATAATTTTGGTTTGGAAACTATATGACATGTACTGTATTTGTATAAATATTTTTATATTTTAACAGTATAGGTGTTTTCATGATGGTCATAAGGTTTATTTTTTTTACTGTTTATTTTTAATATGAGGAATGGGGGTGATTTGAATTTCTATATTCTTTTTTTTTTTTCTTTTTTCCTGTCATTTTAATAGAAAATGCAAACAAAGATGACGTGCCAGCCTTATGCGTGTAGTGGTGTAGTTAATGAGTTCTTATGAAAAAGCAAACAACCACAAGGCAAGGAAAAATCCATCACCTGATCCTATGTCACTGCTGCCCCAAAACTGTGCTGCCCTATGAGGGCATACTGGTTTATCATACTGTTTTATATTCGACTACGATGGATTATGGCGTCAGTGAGTGAGGGTTTACCATGCTGGTTTGTTTTGTAAAATGAATTGGAAACTGATCATTTTTAGTGACAGCGAGAGAAAGTGTATTTTCTCACTGTTAAAATAAATATATTAGATATTCCTATTCCTCTCTACTAGAAATGAGCTAATTGATTCTAAACAAATCAAATTTGACCTGATTTGGTGACTGGATTTGGGTGAATTTCTCAAAATGGCTGTCAGATCAGATCAGAAGCCAGGAAAGATGAAGGAGGATCCCAGGAACTTGATGCTAAAAAGAGAACATTTTCAGACATTGTAAGAATCTTACAGTGTAAGTTGTTTTTAAAGAGGCTGTTTGTTAAACCAGCAACCATGCATATACCCATCACCATATATGTCACTGACCACAGGTTGTCATACACAATTTTTCAGGGCAATTGAAACATTTTCAATTCGGGCTGAATTTATTTGGACCCAAATTGAACCACCTGACTGATTAAACTGAATTCAATCTACTACTCTCTAGTGATAAGGTAACATGTATCACTAGAGGAGTGGTCTGCATATATAACCCTTAATATCGGATATGAACAAGTAGATAATGTAAAATAAAAACTTTATTGATATCTGTATGTGTGGATACACTGTAAGTGTTTGATGTAGTTTATTTAATGACATAATCCAGATTATTTTATCATTAAGGGCTTGTTCACACGACCGCGTGAAGCCCGTGCCCGTGCTGTGGACCGCAAATTGCAGTCCGCAATGCACGGGCACCCTCCGTGAGGCAGCCGCATGGGGATCGCAGACCCATTCACTTGAATGGATCCGTGATTCGTCTGTTCCGCAAAAAGATAGATCAAGTTCTATCTTTTTGCGGTGCGGAGGCATGGAATGGAACCCCAGAAAGCACTCAGTAGTGCTTCCGTAGTGTTCAGTTCCGTGTTTCCGTTCCGCACTGTTCCGCATATGCGGATTTGCAGACCCATTAAAGTGAATGGTTCAGCATCAGTAATGTGGAATGCACACAGAACAGTGCCCGTGTATTGCGGATCCAAAAATGAGGTCCTCAATAAGGCAACGGGCAGCACACATTCGTGTGAATGAGCCCTAGCTGAAATTATAATGTAAATGTAAATAAAGCCTAATATGTATTTTCTAAGTTTTTAATTTGGACATAAACCTCCTAAGGGCTTTCTGTTTCAGTTCTGTTTTTTTTTTTGCAGACTGTATCCGCGCAACCATTCATTTCAATGGGTCCGCAAAAATAATGGAAGTTACTCCGTGTGCATTCCGTTTCCATATGTCCGTTCCACAAAAAAATAGAACATGTCCTATTATTGTCCGCTTCATGGACAAGTATAATACTGTTCTATTAGGGGCCAGCTGTTCCGTTCCACAAAAAAGGGAATGCACACGGACGTCATCCGTATTTTTAGCAGATCCATTTTTAGCGGACCACAAAATACATATGGTCATGTCACATAAAAATTGGGGAAAAAATCTCAAATGTCACTTTTTATTGTAGATTTGTAATATGTGTCTGAAGTAAATCTTGTTGGTGCACAACTCATGGGACACAATTGCATTTTTTAACCCGTTAATGATATAATTTATTTTAGCCTTAAGGACTAGTAACATTTTTCCCTTTCGTGTTCCAGCAGTCATAACTTTAAAAAATGTTCTTAATTAATTTTTTTCCCCACTAGATCGGAAGATATCAGTGTTAGAAATCCGGATGCAGTTAAGGAAAAGCAAGTTTAAATGCATTTAATCCCAACTCAATTTGCAGCAGCATGTTACGATATTGGCAGACACGGCTGGAATCCGGTAGCCAGATGGAATAAGCCAGGGACAGTTATGAACTGTAGAGTTATAGTCATAGTGCAGCTTGAAGTGGAGATCAAGAGGTGATAATTCAGCAAAGCATACAAACAGTCTGGGTAAGACAGTTCTGAGGAGTAGGAGACTGGAACAAGTCACAATACTCAAGCAATGATTGAATTGCCTTATGGGTATAAGTAGGCCCAAACAGGAAATGAAATGGCTTCAAATCAGCACACATTGGCCATCTTTGTTAAGGGCAAATAGAGCAGCCTCCAGTAGTGAAGTGTGAAGAGTGAGTGAAACAGTACTAGTGGTAAATTAGAAAACTACAGCACATTTTATCATAGTGATATCTCCTGTTTATGTTATATAATGCTGTCACTTTTTGTGTGGAATGCCAGCTTTCAAAGAAGACAGGTTCATGTCTCTAGCTGCTACCGTTCAGCTAAAGCAGCCGTCCCACTTCCCCTTCTGCCTGAGCTGGGCTCAGACAGAACAGTTAAAAAGGTTATAAATATTAGATCTGCAAGGGGTCCGACACCCCGCACCCCTGGCGATCAGCTGGTAGAAGAGAAGGCACGCCGTGCTTTCGTTGCACCCTCTTTATTGTTTACTTGCTCGCCTACAAACTTGTATAGGAATCACATAGGGCATTTCCCAGAGCAGGAGTTGAGCTCAGGGAAAACTGTTAGGTGGTTAATGAAGGATAGAAATTGCAAAACCAAACAACTTAGTTATTTGACATTTAGCATCACATGAAATAAATGGATCACATTGGGCTAATGTAAATATACTGTATGTATGAATGCACAATGTTGTTATTTTGTATCCCATCTCAACTCCATTTGGAGTATCTAAACAGTGAGGAAGCTACTTCTACTAATGCTTGTCTTTATCTATAAATCAGTTTCACATATAAAATATATGGCACAAGTTTATCCAATATCATTTATACAGTATATTACAAATCTGCAGGTATGTCAATTGAACTTCTTTTAAGAGCTATAGCCAGGGAAGTATGTGGGAAAAGAATTACCTTGAATGATAAAGTAAAAGGTTATCACTTAGTGTGCTCTGATCAATAATGCATGAGCTGGGTGTACAGTACAGTTTCCTGTGAAGGATCAATAATACATTTTCATGCACGTCATGCTAATCTTTGTAACAACTTGAGCAAAAGTTCATGCCACATCAGTACTGAAAATCAATCGAAAAGTTCTTGCATTCTTGCAAGTTTTCTACATTGTTTTTTTTTTTTTTACACCTGTAATTTTTTGTCTGAGGCAATAAAAATTAAAAAATATGCCGGACTATAAGGTTGTTAAAATTTAGGGCAATTTTTATAGGAAACACATTTTCAATATTTAAGAACATTAGTGCATAACCCTATATAGAGAGTATGCTGTAACACAACTATAGACAATAAAATGCCATAATCATATAGGTCTATAGGGGCATTATCATGGTACTATGGGCAGATGCCAGAGGTATATCCAGTTTTTGTCCAGAAAAGAATGCAACATATTCCATGCTACTGAGGAATAAGGCTCTCCCTATGACATTATATAGTTCCATAAGGCGTGCCTATTGCTCTGGAATACAGTGTTGTGGGGACATCATGTGTTGCATTACTTTGCTATGTGCATGAGGTGTATTTTACATTTCCGACATAACTTCTGAATATAACCAAACCATGATATTGTGCTCAGTATGATGAATCCAAACAAGGCCAGACAAAAACCATTGGCTTAATGGTGTCTGTTTTTATAATGTCAGTAGGTAAAGATGAACACAGACAGTGAGCCCTAACTAGAACCCAGTCCACTTTCCCTGCCTACTTGCAGTGCAAGCTCTAAGTAGCAAGTCCACAAAAGATGGCGGAGACAGCACACCAGATGAAGTTGCTATTTAGGCTTTATTCGTACAGTAGTACATACGATTGCATTTATGGTTAGTGCAACGTTTCGGGCCCTGATACGGTGCCCTTTATCAAGCTTCAGCCTAGATTGTGGCGAACTGGTCATAGTAGGAAGTAGCAAGTCCGCAACTGGTCGATGCTCCACACTCTGCTAAAGTGCAAGACAAACAACACCAAGGGACAAAAACAAGACAGAGACAGAGTCATAATGTAATGGGTCAGAACCAGGAGGACAACAAAAGTACAAAATTGAGAGACAGAGAGTAGTCAAATACCCAAGCAAAGATCAGAACCTGACAGGAAACTCAGTAACAATATGTCGCGGAAGGTGTACAGAAAACTAGAAGACACAAAATGAAGATCCGACTGACTGGATCCAAAACTAAGGAACCAAAGGGATAGCCCTGCAACAGACCTGGCTCTCTCCCTAACTGCTCAGCCTATGCAAAAATCTCAATGGTAGATGATCGCATATCCTCGTACCCCGACTGTATAACACCTGAACACCCTATAATAGTGAGGGGACACGACCACCGGCTCCCTACACTTGATACGGAGGGAGTCAGGGTCATCTGGGATCTAACAAGCAGGAAAATACAAATGAATGAACAAAACTTATCTGTAGAAGACTCAGTAGTAGCATCCAGCATGCATACACTCCAGGAAGTTGTATAAACCGCAAAGTGATGCAGTATGGGAAGGGATTTAAAGGGATGCAATCAGTGCACCTACATGACAGCTGAGAGAGGCTAACGAGATGAGAAAACGAAAGCAAAACAAAAGGACCCTCAAGGAGGAGGTTCTGAAAAATGTCTGTCAGAGCTTCTCAGATGTCTGGTGGTGACACAATACAATTAGACAGAGAGTGATTTAAAGGGCAAGGCAAGGTCAAAACACTAGTAATCCAAAATACGCAACCAGGAACACAGCTAGTGAGACTGGCACTGGTATAAAGCCAGGAAGGGGTTTAAATAGAGCACCAAGTCCCAGAATCAGAACTTGATAAGTCTATTAGTCAGAACATTAGCACATGGGAGTAGATCAGCTGAGCAATCAGCCCACTGCTAATCTCCAGCACACACCCACTGTGGGAAGAAAGAGCATTGCATATTGTTGCTAACAACGCTCTTGTGTCACAATGGAGCTTGGCTTAGCAATTTGTATCTTCCGGTACAGTCATGCCAAAGCAGGAGATCTCGCCGCTGAAGTCCAGACAGGTAAGTTTGTGACAGTTGCAGTTCCATCAAGGTTTTATTGATTGTGATGACAAGAATAACACTATGTTTTCTGCAGTTTAGGGAATTGCTTGCAGTTTAGGGAATAAGATCAATGAACTTGAGGCTATAATGGCATCTGAGAATATAGATTTAGGGGGTGTTACTGAGACATGGTTCAATGGAAGTAATGACTGGGATATAACAATACAAGGGTTCTCTCTATATAGGAAAGACAGAGAAGACAAGAAGGGGGGGAGGGTGGCCCTGTATGTGAAAGATAGCATAAAATCTAATTTAATACAAGTTAGCGAGACCAATTTAGAGTCAGTTTGGGTTACCTTGCAGCTTGATAATCATAAGGTAACTCATGTAGGTGTGATATATAGACCACCTAGCCAAGTCAAAGAATTAGATGATCTAGTTAAGGAAATAGCTGAAATGACATTGAAGGGGGAAGTTATCATTATGGGAGACTTTAATCTTCCTGATGTAAACTGGAAAACCAAAATAGCTAGTTCTGCCAGTAGTACAGATAATCTAAATTCCCTACTGGGATTATCTCTACAGCAAGTAGTTGAGGAGCCAACCCGGAAGGAGGCCATTTTAGATTTAGTATTCACAAATGGGAATTTGGTATCTGATATTACTGTAGGGGAAAGCTTGGGATCTAGTGATCACCAGTCAGTGTGGTTTACTATAAGTACAGTGACTGATTCACACCACACAAAAACAAAAGTTTTAGATTTTAGAAAAACTGACTTTTCTAAAATTAGATTAGTGGTGTACGAGTCCCTTTCAGATTGAAACAGTTTCAAGGGAGTCCAGGAGAAATGGGACTTCTTAAAAGTGGCAACAGAAAATTGCATTAGGCTTGTCAGTAGAAGCAAAAAAAGGAAGAGACCACTGTGGTACTTAGCAGAAGTGGCCAAAATCATTAAAAACAAAAAGATAGCATTTAGTAATTATAAATAAAAAAAACGAGGATGACAGGCAAATTTATGAGATTAGGCAGAGAGAGGCCAAACAAGTTATAAGAGCTTCTAAAGCGCAGGCAGCAGAGAAATTAGCTCAGACAGTGAAAAAAGGCGACAAGACATTCTTCAGATACATAAATGAAAAAAGGAAACTAAAACAAGGAATTACCAAATTAAAAACAAAATAAGGAAGGTATATGGAAGAAGATAAAGAACTAGCTGACTGCCTCAATGAATACTTCTGTTGATGCACGTGTTTTTACAGAGGAAGAGGTTCTAAGTCAGCTGTTTGAAATTAATACAAATAAGTCACAAGGGCATGATGGGGTACACCCAAAGCTATTAAAAGAGCTCAGCGGTGAACTAGCAAAACCATTAACAGATTTATTTAACCAATCACTGGTAACAGGAGTCGTCCCAGAAGATTTGAAATTAGCAAATGTTGTGCCCAATCACAAGAAAGGTAGTAGGGAGGAATCGGCAACTATAGGCCAGTAAGCCTGACATCAATAGTTGTTAAATTAATGGAAACTATACTCAAGGAGTGGATTGTGGAACATCTAAAATCCCATGCATTGAAAGATGAAAAACGGCATGGGTTTACTTTAGGGAGATCATGTCAAACTAATCTTATTGATTTTTTTGATTGGGTGACTAAAATAATAGATGGGGGAGGTGCAGTAGACATCGCTTATCTAGACTTTAGTAAGGCTTTTGATACTGTCCCACTTAGAAGGCTTATCAATAAATTAGAGTCTTTGGGCTTAAACTCCGATATTGTTGAATGGATTAGGTAGTGGCTGAGGGACAGACAACAGAGTGTTGTAGTCAATGGAGTATATTCAGACCATTGTCTTGTTACCAGGGGGGTACCTAAGGGATCTGTTCTGGGACCCATATTGTTTAATATCTTTATCAGCGAAATTGCAGAAGGCCTCGATGGTAAGGTGTGTCTTTTTGCTGATGACACAAAGATTTGTAACAGGGTTGATGTTCCTGGAGGGATACACCAAATGGAAAAGGATTTAGGAAAACTAGAGGAATGGTCAAAAATGTTGATAAGTGCAAGATAATGCACCTGGGGCGTAAAAACCCAAGAGCAGAATATGAAATCAGTGATACAGTCCTAACCTCAGTATCTGAGGAAAGGGGTCATTATTTCACAAGACTTAAAGGTAGGCAGACAATGTCATAGAGCAGCAGGAAATGCTAGCAGAATGCTTGGGTGTATAGGGAGAGGCATTACCAGTAAAAAAAGGGAGGTGCTCATGCCGCTCTACAGAGCACTAGTGAGACCTCATTTGGAGTATTAGGGCTCTTTCACACCTGCGTTATAGTCTTCCGGCATAGAGTTCCGTCGTCGGGGCTCTATGCCGGAAGAATACTGATCAGGATTTTCCTAATGCATTCTGAATGGACAGTCCGTCCTTCAGGATGCATCAGGATGTCTTCAGTTCCGGAACGGAATGTTTTTTGGCCGCAGCAAATAGCGCAGCATGCTGCGCTTTTTGCTCCGGCCAAAAATCCGGAACACTTGCCGCAAGGCCGGATCCGGAATGAATGCCCATTGAAAGGCATTGATCCGGATCCGGCCTTAAGCTAAACGTCGTTTCGGCGCATTGCCGGATGCGACGTTTAGCTTTTTCTCAATGGTTACCATGGCTGCCGGGACGCTAAAGTCCTGGCAGCCATGGTAAAGTGCAGTGGGGAGCGGGGAGCAGCATACTTACCGTCCGTGCGGCTCCCGGGGCGCTCCAGAGTGACGTCAGGGCGCCCCAAGCGCATGGATCACGTGATCGCATGTACACGTCATCCATGCGCCTGGGGCGCTCTGACGTCATTCTGGAGCGCCCCGGGAGCCGCACGGATGGTAAGTATGCCGCTCCCCCGCTCCCCACTACTACTATGGCAACCAGGACTTTAATAGCGTCCTGGGTGCCATAGTAACACTGAAAGCATTTTGAAGACGGATCCGTCTTCAAATGCTTTCAGTACACTTGCGTTTTTCCGGATCCGGCGTGTAATTCCGGCAAGTGGAGTACACGCCGGATCCGGACAACGCAAGTGTGAAAGAGGCCTTACGTGCAGTACTGGAGATCATATCTCCAGAAGGATATTGATACTTTGGAGAGAGTTCAGAGAAGAGCTACTAAGCTAGTACATGGATTGCAGGATAAAACTTACCAGGAAAGATTAAAGGACCTTAACATGTATAGCTTGGAAGAAAGACGAGACAGAGGGGATATGATAGAAACTTTTAATTACATAAAGGGAATCAACAAGGTAAAAGAGGAGACAATATTTAAAAGAATAAAAACTGCTTCAAGAGGACATAGTTTTAAATTAGAGGGGCAAAGGTTTAAAAGTATTATCAGGAAGTATTACTTTACTGAGAGAGTAGTGGATGCATGGAATAGCCTTCCTGCAGAAGTGGTAGCTGCAAATACAGTGAAGGAGTTTAAGCATGCATAGGATAGGCATAAGGCCATCCTTCATATAAGATAGGCCCAAGGGCTATTCATAGTATTCACTATATTGGGCAGACTAGATGGGCCAAATGGTTCTTATCTGCCGACACATTCTATGTTTCTATGTTTCAATGTTTTATGTCATTCTTATCATCAAAAGAGATAAAACTGCAAATGGCAGTTGTGACAAAACCATTAAATTGCTGTGTGTGAACAGAGCCTCAAACTGCATATGACACAGCAGAATTGTGTGCTCTAGTGCTTCGTGCAATTCTTACTACTTCAAACATCTTGAAACTGACTTCCTGTCACCAAATTATTAGATGTATATAAACATGACAATTTACTTAAAGATTGGACAAATTAATTGTTGCATATACACATATTTCAATAGCCACCTGTGTACATGCTATCACGCAAATTAGGACATAAATGTAAGGTATTCATACACTATAGAAATACTGACATGAAAACCCAAATCTAGAAATGCAAACTCCACCTCTGTCTATACGTGTTTCACTTCATATATAACGGCCAAGGATCATTTAAAAAAACTGAAAACAAAACTTGACACAATGAAATTAAGATTTTATCATTCTAAATCCATGAATGTAGGAATTTGTGTTGCAATGTCTTATTACCTATATTTTATGAATCATGAATTCTAATCATTTATAAGTATTAGCCCAAGACTAGAGTTGAGCGGAAACCTGGATGTTCGGGTTCGGCCAAATTTCCGAAAAAAGTTCGGGACCCGAACTTGACCCGAACTTGACACCGAACCCCATTGAAGTCAATGGTGACCCAAACTTTTGAACACTAAAATGGCTGTAAAAATTTAATGGAAAGGGCTAGAGGGCGTCAAAATGTGGTTAAGAGCATGGCAAGTGCTCTGCAAACAAATGTGGATAGGGAAATGACTTTAAATAACATCAAATATGTAAAAATAATAATCTTGATCTAAGAGGACCAGGTCCATATGGAGTAGGAGGTTGAGGAGATGGTGGATGTGGCGGTGTAGGTGGAAGCGGTGGTGGAGGAGGAGGTAGCCTACACTGGTTTTTAATTTTATTTTTAAAATTAGGGTACACACCAAAACATTGGGAAATATAACCTGTGATAACCCTCTCCAGTCATGCTAAACACACGTTCAGACAATACACTGGCTGCAGGGCAGGCCAGCACCTCCAAGGGGTAAAGGGAAAGCTCAGGCCTTGTGCCCAATTTGGAGACCCAGAAGTTGCAGGGGCTGACCCCTGTCAGTCAGTTCATGTAGGTGTGTGCACACTTACTGCCCCACCATGTCGCACGTCCCCGTGATGGTCACGATCCAATTTTATATCTGCTCTATCAACTTTCGATGTTCTTTTATGCGCCTACCATGGTGATTACAGGTGGCGGGGAATCAGGGTTCCAGGCCGGAGAGGGCGCGTGAGAAAAAGAGACCAAATTTAAGGGAAGATCCATTTTTTCAAATTTAAAATAATGGGAGAAATTATTAAAGCCTAAGGCCTCATGCACACGACCGTTGTGTGCATCCGTGGCCGTTGTGCCGCTTTCCGTTTTTTTTCACGGACCCATTGACTTTCAATGGGTCCGTGGAAAAATCGGAAAATGCACCGTTTGGCAGCCGCATCCGTGAGCCGTGTTTCCTGGCCGTGAAAAAAATAGGACCTGTCCTATTTTTTTCACGGCCAACGGTTCACGGGCCCATTCAAGTCAATGGGTCCGTGAAAGAACACGGATGCACACAAGATTGGCATCCGTGTCCGTGATCCGTGGCCGTAGGTTTTAGTTTCATACAGACGGATCCGAAGATCCGTCTGCATAAAAGCTTTTTCAGAGCTGAGTTTTCACTTCGTGAAAACTCAGATCCGACAGTATATTCTAACACAGAGGCGTTCCCATGGTGATGGGACGCTTCTAGTTAGAATACACTACAAACTGTGTACAAGACTGCCCCCTGCTGCCTGGCAGCACCCGATCTCTTACAGGGGGATATGATAGTACAATTAACCCCATCAGGTGCGGCACCTGAAGGGGTTAATTGTACTATCATATCCCCCTGTAAGAGATCAGGGCTGCCAGGCAGCAGGGGGCAGACCCCCCCCCCCCTCCCCAGTTTGAATATCATTGTGCGGCCCCCCCCCTCCCCTGTTGTTAACTCGTTGGTGGCCAGTGTGCGCACCCCCCTCCCTCCCTCTATTGTTTTAATACATTGGGGCCAGTGTGCGCGCCCCCCCCCAACCCCCCCTCCCTCCCTCTATTGTAATAATAGCATTGGGGCCAGTGTGCGCACCCCCCCCCCCCCCGATCATCGGTGGCAGCGGAGTAGAAGATTTTCATACTTACCTGGCTGCTGCTGCGATGTCTGCGTCCGGCCGGGAGCTCCTCCTACTGGTAAGTGACAGCAATGCGCCGCACAGACCTGTCACTTACCAGTAGGAGGAGCTCCCGACCGGACACAGAGATCGCAGCAGCCAGCAGCCAGGTAAGTATGAATCTTCTACTCCGCTGCCACCGATGATCGGGGGGGGGTTGGCGCACACTGGCCCCAATGCTATTATTACAATAGAGGGAGGGAGGGGGGGGTTGGGGGGGCGCGCACACTGGCCCCAATGCTATTATTACAATAGAGGGAGGGAGGGGGGGGGGTGGGGTTGGGGGGGCGCGCACACTGGCCCCAATGCTATTATTACAATAGAGGGAGGGAGGGAGGGGGGTGCGCACACTGGCCACCAACGAGTTAACAACAGGGGAGGGGGGGCCCACTGGCCACCAATGAGTTAAAAACAGGGGGGGGGGTCTGCCCCCTGCTGCCTGGCAGCACCTGCCAGGCAGCAGGGGACAGTCATGTACACAGTTTTTTTGTATATTCTAACCTGAAGCGTCTCCATCACCATGGGAACGCCTCTGTGTTAGAATATACTGTCGGAAATGAGTTTCACGATGTAGCTCATATCCGACAGTATATTCTAACATAGAGGCGTTCCCATGGTGATGGGGACGCTACAAGTTAAAATATACCATCGGATTGGAGAAAACTCCAATCCGATGGTATAACAGAACTCCAGACTTTACATTGAAAGTCAATGGGGACGGATCCGTTTGAAATGGCACCATATTGTGTCAACATCAAACGGATCCGTCCCCATTGACTTGCATTGTAATTCAGGACGGATCCGTTTGGCTCCGCACGGCCAGGCGGACACCAAAATGACTTTTTTTTCATGTCCGTGGATCCTCCAAAAATCAAGGAAGACCCACGGACGGAAAAACGGTCACGGATCACGGACCCACGGACCCCGTTTTTGCGGGCCGTGAAAAAAAGTGTGCATGAGGCCTCAAAGTGTGACAACTTTTCAAAGTTTAAGCATTGAAAAGAAGGGTGTGGTGCGCATTAATTACTGAATAATTTATACAATTTTATTCCCTGTCAACTATGCATAGCAGGTGTTTATTCACGTCTAAAATTGTATAATGTCAACCCAAGAATGTAACAGAAAAATGATTGAAATTTATTAAGCTGTCAACTAGGTAGAGGAGGGTATATTACACACCAAAATTGCTGAATTTCACCCAAAAATTTAACTGACAATTTAAAAAAATGTTTTCGTCTACTAGGTATAGGAGTGGTACATCACACCCAAAAATTGGTGAATTTCACTAAAATATATAACTGACAATTTTAATTTTTTTTAACCTGTCTACTAGGTGCAGTGGTACTATACACCCCCACATTTTTTTTATTTCGACATTAAATTTAACTTTTTGTAATTTTTTAATTTTTTTTTTACCGTTCCACTAGGTATAGCAGTGGAACTATACACACCAAATTGGTGAATTTCACCCTAATTACAAAGTAGTAAAATGATATAAAATAAAACACGTACAAAAAATAATATGGATTTTTGGAGGTGGAGTTCCATATGGAGTAGGAGTTTGAGGAGGCGGTGGACGCAGCTGAGTAGGTGGAAGCTGCAGTGGAGGAGGACGAAATAGCCAACGCAGGTTTTTGGTTTTAATTAAATTTTGTAAAATTAAGGAACACTCCAAAAGAGTGTGAACTATCCAAATTACAAACATGAGGTATTGCGCTGCAGTATAACAATGGCTGTTTAGTGCTGGTATACATGTCTATTCTGCACAAGGTACGAACAAGTCCTGAGGGATCCATGCCTGGTTAATTTTATTGAACGTGAGCTTGTCCACATTGGCTGTGGACAGGCGGCTGCGCTTGTCTGTGATGACGCCCCCTGGTGTGCTAAACACACGTTCAGATAATACACTGGCTGCAGGGCAGGCTAGCACCTCCAAGGCGTAAAGGAAAAGCTCAGGCCATGTGCCCAATTTTGAGACCCAGTAGTTGAAGGGGGCAGACCCGTCATTCAGTACGTGTAGGCGTGTGCACACATACTGCTCCACCATGTTGGTGAAATGTTGCCTCCTGCTAAGACGTTTCATATCAGCTGGTGGTGCTGGTTGTTATGGCGTGCTGACAAAGCTTTTCCACATTTAGGCCATGCTAACCCTGCCTTCTGAGGTGCTGGCGGTGCCCCAGCTGCATTGGCGACTTCTTCCTTGTCCTCTGCCTTCGCCTTGTGCTTCCACTGTGCCCCCGCTGTCAGGTGGGAATGCCACCAGCAGCGCGTCTACCAGCGTGCGCTTGTACTCGCACATCTTACAATCACGCTCCATTGACGGAATTAAGGACGGTACGTTTTCCTTGTAACGGGAATCCAGCAGTGTGGCCATCCAGTAATCAGCACAAGTTAGAATGTGGGCAACTCGGCGGTCGTTGCGGAGACACTGCAGCATGTAATCACTCATGTGTGCCAGGCTGCCCAGAGGCAACGAAAAGCTGTCCTCTGTGGGAGGTGTATCGTCTGTGTCCTCTGTATCCCCCCATCCATGCACCACCTGGCTGTGAACACTGTTCCTCCTCTTCCATCTCCTCCTCCTCATCCTCCACCTCCTCATCCTCCAGAACTGTGCCCTGACCATTGTGTACATTGGGTTTGTGCGTGCAGGAACCCACCCTCGTAGCCACTTAGGAATGACTGGCCGGAAACCCTACAAAATGATCCCTCTTCCTCCTCCTGTCCAACATCCTCTTCCATCATCGCCAGGAGCGTTTTTTCAAGGAGGCATAGAAGTGGGATAGTAATGCTGAGAACGGCGTTAGCGGCACTGGCCATGTTGGTGGAGTACTCGAAACAGAGCAACAAGAAACAAGGAAGGCCGAAGTTACAAGGAAGGCCGAAGCAACAAGGAACAAGGAAGGCCGAAGTTACGCTTCAGCGCTGACAGGCGAGCAGCAGCAGGGTGAGAACGCCGAAAGCGTGCACAGACTTTATGCAGCAGCTCTGACATATCGGGGTAATTTTTAAGGAATCTCTGCACCACCAAATTCAGCACATGCGCCAGGCAAGGGATGTGCGTCAAACCGGCTAGTCCCAGAGCTGTTACGACTGGCACAAACCACTCATCGGTCTGTTGTTCAAGGCCTGTCCACAGCTCCTGCGCAGTGTGGGGTTGGTCCCCCAAACAGATATGTTTTAAAACTGTCTGCTGTCATTTACTCCTGGCTCTGCTGAAGTTGGTGGTGAAGCTGTTGCGCTGACCGGATGAGGAGCTGGTAGAGGATGAGGAAGCAGAGTAGGAGGAGGAAGCAACAGTAGGCAAACTGAAGTGCCCTGCAATCCTCGGTGGTGGAAGGACATGCGCCACACTGCTATCCGCCTCAGGCCCAGCCGCCACTGCATTTACCCAGTGTGCTGTTATGGAGATATAACGGCCATGACCGTGCTTACTGGTCTACGTATACGTAGTCAGGTGCACCTTGCCACAGATGGCATTGAGCAGTGCACACCTGATTTTGTCACCTACTTGGTTGTGAAGGGAAGGGATCGCTCGCCTTAGAAAGTAGTGGCGGCTGGGCACGGCATACTGTGGGACAGCCACCGCCATAAGGCCTTTAACCGCCTCCGGACCGCCTAACGCAGATGTGCGGTCCGGAGGCGGCAGCGCTGCGCACAGTCACGCATATACGCGTCATCTCGCGAGACGCGAGATGACGTGCTTTGCCGGCCTGCGCATGCGCAGTTCGGGCCGGCATTTCGTCGAGGAGTATTTCGTCATCAGCTTGCCAGCCAATGATCGCGGCTGGCAAGCTGATGATTTTTAAAAAATCCAATCAGAGTGCCAGATAGCAGATCATATTTGTAAATATGATCTGTTATATGGCTGCCTGCTCCTCTGCTGGTTCTTTTCGTCGGTTGGATCCAGCAGAGGAGCAGGCTACACAGTGAGTACACCAACACTACATACTAGCCCCAGATCACCCCCCTGAACCCCAATTAACCCTTTGATCGCCCCTGTCAATCACTAGTGAAAGGAAAAAAGTGATCAGTGCAAACTGTCACTTTTTTTTTTCACTGGTATTGACCGTTAGGTTTTAGGTAAAGTTTAGGCCCCTTGGTTAGGTATTTTTTTTTTGATCACTGCACAATCACTTTACACGCGATAAAAAAATTAGTTTTGATATTTTTTATCAACCGCAGCGGCTCCGGTACTTCGCTAGCCTCCCCTTTGTAAGACAGGCTTGCTTTTTTTTCTTGTGTAGTCTCAGGGAATACCCCTAAATTTAGTTGCCCAAAATGTCAAACAGGGGGTATTCTTCTGAAGAGGCTTCTGACCCAGTCGGATGAGGAATGGGAACCCTCATCTGATGAATCCAGCGGGTCAGAATACGAACCTGTAGAAAGCAGTGGCTCTCTGACCCAAAGTTCGGACGAGGAGGCTGAGGTCCCTGATACCACCAGGCGTACCCGGCCCCGTGTCGCTAGACCACAGGTTGCGCAGGATCCGCTTCAAGAGCAGCAGAGTGGGGCTGGTGCTGTCGGATTACGTGGTGAGGCATACACCAGCAGCCCAGCCCTCCCTGGACCTAGTACCAGCACTGCCGTAGAACATGGTGAAGTAGCGAGCACCAGAAGGGCAGTTGAAGCTGGTACGGTGGCACGTGCAGTAGTGACCCCATTGCAGCCACCGCAAAGACGTGCCCATAGAGCCCCTAGAGTCCCTGAGGTGCTGGCAAACCCTGATTGGCAGTCCCCAACTTCAGCCGCACCTGTAGTTTTCCCTTTCACCGCCCAGTCTGGAGTTCGGGTTAAGACAGCTCAGATCGGTTCGGCCCTGGGATTTTTTGAGCTGTTCTTGACTGCGGAGCTCTTAGACTTAGTTGTGGCAGAAACAAATCGGTATGCCACACAATTTATAACCGCTAACCCGGGAAGCTTTTATGCCCAGCCTTTCCGGTGGAAACCAGTCCAAGTTTCCGAAATTAAAACTTTTCTGGGCCTCCTCCTCAACATGGGTCTAACTAAAAAGCATGAATTGCGGTCATATTGGTCCACGAACCCAATTCATCACATGCCCATGTTCTCTGCTGCTATGTCCAGGGCACGTTTTGAGGCCATCCTGCGTTTCCTGCACTTTAGCGACAACACCGCCTCCCGTCCCAGAGGCCACCCTGCTTTTGACCGGCTCCACAAAATTCGGCCCCTCATAGACCATTTCAACCTGAAATTTGCAGTTTTGTATACCCCAGAGCAAAACATCTGCGTAGACGAGTCCCTGATACATTTTACCGGGCGCCTTGGCTTCAAACAATACATCCCAAGCAAGCGCGCCCGGTATGGGGTCAAATTGTATAAGCTTTGTGAAAGGGCCACAGGCTATACCCACAAATTTCGGATCTATGAGGGAAAAGATCAGACCCTGGAGCCGGTCGGTTGCCCTGACTACCTGGGGAGCAGTGGGAAGACAGTTTGGGACTTGGTGTCACCCTTATTCGGCAAGGGGTACCATCTTTATGTGGACAATTTTTACACAAGTGTGGCCCTCTTTAGGCATTTGTTTCTAGAACGGATTGGCGCCTGTGGCACCGCGCGAACTAGTTGCGCGGGCTTCCCCCAACGGCTCGTTACCACCCGTCTTGCAAGGGGGCAGAGGGCCGCACTGTGTAACGAAGAACTGCTCGCGGTGAAATGGAGAGACAAGCGTGACGTTTACATGCTCTCCTCCATTCACGCAGACACGACATTACAAATTGAACGAGCAACCCGTGTCATTGAAAAGCCCCTCTCAGTCCACGACTATAATTTGCTCATGGGAGGGGTGGACTTCAATGACCAGATGTTGTCTCCGTATTTAGTTTCCCGCTGAACCAGACGCTGGTATAAGAAGGTGTCTGTATATTTGATTCAATTGGCTCTGTATAATAGTTTTGTTCTCTACAGTAAGGCTGGGAGAACTGGATCCTTCCTCAAATTTCAGGAAGAGATCATCGAGAACCTCCTGTACCCAGGAGGTTCCGTGGCCCCATCCACCAGTGTAGTTAGCCATCTACACGAGCGACATTTCCCCAATGTCGTTCCTGGTACCTCAACCCAACAGTCACCCCGAAAAAGATGTTGTGTCTGTAGCAGGAGTGGAATAAGGCGTGACACCCGCTATTTCTCTCCTGACTGTCCTGACCACCCTGCCCTATGCTTTGGAGAGTGTTTCCGGAAGTACCACTCACAGGTACACTATTAGCATAGGGATCATCTCACCAGGACAGGCACACATTGCTATTAGGGCCCATTCACTTACACAGCTGCTGCAAACTACGCCACAAGTGACCCCATTTTGGAAAGAAGACACCCCAAGGTATTCCGTGAGGGGTATGGCGAGTTCCTAGAATTTTTAATTTTTTGTCGCAAGTTAGTGGAATATGAGACTTTGTAAGGAAAAAAGAGAAAAAAAAAATCATCATTTTCCGCTAACTTGTGACAAAAAAAAAATAAATTCTAGGAACTCGCTGTGCCCCTCACGGAATACCTTGGGGTGTCTTCTTTCCAAAATGGGGTCATTTGTGGGGTAGTTATACTGCCCTGGCAATTTAGGGGCCCATATGTGTGAGAAGTACTTTGCAATCAAAATGTGTAAAAAATGGCCTGCGAAATCCGAAAGGTGCACTTTGGAATATGTGCCCCTTTGCCCACCTTGGCAGCAAAAAAGTGTCACACATCTGGTATCGCCGTACTCAGGAGAAGTTGGGGAATGTGTTTTGGGGTGTCATTTTACATATACCCATGCTGGGTGAGAAAAATATCTTGGTCAAATGCCAACTTTGTATAAAAAAATGGGAAAAGTTGTCTTTTGCCAAGATATTTCTCTCACCCAGCATGGGTATATGTAAAATGACACCCCAAAACACATTCCCCAACTTCTCCTGAGTACGGCGATACCAGACGTGTGACACTTTTTTGCTGCCAAGGTGGGCAAAGGGGCACATACTCCAAAGTGCACCTTTCGGTTTTCACCGGTCATTTTTTACAGATTTTGATTGCAAAGTACTTCTCACACATATGGGCCCCTAAATTGCCAGGGCAGTATAACTACGCCACAAGTAACCCCATTTTGGAAAGAAGACACCCCAAGGTATTCTGTGAGGGGCATGGTGAGTTCCTAGAATTTTTAATTTTTTGTCGCAAGTTAGTGGAATATGAGACTTTGTAAGAAAAAAATAAAAATAAAAAATAATCATCATTTTCCGCTAACTTTTGACAAAAATCAAAAAGTTCTATGAACTCACTATGCCCATCAGCGAATACCTTAGGGTGTCTACTTTCCGAAATGGGGTCATTTGTGGGGTTTTTCTACTGTTTGGGCATTGTAGAACCTCAGGAATCATGACAGGTGCTCAGAAAGTCAGAGCTGTTTCAAAAAGCGGAAATTCACATTTTTGTACCATAGTGTGTAAACGCTATAACTTTTACCCAAACCTTTTTTTTTTTTTGCCCAAACCTTTTTTTTTTTTGCCCAAACATTTTTTTTTTATCAAAGACATGTAGAACAATAAATTTGGCAAAAAATGTATATATGGATGTCGTTTTTTTTGCAAAATTTTACAGCTGAAAGTGAAAAATGACATTTTTTTGCAAAAAAATCGTTACATTTTGATTAATAACAAAAAAAGTAAAAATGCCAGCAGCAATGAAATACCACCAAATGAAAGCTCTATTAGTGAGAAGAAAAGGAGGTAAAATTAATTTGGGTGGTAAGTTGCATGACCGAGCGATAAACGGTGAAAGTAGTGTAGTGCAGAAGTGTAAAAAGTGGCCTGGTCATGAAGGGGGTTTTAGCTAGCGGGGTTGAAGTGGTTAAAACTCTACGTCTCGACCAGACAGAATGACGGCATTTCAAAGGCAAGTAATTTAGAAATGCTGGCATTCAGGGCTAGGGATCGCGGGTGGGTAGGGGGGTACTTCCTCTTCCTCTCCAGCATTTGGGATATGGAGAGCTGAACGCTTCCGTGTGACATTGTGGAGAGGCTTGGTGACCCAGGTATTGGTGTTTCTGGCAGATCTTCTGTTTGTGGGGTGCCAGGTGGCACTGTCACTCCAGAGGTGGGTGAAGAGGCCGCGACTGCAGCAGAAGAGGAAGCAGGAGGAGCCAGAGACCTTTCTTGGTTTTTGAGGTGTCTACTCCACTGCAGCTCGTGCTTTGCACTTTAATGCCTGGTCATGCAGGTTGTGCTCAGGTTGAGAACGTTTATGCCTCGCTTCAGGCTCTGATTGCACAGCGTGCAAACCACTCGTGTCTTGTTGTCAGCACATTGTCTGAAAAACTGCCACGCCAGGGAACTCTTTGGAGCTGGCTTTGGTGTGCTCGGTCCCTTGCTGCGGTGGGCAGTAGGAGGCATGCTGTCTAGAGGACGGCTGCTCAGCTTTTGCACCCTGCTCCCTCTTCTGCTGTGCTGGTGGCTCTGTGCGACCACCGCCTCTTCCTCCGAACTACACCGGTCACTCGCATGACCTTGATTCAATGTGGGGTCGAGGACCTCATCGTCCTCCACATCATCTTCCACCCAGTCTTCACCCCTGACATCCTTGTCGGTCTGCACACTTTCAAAAGCCCCAGAAGTTGGCACCTGTGTTTCGTCATTATCCGAGACGTGCTGCGATGGTCCTACCATGTACTCGTCTTGAAAAATAAGTGGTTGGGCATCTGTACACTCAATGTCTTCCACTTCTGGGGCAGGGCTAGGTGGATGGCCCTGGGAAACCTTGCTAACAGAGTCCTCAAAAAGCAGAAGAGACTGCTGCACGACTTGGGGCTCAGACTGCTTGGCTGATTTGTAAGGGGGTGAGGTAAAAGACTGATTGACATCGGCTGCAGGTGCCAACTGTTGTCTTTCAGCAGGAGACTGGGTGGGAGACAAAGTGAAGGAACTGAATCCACTGTCAGCAACCCAATCTACTTTTGCCTGTGTTTATTCAGGCCTCACCATTCGTAGAGCAACATTAGGCCCGACCAAATACCGCTGCAGGTTTTGTCGCCTACTAGCACCTGAGGAAGGGGTTTCACTTGTGCGTGTAGCTGGCACTGATGGACCACGTCGTGTCCCTGCAACAGGAGCTCCACTAGCAGCACCACGATCTGGGCCACGTCCCTTATTTGACGCTCTAATCATATTTTTAAAATTTAGGATCTTGCCCTAAATGGGTGCTTATTGAATAGAATGACAGTATGTAAAGGGTGTATCTCACTCGGCCTGAACCAGACTAGGCCTCTATAAAAGATTTTTTTGCCCAAAATGGCTGTATTTCAAATACCTCTGCAGGCCTGAAGTAAATATATATTTGCACAAAAAGGCTGTATTTCAAATGGCTGTATTTCAAATGCCTAATTCAAACCCCTGTATGTAGAGGGGGTATCTCACAGGGCCTGAACCTCTGTAGGCCTGCAGTAAATATATCTTTGCACAAAAAGGCTGTATTTCAAATGGCTGTATTTCAAAGGCCTAATTCAAACCCCTGTATGTAGAGGGGGTATCTCACAGGGCCTGAACCTCTATAGGCCTGAAGTAAATATATATTTGCACAAAAAGGCTGTATTTCAAATGGCTGTATTTCGAATGCCTAATTCAAACCCCTGAATGTAGAGGTGGTAGGTCACAGGGCCTGAACCTGTGTAGGCCTGCAGTAAATATCTTTGCACAAAAAGGCTGTATTTCAAATGGCTAATTCAAACCCCTGTATGTAGAGGGGGTATCTCACAGGGCCTGATCCAGTGTAGGCCTGCAGTAAATATATCTTTGCACAAAATGGCTGTATTTCAAATGCCTAATTCAAACCCCTGCATGTAGAGGGAGTATCTCACAGGGTCTGAACCTCTGTAGGCCTGAAGTAAATATTGGTGCACCGAATGGCGGTATTTAAAATCTCTGAATGTAACCCAAATATATTAAGGGTGTATCTCACAATGACATCTGCATCAAAGGCTACCAACTACATTTTTTGTGCCCAAACGAGTGTTTGTTTAACAACTGAATTTGACAGCAGTATATAAGCCTGTAATTCCACACATGCTGATGCTGCAAGGCCTGAACCTAGTGCTATTTTGTCAAAAGGGTGTGTTTTTCAAACCCCAGAAAATGATGGGTGTATTTCTACCTTAAATTGCATACTGACTAGTTCCAGATGTTGTAGATTGCCCAAAAAGTCTTTTTTTTTTGCTAACAGAATATGAAAGCTGTATATATTAAACTTGAATTTAACACTAGCAGATCTGGAAAATACTTTTATTTTTTTTTAAATAGTGTGTTTTTAAAACCCCAGAAAATGATGGGTGTATGTCTACCTTAAATTGCTCACTGACTAATCCAGATGTTGTAGTTTGCCCCCAAAAAATGATGATTTGCAATGTCCCAAAAGCTCAGATGCAGTGCTGGTGCACTGAGCATGCATAAAATGGCCGCCACCACCGCCACCCACCTAACTAACAGAATTATAAAAGTTAGTATTTTTTGGTCAATGAGCTCAGGGCAGGGTAAAATGATAGTGCCCTATACCCACACATCTATTTGTAGATCGCTGAGTAAGATTCTCTCCTATTCTCTCCCTGAACTCACAAGTCCAGCAGCATCCTCTCCCTACACTTGTAACAGCAGAGTGATGTGCAGCGTTATGTGACTCAAGCTTATATAGAGCCTGGGTGACATGCTGCTCTGGCCAATCACAGCCATGCCATTAGTAGGCATGGCTGTGATAGCCTCTTGGGGCAAGTAGTATGACGCTTGTTGATTGGCTGCTGTGCAGCCTTTCAAAAAGCGCCAAGAATGCGCCGAACACCGAATCCAAACTTTTACAGAAATGTTCGGGTTCGGGTCTCGAGTCCAAAAATCTTAAAGTTTGGTGTAAACCCGAACTTTACAGTTCG
Organism: Bufo gargarizans; assembly: GCF_014858855.1. NCBI lineage: Eukaryota > Metazoa > Chordata > Amphibia > Anura > Bufonidae > Bufo > Bufo gargarizans. The sequence continues at coordinate 156,057,195 of NC_058087.1, read as the reverse complement.
GGTTCGCTCAACCCTACCCAGGACCCTAAATACATTATTTGCAGAACACATAAGAAGACATTTGGGGGCTTGAAGAGAGCATCACTATTTTACCAGGCTGCTCATTGAGATGTTTTGGGTAGTTCTGAGAGGAAACAAATGATCAGAGTGTAATAGAAAAGAGCCAACTATATGAGCAGCTCCTCCTGCTCCATAACATGGTGCCTGCCGATTGCATGACATTTAGTGATAACATGTCCTCTTTTAATCCCCAAATATTGGAAAGAAACTTTCCCTCTTGGTCACCAAAGAGCATAGTCGTTCAGAGCTTGGATGAAAGTGTTCTTCTAAGTGTTAGTAGTACTGTAGGTTCTAATCCTGGAAAATTGTTGCACTTAATAAAGCTGAGAGATTTACTGTTCCATAATGTTTGGTACAAAAACTTTTATTATATTTTTGAATAATTTTCCTAATAATTTATTATAAAAATGCAATGACAAAGCAGCATTTAAAACATTTTGTACATCCTTCGCAATTTAATTAAGCTGTTGGTACATGCTACTTACAGCTAATATCTACTGCCACCCTCCATTACGCTCACCTCATTTGAAGTACACTCTCCAACCTTTAAGTAGCAGTCATTTAATGCCCTCCAGGCCCAGCCACCATCTTTCTTGACCACTTTAACACCTGGCTACTACACTTTCTTTCTGCCGACATCCCCACTATCATCATGGGTGACTTCAACATCCCTATTGACACCTGCCACTCGGCCACCTCTAAACTCTTGTCGCTCTCTTCCTCCTTCGGCTTATCACAGTGGTCTTCAGCTCCCACCCACAGAGATGGTCACACTCTGGATGTCATCTTTACCCACTTTTGCTTCCTATCTAACCTTTCTAATTTGCCTCTCCCCCTATCCGACCACAACCTACTCACCTTCTCTTCACTGGTCTCTTCTGTAGCCCCCCCGGTCCACACAGCAGCACACCCCCGCAGGAACCTTAAACATCTTGACTTTCGCTTGCTTTCTGACTCTCTTCTCCCACTCTCTACCATCTGCTGCCTCCAAGACCCAGAAGATGCTACCACCCTATATAACACAACAATAAGTACAGCTCTGGACATTGTTGCCCCCCCTCACACACAACAAAATCCGGAAAATCAACAGACAACCCTGGCACACCAACCTGACCAAAAAACTCAGACAAGCTTCCAGGGCTGCTGAGCGGCGATGGAAAAAATCCCCTTCTAAAGATCATTTCACTGCATGCAAGCAATCCCTTCTCATATTCAAATCCTCACTCGCTGATGCAAAACAGGCCTACTTCTCATCTCTCATATCTTCCCTGTCACACAGCCCTAAACAACTTTTTAGCACTTTTAACTCCCTTCTCCGCCCCCCCAGCGCCCCCACCCTCTCCTCTCTTCTCAGCTGAGGACTTTGCCAAATATTTTAAACAAAAGATAGTCCACATCAGAGAAAGCTTTACTACACAGTCCCCACAGACCCTCTACACAACTGCTCGGTCCTCTCCCCCCAAAACCCGCTTCTCCACCATTACAGAAGAAAAACTCTCCACTCTACTCTCCAAATCTCATCTGACCACCTGTGCACTTGACCCAATAGTATCCCACCTCATCTCTAACCTCAATGCAGTGTTTATCCCAGCCCTAACTCATCTATTCAATCTATCACTAAACTCTGGTGCCTTCCCCTCTGCTTTTAAACATGCTACCATTACACCCATCCTCAAAAAGCCTTCACTTGACCCATCTTCCTTGTCCAGTTATCGCCCCATATCACTTCTTCAATATGCCTCAAAGCTACTTGAACAACATGTCCATTCAGAACTGTCCTCCCACCTCTCCTCCTGCTCCCTCTTTGACCGCCTACAATCTGGCTTCTGAACCCACCACTCGACCGAGACTGCCCTTACCAAAGTCACCAATGACCTACTGACAGCCAAAACCAAGAAACAATACTCTGTCCTCCTTCTCCTTGACCTGTCCTCTGCATTCGACACTGTTGACCACTCCCTTCTGTTGCAAACTCTCTCATCTCTTGGCATCACTGACCTGGTCCTCTCCTGGATCACATCATACCTCACAGACCGGATGTTTAGCGTCTCCCACTCCCGCACCACCTCCTCGTCTCATTCCCTCTCTGTTGGTGTCCCGCAAGGCTCTGTCCTAGGACCCCTGCTTTTCTCAATCTACACTTTTGGCCTGGGACAGCTCATAGAGTCCCATGGCTTTCAGTTTCACTCCTACGCTGACGACACACAAATCTACCTCTCTGGTCCAGACATCACCACCTTACTATCAAGAATCCCACAATGTCTATCTTCTATATCATCCTTCTTCGCCTTTCGCTTTCTTAAACTTAACATGGATAAGACAGAATTCATAATCTTTCCCCCATCTTGTTCAACCCCCCCAACAGACCTATCTATCACGATCAATGGCTGCACACTCTCCCCAGTCAGCAAAGCCCGCTGCCTTGGAGTGACCCTAGATTCTGCCCTTTCTTTCCGACTGCACATCCAAGCCCTTTCCACCACCTGCCGCCTCCAACTCAAAAACATCTCCCGCATCTGTGCTTTCCTTAACTTTTAAATCTGCGAAAATTCTTGTACATGCCCTCATTATCTCCTGCCTAGGCTACTGCAACATTCTCCTCTGTGGCCTTCCATCTAGCACTCTCGCACCCCTCCAATCTATCCTCAACTCTGCTGCCCGACTAATCCACCTCTCACCTTATTACTCCTCTGCCTCTCCCCTCTGCCAATCCCTTCACTGGCTCCCGATTGCCCAACGAATCCACTTCAAAGTACTAACAAACACATACAAGGCCGTCCATAACCTGTCCTCTCCCTACATCTCTGAGCTACTTTCCTGATACACCCCCACACGCACTCTCCGATCCTCACAAGACCTCCTTCTCTCCTCTCCTCTTATCGCCTCTTCCCACAATCGACTCCAAGATTTCTCCCGTGCATACCCCATACTCTGGAACTTGCTACCCCAACATATCAGATTCTCACCTACAGTGGAATCCTTCAAGAGAAACCTGAAAACCCACCTCTTCAGACAAGCCTACAACCAGTGACCCTGCTGCCTCTATACCACCATGACCAACTTAACCCGCACCTACTGTGTCCTTCTCCCATACCATGTAGATTGTAAGCCCTCACGGGCAGGGCCCTCTCTCCTTCAGTACCAGTTTGTAACTCATCTTGTTTATGATTAGTGCAATTGTCTGTATTATGTATGTGCACCCCTTATCATTTGTACAGCACTATGGAATGAATGGCGCTTTAATAATAAATAATAATAATGATAATAATATTGCTATCATTTTAGAAACAGCAATGAATATTCATAGAAGAGAGTACATCTCAGAGGAAAGATCCAACTGGACCTTTACCCCTTTATAGTGCTGGATTTTTCTACTCACAATATAAGGTACTAGGTGTTCTTTATGGTATTTGGTCAATCTTCCCCCCTGGTTTGTTAACAATGCAGCTTCTCTATACAGGGTGGGACATTTATATGGATACACCTTAATAAAATGGGAATGGTTGGTGATATTAACTTCCTGTTTGTGGCACATTAGTATATGCGAGGGGGGAACTTTTCAAGATGGGTGGTGACCATGGCGGCCATTTTGAAGTCGGTCATTTTAAATCCAACTTTTGTTTTTTCAATAGGAAGAGGGTCATGTGACACATCAAACTTATTTGGAATTTCACAATAAAAACAATGGTGTGCTTGGTTTTAACGTAACTTTATTCTTTCATGAGTTATTTACACGTTTCTCTTTGTTTACAGCCATTGACATGTCGCCGAGGTTAACATGTGCGGAGCGGATAGAAATTGTGTTGATGTCTGGTGAACGCAGTAACCAGGTCATTGCAGAAGATTTCAATGCAAGACAGCCTACGAGACCACCCATCTCCCATGCTACAGCTAGCAAACTGCAAACTCCTCTGGGTCACCACCCATCTTGAAAAGTTTCCCCCCTCACATATACTAATGTGCCACAAACAGGAAGTTAATATCACCAACCATTCCCATTTTATTAAGGTGTATCCATATAAATGGCCCACCCTGTAGATATGAATCAAGGAGAAACAGTCTTCCAACAAGTAGGATGAAAACAGTATAAACTTCATTCTAGGATCAAGGTGCAGAAGAAAAGAGTCCTGTAGGCATTTGAGTGTAGGAAACCTTTGAAAAGGGAAAAAAAAAAGTTACTTATTTTAATGGTTACCTTGAGTAAAAAATAACTTTCAGTCGGCAATATTCAGTCTCCCATTCAAGTGCAGCCCCTCTGAGATTCAGTTTACAACCTGAAAATACAGACAGAACCCCTGGAGTCAACGGTATCAAAAATTACCCCTCAAAATATTACTGCCAGATACATAGCTCTGAATATTGTAACCTAGACAGTTATAGTGCACTTGCTATACAGTAAAATTGCCATCTTTTTGACTGCAGTGTTACAGCAGCGCTTTGTGCCTGCCACTGTCTTCCTATCCAGGATGGGTACAGAAGCTGCACCACTTACCTGGCTTTGGCTCTTTTTGTTCATGTGGCCTGAACCCACATGACCTCCTCTGTTTCTGGAACCCACTGTCTTGCTCCTCACTGCAGGCATTGGCCTTTGTTTGTCTGTTAAGCCCCTTCTGCTGGCCCATAGGATGCACATGCACTTAAAGGGTAAGTACATGCACACCTTAATCATCACCAGTCAATGGATGCCTGAGCAACATGTCCTTTAGCTTACAAGTTCTCTGCAAAGGTGTGCTATTCAGTTTTTCTGACCATGTACTGACTTCTGCTTGTTTACCGATTCTGCCCCTCCTCTACCTGACTTGTGCCTGTTTACTGTTATGACCTATGCCTGCTCTGCCTTCAGACTTGTTTCTCAGATTTACATGACACAAGTATAGCCTGACCCTACAGTTCATCACACCTATGTCTCTGACCCCCATTAGGTCAGCTGTCAACCACACAGGAACTACTCCAAGAGGTAGCGGCCTGGTGGCTCCTCTGCAGCAAAGTCCAGATCCCTGTAAAGAGGTTAAAGAGAGAATACTAGGGGTCTGATGGGATAATGCCCTTAGGATTAGTCCTAAGTCAAACCCGTTGGTTGACATAGGGATTCTACACACACTGTCCTTAACAGCCAAACAGCTATAGTGCCATTTTCTGTACCACAAAGAGTTGTGACCATTACAGTGCCCAAACAGTGATAGTGCTTCTTTTATTCTCCCACACAGTAATAATTCCCCTTTTGTGCTACTACAAAGTAATAATACCCTAAATTGTGTTCCTTACAAATTACTGCTACTCCTTTGTTCTCCCTTTAGGCCTCTTTCACACAAGCGTGTCCGTATATGGTCCGGATGCGTTGCGGCAAACCCAAGCGAGTAGGTACCCAATTTCAGTCAGTTTTGACTGTGATTGCGTTCCGTTCAGTTTTTATTGCGCGGGTGCAATGCGTTTTGCACGAGCGCAATAAAAAACTGAATGTGGTACCCAGACCTGAACTTCTTCACTGAAGTTCTGGTTTGGGTTCAAGGTTGTGTAGATTGTATTATTTCCCCTAATAACATGGTTATAAGGGAAAATAATAGCATACTGAATACAGAATGCATAGTACAATAGGGCTGGAGGGGTTAAAAAAAAAATATATAATTTAACTCACCTTAATCCACTTGTTCGCGCAGCCGGCATCTCTTCTGTCTTCTTCTTTGAGGAATAGGACCTTTTGATGACGTCACTATGCTCATCACATGGTCCATCACATGATCTTTTATCATGGTGATGGATCATGTGATGACTGGAGTGACGTCACCACAGGTCCTGTTACTGCACAAAGCTCAGATGAAGACAGAAGGAGATGCCGGTTTTCGAGATCAAGTGGACTAAGATGAGTTAAAAAAATTTATATTTTTTTTAACCCCTCCAGCCCTATTGTACTATGCATTCTGTATTCAGAATGCTATTATTTTCCCTTATAACCATGTTATAAGGGGAAATAATAATGATCGGCTCCCCATCGTCTCCTAGCAACCGTGCGTGAAAATCGCACCGCATCCGCACTTACTTGCGGATGCTTGCGATTTTCACGCAGCCTCCTTTACTTCTATGGGACCTGTGTTGCGTGAAAAACGCACAAAATAAAGCTTGCTGCGATTTTCGCGCTACGCACAATTGATGCGTGAAAATTACCGCTCATGTGCACAGCCCCATAGAAATGAATTGGTCCGGATTCAGTGCGGGTGCAATGCGTTCACTTCACGCATTGCACCCGTGCGGAAAACTCGCCTGTGTGAAAGGGGCCTTACAGTAACTTATACTTCATGGAAGACAATAATGCTCCCTGAATGCCTCCTAAAAGCTAATAATGTAACCTGGAGTGCCCTCTAAAGAGTAATAATGCCCATTGAAAAGTAATAATGTCAAGACTGCTCCCTTAAAACGTGATAATGCTCCCTGAGTGGCCCCGCTTGACGGTAATAATGTCCATTTGTCCTCCTCAAAATGTAATAATGCCCTAAATTCCCACAAACAACCCCCCCCCCCCACCACCACTAAGTGAGGGAGAGGGCAGAAAGAGCCATTAGAAATAGGAACAATGCACTGATGAGTTTACATCTGTTTTAGTTGTACTAGCGGGAGATGAAAAACGCACACAAATCCTGGAAAAGCATAATTTTGTAATTAATGTAATAGTATCCATAGCCTTTAAAACACATGGAGAGATTATCACGCTGACTTAAAAAAAGTCACAAAATAAGTCTTTATGACTTTTTAGGGCTTACTTGTGAAAACATTTTCAATTGTGAAACTATGTGGTTAAAAAAGTTAAGTAGTATTTCTGGACAAAAATGTTAGGTTTGAAGATACACCAAATTAAACAAATAACATGCACATGATAATCTTTTTGCAAAGTACACCACACAGACACTAGCAAAACTGAATTTAAATAATCCCCTCGTGATTAATTCCCCTGTAGATTCTTGTAAGCTGGATTTCATTTCTCTATAGATGAGCGTCTATACAGTTTCTGGTCACCTTATAACAAAGAGGTAAAGGATGCATATGTGCTCTCCAATGGCCCTATGCTAGCTATAAATGCCGTACCCCACAGGAACTACTGCAATGGGTTAATTACTAGTAACAGAGGCAATGGAATGTTTCTTGTTAATTGTTGTTCCTTGTTATGCTTATGCACTTAATAGCATAACTGTGGGCAGCATGGTGGCTCTCCCCGTCTTTTTGTGGGTTTCCTTTGTTAAAGCTGCCCTCAATACAGTGCATCTGCTTAATCCCCACTGAGGCTCTTGACATTGTTCCATTGGTGAGAATACAAAATTAAGAAAAGAGATAACACTTGGCATATGCACATTGTGCATTGTTCTACAAACTTTGTTATGCAAACTATGTAAACATCTAAGTGCAAGCACCATATTATAATGCCTTCATACTAAGTTCTTGGAACTTTAATAAGGCGTTAGCTGAGAGCTGGAGGATACGGGGGCCATCTTATTTAATAAAAAATGATATTCACATCTATCAGTCCCCACTTTGAAGCCATTTCAATTGGCCAAACGCTGTCCCTAATCTAAGTAGGTTCCACAATCTATCCCATTGTACCTGTTGGTTGTTTCACCACTTTGGAGACAACTTTTCCCTATTGGATAGACTACCTAGTAATGGACTTATGCAACGGGAAAATCAGATTCTCCCCTGTCCCTAATACAGAATATATGGCAGTGATGTTAAGTGGTGGATGCTTAGTTGGGTTTCAGTCTTCAGCTTCTCGATTATTGTGAACATAAAAACTATTAATACTGAGAATCTTTGGGCAATACTATCAATGGATCACTGGTCTGGAAGTATCGGGCTGTAACAGCTTTGTTCTTTCTTTTACACAACATTTTCACGGCCCAGAAACCTATTTTTACTATCTCATTTGAAATCTATATTCTTTGAATCAGGATCAGCAGTCACACTGGGGAAAACAAGAAACACCATCCTTTCAAGTCTCCAGACTCAACACTTTCTTGCAATGACTGGCATAGATCCAATTAGGTTTTCCTTTGAACTTCACTGATGTGCTTGTGGTCAACAAAACTTGGAATGGACCATCAAAACAGGGTTTGAGCACTTTTCTAACGTGTCTTTTTACCACCACTCAATCTCCAGACACAAGTGGGTGGGTTCCAGGTACTTTATCAGGATCTCAAAGTGAAGCAAAAACTCGAGAATGTATTTTAGTCAAATGCTTGTGGAAACTGATCACATAATCTGTCAGACAACCATGTTGCATTTGGAGCTGCTGTGGGAAATATGATCCTATCCTGTGGGTTGACCCAGAAAGGACCTTACAGAGACTAAAGCCTGTCTTACAGTTAGGGGTATATCTTACCAGTCTCTGCCATGGCTTTCTGAATCTTTAACTTTAGTGTCCCGTTCAGCTCCTTTTTTTTCCTACTTTACTGCTGCTTTGTGGATGGTACGAAGCATGTACGGCCTGTTCTACATCCCAAGCCTTCATCATCTCCTGCAATACTTCACCTGTGAAGTGAACACCTCTGTCACTTTCAATTGTTTCAGATACCCCATACCTGTATACAACTTCAGCCATAATCTTCTACCGGGTATGCTTCTGGCCATCCTGAATACAAGTCATCACACACCAATACATACTCATACACGCCCACCTTGGGTAGTTGAATGTAGTCTGCAAGCACTGAAACAGATAAAAAGGGCAAAACGTGTGTTTCTGGGGTGCCTTAACCACCTTGCCCACGTTGTTCTGGGCACAAATCATACATCCTTGAGTATATCTGGCTGCTACAGTGCTGGGGTATACCATGTACTAAATCACACAAAGCAGTTTTTTGACTGGTGAGTCACCCAATGGGTTGCCTGTGCCATTGTGGATTAGAGGAACCTGGGAAGGCAGAGTTTCCCTTAGGCCTCCCTCATTTGCAGTCCCCCCATTTTCAATCAACTAGTCCCTTTCCTCCCTCCCCTCCTGGTTCTGTAATGTCTTAAGAACCTCCATGGAGACAGAAAGAACTATTTCAGGGCCCTGCATTAGCAATTTGGCAGCCATTGTTGCCTTGGCTTTTCCCTTTGCCTCCTCTGAGTCTTTTTTACAGTGACCTTTGCTTTCATCACCGCCACCTGAAGCAGTCAGGAAGTCTTTGGCTTCCGAATGGGCCCATAGTCATGGGCTATACCTGGAATCAGCGTAAATGTTGGCTGCTTTTTTCCTCTGCATATCTGAAAGCCATCTCCAGAGCCCTTAGCTCTGCTTCTTGAGAAGACATGTGTGGTGATAAGGACTATGCATTTTTTTTTGTGTAGTACCTGCCATCCTGGCCATACCTCGATCCATCCCCAAAGAGCACATGATATGGATTATCTAATGGCTGATTTAAGACATGGTCAAATCCCACTGTCTTTCGTGACATCATCTGCAAACAGTCATGAGCCTCTTCCTCTGGATCTGGAAGAAAAGTTTTTTAAGTGCCCTAACTCTTCCCTCCCCCCTTGCTCCAGAGGCAACAGGGTGGCTGGATTCAAAGTATTACACCTTTGGACAGTAAGAGGCAACAAGGCAACAAAATGAAACACTGCATTCTCAAATGGCGGGAAACAAAAAGATTTTTGGGTTGTACTTGCATGAGGAACAAGCACTGTCACTTTGTGGTTCAGGACTATCTCAGAGCTTTTATCAAGCATGGCTTGTACAACTGCTACAGCTCTGATGCAGTAAGGGGCACCTCTCGCCATGGGGTCAAGTCGGGATGAATAATATGCCACAGGGCATTGTTGTTGGCCTTGCAGTGGGGTGAGGATAGCTGAGGCATGGCCATTTACTTCTGTACAATCCAATCCAAATGTAATAATCTAAAAGGCCCAGTGTGTGGGAGTACAAAATTGCCAGATTTCGGGCATAAAAGGTATCTACCACCTCATTTATAAAGTGGAGGGAACTAAAAGATAAACAATCATAAGGATACTGCATTAAACTTGCGTATCCAAGGTCTGCAATAAGGAACAATGCCCGAAAATGTCCTCAGTGCATTCATGTTTCTGGGCAATGAGGAGACCTCCACAGCCTTCTTACGTTCAGGAGTGAAATGAAGGTAACAGTAATGCAGCAAAGTGTTTTTTTTCTCTCTTTATCTTGCAGTCATGATCAGCTAAAAAAAAGGATAGGAGTGACATGGATGCAGTATACATACTGGGCGAGTTCTCGGCTCCCTGCTGCAGTACCACTCAGGTATCCTGTTTACCCTCATGTGTGAAGGCAAATAAAATACCATCTGTCTGAATGTAGCAAAACTGAAAAGAAAACATTTGGCAAATCAATCACATATAAGTGGGTAAAGGTAGTGGAAACCTGAGCCAACAAGGTGTGTGTATTGGGCACAATGGGGTGTTACAACCTATGGCTTCATTGACAGCACGTAGGTTACATAACATCTGGTAATAGGTGGGTTTGCCCTTCTCACTTTTTTTTTTTCTTCATCCTCACTGCCTCCCCAGCCTTTCCTAAAAACATGGGTGTCTGTGGGGACAGTGATCCCGGCACAGTCAACAAAGAATACAATCCTCTTGTGTGCTGTGGACGAGGATTACCACACACAGCACAACACTCTCTCTCATCTGGGCTCTGGGTCCCGCAGACTCTGCAAGTCTATCCTCCAGAACCATTATAGGGTGGCAGATTAACTTTTTACTTTCTCTGTTTAGGAGGTGGTTTAACATTATCCTGATAACATTCATAACCCAACTTTCTCTGTCTCTCTACACCTCGTCTATACACTTGCCTCACTACTCACAGCCAGATCTCTGCACGTTCTGTGACCGTGTTATCTTTCAGCCACCTTTTTTTTCCCTACATGCTTTTTCTCACTACTCTGGATTCAGTTTACCATTAGGGGGGGAGGGGGGGGGGGCAAATTGGTCATAAAATGTGATCTGATCTTCATCTAAGTCACAACATTACACAATCACAGTCTGCTTAAACTAATAACACACAAATAATTAAATATTACCATGTTTTTATTGAACACACCATGTAAACATTCACAGTGCAAGTGGAAAAAGTATGTGAACCCTTGGATTTATTAACTTGTTGAACCTCCTTTGACAGCAATAACTTCAACCAAACGTTTCCTGTAGTTGCAGATCAGACGTGCACAACGGTAAGGAGTAATTCCGGACCATTCTGTCACGGAAGGTGTATAGAAAACTAGAAGACACAAAATGAAGATCTGACTGACTGGATCCAAAACTAAGGAACAAAAGGGAGAGCCCTGCAAGAGACCTGGCTCTCTCCCTAACTGCTCAGCCTATGCAATATCCTCGCATATCCTCGTACCTCGACTGTATAACACCTAAACACCCTATAATAGTGAGGGGACACGACCACCGGCTCCCTACACTAGATACGGAGGGAGTCAGGGTCACCTGGGATCCAGCAAACAGGAAAACACAAATGAATGAACAAAACTTATCTGTAGAAGACTCAGTTGTAGCATCCAACATGCATACACTCCAGGAAGTTGTATAAACCGCAAAATGATGCAGTATGGGAAGGGATTTAAAGGGATGCAATCAGTGCAACTACATGACAGCTGAGAGAGGCTAACGAGATGAGAAAAGGAAAGAAAAACAAAAGGAACCTCAAGGAGGAGGTTCTGAAGGACGTCTGTCAGAGCTTCTCAGATGTCTGGTGGTGACAGTACCCCTCCTTCTACGAGTGGACTCCGGACACTCAGAGCCCACCTTCTCAGGATGGGACCTATGGAAAGCCCTGATGAGACGAGTGGCCTTAATGTCCGTCACTGGGACCAACATCCTCTCCTCAGGACCATAACCCTCCCAATGAACGAGGTACTGGAGAGAACCGCGGACAACACGAGAATCCACAATCCTAGAGACCTGAAATTCAAGATTACCATCAACCACAATCGGAGGAGGAGGCACAGATGAGGGTACAATGGGTTGGACATAAGGTTTTAATAAGGACTTATGAAAAACATTATGGATCTTCCAAGTCTGAGGAAGATCAAGACGGTAGGCAACAGGATTAATGACGGACAAGATTTTGTAAGGCCCAATAAACTTAGGACCCAACTTCCAGGAGGGAACCTTCAATTTGATATTCTTAGTAGACAACCACACCAGATCACCAACATTCAGGTCCGGACCAGGCACACGTCTCTTATCTGCCACACGCTTATATCTCTCACTCATGCTCTTTAGATTATCCTGAATCTTTTGCCAAATAGATGACAAAGACGAGGAGAATCTGTCCTCATCAGGTAAACCAGAAGACCCCTCTCCAGAGAATGTCCCAAACTGCGGATGAAACCCATATGCACCAAAAAATTGTGACTTATCAGAGGACTCCTGACGACGGTTATTTAAAGCAAACTCAGCAAGGGACAAAAAAGAACACCAATCCTCCTGATTCTCCGCCACAAAACAGCACAGACATGTCTCCAGATTCTGATTGATGCGCTCTGTCTGACCATTCAACTGCGGGTGGAAAGCAGAAGAGAATGACAACCGAACCCCCAAGCGAGAACAGAAAGCCTTCCAGAATCTGGAAATAAACTGTGTGCCCCTATCAGAGACTATGTCTGAAGGAATACCATGCAATTTGACAATGTGATCAAAAAATGCCTGCGCCAGCGTCTTAGCATTGGGCAAGCCAGGAAAAAGAATGAAATGCACCATTTTGCTAAAACGGTCCACCACCACCATAATCACAGTCTTCCCCGAGGAACGAGGCAGGTCCGTAATGAAGTCCATGGACCGATGTTTCCAAGGACGGGAAGGAATGGGTAATAGAAGGAGAGGACCTGATGGCCGTGAATGAGGGACTTTGGCACGAGCGCAGGTCTCGCAGGCTGCCACAAAACCCTCAACCGACTTACGAAGCGCCGGCCACCAGAATCTCCGAGCGATGAGATCCACTGTGGCTCTTGCCCCTGGGTGCCCAGCAAGGACAGTATCGTGGTGCTCCTTAAAAATCTTGTGTCTTAAAGCGAGAGGCACAAACAACCTCCCAGGAGGACAAAGATCAGGAGCCTCTGACTGGGCTACCTGAACCTCTGCCTCCAATTCAGGATAAAGAGCAGAGACCACCACACCTTCAGCCAAAATGGGACCCGGGTCTTCAAAATTCCCACCTCCCGGAAAACAACGTGACAGGGCATCCGCCTTCACATTCTTAACCCTAGGGCGGAACGTGTCAACAAAATTAAACCTTGAAAAGAACAAAGACCATCTGGCCTGTCTCGGGTTCAGACGCTTGGCTGACTCCAAGTAGGCCAGATTCTTATGGTCAGTAAACATAGAAACATAGAAACATAGAATGTGTCGGCAGATAAGAACCATTTGGCCCATCTAGTCTGCCCAATATATCTGAATCCTATGAATAGTCCCTGGCCCTATCTTATATGAAGGATAGCCTTATGCCTATCCCATGCATGCTTAAACTCCTTCACTGTATTTGCAGCTACCACTTCTGCAGGAAGGCTATTCCATGCATCCACTACTCTCTCAGTAAAGTAATACTTCCTTATATTACTTTTAAACCTTTGCCCCTCTAATTTAAAACTGTGTCCCCTTGTGGTAGTTTTTCTTCTTTTAAATATGCTCTCCTCCGTTACCGAGTTGATTCCCTTTATGTATTTAATAGTTTCTATCATATCCCCTCTGTCTCTTCTTTCTTCCAAGCTATACATATTAAGGTCTTTTAACCTTTCCTGTAAACTCGGTAATAGGGTGTCTGGCTCCCTCTAGCCAATGGCGCTATTCCTCAAAAGCTAACTTGATGGCCAACAACTCCCTATTTCCCACATCGTAATTTCTCTCTGCGGAGGAGAGTTTCTTCAAGAAAAAGGCACACGGTCGCCATTTGGCAGGAGAGGGACCCTGAGACAAGACCGCACCCACACCCACCTTAGAAGCATCAACCTCAACTATGAAGGGTAGAGAAATATCAGGTTGTACCAAGATAGGAGCGGAAGCAAAATTCTCCTTGAACATAGAAAAGGCCTTAAGCGCATCTACCGACCAGGAGGAAAAATCTACCCCCTTTCTAGTCATATCAGTGAGTGGTTTAACAACAGAGGAATAATTCAAAATAAACTTCCTGTAATAATTGGCAAAAAACGCATCAGCGCCTTCTGATTCTCAGGAAGCTCCCACTCAAGCACAGCGCGGACCTTCTCGGGGTCCATGCGAAAACCAAAAGCGGAGAGAAGAAACCCCAGAAATTGAATTTCTGGAACCGCAAACACACATTTTTCCAGTTTAGCGTACAATTTATTCTTCCGCAGGATGAGCAAGACCTGACGTAAGTGTTCCTTATGAGTTTTGAAATCAGGATAAAAAATAAAAATGTCATCTAGATACACTAATACAAATTTCCCCATTAAATGATAAAAAATGCTGTTCACAAAATGCTGAAAGACGGCTGGAGCATTCATCAAACCAAAAGGCATAACCAAATTCTGAAAATGGCCCTCAGGGGTATTGAAGGCCGTCTTCCATTCGTCTCCTTCTCTGACCCTGACCAGGTTGTATGCACCTCTTAGATCCAACTTGGAAAAAACTTTAGCCCCAACAATCTGGTTAAACAGGTCCGGGATCAGAGGAAGCGGATAAGGGTCATGAATTGTGATACTGTTCAGCTCCCTGAAATCCAGACATGGTCTTTGTAACGGACCGTTTCAGCAGACAAGGGGTTAAAATCCGTTTAGGCGATATGCCCCTTTCTGAGAGACAGGCACAGCTACTGCAGAACACCAAACTCCCGAACTGGATACAAAATAGCACTCCAAACTGGAACCTCGCGAATAGCTGCTAGCAGACGAACAGGAAAAGCATACAATCAGCTTACACTCCTGGCAATCAGTCTCTAACAGCATACAGGGAATCCCCCCAATAATGAGACAAGGCTCCGTGTTGAGGGTCAAGCAGTGGTCTGATGTGCTGGCACACCCAGCTTTGTTTTTATTACAGTTGTTTCAAATACAGGTCCGCCCACAGGGTTTTGAAATACAACCAATCAGTATATTACAACACATACAATGTAAGTACAGCAACCAATCGTTCACGCCCCCAGAGGACCAGAAGGGAGACTGCGACACAGGACAGATACAACATATCCCCACAATGCATCATGGTTTCCTCCTCTCTGTCCCGGAGACAACCGAGGAGCAATCCAATTATCTCTCAGGACAAAGGGAAATCTCCAATACACATGTGGAGACAACAGGACAGACATCACCATTTTAAACACACAATGGCACAATGGGACAATAGAAACACACCCAGCACATTCCTCCCAAGCTGACAAGTTACACTTATTATAACTTGGGGACAAACCTATCCAAAATTCACTTGAATAGGTTCAGGGGTTTAAAAGTTAGTATGGGCCATAATCCTGAGGCAAGAGGCTTTTAAACAGGCCTCTCCAAAACCCAGTGGCGAGGTTGGTTTCGCCACAGTCTTAAAGAACCATCTTTTTTCTTAATAAAGAAAAAACCAGCGGCAACAGGTGACTTCGAGGGTCGTATGTGTCCCTTTCTCAGACTCTCAGAGATATAAGCACGCAATGCGACCCTTTCAGGTTGAGAGAGATTGTATAAACGAGATTTAGGCAGCTTGGCGCCTGGGGTGAGATTAATAGGGCAATCGTACTCCCTGTGAGGGGGCAATTCCTGAACACCACTCTCAGAAAACACATCCAAAAATTCAGAGAGAAAAGATGGTACAGTCTTAGTAGAAACCTCTGAAACAGATGTCGTGAGGCAATTCTCTCTGCAAAAGTCACTCCAACCATTTATTTGCCTTGCTTGCCAATCAATGGTGGGGTTATGTTTAGTGAGCCAGGGTAGCCCCAACACTAGAGGAGTAGGCAACCCGCTTAGGATGAAACATGACACATCCTCAACATGAGTATCACTCAACATGAGTATCACTCACAATCAAACGGATATTGTGAACTATGCCCTTTAACGATTTCTGAGAAAGTGGAACGGAATCAATAGCAAAAACAGGTATATCATTTCCCAAAGTGCATACCTGGAAACCATGAGTTATAGGAAATTGATTATCAATGAGATTGACAGCTGCTCCACTATCTACAAAAATCTCACAAATCTCACAAAAAATGAAGGAAAACCTTCAATTTCCGCATCAACCTTGCCAATAGTAACAGATGGAACGTCTTTAGAGGATTTTTTTCTTTTTGTTTCTTTATTACTCTCAAAAAACTGCCTGAATCTCCTAGAGGGACAAACATTTGCCAAATGATTTATACCTCCACAACAGAAACAAACCTTCCTATGAGAGCTGAATCTTCTATTGTCAGAGGCAAGCAAACCCAGCTGCATGGGCTCCTGCTCAGAAGGGATTGAGAGCGACTGAGACCCCTGTGCACTGAATGAGACCGCCGCACTGTCCTTGGACTGAGTATGACAGGAAGGAGTGATATCTCCTCTGTCTCTAAGACGCCTGTCAATACGAAGGGCCAGAGACATGGCAGAGTCCAAGGAGGTAGGTCTCTCATGAAAGGCAAATGCATCTTTCAATCCCTCTGAAAGACCATGGCAAAATTGACTTTGGAGTGCAGCATCATTCCAACCAGTATCAGCTGCCCATCTCCGAAATTCTGAACAGTATATCTCTGCGGACTGTTTACCCTGGCATAAAAGACGTAGTCTAGACTCAGCCAGAGCAATACGATCCGGATCATCATATATCTGACCCAGGGCTAAAAAAAATTAATCCACTGAACAGAGGGGCCGTGCCCCCACCGGCAGCGAAAAGGCCCAGGACTGAGCGTTATTCCTGAGCAGCGAGATGATGATCCTCACCCTCTGCTCCTCATTACCAGAGGAATGGGGAAGTAGCCGAAAATGGAGTTTGCAAGCCTCTCTAAAACGAACAAAATTCTCACTATCCCCGGAGAACGTATCCGGGAGCGAGATCTTAGGCTCAGGACAAACTCCATGAACGCAAGCTGAACCGGTCACCTGAAACTGAGAAACAGTCTTACGGAGATCTGCTACCTCCAATGAAAGACCCTGCATGTGTTCAGTCAAAAGTGAAACCGGATCCATGCTTGAGACGGTTTTGGCGGTTTATAATGTCACGGAAGGTGTATAGAAAACTAGAAGACACAAAATGAAGATCCGACTGACTGGACCCAAAACTAAGGAACAAAAAGGAGAGCCCTGCAACAGACCTGGCTCTCTCCCTAACTGCTCAGCCTATGCAAAAATCTTAATGGTAGATGATCGCATATCCTTGTACCTCGACTGTATAACACCTGAACACCCTATAATAGTGAGGGGACACGACCACCGGCTCCCTACACTTGATACGGAGGGAGTCAGGGTCACCTGGGATCCAGCAAACAGGAAAACACAAATGAATGAACAAAACTTATCTGTAGAAGACTCAGTAGTAGCATCCAGCATGCATACACTCTAGAAAGTTGTATAAACCGCAAAGTGATGCAGTATGGGAAGGGATTTAAAGGGATGCAATCAGTGCAACTACATGACAGCTGAGAGAGGCTAACGAGATGAGAAAAGGAAAGCAAAACAAAAGGAACCTCAAAGAGGAGGTTCTGAAGGACATCTGTCAGAGCTTCTCAGATGTCTGGTGGTGACACATTCCTCTTTACAGAACTGTTTCAGCTCAGCAATATTCTAGGGATGTCTGGTGTGACTCACTTTCTTGAGGTCATGCCACAGCATCTCAATCCGGTTGAGGTCAGGACTCTGACTGGGCCAATCCAGAAGCCATATTTAATTCTGTTTAAGCCATTCTGTTGTTGATTTACTTCTATGCTATGGGTCGTTGTCCTGTTGCAACTCCCATCTTCTGTTGAGCTTCAGCTGATGGACAGATGACCTTAAGTTCTCCTGCAAAATGTCTTGATAAATGTGGGAATTAATTTTTCCTTTGATTGTAGCAAACATGTTGGTGTGCTGTGCCTCTTTTTTCTTTACACATAGTACTGTGTGTTTCTTCCAAACAACTCAACTTTGTTTTCATCTGTCCACAGATTATTTTGCCAGTACTGCTGTGGAACATGCAAGTGCTCTTGTGCAAACTGTAAACGTGCAGCAATTTTTTTGGGGACAGCAGCAGCTTCCTCTGTGGTATCCTCGCATGAAATTCATTCTTGTTTAGTGTTTTACATATCGTAGATTTGCAAACAGGGATGTTAGCATATGCCAGAGATTTTGTAAGTTTTTAGCTGACACTCTAGAATTCTTCTTCACCCCATTGAGCAGTCTGCTCTGTGCTCTTGCAGTCATCTATACAGGATGGCCACTCCTAGGGAGAGAGCAACAGTGCTGAACTTTCTCCATTTATAGACAATTTGCCTTACCGTGGACTGATGAACAGCAAGGCTTTTGGAGATACTTGTATAACCCTTTCCAGATTTATGCAAGTCAACAATTCTTATCGTAGGTCTTCTGAGAGCTCTTTTGTGCAAGGCATCATTCACATCAGGCAATGCTTTTTGTGAAAAGCGAACCCAGAACTGGCGTGTGTTTTTTATAGGGCAGGCCAGCTGTAACCAACACCTCCAATCTCATCTCATTGATTGGACTCCAGTTGGCTGACACCTCACTCCAATTAGCTCTTGGAGATGTCATTAGTCTAGGGGTTCACATGGTGTGTTCAATAAAAACATGGTAACATTTAATTCTTTGTGTGTTATTAGTTTAAGCAGACTGTGATTGTCTATTAGATGAAGATCAGATCACATTTTATGACCAATTTGTGCAGAAATCCATATCATTCCAAAGGGTTCACATACTTTATCTTGCAACTGTAAGTGTGTAAAATAAATAAAATAACAAAATAACACAGTATTGGCAATTTATGCTTAACATCTTGGCAAAATGTGTTAGGTGATCATTTCCCTGGCTCGTTAAAGAAAGCGTTTAGTCTGAAGCAGCTTGGAAGAAAGACATGTGTGAGAGGCCTCCTGCACAACTAAGCCCAAGTTCAGTGAACCCTAGTCTCTAAACCTACAACTGCCCAGAAAGCAGCCATACTTCCAAAGTACTCTAGAGAGAAGGAGATTAGAAGGTCTAGAACCCACAAGGGCATGCGGTATATTGGACTCGGACAGCAAGGTATTGCGCTCATTTTAGGTAGAAAGGGTTTGCTTCTGTGAAAGGGAATATAACCACTACATTCCCCATAACCTTGAGATGGACTGACCATCTGTATCTCAGTTCTGTACCCCTAAATCTGGGAACTTTGGAAGGACTTAAAGGGAACCTGTCACCGGGATTTTGTGTATAGAGCTGAGGACATGGGTTGCTAGATGGCCGCTAGCACATCGGCAATACCCAGTCCCCATAACTCTGTGTGCATCCATTTGCATATGTATCAAATTGTGTTTTTTTTACACAATAAAAGCACACAGAGCTAGGGGGACTGGATATTGCGGATGTGCTAGCGGCCATCTAGCAACCCATGTCCTCAGCTCTATAACCAAAATCCAGGTGACAGGTTCCCTTTAACAAAACCTTAATGCAAGCCTGTGGTTCTGCTGAGAGACTGCAAAGTATCTTTAGAGAGAGGGAGTCCTATAATACCATTATGTTTCCTGTCTATGCCCTACTAATAGGAAATTATCACACTGTGATATACTTTGGAACTGTGCCTTGCTGTTGTTTGTACTACAACTATCATCAACCTAGTAAAGAAAGACTTCATTTATTACAACCAATGGACCTGATTACTTTCTCTAATATCCTGTCATGCACCCAACCAATCTATCTACCATCAAGTGCACCTCAACTACCACCAGGCAAGAGCCCCAATACTAGGGTGTGCTCTCCAGCCACTGCATGGCTCTAGATGGCACCAGAGTCGAGAATGGTGCTGTGATTGATGAGTACCTCCACTAGCCTCAAAGCCATGACTACTATTCCCATCCTCCACGCACTCCCCTGCTTCTCGCTGATCATGGGCTATTTCTATGGTACAAAGACACCCCCCCCCCCTCAAAAGGAACTTTTCACAGTCCTTTTGTGAAATAAATTCCTAAAAGTTTTCCTTACACACAAAGGACAGCTCTTGTAAAGCTTGTGCATTTTACGTCTCATTGTCTCGTCATGATTTTCATTAAATCTTTCCAAAACACTAAAAAAGTCTGATAGTCTACAAACCGTATACATTTATGTTCTCAAATGATTAACTACAGTATAACAATATGTATTTGTTGAAATTACAGCATCAATAAAGATGACTATATTCGGAGAAATAATCACAATTCCCTTGGTTTTTTATACCTTATGAGTTTTCAAGGGTTTATTTTCCGACCTAAAAAAGCACTTCAACAAAACCCAATACACTCAATTTTCTACTGTTATTCTTGATGATATTTCTGCAACAGCTGAACTAAGTACACAGTGAATGCATTTCTGTTCAACATTTTCCCTCCAGTTATGTAGTTTTACATGGGATTTTGTACTTTATAGCTATTTTGATCCTTGGTTAGAGGTTAGTTGAACTATCATCAGAGTTCTTTTATGATTTTGCAATTTGTAATCATTTGCATTGATTTTCTGCATATTAGGAAAATAAAAAAATTGTCACGGTTCTGTTCATTGTGACAGTTGTGTGTAAGCTGGCTGCAGGCTCCCTCGCGTACTGGTTGCAGGCGGACACCTGTGCATGCTGGTTGCTTGGGGCTGCGTGCTGGCTGCGGTGTCTTGTGTGAACTGCTGCCTGTGAATGTGTGCACTCCCCGTGTCTGCTTTTCTGTGCAGTTCTTGTCACTGTTGCCGTGTAGGCTGGCTGAATGCCCTCTCACATACTGGCTGCAGGCTGACACCTGTGTAGGCTGGTAGCTTGAGGCTGCTTGCTGTCTGCGGTGGTGTGTGTGTGTGTGTGAACTATGGCCTGTGTTTGTGGCTTCCGTGTCTGCATTTATGTGGCTTCTGTCTCCGGTGCTGTGCAGGCTGGCTGCATGCGCTTTGTGTACAGGCTGTGGGTGTTCCATGTATCCTGGTTTTGTGAGGTGTGCTGGCTGTGGCTTTGTGTGCAAACAGGGTCTTAGTATGGATATTTTTCTGTTTGTCACTGTGACATGGGTTGTTTGTTCTTTGGTGTACTGGCTGCGATGGACTCCGTGTATGCTGGTTGCAAGGGGCAGCGTACTGTACTGCAGCCTGTGTGTTCTGTGGTTCTGGTATTCTTGTTCTGATGGTGTTAACTTCCCCTGATCTGTGCCTGGGTGTGTCTTATCAGGTGCCGTAATTAGGCATCAATATCTATCTGTGAGCTGTGGGGCTTTGGGTCAGTCTCTTGTGTCTTTCTGGGTGTAGCAACTTGCTGCTGACCCAGGGGGTTTTGCCATCCGCCCTTGTTGGTGGTGTAGCCGGTTAAAGCATTGGTGTTGTTGTTGTTGCCTTGTCTGTTCTTCTGTACCTGTCCTGTGATTATGTTGATGTTATCCTTGACCATGCCTTGCCTGTTCTTCTGAACCTGTTCTCTGTCTGGATCCACTCTGTTCCATGCCTAGCCTATAAATGCTCTAACTGTGTCTGATAGCCTGGGAGTGCTAAACTTCTTCTGTTCCTGTCCTATGTCTGGCAGTGCAGTGCCTACTGTTTCTCATTTAGTCTGTTCCTTGTCTGTCCTGCAGTGCCTTACTGCTTCTGTTCCTGTGTTTGTCCTGCCTTTGTGAGAAGGTCCCTGGGTTCTCCGGAGAGAGAATCTCTAGTCTGTATGCAGCTCTGCCTGCTTCTATTCCGCTTTGGGTCCAGGCATTTGCTTCTGTGTTGGTTCTGTTTGTCTTGTCTAATCCTTGTCCTGAGGTTATGTTTGGGTTACAGTCCTGTTTCTGTTCCGCTGGTGCTTGCACCATCGTGGTTTCCTGCAGGTAGCGGCCAAGTGTACCAGGACCTTCCTGGAGGTGTGACCAGTGAGCCCTCGGCCCAGTTCATCACCATCATAAAGCAGCTCTGTGTAGTACGGGGCTTACTGGCTCTCCGCCCTCTGAGTTTTGCCTCTGGTCTGCCGTTGCACTTGGTTCTGTGGTAGTGTTACCACTGTTGCCTAACCTGCATATGTTACTGTCCAGTACATTTACTACACGTGTAATAATGTATTCTGTTTTTCCCTGGTCTGAATCTTGCCTGTGTCCTGTTTGCAAGACGTCCCGGAGGTCTGCCTTGGGCCCCCAGCATGTGACAAAAATATTTTATTTTATATTTGTATCTTATGCCCTACTGTAGCGCTAAAAAGTTTCTGAACCCTTTCTTAATAAATTCAGCCTAATACTACATCAGATTTTCACACAAATCTTAAAATTAGGTAAATATAATAAAGTCAAACAATTGAGTCAAAATATTATACTTGGTTATTTATTTATTGAGGAAAATGATACAATGTAACATGTTTGTCAGTGGCAAAAGTGAACTTTTAGGATTAGCAGATAATTTGCAGGTGACTTTAGAGTCATGTGTTTTGAATCAATAGGATGACAATCAGCTATGAATGGGTTACCTGTTTTATTTAAAAAACAGGGATCAAAGTCTGACCTTCACAATGTTTGGGTAAGTGTATCATGGCATGAACAAAAGATGTCTGAGGACCTCAGAAGATGAGATTGTGTACAAATGGAGGAAAGACCATAATAACCCTCTAGAAATTAGTGAATTTTCTGAACTTTATTTCCAGTCTGATTTTACCAGATTTGCCAAAAAATTATTACGGTCCAAGTCAATTCTATCCAAATCAAAATTGCTCCAATTGGTCTGAAAATTGGTATATGACATTCTGAGGTTTCCTATGACTCATATTTTTTATCTGTTATCTTTATTCTTCAACCCCCTTTAACCCTTTCACTGACATATATAGCTATGGGTAAACAAATGGTGTACAGTGTTAACAAAATCCTGTTTAAGAACACACATCACCATTTGATTAGTTATGTTAAGAATTATAAAGTGTACCTACATTTCATGTTTTTTTTGTTATTAATACAGGCACAATTATCTGTTCCCAGGTACAAATACACTGTTCACTGGTATTGACGATCTAAAATGTTATGAATAAATGGTAGCAGAATTGCAACTCATTTTTAGAAAGAAAATGTACAATTGTGCAGTGTGTTCCACAAAATATATGCTGCTGGTGGTGCTGGAAATATTAGGATGCCATGACTAAAATCAATAGACTGATCAAAATGCAATGGATGTGAACTTGATGCTATCCATGGAGATATTTTTGTTATCGATTTCTGAAATAAAGCTTTCAAGGCTTTATCCTCTGTGTGCTGGACAATTTATACATTGGTGGTGGAAGCATCCCTATAAAACACTTTTTGACAGGTTGTTGAAAAGACTGGCTCGAGCACAGAGAAAAAAAAGAATACTGACTCTTTATATGATCTTTGTATGGCATCTTTGTGCTGGCAGTGCAAGACATGAACCGCTCCAGCAGCTGCCCTCACTATAAGACACCCAGCCCTAGTACACTCACTTTCTACTTAGTCATTTAATCTACCTAACTACTGTAAATATATCCCAATTCTGTTCCTGCAGGACCCTGAGATGGCTGGTTTGACAGACATATCCTCACACATCAGTGGCTGAACTTACAATGGTATCACTCCTTCTGACTGACAGGCTGCCTGCAAATCATTGTGAGAAAGCCCACTGGCTGAGGCCCCAACAGGGCCATGTGATCCTCTGTGTTCATCATCCCTGTCCCATTTCCCTCACTAATGTACTGAATTTTGGCAGGCATAGTTTTGCCCGATTTATCCCAGCTTATTGACAAATCTTCTGACTCATTTGAAAGAAATTGTGAAAATTGTAACAAATCTGATTCGTTTAGAATTGATTTGCTAATTTAAATTACCCTCTCTTGAAGTTGTAAAACAACAAAGATTAATCACCCTGTTCCAACCATGCTAGTAGAGTGGGCTCATCCAACTTTCTGCCACGAGGGGGAAGTCTAGTGTAGTTCAGTATTCTATGGTCAGAGTTATGGCTCATTCAGACGGCCGTATGCTGTCCGCAAAAATACTGAATGCTATCCGTTTTTTTGCGGATCCGCAAAAAAACTGATCTGCAAAAAAACGGATAGCATTCAGTATTTTTGTTCACCCATAGACTTCAATAGGGCCATGTCCTGATTTTCACGGACAAGTATAGGACATGTTTCATTTATTTTGCGGAACCTTGGAATAGAAAAGGGCCCCATAGAAGTGAATAGGTCAGCATCTAATCCGCAAAAAAACGGATCCGCATTTTTGCGGATAGCATACGGCCATCTGAATGAGCCCTTAGACAGAGAGGGGACGATAAAAGTCCTGTCCAGATAGTGAGGGAGTGAGGAAGCAGCTCATAGAGCACAAACTCCTGAGAACCATATAATTTCCCTTGTAAAGAAGTTCAGGACCCAAATTATCCCTTATGCCATAGAGTAAGGAAGTACCGTAGCTCTTAGAGCACCAACTCTCAAGAACTGAAGGAAGGATTCAAGTGAATCCTTGGGATCCCAGACAGCAGAGTGAACTGCTACATTCAGCTTCTACAGACATTGCTATGAAGTGAGAGAATCTGGTAAAAGACACTCTCACCAGCAAACAACCAATAAGCCAGTATCACCTAAATGCTGAATTGCTACCAACCAACCCGTCTCAATATCCTTGCTTGTGCCACAGAAGAACTGCACTAAAGCCTGCTGCTACTCTATGTATTTTCAAGTTCTCTGTTGCACTTAGTAAAACTTGTTATGGTTAACTGTGGTCTAATTCTTCAGTGCTACAACTTTCCCTGCAATACACCCTAGGGACCGACGACCTGAGGTAGGACAATGTGACACTAAAACACACCATCAGGGCCACTACAACTCTCATCCTCTACACAATGGCTCCATGAAGGCTTGCTGCAAAACTCCTCATGAGCATAGCAGTGTTGAAGCTGTTTTGTACAGAGGAATGGGCTAAAATTCCTCCAAGTCGATGTGCAGGACTGATCAATAATTACTGGAAACTTTTAGTTGCAGTTATTGCTGCACAAGGGGGAGGGGGTCACACCAGACACTGAAAGCAAAGTTTCACATACATTTGCCACTCACAGACATATAAAATTGGATCATTCACTGTGTATATTGGTTAATAATGCGCCAAATAAACATATATACAAAAATCTATATGTGTAGCAATGTTTGCAGTATTTAATATATGTTTTCAATACTTCTGAAACTATAGAGTATAACAGCTCCCAGGAGTAATGATGTGCAGGCTGTTTCACTACAGCACATTTTTCACAAGTCTATGCTTTGCTTCATTAAGAACATTTCATGTCTCTGCAGGTCTTTAGTTGACAGAATTGCTGACACTGCATGTCCACTTTAAATGGCTTTCTAAAAGAGATGTGGTAGCTATGAAGCACAAATATTAAACTGGGTCATTTTGTTCTAACGCATGCAGCAGCTCCACAGTGGCATTGCACACTATTGTAGCTGTCTCAGGGACATGAGCGATGAGGAATGGCAGAAAAACAATTGAATTATTTGTATAGGAAATTAAAGGTTTCTCAATAAAGATGGAGAATGTTTAAACCCTTAAAGGAGTTGTTGCATCTTGCCATTTCCACGGCGTGTGGGACTAAGCACTAGTCCCAGGAGTCAAAAGTTACAGAAACAGTTGAAGGTGGGTTCACATCACCGTTACAGATTCCGTTTTTGTTTTCCGTTATAACATGGTTATAATGGAAAATAACGGAATCCATAAGATGGAAGTCAAAACGGAAGCCTTTAAGAGGCATTCCATTTTGATCCTTCATAATACAAGTCTATGGGCAGCATAACGGATCCATCCTGGTTTCCATTATGCAGGAGTCCAGTTCTACATAACGGAAACCAGGACGGATCCGTTATGCTGCCCATAGACTTCTATTATGATGGATAGCAAAACAGAAGCCTTTAAAAGGCATTCCATTTTGCTTTCTGTCATAATAAAAGTCTATGGGCAATCATAACGGATTTGTCTTATTTCCGTTATGCAGAACAGAAAAAAAGTCCTGTCGACAGAACTTTGTTTTCCATCTTGCATAACGGGAACCAGACGGATTGTTATGATTACCATATACTTCTATTATGACGAATCAAAACAGAATGCCTCTTAAAGACTTCTGTTTTGACTTCCATCTTATGAATTCCATTATTTTCCATTATAACCATGTTATAATGGGAACAAAAACGGAATCCATAACGGTGATGTGAACCTGCCCTGAGCAAGCAGTCACCCCATTGTAGTAAATGCAACCTAGTAGAAAAATAGCAATAAACAATTTAGAGGAGCTCACCAGCAACCTACTGGAGCCCAGTCTTTCAGATACCAACTGAAAACCAAAGAATTTTGTAAAAACAATCAGACTGGCTCACAGTATTTTTGCATTTATTTCACTTAATAAAATTACAATTAATTACCATTACAGTTATAAAATAAAATAAAATAGATTGCCCACTAAATATTAGACATATCCTGATGGCATATCAACTCAATAGCATAAATAGGTGGGTATTTTAAATGCGGAGCTCACGCATATACCCAAACAACAGGAGTACTCCAAAGGGATAATAGGACCACTTGGTTATGCTGTGTGGTGTCTGTCAATAGCGCATTATATTTGTACTTTGACAATGTTCAGATATTTGTAGAATAACTTGCCAATGCTCAACGTACCAGTCGATGAGAAGATATCCACCCTGCGGTCAACTGTACGTTTTTGTAGCGTCCAGAAAATACTTTGTACTTGCTTTTGTATCGGTATTAGCTGCCTACCTCCTGCCACGAGGTAGTATCACCGCTTCTCCTTCTCGGCGTCTCACGTGACCTGACCTGAAGATGGTTCGCTGGTCGGTGATATCATCCACCTGCGCCGATCGGAGTAGCGGAGATCCGTATAGCAGAGCTGTGCCGGTACGGGGTTCAATTCCCCTTCACTGGAACTGTTAGATGGTGGTTGAGTCAATCCTCTTTTATGAATTAGATCGCTGCCGTTACCGCATACATTCTTTTCGGGTGGTTCTAGATGTTAAATAGCAAGAGTCCTTTTTTTGCGCCAAGACAGGAATAACGCACCACTGGCTGGGTCCAATTCACACTGATTTATCCTAGACGCGTTTCGGAACCGTAGCTCCTTCCTCAGTAGGCAAATGTGAAATGCTAAATGTAGACAAGCTGGACATGTCTTTATATCCCCTTCTTAAGTTTAGTGGAATATCTGGTCTGGATTCCTAATTGTTCAGCTGCAAAAGGTTTGCCACTTGCAGCTTGATCTTATCATAGATCCAGACAGGGGGTTTTGACACACATGTGCCATACTTAGTGGGCAACATATACATACTATATAGTACCAAATATAAAAAACTATGAACATTTTTTAAAAATAGAAATCTTTCTGTATACCAATAAAATTATATCAAAAAAATATATGAGAGAAGAATAAGAGTAAAAAAAAAAAAATGCGAATAGAAATAGAATGACATAAACGAAATAAACAATAAAAAAAACAATAAAAATTAGAAAATGTGAAAAAAATAAAAATAAAAATGAAAAATAATAAAGAATAAAAAATAAAAATAAAAATAGGATAAAATAAAGTGGTCATAAACAATAAAATCAGGATGCAAGAAATAGAAATAAAAGTCAGACATGGATATGCAATGATGGAATAGTGTTGACAATTTTGTAGATGGATCTCAGGTTTGAAGGTCTTAGACGGATTTGCGTGAAAAAGAGAGGGGGGGAGGAACGCAGGGAAAGTCAGCGTGTTGCTAAAAAGCCCAACACCGACTAACCATGTGGTCCTACCCACCTCCCCTATAGGAAACCAAAAATTTCGATCTCTGAATTTAGCCCCTGCGGCATCAGGGATCCAAACTCAAAGATCTTCTTTGTTTCTTGTCTGGACATTCTTGCCAAGAAGTCCCCTCCTCTCCAGTCTGGTTTAACTGATTGAATGGCACAGTATCTCAATTTGCTAGGATCTCCTGCGTGATGTAATTTAAAATGTTTCGACAGGGGGTGTGTTTCTGATTGTTTTTTAATGTTATTGATATGTTCTGCGATCCTAGTTTTGAACACTCTTTTAGTACGTCCTATATACTGTTTTGGGCATGGACATTGTATGACATAAATGACTGCCTTACTGTTGCATGACAGAATTTCTTTAATCTCCCACTTGAAATCATTAGATGTTGAAGTTATAATTCTCAAGTTTCTATCAAAGTGGGTCTGTCTGCAATTGTGACAGCAGCCACACCTAAAAAAAACTTTTAAATTGGACCATGGAGTTATCATTGGTTCTATGCTCTTTTTTCTTATCGTAGGGGCTACCTGAAGCCCTAAATTAGGAGCCCGGGTATAGACAATTGGAGGAAGAGCCGGAAGTGTTGAACCCAAGATTTTATCATTTTTTAAATGGTGCCAATGTTTATGTATGATGTTGTTCACCATCCAATAGTCTTTATTAAATGGGAGAATCATTTTTGCAGTTTGTTCTTTATCTCGAGTAGTCTTGGATATTGCCTTAGATTTGAAAAAGGCAGTTCTGTCCAATTGTCTTACTTTTTTGATTGCATCCTCCAATAGTCCATTAGAATACTTTTTAGTAAATTGTATTTTCATGTGTTCTGCCTCTACCTCAAATTGTTCTTGTTCTGTGCAGTTTCGTTTTAAGCGTCTAAACTGAGAGAAAGGGACATTTAAGAGCCACCTTGGAAGGTGGCAGCTTGTGCTTAAGATAAAACAATTTTTAGCTACATCTTTTTGGAACGTGTTACAGACAAAGGTTTCCTGTTTTTTATGTATATGTAGGTCTAAAAACTCAACAATTTGTAAATTGATATTTGCCGTAAATTTCAGATTGAGCTCATTATCATTAATTTAATGTATAAACTGCATCAGTGAAGCATATGAGCCTCTCCATACTAATAAAACATCATCAATATAGCGCCGCCATAGGACCAGGTCCGCCCCGAGTAAATGCAACCTACTCTGCTATGCTGTTTGCATAGTTGCTGTTTACTGCAATGGAAGTTATGAAAACAGCAGAGCGCTTGCTTGCCCAGTTGTTTCTGTAAGTCCAGCCACCTGAGGCTGGCGCTTAGTCTCATCTCGCTGCGGAACCAGTAAGATAGGACAAGTCTGGGCTTTAATGATGTCTCCAAGGCTTGCCCCAGGGAAGTTTCTATCAGATCTTGCCAATGACAAGGCTTGATGGGAATGTACTAAATCTCCCATAGGCTTCAATATTAAATAATTGCAGTCTATGGGAGCAAAGATCAGGCAAATGCATGTTAAAATAAAATTTTTGATAAAAAGTGAGCAGTGATAAAAAGTGATATACACTCCAAAATGGTATCAATAAAAACTACAAAAAATGTGTTCTCACAGTTTCGTGGAGTTTTGGGGATCAAAATATGGCATTGCAAATAAAAAAATATTTTTTAGTATTAAAGTACTAGAAAAACTTTACACATGTGATATCTCTGTAATCATACTGACCCGGAGAATAAAGGCAACAGGTCAGTTTTACTACATAGGGAACATGGTAAAAATGAAAACTTAAAACTATGACATTTTTTCCAATTAAACCCCATTTGGAGTTTTTTTTTCCCAGTTTGCCATTACATTGCATTCAATATAAATTGGTGCCATTAGAAAGTACAACTAGTCCCACAAAAGACAAGCCCTCAGAGGGCTATATGGTTCAAGGGAGGCAGGGAGTAAAACATTACAACAAAAAATCGCTGTGTCCTGTATTTCCGTACTGAAATAGGGCAGTAAAGGCTTTTACCACAAATAACTGCACAAATGAAGTGCGTATATATTTTTCTTTCTGTACTAAAATAGGCCAGTAAATGATTTTATCACAAATAACAAGTGCATATATATTTTTCTTTCTGTACTGAAATAGGCCAATAAACGCTTTTCACTGAAATACCTCCAAAGACAGACCCTGCAATTGTCTAGCTAGTACAGCAATAATATCCATAGCCTCACTGACACAAACAAAAATGACGGCTTTTGGCGGTTGATAATGTCACGTAGTGATGTGCGAGGGAACACCACACCGACAACAGGAGGAAAGGGAAAAGGAACTAGGCATCAAAACTAGGAAAAGGGAAACGGACACCACCTATGGAAACCCTAATCCTAGCCCCGACTCTTATCAGTATGAACGGACCTTGAGAGTATGAATGTTCATACACTGGAACCTGAGACCCTGGAAACCCTGAATTGCCCTGGAGTAGTGTGTGGGCTTGTAACGGCCTGTTCCTTCCAATATGAAATAACAAGTGTCTCCCTAAGGCCTAGTAAGAAAAGACAGAGGGGAAACAACAAAATATAAAAGGGAAGTAACACTTAACTTCTGAAGTAAATGGACAAGCAGGAACTCAGAAGAGGACCACACACCAGCACTTCCAATGCTAAACTTAAGCTAACAACTGCATAGCATGATGGGTGAAGCCAGACTAAATAGGTGAGTTGGAATGACCATTAAGCTACACCTGAGACAAGAGGTGAGGTCATTACCAGCAACCACACTGAAACCAGTGAAACCAAAGACACTGTCAGATCACATCACGTGCAGCCAGTCTCTTAGATCTTCTAACACAGGACACAAGACACCCAGCAAGGCAAAAGATAGACTGACCTAAATCTCCACAGCTCAAAGATAGATATAGCTCGATAATCGAGGCACCTAATAAGCCACACCCAGGAACAGACCAGGGGAAGTTAACCCCACCAGAACCAGGATTAACAAGAAGCACAGAACATACAATCACAAGTGAATCCAAACTCAGTCCCTGTTCACACTCAAGACAGCAGCCAGCACGCATCGCAGAACCAGTATACATGGGAACACCCACAGCCAGTACACAAAGCGCATGCAGCCAGCCTGCACGGCACCAGAGACAGGAACCACAGATATGCAGACACGGAATCCATAAACACAGGCCACAGTTCACACACACAGCAACACAGCCAGCACGCAGCCCCAAACAACCAGCATACATAGGTGTCATCCTGTAGCCAGTATGCAAGAGAGCCTGCAGCCAGCCTAAATGGCAACAGTGACAAGAACTGCACAGAGAAGCAGGCACAGGGAGTGCAAACATTTACAGGCAGCAGTTCACACAAAACACTGCAGTCAGCATGCAGCCCCAAGCAATAAGCATGCACAGGACTTGGAAGACTTTTGCAAGGAAGAATTGATGAAAATCCCTCAAACAAGAATTGAAAGACTCTTAGCTGGCTACAAAAAAGTGTTTACAAGCTGCGATCCTTGCCAAAGGTGGTGCCACTAGGTACTAACCATGCAGGTTGCCCAAAGTTTTGCTTCTGGTCCTTTTCCTTTTTTGTTATTTTGAGAATGTAAATGATGAAAATAAAAAAATGTTTTGCTTAAAATATAAAGAAAATGTCTCATCTTTAATGTTATGCCTTTTGGAGATCATTTTATCTTGCTTAACTGTTCACTGTTCACAGTAATTTTGACTAGGGGTACTGTACTTTTCTTCTCCTTATGTGTTGCTGCCTTTCTGAGAATTGTTTTTTGAAAGTATGCTAATTAGGGCTTGAGTGTACCAAGGGCAGGCCCTAGCTACTCCGTATACCTTAACTGACATGGCGAGATGTCTAGGAGGAGAGGGAGTATCCAGTGATACAAAGTGGAGGAGCTAAGGTACCTAAGGCCTGTATTTGGTGCACTTAAGCCCTATTTTGCATGTTAAAAAAACTGTTATTTCTCCTAAATGCAGCAATAAATCAGGGGACAGCTGCCTTTAAAATTATCATACAAATCATTTACCATTATGCATGACCTATAAGCACACTATTAATTGAGGATACGATAGGGACCAACAGAATAGGAGGATGTTTTATTATGGTTGATCGATATTTGTGACTTCATCATTATGCAGTATGTAATTACCCATATTTTACATGTTTTACAGCAATGGATCGTGTCTAAACCCATTTATGCCGTGGAAATCTGTATACACAATAGCATTTCGATGTACAACAATTTGCACAGGGATATTTATTAAAATGCTTTATTTTTCTACACTTTGTGCATTATAATTGTGGGTATTACCCAGATTTCCACGGCATAGTAATGTTATCTATATAGACTGGCCGCAGCTTTAGATGGTACACATCAAAAAACAAAAAAGCACAACAATTTGTTTTGCCATTAAGCATTCTCCAGATCCAGCGCTCTGTGATCAATCTTTAAATGAGTTTGGTAATTGCTTTCTTAGGTCTCAGCTTTCTAGTGATGTAGTGCCGCACAATGCTTATGCAAATTGTGTCAGAGTGGTAAATTATGATGAAGTGTTAGAGTGTCCCTAATTAAATTAGCTGCCGCATTGTATAAAATCAATATTTGTGCTAAATAATTTTTCAGTGCAAAATTATAATTGTAAAATTGAAATACAGTCATTGGATCTCAAAAGGACATTATTGTGAGAATTGAATCCGGATATTTGAATATAATTTAATTGTGCTTAGCTTTTGCAAGTTCATTTACTAAACTACTTAATCAATTGATTATTATGAGTTTACAGCTCAAGAATATTAACTGTATGTTCAGATTATTTCTGCTTAGGAAGTAACTAAGCAAAATCTGAGTATAACACAAAGTCCAAGTACAGTACATATCTTATTAGCACTAGCGGCAGAATGTATATTGCAGTAGCGTATCTCATGGTCAATTACAGCATGGCCAAACCATATGTGTTTCATCGGATGTTGTCACAAATTGTTACGGGTGAACCAATTTTTTTTAAACATTTTTCTGCAAATGCAAAACTGTTCCATATCACTGCAACGTGTGAACTAAGCCCACATGTTCTACTATTGCCTTTTCACCGCATAGATGCTTTAGTATGCTAGTAGTGCTAGTTTTTATACTGTGCCTCTCTTAAAGGGGTTATCGAAGACTATTAAATGTCCCCCATATGCACGGGCCCCTCACAATAAATATACTTACCTGGCTTTCTGCTCCCTGCTCCACTCCTGATCCCCACACTGCTGCTGCTGCTTCTGCCTGTGCGCAAATGAAAACATCAGGTGTCGGGGGGAGCAGCCAATGGCAGGCAGGGCGGAGATTTGCTGCTCCCCTTTCCCAACACCGGATGTTTTCATCAGTGCACGGGGAAAAGCAGCAGCGGTAGTACAGCGACCAGGAGTGGCCCAAGGAGCGAGGAGCCAGGTAAGTATATTCATTGTGAGGGGCCTGGCATATGGGGGGCATTTAATAGTCTTGGATAACCCCTTTAATAACTTTGGTGCATCTAGATGAAGACTGGCATTACAAAACGACTGGATTATTGTACCCCCTTTGTGCTTCAGTTTCTCACCATTTTCAATGTCTTATTTTGCTCTCGATGAATGAGAACACTGTAGTTTATAATCATAGTAGGTAGCATATGTTTAGGCTGTATTTATTCCATCCTAGGGGCTCAATACCGTAAAAACCGTATCAGTTTTATCCTAATGCATTCTGAATTGAAAGCAATCCGTTCAGTATGCATCAGGATGTCTTCCGTTCCGTCCCTTTTATGGTATTTGGCCGGAGAAAATAACGCAGCATGCTGCAGTATTTTCTCCGGCCAAAATTCCGTAACACTTGCTAGATTGCCTGATCCGGCATTAATTTCCATTGAAATGTATTAATGACAGGTCTGGTACTAAGAGTTCATGAAATTGCCGCATTCACGGATCCAGTTTTCTGGTCCATGCGCAGACCTTTAAAAATGTGGGGGGAAAAAATACCGGATGCGTTTTTCCAGATGATACCGGAGAGACGGATCCGGTATTTCAATGCATTTGTCAAACGGATCCGGAAACAAACGATATCCGTTTGCACACGGATTTCCGGATTCTTCTAACGCTAGTGTGAAAGTAAGATAGGTATCCTATTGATTTAATGGGTATTCTGTGCCACGGAGAAAAAATTGTGTGCGGTAATTGCACATGTTGATTTGTGGCACTTAGAACTGCAAATCCATATCAGAAATCTGAGGGCCAGCCTTGGATTTTTTTAATGGATTGCACACCAAATGTCTGTCATCTCTTAGAGCTGTGATGGCTAACCAGCTTTTACCAGCTGTGGTAAAACTACAACTTCCAAGATACACATTTGCTTGGCTGTTCTCAGAACTTCATAGAAATAAATGGAGCATGCTGGGAATAATAGTTTCACCACAGCTGGAGTGCCAGAGGTTAGCTATCACAGTCTAAGGCCTCTTGCACATGATCGTATGCCCTCTGAGACATACGGTTCGTGAGCGGACCATATGTCCCCGAGCTGGCATTGATCGTGCACACGGGAATACACAGCATCATAGATTACAATGAGGCTGTGCACGTTCAGGCCGCCCACGGGGCTATTGTCCCACACTCATATGATCTTATGAGTGCGGGACAATAGTCCCATGGGCGGCCCTATGTGTACAGCATCATTGTAATCTATGATGCTGTGTGCTCACGTGCGCACAATCAATGCCGCTCTGGGACATATGGCCCGCTCACGAACCGTATGTCTCAGAGGGCATACGGACCTGTGCAGGAAGCCTAAGAGTAAGGGTGCCTTCACACGTGGCAGATTTTGTTGCAGAATTTTCTGCTCCTGAAAATTAGTTCCATTTATGTGAATAGGCTTACAGAAATCCATGTGCTTCCTGCCAAACAACTCAATTCGGATGAATTTGTGCAACAACATCTGCCGTGTGTTAAGACCCCCTAAATGGGTTGTGTATGCTGAGACAATCTCTTTACTAGAGATATCAATATTAAGGCAAAATATGTCTGCATTTATCATCATATTTTAACCCTATTTCAACATCATCATGAAAAAGTGGTATTATTCTGGCACTACAGGAGCAGAGTGCCTACTCTATAGTACCTATTATAGCCATGATTTCCAGCCTTTCCGTCCTTATCGTATGTATTTCCCAACTTGTTAGCATTAGATGACAAGAACATAAAGGATTCTGCCGCGTGTCATGTTGCATAAACGCTGTCACTGGCTCCACATTACCAAATGTTACAATGCTCAAACTCCAGTCTATATGGATTTTTCAGCTTGTGTAAGTGGTTGCCATGGATTCATTCATCCTGATTTCTGTTATAGTTTCACACTGCCAAAATTTAGCATTTTGAGTTGTTGACCCAATATTTTTTTTCTTCTTTTCGTGGCAAGAAATCATTTCTGTCTTCATCATCATTCAGCAATGTTCTCAACACACACTGCTTTGCTTCACAGATGAGCTCCTTAGAGAACTGTCCTAGATTGTTTCTGCAATAAGTAAGACTGGATTTGCATCATTGAAAAATGATTCCATTAAAACCTTCATGAGAACCAAAAATGCAGCAGGAATAAGCGATTTACACATTATCTAAGCTGTGCAGCACCTGGGAGCTGAGCAGAATCAATCACTCGTCTATTGGGCCACCCATAGACCGGAGTATTTGATTAACTCACTTCAGAACTCCCCAGTTACACATAGCGTAGCATCAAGCACACTGGTGACATTAAAACTGTCTCATTCCTAAGAACAGTCACATTACCCACAGATCCAAAAAAACTGCTAAGCGTTTACTGTACCTGTGCAGAGGATAATTACAGAACATTACTGGAGAAGGAGAAGTCGTAATTTACTGTGATGTGGTTGGAATACAAAATCTAAATGCCAGATCCTAAACAAAGTATAATAAGGTCAAATCTGAAACTCAGCATAATAAAAAGGCAAGATTTAGTCAGCATCATGCTGTACAAGAGCAGTACCTTCTGAAGGCAAGAAATAAGTGAGGGGTCAGGGAAAAGGCACACCTGCTACTGGCTGGACCAGAGTCAATGAACCTGAAAGAGGTTGTCCATGCTATTTTTTTATTATTAATACAAGGCCCTCTATATTGAAACTTTAGTTTTTTTTCTTCAGTTTGCTTAGTTTTTTTCAGTTTTATATTTTGTTTTATAAATTTATTACAGCCTCTTTAATCCTTAAAGCCTGATGCCTTCTTTCAACCCCCTGCACTCCTTGCATCATGATTAGAGATGAGCGAAGTATTGAAAAATTTGATTCGGCTGCTTCCCTCAATTTTACAAACAAATTTGGTTTGTGCCGAATGACTTAGTCACGAAGCGCATTTGTTTGTAAGAAGTGGGTGCAATGACACCGCGATCGCACCACCTCCCATCATTGTACCCCTCAGATGCTGTGTTCATAGCTGATCCTGGTATCTGACAAAAATGCAGTGTAAAATAAATAAAAAAATAACAAAAATCATGATCAGGGAGAGCCAGCCACCGCCTTCTTAGAGCCATAGAGCAAAATCTTGCGCAGCCCATGATGACGGCATCACGTTATACTTCACCGCGCACAGGATTTTTCTGAGATCTTCAATCAAGATGGCGGCGGCCAGCCCTTCGTGCTCCACAATTTTTGAAGAACGCTGTTGTGACGAAACCGAACTCGCCACTGGGTGCTGGAGAAGAATGGCTACCAGCCTCTTGCCCCAGGATTATGGGCCCTCTCATCAGCCAGGCTTCCTTTGTTCACAAAGGACTTTTACTAACTTTTGAACCCCTGGTCTAATTAGTGCCATTTTGGGATATATTAAATGTCTATGTGTACTGTAAAGGGGGGGGGGGGGACATTGTATATTTGAGTAGTGATGTCTGTCCTATTGTCCCCACATGTGTATTGGGGATTTCCCTTTGTCCTGAGAGATAATTGACTTACTCCTCGGTTGTCTCCAGGACAGAAGACACTGTGTATACTCCTGCCTGTGATACAATTGCATCAACCCATTGTGTGTGGTAATTGTATCACAGGCAGAAGGGAGGATTTTAGGTGGGAGTGTCTGAGTGTATTGTACGTGTTTATTGGTTGTTTTTACAAAACCCTGTGGGTGGTAACCTTGTTGGAAAATGTGTATAAGTCAATGCTTGTGTGTTCAATAAAGAGTTCCTGTTTTACCCTTCATCATGTTGAGGCTGGTGATTGGGTAATTGATTGACAGTGGCCGTGTGATCTACAGGTAATTGGGAGCCCAGTCTCCATTCCCCAGCGGCCGTGTGATCTACAGGGAATTGGGAGCCCAGTCTCCATTCCTCAACGGCCGTGTGATCTACAAGGAATTGGGAGTCTCCATCCACCAGCTGCAGTTTAACGAACCAGGGGAGACAGTAAACCCCACAACAGTGCAGATGGGACCATGGTCTCTGCACACACAGCACAGGAGGTAGGGATAGCCGGTCATGTCCCCCAGCAACAGGGCTGTTTAGCCAAAGGGGAGACAGTCGGTCTCCCCCCACAGCGGCATGGTGGTCTATCTAAAGGGGAGACAGTTGGTCTCTCCCTACAACAGCAGAGGGGTGTATCTAAAGGGGAGACAGTTGGTCTCCCCCTACAACAACCAGGCTACAACCAGGCTTCTTCCATGGTAGCGCTGGCACCAGGGCAAGGTACCTCTGGTCTCTGCCCACTCAGCAACCCACCAAGGCAGTCTACCAGTCCCCCACACAGCCATGGTGAGGCACATGGACATGGACAGGTTTATCCCTTGCTCAGGTGTAGTAACCATTTATTGTGGGTGGGCTGTACTGCTGTTTCTGTTTTGTGGATGGGCTGCTGGACTGACAAGGACACTGACCGGCAGAAGGTCAGAGACCCTGTTAGTCTGTTTGGAAAAGGGGAGAATTTAGGAGAGGTTCACCCACTGGAGCCTGGAGCCTTGGTCCAGCGTGGGTAGGAGATGGTGAGACCTCAACCAAGCTTCGGCGGTTCGTGGGGTCTGTAGCGCTTACAGTGTCAAGTTGAGTGCTTGGAGTCCTCAGGAAGCACTAGGAGCATCTATCGACGGAGGTACCCGGTCGGGATGCCATGAGATCCGTTACAGCTGCTATGGAAGCCCTGAACGTTGCCTTCAATGCAGATGTTAATGTAGCTTTACCTGTTGCATCATCCCTGTTTTGTCATAGATTGTAAGCTCTAGTGATTAGAGGCATTCTTCCTTCTTTTATTAGTTTATTAATATGTAACTTCTGATTTTGGCTTTACATGCTTCCTTTGACTGTAAAGTACAGCCAAATATGTTGGCTCTATATAGATAAAGATTATTATTATTCTGTAAGATTATGTTTTCAACATCTTCTGGCATGCTCCAATAGATTTGCTACTGTAAGTATTGAGCACTGCTACTAGGAAAAAAATATGTCTGTATATACTGCGCCAGACAAAGCCTGTCTTCCACACTAGAGAGAAAAAAAAACTGATGAACACAAAAACAGCTAAAATCACATGATAAAAATGTATTTATTAGAAATAGGGATGAGTGAATTGACTTCGGATGAAACATCTGAAGTTGATTTGCATAAAACTTTGTTCTAATACTGTACGGAGCAGGGGCTCCGTACAGTATTAGAATGTATTGGCTCCGATGAGCGAAGTTATTGCTTCGCGAAGTCTTGCAAGACTTTGTGCAATAACTTCATAAATTAACTTTACTGTAAAAAGCCATTTCCCAAACTCGGGTTCGGTTCCAAGTGGTACCTTGGAAATGTTTTTTACAGTACAAGTTAAATTATGAAGTTATTGCGCAAAGTCTTGCGAGACTTCGCAAAGCAATAACTTCGGCTTATCGGAGCCAATACATTCTAATACTGTACGGAGCTCATGCTCAGTACAGTATTAGAACAAAGTTTTATGCAAATCAACTTCTGATGTTTCATCCAAAGTCGATTTGCTCATCCCTAATTAGAAACAATGTTACCGGCTCCCTAATAACTGAGTGAACACATAAATAGATATAAAATAATTGAGTTAATAATGATAATGATAAAAAAAAATATTTTTTTTGATGCAGTTGATGTCTCTTATGAAAATTAGATTAAAGGGGTTATCCAATATCATAAACAGCCCCCCCTCATGTGCCGGGCCACTCAGAAGGAATATACTTGCCCTGCTCCCCGCTCCCGGCGCCGCTCCTGGTCCCCGCTCCGCCACTGCTGCATCTCCCTGTACACAGATGAAAACATCCAATGTCGTGGGGAGCAGCCAATGGCAGGCGGTGACGAGCCTCCCTAGTATCGTGGGTGACGCTAGGGAGGCTAACTCTTGTAGTAACTTGACTGAAAGACTGGGCAGAAATGGGAATACAGAACACAATTGCAAATGCAGAAACAATTGCAACCCACATACACCAATGCTGGCTATGGAATACCTATTATACAGACAGGGCATGTAATTGCTGGGGGGTAGGATGAGGTGAGGATGAGAAATTTATTGACAATAAAATGCATTCTCTGTTTGCCATGGTATTATCATAGCTGCTACAGTGTCTTGAGATGCCAACAAGAGACTTCAATGAGTACAGATTTCTAAAGCTCCAATTGAATACAAGGTTACCTGCATAAATTCATATTCAGTAAACAGCCCCATATTTCTTTACTAGTCTGAACCTGTTGGTGAGATAAGTGGATTCTTATCCATATGCAAATTAGCATTTGGTTCACCGAAGGGCGGCTGTAGCACTTTGAGCACTGATACAGCGATGCCCCAGTGCTCATTACAGCCCCCCCACCTACAGTTCATTGACAGCCTATATACTTCGCCTGTGCTGTGGTTCACTAAACTTGGCTCCTTCACTATAGATCTGCTGCTACTTGCCAAGCAGCTCAAATCCATGCTGCGCAGGTGCTGATGATGTAATTGAACATGGACATGGAGGCAGCGGTGGCTTCAGAGACAGTGACAACTGGCAGAGGGAATGTTCTGAGCACTGGAGCACCGCTGTAGGGCTGCTTTAAGCGCTACAGCCTGTCCTTTGGTGTCCCAAATGCTAATTTGCATACCGATAAAAGTCTACTTATCTCACCAACGCTAACAGGTCCAGACTAGTAAAGATTTACAGAGTAAAGAAATATATAGTTTTACTATATGATCAGCCCTACCAGGTACTATATTTGGTTTAATAGGGTTACAGCAGATCGCTTTAAGGCATATGGCATATGTTTGCTATTAGATTGTTTAGAGGTCACCAAATATTCACTGCAACAATTAAGTAATAGTTAAAAATAAGAGCATGTTTACACAGGAATCTATACAGGACCTACTGACTGCTATTGTCCTAATGCTTAACACAGGATTAGATGTTGCGGTCCCCCTATCTCAAAATAATCTCACATCATGTATTGCATTTCTAAATGATTATCCAGGTTCTGCCCTTTGGCTTACTTTTCCATGATGAAATTCGACTTGAAACCCAGACTTTGGCCTCACTTCTTTTTATCATTGGAATTTTACTCATAATGGTGAAACTTTTGAGATTGGCTTTATGTTATCCTTAAAAAGTAAAATTTAGTGGCTCACTTAGGGTCCATTCACACGTCCTGTTTTTTTTCATCCTGAAAAACGGTCCGTTTTTTGCGGATCCGTTGTTCCTGAAAATGTTTCCGTATGTCATCCGTATGTCATCCGTTTTTTGCGGATCCGCAAAAAACGGAAACATGTATACATTTCAATAATCAAATAAAGTTGTTTGGATTTCCTTGAAAAAAAATTGAAAAAAAAAAAAAAAGATTTGTTATGTGTTTCCAGGAACGGAATCCGCAAAAAACGGATGACATACGGAATGACATCCGAATGTCATCCGTTTTTTGCGGATCCATTGACTTTGTATTGTACCAGGATCCGATTTTTCAGGACAAGAATAGGACATGTTTTATATTTAAACGGAAATGCGGAACGGAACAACGGAAACGGACAGCACACATTGTGCTGTCCGATTTTTTCCAGG
This sequence comes from Bufo gargarizans, assembly GCF_014858855.1. Taxonomy (NCBI): domain Eukaryota; kingdom Metazoa; phylum Chordata; class Amphibia; order Anura; family Bufonidae; genus Bufo; species Bufo gargarizans. The sequence goes on along the minus strand of NC_058087.1, from coordinate 156,016,277 downwards.
ACCCATTGAAAATGAATGGGTCCAGATCTGGTCCTGATCTGTTCCTGAAAAAACGGAACAGATCAGGAAAGAAAAAACGGACGTGTGAATGGACCCTTTCATATTCAGACTTTCTGGATTGTGGTGCTCTATCCAGGGTGTACCCTCCACCTGATATGAAAATAGGATAAAGTACCGTAAGTATATATGGATGGCATACACTATATCTGGAACAGTGTAAAAAATATATATAATGTATTTATTTGGAAAAAAAATATCAAGAATAAAAATATACAAAAAATGCTAATAAAAGGATAGACCCATAAATGGGTAACAGGCGGTATGAGTATTATTCAGTATACATGATTAGTGATAGTTGTAATGATTAATCATGATCAGACAAATCAATGGTATACTAAAATACAAGATGTATTGAATGAATCAAAAAGTCAATATCAATATTATGAGTCTTAACCCCTTAAGGACACAGCCTTATTTCACCTTAGGACCAGGCCATTTTTTGCAAATCTGACCAGTGTCATTTTAAGTGGTGATAACTGTAAACGCTTTGACTTATCCAGGCCATTCTGAGTAGTTTTTTTTCGTCACATATTGTACTTCATGACACTGGTAAAATTAAGTCCGCAAAAATTTTTTTACCAAAAATTGGGAAAAATTAGCAAATTTCAAAGTTTCAGTTTCTCTACTTCTGTAATACATAGTAATACCCCTAAAAATTGTGATGACTTTACATTCCCCATATGTATACTTCATGTTTGAATTATTTTGGGAATGATATTTTATTTTTTGGGGATGTTACAAGGCTTAGAAGTTTAGAAGCAAATCTTGAAATTTTTCAGAAATTTACAAAAACCCAATTTTTAGGGACCACTACAGCTCTGAAGTCACTTTGCGAGGCTTACATAATAGAAACCACACAAAAATGACCCATTCTATAAACTACACCCCTCAAGATATTCAAAACTGATTTTATAAACTTCGTTAACCCTTTAGGTGTTGCACAAGAGTTATTGGAAAATGGGGATTTTTTGCCTTATTTTCCATTTTAACCCATTTTTCCCACTAACAAAGCAAGGGATAACAGCCAAACAAGACTGTATCTTTATTGCCCTGACTCTGCCGTTTACAGAAACACCCCATATGTGGCCGTAAACTACTGTACGGCCACACAGCGGGGCGTAGAGTGAAAGGTGCGCCGTATGGTTTTTGGAAGGCAGGTTTTGCTGGACTGGATTTTTGACACCATGTCCCATTTGAAGCCCCCCTGATGCAACCCTAGAGTAGAAACTCCATAAAAGTGACGTATCTAAGAAACTACACCCCTCAAGGTATTCAAAACTGATTTTACAAACTTTGTTAACCCTTGAGGTGTTGCACAATATTTAATGGAAAATAGAGATACAATTTCAAAATTTCACTTTTTTGGCAAATTTTCCATTTTAATATTTTTTTTCCAGTTACAAAGCAAGGGTTAACAGCCAAACAAAACTCATTATTTATGTCCCTGATTCTGTAGTTTACAGAAACACCCCATATGTGGTCATAAACTGCTGTATGGGCACACGGCCGGGCACAGAAGGAAAGGAATGCCATACGGTTTTTGGAAGGCAGATTTTGCTGGACTGGTTTATTTACACCATGTCCTATTTGAAACCCCCCTGATGCACCCCTAGAGTAGAAACTCCAAAAAAGTGACCCCATTTTAGAAACTATGGGATAGGGTGGCAGTTTTGTTGGTACTAGTTTAGGGTACAAATGATTTTTTGTTGCTCTATATTACACTTTTTGTGCAGCAAGGTAACAAGAAATAGCTTTTTTGGCACAGTTTTTTTTTTGTTATTTACAACATTCATCTGACAGGTTAGATCATGTGGTAATTTTATAGAGCAGGTTGTCACGGACGCGGCAATACCTAATATGTATACTATTTTTTTTATTTATGTAAGTTTTACACAATGAATTCATTTTTAAAACAAAAAAAGTTTTAGTGTCTCCATAGTCTAAGAGCCATAGTTTTTTCAGTTTTTGGGCGATTATCTTAAGTTGGGTCTAATTTTTTGCGGGATGAGATGACGGTTTGATTGGCAGTATTTTGGGGTGCATTTGACTTTTTGATCGCTTGCGATTACACTTTTTGTGACGTAAGATGACAAAAAATTGCTTTTTTTTACACCGTTTTTAATTTTTATTTTTTTACGGTGGTCACCTGAGGGGTAAGGTCATGTGATATTTTTATAGAGCCGGTCTATACGGACACGGCGATACCTAATATGTATACTTTTTTTATTTATGTAAGTTTTACACAATGATTTCATTTTTGAAACAAAAAAAATAATGTTTTAGTGTTTCCATAGTCTAAGAGCCATAGTTTTTTTCAGTTTTTGGCTGATTATCTTGGGTAGGGTATGATTTTTGCGGGATGAGATGACGGTTCAATTTTGGCGTACATGCAACTTTTTTGATCACTTTTATTACCTTTTTTGGGGAAGTAAGGTGGGCAAAATTTCTATTTCATAATAGTTTTTTATTTTTTATTTTTATAGCGTTCACCATTCGGGTAAAGTAACATGACTGTTTTATAGATCAGGTAGTTATGGACGCGGCGATACCAAACATGTGTAGGGAATTTTTTTTTTTCTTTTTTAATCAGTGATAAATGTGTTTTTTGATTCTTACTTTATTTTTTACCCAGCCCCACTTGGTTCTTGAAGATCCAGTGGGTCTGATGTCTGTATATTACAGTACAGTACACTATATAGTGTTTTGTACTGTATTTTACTTACACTTTGTCTGAACAGATCTATGCCTTTAGCACAGATCTGTTCAGCACCATGGACAGCAGGATGCCTGAGAAGGCGTCCTGTTGCCATGGGAACCTTTCCCGTCTGCTCAGTAGTGGCCAGAACTGTGCAGACGGGGAAGGGTAAGGACGGGGCTGTCGGGGGGCTGTCTGGGGGCTCTCTCCCTCTCCATCAGGGGGCTTCAAAGAAAAAAACCTCCCATGCTGTGAACTGTGCGCTGCAATTGGCCAGCGCAGCCTAGGAGAAGGAGACACCCACAGGACAAGGGCAGACACCGCCTACTATAACTTACAGAGCGAAGATACCGTAGGGCATAACGGGAGAACAGAGCAGCGTCCGGGGATAATAGTAAGTGCAGTGAGATCCACTGTACATGTCAGCATACTTAGTTCACATTCTTTTTCCAGGTGAAAGGTCCTCTTTAAAATTGGAATTTTGTGAAAAGGTTCAATATTCTAGGCTCAAAGTGTCACACTCTAGTCAGCTAATTAGTCCATACCCCCTGAGCAAAGGATACCTCAAAATTGAGACTTTGGGGTTTCATAGGCTGTAAGCTATAGTCATCCAACTTATAACAACTAAAGGCTTCGTTTTATTAGCATTTTTTGTATATTTGTATTCTTTATATTTTTATTCCAAATAAATACATTATATATTTTTCTACACTGTTCCAGATATAGTGTATGCCATCCATATATACTTACTTTATCCAATTTTCATATCCGGCGGAAGGCACACCCAGGATAGAGCACCATAATCCAGAAAGTCTTAATAAGTGAGACACTAAATTTTACTTTTTTACTTATGTCAGTTTTACATACCCATTAGTAGAGCCTCTTATTCAGCTATTATGGATATTTGGAATTGTATAGGAAATAAATGTAAGAAAATAGATACATTTGTCTTTGATCAACAAGAAAATTATGTTATTTCAAACACATTATCTAATACTGAGATCTTTAGGGAATTAGAGAAATTATTACATAGACAACTCAAACAAAAATGGGAGATTAGATCTAATTGGTCTAATTCCTAAAGGTCTCACACTGATGACAGATCCAGCTTAGGATCTTTGTAATGAAGAGTTCAACAAAGAATGGGACTCTTTTGAAGGCCCAATCATATGTCCTTATACAGATGATAATAAAAAGACACGCAGATTTTAGACGACACTAAATCACTAAACTGAAGGAAATTATTGACACTTTACCACAAGATGCTGAGTTTATGAGCTGGAAAGAGAAAATATGTAAAAATTTAGACAATCTAGAACGTGAAATTATTGATAAAAAAACTGTAAAAAACAGACTAAAAGAAAAAAATATATATATGAACATTTGGAAGTAGACACCCAAACTCAATACAACATCCCCATAACGAATCGATTTGAGACCCTTTCATCACCACATTTTTTTAGACCACACCCCACCTCACCACAGAACGAGAACCAGACAACACTCAAAATCCCCAAGAAGGCCTTTGAGAACCCAATCACCTACACACAGGTACAATTTGAGACACAGACACAACCCTCAACCAGAGAAACAAATGAGAGACAGACCAGAAACACATTCACTGAACACCAGGCACAATTATTACCATCAATGGGAACACTCACAGGAGAGAAATCAGAGACCAGAGACAACAAACAGAACAGAGGGATACCATTTTATAGGAAGACAAGGAGAGGAAGGTGGAAGAAGAATTCAATACAGACACTACAGAGCACGATAACAGATAATATAATTGTGAATCTCAGCAATACTAAATTAACAGTTGCACAGACCAACCTGTTAAATAAAGGATTAAAATTCTCTCTGACTGCAAAATTAGATAAATTCAACATATTTATAGGGGTAGATAAATGTATTAGAAATATATGCTTGAAAAAATACTTCATGAAAAATCTGATCACTAGATAAACAACCAATATATCGAAATATCAACACTAGTGTTGATTGAGCATGCTCGGCCGAACACCAGTTCAGCTCGAGCATCCAACGCAACGCAGCCAATAAACAAGCAGGTAAGTACTGCCCTCACTGTAATGCCATAGCCATGTTGGTTACTGGCATTATAGTGATTGGCTGGACGGAACGCGTCTTCGGGGGCTATATAGCACCCAGTGACGTGTGTTCGGCTCAGTCTTAGTCAGGGAGAGCTGTGCTGAGGAAGGGACAGACAGTGTAGGGAGTGATATACGAATATTTTTAGTAGAAAAACATTTCAGAGACCCAAAAGTCCTTTTAAGGACTATTGTTGTGTGTGGCAGCAGCAATGTATATTTTTAGCGCAACCTGCACTAAATTGCTAAAGCTTAACAGACCCAAAAGTCTTTTTAAGGACTGTTGTGTGTGGCAGCAATATCTATTTATAGCACATCCTGCAGTGAATAGCGTGCAATAGTTAGACCACTGCAGACAGCGACATTAGCTTTGCCACATCTTCTGTATAAAGTGTGAGCATCCAAAATATATCTGTGAAATACAGTGTACTTTTTCAATAGACGGTGTCCGCTGAGGACAGTGACATTAGTTGACCGACATCTCCAGTGTAAAGAGTGCGCATCCAAAAAGTATCTGACATCTAGTGTACTTTTTTCGTAGTCAGTGTCCGCTGTGAACAGTGACACTAGCTGCGCCACATCTCCAGTGTAAAGTGTGCGCATCACAAAAATATCTGACATCCAGTGTACTTTTTCCGTAGACGTGTCCACTGCGGATAGTGACATTAGCTGCGTCACATCTCCAGTTTAAAGTGTGCGCATCCAAAAAATATCTGACATCTAGTGTACTTTTTCCATAGACAGTTTCTGCTGCAGACAGTGAAATTAGCTGCACCACATCTCCTATGTAAAGTATGCGCATCCAAAAAATATCTGTGAAGTACAGTGTACTTTTTCAATAGACGGTGTCCTCTTCTGACAGTGACATAACCAGTGCCAGATCTGCAGTGTAACATGTACGCTTAAAAAATTTATCTGTGACATACAGTGTACTTTTTCCCTAGACGGTGTCTGCTGCGGACAGTGACATTACCAGTGCCACATCTACAGTGCAACGTGTGCGCTGAAAAAATGTATCTGTGGCATACAGTGTACTTTTTTGCGTAGATGCTGTGGACAGTGACATTACCGGTGGTACCTCTCCTGTGTAACGTTTCATCATCCCAAATATGTGTACCTGTGATATTACCTGTAATTTTTTTATTAGCCGCTGGTGACAGCATTGACATTATCTGCGGGATATCTTCTGTGTGACGTTTCCACATCTAAAATACCTTTTTAAATGTAATAATAAGTCAGGCTGGCTCACAGTATTTTTGCATACACAAATTTTTTATCCCAATAAAAATATCATAAAAATTTTAAAATGTTGAAACATAACCTTATTCTATATAAGCATATATACATATAGATAAATATGATGCGGAGCTCACACATACATCTACACTCACCTAAAGAATTATTAGGAACACCATACCATTAGGAACACCCCCTTTTGCCTTCAGAACTGCCTTAATTCTACGTGGCATTGATTCAACAAGGTGCTGATAGCATTCTTTAGAAATGTTGGGCCATATTGATAGGATAGCATCTTGCAGTTGATGGAGATTTGAGGGATGCACATCCAGGGCACGAAGCTCCCGTTCCACCACATCCCAAAGATGCTCTATTGGGTTGAGATCTGGTGACTGTGGGGGCCATTTTAGTACAGTGAACTCATTGTCATGTTCAAGAAACCAATTTGAAATGATTTGAGCTTTGTGACATGGTGCATTATCCTGCTGGAAGTAGCCATCAGAGGATGGGTACATGGTGGTCATGAAGGGATGGACATGGTCAGAAACAAGGCTCAGGTAGGCTGTGGCATTTAAACGATGGCCAATTGGCACTAAGGTGCCTAAAGTGTGCCTAGAAAACATCCCACACCACCACCACCAGTCTGCACAGTGGTAACAAGGCATGATGGATACATGTTCTCATTCTGTTTACGCCAAATTCGGACTCTACCATTTGAATGTCTCAACAGAAATCGAGACTCATCAGACCAGGCAACATTTTTCCAGTCTTCAACAGTCCAATTTTGGTGAGCTCGTGCAAATTGTAGCCTCTTTTTCCTATTTGTAGTGGAGATGAGTGGTACCCGGTGGGGTCGTCTGCTGTTGTAGCCCACCTTTCTTTCCCATTCTGACATTCAGTTTGGAGTTCAGGAGATTGTCTTGACCAGGACCACAACCCTACCTGCATTGAAGCAACTGACATGTGATTGGTTGACTAGATAATCGCATTAATGAGAAATAGAACAGGTGTTCCTAATAATTCTTTAGGTGAGTGTATATAACTGGAGTACTCCAATAAATGTGACCTCTTTGCTTCCAAATGTTATAAATTTTCACCTAACTGCAAAAAATTTGACTACTAAATAATCGTATAACTTTGTGCGATTTTACCAGTAGTTGGAACCTAGATGGTTCGAAGGAATGCCCTTGTTGCGATTTTAAATGATGTAAATTCGTGCTCAAACAGTGCTTCCAGATGGTGGATACCTCACTTTCGGCCTGTGCTTATTCACTGCCGCCTTGGGATCACTGTGAACGAGAAGCGCTGTTTGAGCGCGAATTTACATAATTTAAAATCGCAACAAGGATATTCCTTCGAACCATCTAGGTTCCAACTACTGGTAAAATCGCACAAAGTTATGCGATTATTTATTAGTCGAATATTTTGCAGATTGATAACATTTTGAAAGCAAAGAGGTCACATTTATTGGAGCACTCCAGTTATACAGATGTATGCGTGAGCACTGCATTATATTTATCTATATGTATATATGCTGATATGGAATAAGGTTATGTTTCAACATTTTAACATTTTTATGATATTTTTATTGGGATAATAAATTTTGTGTATGCAAAAATACTGTGAGCCAGCCTGATTTATTATTGAATTATTTCTCCTTTATCAGCTGGTAACTTATGGGCTGTGCTCCAGTAGTTTGCTGGTGGAGCTTCTTTAGAATTTATTAATTACCTTTTTAAATTTGTTTGCACATACACTTCCAAATCCTACGCTACTGTACGTGTGACAGACTTTCAATCATATATAATATTTTATATGAAAATGGCGAGCAGTAAGGGACAGGGCAGTGGCTGTGATGCTGATGGTGCATGCAGAGGCGGTGGACATGGGCGCAGTGAAACTGTACCTGCTGCCAGAGCACAAGAAACACAATCATCCACAATACCTAGCTTCATGTCCCAGTTTGCAGGGCGGCGCAGGACACCACTCTTGAAGTCAGCCCAGTGCGACCAGGTGGTCGGTTGTATTGCAGCAGATAATGCTTCCAGTCGGTTAACCACCACCCTGTCTTCCAGCAAATCCAGCCTCAGTAGCCAAGAGTCTGCTCAACCCAATTGTCTCCCGCCATGGAAATTCTGGGCAAACAAGTGATCCCACACTCGGCTATTCCGAGGAGTTCTATTCAGCGCCATTCCTTGATTTGGCCATCTCGCCAAGCGAGAGGGCCAAACTCTTGAGCATCCACAGTCACAAGAAGATGATGGAGGGGAAAGGCAATTACTGTTTAATGAGGTGAATGATGAGACACAGTTGATAATAACTTAACGGCAATTACTATCTCAAGAGGTTGATGAAGAGGAGGTGGTGGACGATGAAGTTACTGACCCAACCTGGGAAGGTGGAAAGCCGAGCAAGGACAGCAGTACAGAGGGGGAGAGATCTGCATCACCGCAATAGGCTGGAAGAGGCAGTGGGGTGGCAAAATGGAGAAAGCGTGCCTGTTCCATGGAGCTTCCCCTTGCAGAAATTTCCCTTGCCAAGGGGTAGGTGTTTCGCAGTATGGCGCTTTTTTTTAGGAAAGTGCGGACGACAAAAGAATAGTAGCTTGCAACCTGTGCTGTACCAAAATGAGCTGGGGCGTGAACACTAGCAACCTCATCACCACCAGCATGATCCGCCACATGGCATCAAAGCACCGTAATAAGTGGGACAAACACCTGGGTCCACAATCTGTGTCTGCGAGTCACACCTCTGCCTCCTCTTCCCCTGTGTTATGTGCTGGCAAATACCCTGTCAAAGACGCACGCCCGGATGCCTCCTGCCCTGCACCTGGACCTTCACAAGCACCATCAGAGGCCACATCAACTTCTGTGTCCCAGCGCGGCGTCCAAATGTCCTTAGCTTAGGCCTTTCAACGCAAGCACATATACCCAGCCACTCACCCACAGGCCATAGGACTAAATGCACACCTTTCAAATTTACTGGCCCTGGAAATGTTGCCATTTAGGCTTGTGGAAATTGAGGCCTTCTGCAGCCTGCTGTCGGTGGCCAGCCCACTTTATGCAGTCCCCAGCCGCCCTATTTTTCAAGTTGTGCCCGCCTTACACCAACATATGTCCTGTAACATCCCCCATGCCCTGACCAACGCAGTTACTGGGAAGGTCCACTTAACCATGGGCACATGGACAAGTTAATTCGGCCAGGGACACTACATTTCCCTGACGGCACACTGGGTGAACGTTGAGGAGGCCGGGAGCGAGTCGTACCCTGGGATGGCACAGGTGCTGCCAACGCCAAGGATTGCAGGTCCTACTTCGATCAGTGTTTTCGCAAGCACCTACGTTAGTGGCTCGAACCCTCATTTCTTCTCCTTCACCTCCTCCTCCACTTCCAACTCTGAATTATCTGTGTGCAGCACCACTCAGCAATTAGTCGGTAGCTGGAAGCAGTGTAGTACTGCAGTGCGGAAGTGGCAACAAGCCGTGCTGAAGCTGATATACTTAGGGGACAAACAGCACACATCCGCAGAGCTGTGGCAGGGGATAAGAGATCAGACTGAGCTGTGGCTCTCGCCACTCAACCTAGAACCAGGCATGGTTGTGTCTGATAATGGCCGTAACCTGGTGTCGGCTTTGGAGCTCGGCAAGCTCACACACTTCCCATGCCTAGCCCACGTCTTAAACTTAGCAGTTCAGCGGTTTCTCAAAACCTACCCTAATTTTTCTGAGCTACTGGTGAAGGTACACCACGTGTGTGCCCATTTCCGCAAGTCATCGACAGCTTCAGCCGGTCTGTCAATGCTGCAGCAGCGCTGGAAATTTCCAGCTCACCGACTGTTGTGCGACGTGAGCACGAGCTGAAACGCAACGTTCCACATGTTGGCCAGGCTTTGTGAGCAGCAGAGGGCAGTAGTGGAATACCAGCTGCAATATAGTCGTAGCCTTTCCAGTCAGCTTACGCTATTCACAAGCGAGAAGTGGTCATAGATCTGACCTCTGTGAGGTTTTAAGAAACTTTGAAGTATCAATACAGATCGTGAGTGGCAATAACGCTATTATCAGCGTAACCATCCTACTTCTGTGTCTACTGAAACGCTCGCTGCTCACAATTAAGGACAACGCTTTGCATGTGGAAGAGGTGGAAATGGGGGAAAAAAGTACACAGGGTGATAGCCAGACCACCCTCAGTTCATCTTCTCGGCGGGAATTGAACAATGAAGAGGAGGAGGAGCAGGAGATGGTTGCCTCCGCTACAGAGGGTAGTACAGTACACATGGAAGTTTAATTCCATCTGTTCTTGTTATGTCCAGAATAGACTTAGCTTTAGGTAACTTGGATTTTTTGGAGTGTGTAACCAAAATGAAATATGAAGTACATACGATATCTGACCACTCTCCTATTGTAGTAACGATCAAAATGGGATGTATGGTGAAAAAAACTTGAAGTTTCAGATTAAATCCCCATTGGATGAAGCTGGTCAAGGATCAGGAAAATATAGCTAAGGAGATTTGGCAATTCTGGCTGTTGAATGCTCCATCAGCACCCATGTATATTGTATGGGACACCTTTAAAGCGTTTCTACGTGGAGTGTACATAGCCAGAGTTAATGGGAGAAAAAAAAAGAATACGCTGTAAAAGAATTTACCCTAAAAACAAGAGTTCAGTCTATATTGGGAGAGATAGTTAATAATCAAAATCCTGCTAAACAATCACAGCTTGAAGAAGCTAGACTGGAGTATAACAATTATTTAATAGAAAAAGCACAACATAGGGTCTACTTCACAGGCGCTAAATATTTTTCTTAAGCCGGGAAACCTGGAAACCTTTTGTCGTCTCTAATCCAAAACTAAAAAAATATTAATAAGATCAAAAATATCAGATTGGAAAATGGGGCGGTTACCAAGTGCCCAGAGGAGATTGAGCGAGAGTTCGTCAGGTACTATAAAGCCCTATATGCAAATAATAAAAACCATCATGGAGAAGTTGAAAAATTTCTGGAGAAAATTAACCTCCCTAAATTAACAGACCAGGAACGTAAAATATTAAACTAAGCAATAGACCCTTAGGAACTATTTGAGGTTGTCGGGACTATTAGTGGAAACTCATCCCCAAGGACGGATGGGCTCCCGTTTGAAATCTACCGTCAGTATGGAGAGATAATTTTGCCAAAGTTACTACAGGTACTAAATAAAACGTATCAGAGCGGTGAACTTCCCTCATCTTTATCTGAAGCCGTGATCACTCTTATCCTAAAAAAGGGCAAGGATGAAAGAGAGACGGGCGCGTACCGCCCAATCTCTCTGTTAAATACACACTATAAAATCTGCGCAAAAATATTTGCCAATAGAATTAAGAGTGTTATTGATAGGTTAATCCATCCAGATCAGATGGGGTTTATACCCAGGAGACTTGTACAGTCTAGTATTCGTAGCGCTTTTCTGAACACGCCGGTTGAGGAGGTGATAGGCTCCTGCTCCATCCAGTCTTTAGACTCTGAGAAGGCATTTGACAGAGTGGAGTGGGAATATTTACAGGGAGTGCAGAATTATTAGGCAAATGAGTATTTTGACCACATCATCCTCTTTATGCATGTTGTCTTACTCCAAGCTGTATAGGCTCGAAAGCCTACTACCAATTAAGCATATTAGGTGATGTGCATCTCTGTAATGAGAAGGGGTGTGGTCTAATGACATCAACACCCTATATCAGGTGTGCATAATGGGTCAAAAGAAGGACTTGACAGGCTCAGAAAAGTCAAAAATAGTGAGATATCTTGCAGAGGGATGCAGCACTCTTAAAATTGCAAAGCTTCTGAAGCGTGATCATCGAACAATCAAGCGTTTCATTCAAAATAGTCAACAGGGTCGCAAGAAGCGTGTGGAAAAACCAAGGCACAAAATAACTGCCCATGAACTGAGAAAAGTCAAGCGTGCAGCTGCCAAGATGTCACTTGCCACCAGTTTGGCCATATTTCAGAGCTGCAACATCACTGGAGTGCCCAAAAGCACAAGGTGTGCAATACTCAGAGACATGGCCAAGGTAAGAAAGGCTGAAAGACGACCACCACTGAACAAGACACACAAGCTGAAACGTCAAGACTGGGCCAAGAAATATCTCAAGACTGATTTTTCTAAGGTTTCCTGGACTGATGAAATGAGAGTGAGTCTTGATGGGCCAGATGGATGGGCCCGTGGCTGGATTGGTAAAGGGCAGAGAGCTCCAGTCCGACTCAGACGCCAGCAAGGTGGAGGTGGAGTACTGGTTTGGGCTGGTATCATCAAAGATGAGCTTGTGGGGCCTTTTCGGGTTGAGGATGGAGTCAAGCTCAACTCCCAGTCCTACTGCCAGTTTCTGGAAGACACCTTCTTCAAGCAGTGGTACAGGAAGAAGTCTGCATCCTTCAAGAAAAACATGATTTTCATGCAGGACAATGCTCCATCACACGCGTCCAAGTACTCCACAGCGTGGCTGGCAAGAAAGGGTATAAAACAAGAAAATCTAATGACATGGCCTCCTTGTTCACCTGATCTGAACCCTATTGAGAACCTGTGGTCTATCATCAAATGTGAGATTTACAAGGAGGGAAAACAGTACACCTCTCTGAACAGTGTCTGGGAGGCTGTGGTTGCTGCTGCACGCAATGTTTATGGTGAACAGATCAAAACACTGACAGAATCCATGGATGGCAGGCTTTTGAGTGTCCTTGCAAAGAAAGGTGGCTATATTGGTCACTGATTTGTTTTTGTTTTGTTTTTGAATGTCAGAAATGTATATTTGTGAATGTTGAGATGTTATATTGGTTTCACTGGTAAAAATAAATAATTGAAATGGGTATATATTTGTTTTTTGTTAAGTTGCCTAATAATTATGCACAGTAATAGTCACCTGCACACACAGATATCCCCCTAAAATAGCTAAAACTAAAAACAAACTAAAAACTACTTCCAAAAATATTCAGCTTTGATATTAATGTGTTTTTTGGGTTCATTGAGAACATGGTTGTTGTTCAATAATAAAATGAATCCTCAAAAATACAACTTGCCTAATTATTCTGCACTCCCTGTATGGCAAGTAATGTACAAAATGAACCTGGGCCAATACTTTATTAAGTGGGTCTAGATTCTATACAATCATCCCAAAGCGAGAATTAATATGGCGTAAGGAGAATATAATGGAGTATGGTCTGAACAAATAGAGCTGTGCAAAGGAACTAGACAGGGATGCCCCCTTTTTCCTTTATTGTTTGCTATATTTATAGAACCGTTGGCCGGTAGAATTAGATCGGATGAAAGGATCAGCGGCTTCGGCATGAAGGGGACCTTAGATAAGATAAGTATGTATGCAGATGACATCTTAATCTTTTTGGAGAATCCAACATCCCAGCAGTCTTATCTTATAGAACTAATAAATAAGTTTATTGACATTTCGGGACATAAAATTAACTGGGCTAAATCAACACTGCTACAGCTCGATCAGGTAACCCCACCAAACTCCCTAGGGATCAGGGTATTAAAATCTACAGAATCTTTGGAATATTTGGGGGTAAAGTTCAGTGCAAGTATACTAGACTTTACAAGACTGAATGTCTCTCCCTTGTTGATTAGATGTAAAAACAAAATTGGTATTTGACAGAAGTTATCGATCGGACAGGCAGATAGAATTGCACTAATAAAGATGGTGTTACTTCCCCAGATTCTGTACATTTTGGCAGCCTGCCCAGTTTGGATAGAGGATTGTTTCTTCAACCATCTGGAATGGCTGCTGAATGACTTAATCTGGGGAAGAAAAAGGGTAAAACTAAAACAAAAATATCTTTGGTTAGCGGAAGATGATGGAGGGCTATCTGTCCCTTTTTTTCAGGGATACTATTTAGCCTCCCAAATTAAATGGATAAAGTCAGGGGGAAATAAAATAGATGAATATCTAGTAAGGGGCTTTAACGGCCCAAAATACAACATATTAGCATACTGGAGACTGGATTTATTAAAAATAAAGGGAAGAAAAGCCCAATATGCCGAATGGTTGACTTGGTTTGGGGTAAAACAGAAGGAATACTAGGAATTTTGAACACTTCACATTTTTCACCTTTTTCACCTTTGTGGTGACCCGGCAACATCAGAGATTATCACCGAACACAAATACTGGGAAAAATACGGTATAATTTACATATCACAGTTAGTTAAGAATGGGGAAATAAGACCACTAACAGACTTATGTCCTGGCACGAACTTGGACTTGATTAGTCGATATCGATACCATCAAGTGAAACACGAATTTGAAGCTACACAAAATAGGGAATATGTTATAACGACAAAGCACAAATTCACAGATTTCTGCCACCAACACATGATAACCAGGGTGACTATTTCTTAAGTCTATAAGACAATAAGGAAGGGTTTGGGAAAAATAGTAAAATTTAACAGTGAGGGAAAATGAGCAAATGATATAGGATTAAACTCAATAGACTAGGGGGAATATAAAATATAAAAAAGACAATGATTTCAAGCAACTTTAGGTTAATTTATTGTAACATTATCCATAGAATATATATGACTCCCATATTGCTAAGCAAGATTTATAAAGAGAGAGAATAAAACTGTTGGAGATGCAGAGAAGAGTCTGCTGACTATATGAATATGATATGGAGCTGCCCAAGTGTGCAATCCTATTGGAGAGAGGTTTTCCGTTTGTTGAGTGTAGAGTCCTCAATCTCTCTCTGTCGGGTTGTAATAATTCAATTAAGAATTATTAATTATGGTCATAAAAATAATTAACCATAAAAAAATAAAATTTAGAAAATTTGTCATAAATTCTTAAAATCATGACCTGGTGAATTTCAGACAACCTAATTGATACAATTCACATCTGAGTCCGACTATTTCCTCAGATAAATAAGTTCTTTTTGATGTGAGATGTCGTTAATGATAAAACATGTAGTTCTGCATTATACAATAATACACAGGTTTTTTAAAAATATGCAGATTTATTGGTTACAAGATTATAAACATATATAAGTAAATAAACACAATGATACATGCAAATGAATATATATATAGCGTTAATATAAAGCATTACAAGCTTAACAATACATGTGAGTGGAAATAACTTGTCACATTATAACCAAGCTATTATTAGGTTAGGATATCAAAGTAGGAACATAAGTTATATACATCACTGCTGTTCAGAGGAAACCTCATGATATCAGGATGGGCATGTCTAATCCTAGACATCAATATAGAATGCTAAATACATTCCACCCCCCTCTAACCAACTACACATCACATGACTTCAGGCATGGGCAAATCCAAACAAAGATATAACTTAGAAGAGATAACTGTATCCTTCCGCCCCATCCTGGACTATTTTCACACATATAACTTTGGTAAGACCATTAAGACAAATAAAAGGATATAGGATCTTTGCTAGACCATATCTTAAATAGGAAGGACTTGAAATAAGTCTTTCCTGTGGGAATCCATCACTTAGCTTGGCGAAGAATGTTCTATCAATATATATATATATATATATATATATATATATCTAAGCAATTATTTAATGCTTTGCTAGATTATGAGTCTAGATTCTTCTGCAGGTAGAATGAAGCCTCACAATATCCTAAAACTACATCTCAATATGGAGATGATCAATTAATGTAATTATTTATTTATTCGCTAATCTAGATGGTATAATTTCACCCACACTATCAAATTAGTCTTAATAAAATGAAATATCATTTTCTGTGTCTCTTACCAAGTCCTAGTAGAAATCTTACTTCTGCTCCTAGGAAAGCTGGGTGGTCCATCATAGCGCATCTAACCATTGCTTTCATCCTGATAGACACCTCTAGAGAGCTCAACTTGTCTCCTTCTCCTCCTTTTTTTTCTTGTGTGTCTTTCTTGTGTGTCTGTTCTTCCCCCTGTGTATGGTTTATGAACCCAAACTTATCAGTTAGACACACCTTCCTAGCATTGGAACTTTCCAATCATTGTCGGATGGGTGTGACTATTGATAAGAAATATGACATCATAACCTTACCCAGAATGCACTTTTGCTACTGTTGTAATGTCACCTACTGATACTGATATGGTTCTGATTCTGAATCTGACTCCAATAGCCAGGAAAGAGTTGATGTATTGCTCCGAATGGTATAAAATGATTGGCATACGTACGCCTTGAGAGAGAGATCACACACAGACTGTCACAGAGAAGTCAGTCAATGCTAGATGTCCTGTTTATTAATCAGATTACATGATTTCTTATAGCAGAAAAAGAGGAACTTTATGACTCGGCTAATTTGATGATCTAATTGTCACATTACTAAGTCCCATGACAACGTATCACATTATCACTCCATATTTTAGCAAATGTCAGCACTATGTCAGCAATATGTCAGCAATTTCAATATCATAAAGTGATTAGTAAGGGATTATTAAGGGAGCTGGCTGCTACTTCAGGGGCCATTTTGTTAAGCAAACTGTTAGATATAATACAAGCAAGTATACATTTGATACTAGATATATGATTCCACAACAGTCCCCCCTTGTAGACTTGATTGTAGACTTGATTGTAGACTTTCCCTAAACCTAGCGAATCCCCTGGCATACCATTCGTATCCTCTTCACCCACAGTGGCGACAACTTATCCCTTGTGAATAAGTTCCCGATTGAGCGGACTTCTGGTAATACCCTGGGATTCATTTGTCCCTAATTCTCATAATCTCTTGGATCTTCAGGCCTGGGTAGAGGAGGAGCTTCATCAGCGGGAGTTGGAGAAGGCGGGGGTGTCGGGAATGCAGGAATCACATCCACATCTATTGCGGTGCTAGCCATTTGTTCATAGAGAAGTAGTATGGCTTCCTCAGCAGGCTTCTTCCTGTTGGTGATGCGGTTAATGCAGGAAACAACAACTTTGATAAATATGTAGATTACCATCAATATTAGGGCTATCTGTAATATTCCCTGAATTATTCTCATCGTCCATCCACTAATTCCCTTGAACCAGTTACTGGGATTAAGGAATGAGAAAGTGTCAGACCACCATGTTGACTTATCTGCACTGTGAGCCTCTAGCCATTCATCACGTATCTCACTCATCTTTTCCAAACCAGCTTTTACCTGTAGATTACCTTGTGGATCGATATAATGGCAGCATGCAGTACCTACTACCTGACACATACCTCCATCCTTTGCAGTCAAGTAGTCTAATACTAAAGTGTGTTGATTAGTGACTATGATGAGCTGATTCTGGACAACATTAGATGTATTCATCAGTTTCATAATTTCCCAAATCTGATCATCCAAGTAGTCGGTAGCCATTACTAGCTTGTCATATGTTTGTGTAAGCATAGGATAGATTAATAGAGTACTAAAGAACTTGTTGGCACCACTCATTTCTACAAGATGGGGTTTTCCATTTGGTCTAGGAATGTTATCTGCGGCTCTTTTATATAAGGTGTGTTTGGGGATGGCATTGACATTTAATTTTCCATGAGGCAGTGTAAAAGTGGCTGGTGTGAGCCTAGCAATTGTACATAAACCTTTGAAATCCGAAGGGAGCCATTTATATGCCCTGTGTCCACATACTAGGTATATATTTTTTGGGACCGAAACCACTGTACTATTGAACAAACGAGTGATTAAGTGGGCTAATTTGATACCTTCTGCTAGTTTTTGCCCCTTTTCTTGACCCTCTGTGGTTTTACTAGTTATCCCTATTGTCAAGTCCCTTACACTGCGCCGGGCGCAGGCCAGATCACCACTTGCTTCAGCATATATACCAATGCACTGTACTGGACTGTCTGGGTTGGAATCATTGCAGCCTGATCTGTTATGGGAACTAAAAACCATACCATGGGTTTGTACCTGTAGGCAGTAACAGTGGGTCCAATTTGGGAAGCAGGATACATTGCTCCACATATAGTCATTCCAGGGCATATTGCTATTCTGAGCTGAGGGTCCTGTTCTGTTTATCATTAGCCATGGGGACCCATCCCATGCTACTACTATTAGGGAAGCTTTTATACAACACTTGATGATGTTTGACAAACTTATTGTCCCACCCGTCATCATCCATTTCTGCCGGGGGAGGAATGTATGCACTGGTGAGTGTCATCAGTGCTAGCAGATAAAAGAAAATCATTTTGTTATTTCTGAATCTGGCGGGTTCTTTATCCTTTTGCAGTGAGAGGCGTGGATCCAGGTGGATCTCCCTTCGAGCTTTACAGAAGTTGGAGTGGTCAGTAGTACTTGGTAAGGCCCCTCGAAGCGTGGTTCTAGGGTACTTCTGACGTGTTTCTTGACCACTACCCACTCTCCTGGTTTCAGAGTGTGGCTGCCTTCTAGGGAGTCAGGATCTGGAATGGAAGAAAAGACTTGCACATGGATGTTAGACAACTGTTTGCTCAAAGCTATCACATACTTTGCAACAGATTCATAATGCATTTGCAACTGTTGAGGGAAGTACAGCCCCATCCGGGGTCCCGACCCAAACAATATCTCATGTGGAGTCAGCTTATGGGGAGGTTTGGGAGTGTGTCTGACTGCAAAGAGTGCTATTGGTAAACACTGAACCCAATTGAGCCCTGTCTCCCTAGTCATTTTCAGCATTTTTGACTTTAATACCCCATTCAGTCTCTCGACTTTGCCGCTACTTTGGGGTCTGTAAGGGGTGTGGAATGCCAGGTGTGACCCTACCATCTTCCAGACCTCTTGGGTTAGGTTAGCAGTGAATGCTGGGCCCTGATCACTCTCAATGACCTCAGGTACCCCGTACCTACAGACAGTTTCCTGTATCAATTTTTTAGCAGTAGTTGTTGCTGTCTGATTCCTGACGGGGTAGGCTTCAGGCCACCCAGAGAACATGTCTACCACTACTAACACGTATTGAAACCCTTGGCACATTGGCATCTGGATATGATCAATCTGGATCCTCTGGAAGGGGTATAAGGCTTTTGGGAGACATTTTTTGGGCGTGGGCTCAGTCCTACCTGGATTGCATTGGGCACAGATTAAACATGACTGGACATATTTCACTAGTACAGGAGTGATTCCTGGGGCTACCCATATTTTATTGATGAGTTCTTTCATTATTGTCTTAGATTGATGAGTGGGCCCATGGGCCACAGAGGCTATTACAGGATAGAGTGCTCTAGGCAAGCACACTTTCTTCCCTTGTGTCCAAAGTCCGGATTCTTCTTCCAGGGCTGACTCTTTTAGCCAGGTTTCCTTTTCTGAGCGGGTGGCTTGCTTCTGCATCTGTTTCAGTAGTTCCCATGATACTTCTTGTTGCTTGACATCCGGTTGTGCTAACATGATTTTATCTGGCTGTGCTCTTTCCTCTTCCATTGCTGCCTGTTTGGCTGCTTGGTCAGCCAATGCATTTCCTTTGGCTTCTGGTGTGTCAGCACGGGTATGTGCCTTTACTTTGATTACTGCTACTTTGGTGGGCAGGAGTACTGCAGTCATCAAAGCCTCCACTGCTAAAGCATGTTTAATTGGGGTTCCTGCTGCTGTAATGTAATCTCTGGCCTTCCATATTATTCCGAAATCATGAACTACTCCAAAAGCATATCTGGAGTCTGTGTAGATGTTAGCAGTGGAGTCTTTTGCTATGAGGCAGGCCTCAGTAAGAGCTATGAGTTCAGCCTCTTGTGCTGACTGGTCTGGGCGCAATTGCCTTGCACACAGTACTTCATACTCACTAGTAACTGCCATGCCTGTATGGAATTTCCCTTTGTCATCGGCATACCTTGAACCGTCTACAAAGAGTGTCCAGTGTGGGTTTTGCAAAGGAGTATCCTGTATTGATGGTGGAGTTCCTACTTCAGCTTCCATCATTGTAATGCAATCATGTTCTTGTTCTTTGTAAAGAGAGTCGGTTGAGGCCCATAGTTCTTCTTTCTGAAGATCTTCTTCAGCACGTAGATCAATAAAATCTTCAGAATCTCCATCTGCAGTATACTCCCCCCTTGGGAGAGGAAGGAGTGCAGCAGGATTGAGGATGTGGCATCTCTGGATGGTGACATTAACTGGTAGAAGCAGACTACACTGGAGCCTGAGGTGGCGTTGTGCAGTGAGGTGTTTAGGTTGTGTTTGTTGCAGGATAGCTGAGATGTCATGGGGAGCCATGATGGTGAGTGGGTGTCCCAGGACGATGTCAGCGGTAGCGTTCAGGAGAGAACTAGCAGCATGAACGGCCCTGACACAGGAAGGGGTGGCTCTGGCTACAGGGTCTAGACGTTTTGAGAAGTAGCCTAGAGGTCTACTACGACCTCCATGGCTCTGGGTGAGAACTCCAGTGGCATGACCCTGACGTTCCATGACATAAAGGCGAAAGGGAAGCTGATAGTTAGGGATGCCAAGAGCTGGGGCAGTGACAATGATTTGTTTGAGGGATTGGAATGCTTTTATGGCTTCTGCAGTCATTTGGAAAGGGACAGTAGCAATACGGGGTATGCAATCAAACAGTGGCTGCATCAGAACGGATGCATCAGGGATCCATGGTCTACAGTATGAAATGAGTCCCAGAAAGGTTTGCAGTTGGTGAGGGGTATCTGGCAGTGGGATGTCTGAGACTGCTTTTTTCCTGGCATCCGTAAGATGTTTACTGCCTTGTGAGATGCAGTGACCTAGGAAAACAACTTTTGGAAGACACAACTGTAATTTAGAACGTGAGACTCTGCATCCAGCATCCGCCAGGTAGGCAAGAAGTGAGGCAGATGAGTTCAGGCAGACGGGGTGTGAGTTAGCACAGAGGAGTAAATCATCCACATATTGTAAGAGTTCCACCTCTGGGTGATCTGCTTGCCATGGTTGTAAGATGGATGCCATTGCTTTGCTAAAGCAGGAAGGACTATTATGAGCTCTTTGAGGCAACACCGTCCAGGTGTATTGTTTTCCATCATGTGTAAAAGCAAAGAGAAATTGGGAGTCTTCATGTAATGGGACAGAGAAAAAGGCATTTGCTAGATCAATGACAGTAAAGATAGCAGCCACAGGAGGAATGCTAGCAAGCAAAGTGTGGGGATTTGGTACAATGGGGGTTTCAAAGACCGTAGCCTCATTAATTGCTCTGAGGTCTTGTACCATGCGATATACAGGAGGCTGTCCCTTCACACTCTTCTTTTTAATTGGGTATAAGGGAGTGTTACATGGTGAGGTGGTAATTTTAATAGCTCCATTTGCAAGAAGAGCCTGTATCTGGAGGGTGATAGCATCTCTCTGGGAAATGGAGAGAGGGTATTGTGCTTTATATGGCAGTAAGTTAGGATTCTTCAAGGTTACAGTGACTGGCGGGACTTTGAGACGCCCAATGTCTTGGGGACCCTTGGTCCAAAGGGTATCAGGGATGAGGTGCAAAATGCTTTGCAGCGAATCCCCTTGTTCATGTGATTCAAGTGACTGGGATTTTAATGCCATTAGGAGGCAGGTTTCTTCAGGACTCAATGCCGTACCTAAAACAACTGTACCATTTTCCTTGAACTGGATGTTGGCCCGTATTTTCTGAAGAAAATCTGAGCCTAATAGGTTATAAGGACATGTCTGGCTTACAACAAATTGTGACATTACTCCAGTGGGCAGATGTAACTGTGGAGATTGGCTTTGGGACTTAGTGGAGGGAGTAATCAAGAGAGGCTTAGTAACAGGGTTGTGCTGGGTGACCCCTTCTAAACCAGAGCAGGGTAAATGCATATCTGTGAGCCAGGAAGGGAGTATGGCGTTCTCACATAACACACTGCGGGCTGCACCAGTGTCTACAAGGAATGAGAGTTCCTTCCCTGCCACATCGAGGGTGATTCGAGGGGCGGGGCCTGCAGGAGGGGCAGAGACTGCCATACATGGGGTGTCCCCTCCCAGCAACACTGGTTTGCCAACGTCCTAGTGGGATGGAGCTGGCCACGGAGGAGGAGTTCCTCTTTGGCTCTGATCTGCTGGCCACAGATGTTTGGAGCGACAGTTTCTCTTAATGTGCCCTGGTTTGCCGCACCCATAACAGACACGGGGCGGGGGTCTTTCCTCTCTTTCTTCTCCCGTCATGACTGCCATGACTGATATGCGGGATTTCTTTGTACTACTCTCCAGCCCTTTTGCAACTTGTTCTAAAATTTCCAATGTTAATGATTTCCATTCTGGGCGACAGGTTACAAGAGCTTTGTTCAGATCTGGCCTAAGGCCATCTACAAATGACCGTGCTAGGAGTCTTAGGTGCACAGGTTCATTTGGACTGAATCCCATATCTTTATAGTTTTGTTTAACTCTTTGTACAAACTTTTCTACTGACTCTGCTTTATCCTGCACCATGTCTTGCAGGGTCGTGGACTGCTCTGCTAGTCTGTCTTTCGCCCACTTATATAATTGCTGAATGAAATCACGGCCAGATTCTGAATCACGAGTGTCATAATTTGCTCCAGGGAGTTCTGGTTGGCGTATGTGATCCATTATAAGTGAAGAAAATTCACCAGTTTTATTTTGCACAATACTTTGCAAGTCTGACCAAGTACACCCGTAGGTTTGATAAACTTGTGCCAATTTTCTATAAAAGGGCATAGGGTGTGTATCTGGGTCAGGCATGAGGTTCACTATGGTGAACAACTGCTGGGGGGTAAAGGACACATACTTAGGTGGCCCGACTGGGCGAGTGTTCAAATATATTTCCCTTAAGGCTTCAAGATTTCCTTGTCCTATGTTATGGATCTCTCTTTGCAGCTCTGTAATTTGGTTCTGAAAAGACTCATTCATTGCTCTTGCTGCACCCTGCTGGCTACTTAGGGTAATATCAGAAAATTGTCCAAGGTGCGGTGGGGGGCTGCGATATCCCGGGGTTTGTGCTGCAGCACCAGGTGCATAGTCCACTGTCTGCTGTGAGTCTTCCCCTGTATCTTCCTTTTGTTTCTCCCCATCCTCATCTTCCTGATCTACAGCACCACTTACCTCCTACCATTATATGAGCTGGAGCTATGGGCTGACTGGGTAGCATGTAGGTGCCGTCAGGATTTACAAGTGGGTATATAGCAGTGACTTGTGGCATGACAGAAAGAGCAGGGTTTGGGGAGATTACAAGTCCAGCCTTGGGCGTTGGCTGAGGACAAGATGGCGTCACTGCTGGGACTGGTGAGATGTGCTGGGGGGCTAAAAGAGCATGATTATGTGGGCGTGGAGCACCACAGGCTAAGCACGTATCACGGGGGGCAGGGTTCTGCTGACCACAATGTGTACAAGTCCAACTTCCCCTTTTTCTTTCAGCTGCGCCATTGTTATAGGGCGGTGGCTGTTCCTGTACTAAGGCTGGGCCAGGCCGATAGTAATGGAGTCCTGATTTTTCATCAAACATTGCTTCTCCTTTTGTCTGTTCAAATTCTTTGCTACAGTCCAGCCATACCCTAACGGTATCTATCAACTTATCATCATTCAATTTGCCTCTCTTCTCAGTCAACAATGTCTGCCATATAGCAGAACACAATACACCTCCTTTTGCAATACCATAACTCTTTTCTAACTTGCTTAATCCTTTAACATAACCTTTTCCTCTCCGGTCCGCCACGTACTGTTCAGGTGAACAATAGCCCTTCGGGACACTATTTCGGTTACCCATTTTTTTCAAAACACCACGTTCTGGAGCCTTCAACACGTTCTGGAGCCTTCACTTACTGTCTCTGATAGTTGGATTAGCACAGACACTGACAAACAAACACCTTGAGCTTGAGATTAACACACCACTGGGTTATCAGCAAGCCGTCTCCTTCCCTTCTACTATTTCTTGGGGTCACACACCAGGGTTACCCCTCAATGTAGGCACTTTAGGAGACTTCTATTGTTCTGTCAGTCTATGCCTCTCCTTTCTCCCAGAGAAACCAACCATACACAAAAAAAATAATAAAACACAATACATCAAGCTTATCAATACAATGGGGTTCTTACTCTCATGCCCCTGAGGATGCCTCACTGTCGGTGCACCCCTCCCTAGAACAAATATGGATAGACTAAGCCAAGGGACACAGAATAGGTAAGATGAATATATTTTCTCACCTCTTATTACGGGCTGCGCAGTCCCGGTGTCCGTTGGCTTGTCTCTCTGGATCCAGTCTCTGGGGGTACGCCAGCAGGAGGTCCAATCCTCAGGCCCCACGTCGTTTGGCGCCAACTGATATGGTTCTGATTCTGAATCTGACTCCAATAGCCAGGAAAGAGTTGATGTATTGCTCCGAATGGTATAAAATGATTGGCATACGTACGCCTTGAGAGAGAGATCACACACAGACTGTCACAGAGAAGTCAGTCAATGCTAGATGTCCTGTTTATTAATCAGATTACATGATTTCTTATAGCAGAAAAAGAGGAACTTTATGACTCGGCTAATTTGATGATCTAATTGTCACATTACTAAGTCCCATGACAACGTATCACATTATCACTCCATATTTTAGCAAATGTCAGCACTATGTCAGCAATATGTCAGCAATTTCAATATCATAAAGTGATTAGTAAGGGATTATTAAGGGAGCTGGCTGCTACTTCAGGGGCCATTTTGTTAAGCAAACTGTTAGATATAATACAAGCAAGTATACATTTGATACTAGATATATGATTCCACAACAATACCTAGGTGGCACTGCTGTGTAAGCTATTTGCATCACAGTATAAAGGGTTAACTTATGGAAGTCTGAATAAAATGTATTCTATACCTTTTGACCTTAAAAGCTTTAATTCAAAGCTATAGGGATTAATTCTGACACTTGTAGCAATTACAGACAGACCTCTAGGCGTTTCTCTGAATGTTTCTCACACTGTTTATTTATCTATCGTAAATAACTTCAATGGCTTTGTTTTCTCAGAGATATCAGTACCTCCTCTCATACCAAAGAGGTGAATAATTGTTACAAAACACACATCTTCACAGACACTCTTTTAGAGACAAAGATCCTTCTAATGAGAAATATATATAATATATTGAAAACATGTTGTCTTCATAACATATAACAGTATAATATAATATATATTATATGTTCTACTGATTGTCTTATGCTAAGGACTAAGGCTTGTTAAATGAATACATGAATATTATATATTTTGCTTCATTGATAAATGCCTAATTGTATAGGTAATTATCACCAGCTGCATAGAGCTTATCTTTAACTCCCATCATAAATTTATAAGTAGACAAGGAGGCCTCTTCACAGACTGGTATACTCATGAGAAGAATAACACTAAAGAGCAGAAACCTTTGTATGACCTTACCTTGGCCTACTCAAGACATACAAAATTGTAACTATAATCGAGCATGGCTCTTGAAGGCAATGCACATTCATCTTGACTAAAATAATTGGATAGCAATGCATTTACCTATGAAAAGGCACAACAAATCCCCCCTTTTCAGCATATTCAATTTCGTTTGTAGAAGGTTGAATAGGCTGAAATGCAATAAATGGCTTTTCATATGTCTTCTTCTAAAGATTGGAGAACGCAAGTTTTACCTTGGAATAAATGTATCACAATTTTGTGTGTACTTTTACGACAGAAATCTAACGCACAAGCTTTATGATTAGTTAAACTACAAGTAAGTTACATTTCTTGCATTAGTGATAAACACGTTGGTTCATAGAACGCATATTATATAATTGTTTCGTTCTTTTCTTTTAAGACCACTGTAGAGAGAAAGAAGTTTCGATCATTTTCTGGACTTTCTGGAAACGTGTCTCTAGTTAAGATCTTTCTTTGGTCCTCTAACTCAATAACGTTGCTGCTAAAATGAAAAATTGGAAGTAATAGCTTCCTGGCTTGTCAGCAACTTAGCAACTCGATTTAGCGAGCAGTGCTTGGCATCATATCTTCATGTCTGCGATCTCGAATACTTTGTCATGTTGCATTGGTGTGATGTACTTTTGCAGCGGCTGTCGAATCTCCTGGGGCTCTGCCCACTTGTCCCTCCTGGATACATCTTGGTTACATCTGGGTTGGCTCCGACTGGACGTCTCTTGCGTCATGGATAGCCTTGACCTCAGGTTCTCTTGGTTCCGGATACAAAGACTATTAGTATTCCGCCATCTGTCCTTCCATCAACACGTGATCCCATCTCGGGCCATCATCTAAGCTTAAGAAAACAACAGACAGTGTGAGCACAAATGCAGCAAAACTTTAGTCACAATTGATAGACAAACAATATGGTAAGTATAACTGTTCAGTCTCTTTTCAGTCAAACGATACCACGACCAATCATAAGAAATTTATGATGTGTCTCCATCTTCAAATTTTTGATTTTTCAATCTTAGTTCAGCTCTTGCCGTTTTTAGCCCTGAAATAAAACTCTACACAAACATGTTAATGATCCTGTGGAAAAATCTGATTAGTAATCAATATCATTAATCATTTATTGACTTGCTATAACTATTAATTTAATGAAGCAGTTTGCTTCGTTTACTGGACATTTCTATCTCAGCAAAGTATTAAACAACTTTTCCTTTACTCTCTATTCACTTCATGAGATAAAGAATTTACATTCAATGAAGTTGGGAGAATCTTACTCTTCCTTTCCATTAGACTTAATAAATCAGCTCGTAGCGCAGCTCTGCGACCTCTGACCTCTTCACTGACATGCATCTAAACTTAGAAATGTGCTCCTTCCCCCCTCCCATCTTTAAGATGGTGGGCAAAATTTTGGGACATACAGCATCTGCAAGAAAACTGATTGTATACATGACACAGCTCTGTGACCCCTGAGAGTACACCCTGTTCTGCTCTTACTACAAACTACTCCTCACCCCTCCCTTAGGAGACTTTTTAAGGCAATTAGGGTTAGATAACAGAGCTATTTAAATACAGTTTTGCGCTTTTCACTACTTAAAATAAATTCACAGGTTCTATATACTCTGCTTAAAAAATAATTATATATCACAAACAAATAAAAAAAAATCTGAAATAATTAATCAGAGATAGATGAAACAATTCCTCCCTTTGGGGATTCTCATATCTGTAGCAATTGCAAATTGTACATTAGGATCCTATAAGAAAGCATGGTTACATTAGCATACATAGCAATTAACCTGTTTAATACTGTTCTCTTATAGATTCTATTTATCAATAACATTGGGTCAGACTTTATGTATAAAGTTCCTCTATTATCCTGTAACGGCCTGAGCTACTAAACACAACCTCCCTGTATATGGGGGTAAATCTCCAACTATGGGAGTCAATTGGCCAGGAATTAATAGGAAGGTTCCTGAGTCAAACAAAGGACTAGAACTGGACCCTGTACCGCCTAGGCTAATGAGACCTACATCTGTTCCCTATCTTGGGACAATTTATTATTAATTTCTGGCGATACAAAAACATCAATTGTGTTTAGCATAGACAAACAACTCCTGAGTTGATTTACATGTCATGCACAGGTTGCATTCGTGTAATAACGCTTTACTGTAACAACTCATCTGTGGTTCTGGTATGGGCTTAACCCCTTCAGTACCAGGGCATTAATATTGACTGTGTATAGACCACGCCCTTCTAAGGGTTGTAAACGTGATCTGGCTGTAGCATTCTAATGCCAGCAACAATATACATGACAATTTATCATTAATATGTCATCTCATCAATCAATATCTCGGTGGGACCTCCAGATTAATGTCGGAATATTTATGCTGTCTCCGATTGACAGTCTATATTATTTATGTGAATAAATTAAAATCTGTAATAAAGGAGATTCTAATTTATTATCATAAATAGCAAGCTAAAACAAGCTTGTGATCTGCGTTGAATTGAAGACAAAACCCAGTTACAGACAAAATATATATGTAATTTATTAATACAATTTATAGTGCAAAATAATATATATAATAAAATTGGCGCTAATAAAATTCAATCAATGATATGCAAAATAGTGATAAAGTCAAAGATAATTGAGAATATATATCTACACAATTATGCCTTCTTATAATGATACCCCTCAATTATATTTAAAATCAATTTAATACTTGATTTCTCTCAGCCGACAAATGTCCGATTAAACCCAAATCTGGTTTATCTTTTATCTATATAAATATATATATATAATCAACCATACTGGTCTAGAACTGAATTCAATTCCTTGGAGATAATACTGTGTTTTCACTAGTATATTTTCAATCTCCCTGTATTGGATTAATTTTCAGGATGATGCTGCAGGTACACCCCAATCTTATTCCAAAACAGATACTATACACAAAGTATGGTTACTTGAATATATATAGATATGTATTATATTAATTATCCTATAAAATATAGGTAAGGTTATACTATACCAAAATGTCAGCTAGCAGAAATCAGTTTCAATGGTTCTAAGATGCCTGCCTCCAATGACTGAAAAGGTGGTCAGGGCTGGATCTGGTCTTTTGAAGATGGTCAGAGAGAGAGCTAGAGAGCTCTAGAGATTGATCCCTTCTGTCAGCCCATACCATCTTTTTATCCTATCTTAGAAAGGGCTTGGTCAAGTTTTATCATTAACTAGTGACCTCACTTTTTAATAAATATAACCTCCCTCTAGTATTTTCCCTCTAGGGGGGAATACATCCTAGATCTTTGTTACCCTAACACTAGATGGCACTAGTATTCCATACAAAAATCGAACCACTCACTTATTTCTCTTATTATATACTAGCAATGAATGTTATCTAAGGTTTCAGACAAAACTTTGAGAAGATCTTGAATAGACAATGACTTTTATACTTAGTCAACCACCTTGTTTATCCTTAAATCTTTTGACCAGACCTAATTAAATCAAGATAAACATGACTATCTCAATTCATTGTTCTTGGAAAAGACAGGGTTTGTTCATGATCACCTGTGTCCACATTTCTCCATTCAAGAAAACCTCAAGGAAAGAAATAATTAATTTGTGTGTTACACTGAGAGAGCTTCTAAAAATGACAGAGGAATTTGTACCTCGTTTCTAATCTTAAAACTGAATATAGCTATAAGGACCATACTCTTATATATATATACTATATATTCAGCACACCTATTAAAATTGATAATATAAAATCAATCTACTCATACATTGATTCATATAAAACCACAAAGAAAGATTAGAGTCCTTCTATTCACTGAAAATAATCAGAACTCAGCACATTTCTAATACATTGTCTTATCTAGGCAATTACATTTCATTAGACCTTGGGACATCTCCTTCTCACAAAAACAGACTTAGGTAAACACTTTGGTACATATCGTAAACCTTAGGTTAGCAATTTAAGAGTCAAAAAAATCCTGAACTCACTCTGCCTTTTAAAATAAGACAAAAATGGTTGTCCCTTAGGCTCATGTCCATACTCTTATATAGGCCTTATACTTATGGACTTTATTCATACCCAATAGTTCTGACATCTCCCATGTAATTTGGAAGTGGCTGTCTTAGGTAGCTTGCCATTATTAATTAGGGAGAAAAATAAAAAAAATTGTATGGATAAGGGGACTTATGGTGGCAAGCGTGATCATAGCGAGAGAGTGGGGCTCAAAAAGAGCACCCAACATCATGGAGTGGAAAAACTTATTGATTCGGATTGAGAGGTTTGAGGATGTAGCTGGCAGTGGATGAGTGACGTTGTTGCATGGGGGGGAGTGGCGGGAGTGGGAGAGAGACGAGAGTAATTGTCATCAGCGATGGGTACCGAGATGACCACCAAGAGGAGGGGGGCTGGGGGGGATGTATTTAATGTAGGCGACAAATAATCCGGATTAAAGGTTATGTAATACTGAATTGGAAATCTGGGAACCTCCCAAAACAAAGTAGATTATTTATTATCTCTGTAATTGCCTTTGATTAATGAAATTTTATGATGCTGACTGTCTTGGCAGACTATATATTAAGAATCCGGATTTTTGTATTGTTAAATTGTTATACAATATGAAGTAAAAATATGCTTTAAAAAAATCCATCTGTTCTACGTGGGTGGGAAGAAGAAGAGGATGAGGAGATTGAGAGTCATCCTCCTGATGACAGCGAAGTCTTGCCTGTCAGCACTCTGGCACACATGGCTGACTTCATGTTAAAGTCCCTTTCCAGGACCTGTGCGTTATATGCATTTTAGACAACATGGATTACTGGTTGTTCACCCTTCTCTACCCCCACTACAAAAATAACTTCTCATCTCTAATTCCTCTGGTGGAGAGGATGAGCAAAACGGTGCAATACCCCAAAATTTCCATCTGACAATGCTGGCGGCAGAGTCCGTAGTTCTTTGGGCATCAGAGGAGGGAATACAAGGGGAACCAACAGCATTTCCAACAGAGGCAGGGCAACACTCTCCAAACCCTGGGACAGTTTCATGACACCCCGCCAGCACCCTCACCCTGATGCGAGGCCTAGTGTCACAAGGAGGGAATCATTTTAGAAGATGGTGTAGGAGTACATAGCAGACCTTGTCAGCATCCTCAATGATCACTCAGTGCCTTACAACTACTGGATGTCTAAGCTGGACACGTGGCACAAACTGGCACTCTACACCTTGAAGATGCTGGCCTTCCCTGCCTCTAGCATTTTGTCTGAGCAAGTATTTAGTGCTGCTAGTGGCATTATAAAAGATAAGCGTATCCGCCTGTCAACTGAAAATGCTGACAGGTTGACTCATATGAAAATGAACAAGTCCTGGATTGACCATGACTTCTCGACTCCACCAGATGAAAGCTGATAAAGATAAAGGCACTTTAAATGTGTTGTTTATAATTTACTGAATACACTGTATTCCCATGCACCCTTTTCAGTACAAACAAGGGTGGAATGGTTGGTTGAATCTTCCTTTTCTCATCCTCCTCCTCCTCTTCCATCATATCAACATGCTTATTTGTCGCATATAATGCCCTCGCCTATATGCCCTTCGCATATAATGTTTTACAGGGTCAGCTCACCTACAGTCCCATACCTACAATCTTTTATACAGTAAGCTCACCTGCAGGTCCTCCTATATAATTTTTTAGAGGGTCAGCTCACCAGCAGGCCCTCACCTATAATCTTTTACAGGGTCACCTCACCAGCAGGCCCTCACCTGCAATTGTTTACAGGGTCAGCTCACCTGCAGGCCCTCGCATATAATTTTTTAGAGGGTTAGCTCAGCTGCAAGCCTTTGCATATAATTCTTTTGAGGGTCAGCTCACCAGCAGGCCTTCACTTACAATCTTTTACAGGGTCAGCTCACCTACAGGCCCTCGCATATAATTTTTTTGTGGGTCAGCTCACCAGCAGGCCCTCACCTGCAATTTTTTACAGGGTCAGCTCACCTGCAGGCCCTCACATATTTTTTTTTAGAGGTTCAGCTCATCTGCAGGCCCTCGCATATAATTTTTTAGAAGGTCAGCTCACCAGCAGACAAAGGTGGTGCAATCATGATTTTAGATTCAGAAAATATAACAAAGAATGCAAGAGACCAATCAGCATATACTATTTAAAAAAAAGACCCCACTGTAGAATTTTATTAAGAATTAGTTAATTATAGCCAATGGGGGCTTGACATAAATCTCCTACTAGAACAAGAACATAGATATATTATTGGATCACAAAAAAGATTACCAGTATTCTACTGCCTGTCTAAAATCCATAAAAACCAAACAGCCCTACCAGGTAGGCCGATTATTTCTGGTATCGGTTCAATTACATCAAATTTATAGCAATATATAGACCGTTTATTACAACCGCTAGTTAAACAGACACCATCATACATTAAGGATACAACAGATATTATAGCTCACTTCAAACTGATTGACTTTCAGGAATACTGGTTTCTAGGTACCATGGATGTAAATTCCCTATACACTATTATTGACCATAGCCAGGTCGAAGCATTGAAAGGACAACTATAACAAAGTGAAATACTACAACAGGACCAAATAGATTTTGTAGCAGAAGGAGTCAATAATATTCTTACACATAATTATTTTATTTATGAGAATGATTATTTTTTACAGACAAGGGGCACAGCCATGGGAACCAGGTTTGCCCCCAGTTATGCAAATTATTCATGGCCCACTGGGAACAGGAGTACATTGGA
Source organism: Bufo gargarizans (assembly GCF_014858855.1). Taxonomy (NCBI): domain Eukaryota; kingdom Metazoa; phylum Chordata; class Amphibia; order Anura; family Bufonidae; genus Bufo; species Bufo gargarizans. The sequence continues at coordinate 155,984,174 of NC_058087.1, read as the reverse complement.
CCAAGATTGGGGGTCGGCTTGGTGCTCTGCAATCGTTACATAGACGAAATCATCTTTATTTGGAAAGATACTGAAATAAATTTACATACATTTTTTTAAGCGATCAATATAAACAATAAAAATGTAAATTTCTCAACAAATATAAGTAAAAACATATGTTGAATTTCTTGATCTAACAGTAAAAATCGATGGGAATATATTGGTATGTAGTCAATTTCACAAACCGGTGATGAGAAATAAATATATTTTATATTCCAGCTGCCATCTCCCGCGCTGGCTAATACATTCCTATAAATCAAATTTAGAAGGCTTAAGAGAAACTGTACGACTGAAGAAAAATTAAAAAAATGAAGCCAAAAGTTTGAAAGAACAATTCCAAATTAAAAACTACCTGAATTAAATAATAGCAACTTCCCTACAGAAAGTAAGTGCCATGGATCGAAAATAATTCTTTATAGCCACCAAAAAAGAAATAAAAAAAGATGAAAATATACATATCATCAGAGAAAATCATCCGAAAAAATTGGCATCATTTTATTAAATAGAATAGGTTTGCACCTATCCATAAGCCCATTAATATATATACTAGAACTCCAAATTTGGGCTTAAAAATTGCTCCTTCAATAAAAAATAGGTCAAGAAAAATCCAAACCTAACATTAAAAGGCTAACGTTAAAAGGCTTTTATAGGTGTGGGAGGTGCATAAGCTGTAAAACTACGAGTTTTCCTAAAAAAACACAAAAATAATTTTTAACACACAATACCCATTCCCTCCAAATTAAAGAACATTTAACATGTGACTCTTCAGATGTTATTTATCTTTAGGAGTGTCCATGTAAAAAAAAAAAAAATAACATCTAAGGTACCTCCCCCACTCACTCCGAACCACAAGTATACAAAGTAACCAGCCGATCGAGAGCATCGTGAATAACCACATGGGACCCCACGTGTCACGTGAGACGCCAACAGAGCGGCCGGGAGTTTGGAACAGAGACCGGAGCGAGGTGATCGGAGTGAGGTGCCTAGCAGCCTTACCACCAAAGCGTGAGTTACGAAGGGATACTATTTGGAATAAGGAGGAGATTTATTGTAAACTAATAATCCAAATATAAGAACAATTAGATTCACTGGATGATTGATTTCAAAAAACGGTATTGAAAGAGATTATATATAAAGATTTTGAGTGGTGACATATGAAACCTAACTATACAGAAGACCTATAGTATCAATATCTATCTTGCTATTACGGTTTGACCACCAACTACCAATCATCTAGATCATTATCTACCTTCACCATGTCGGGACATTTCTATAATCTGAAGAATTATTATTACTATACAACTACTACAGGAGGACTAATAACACATTTTTTTTACAATTGTACTTTTCCCCAAACACAAACTGGACCTCTTTCCTTTATATGCTTTTTTTATATATTACATATCTATGACAATCAAGAGAAATAAAATTGCTAATTGATATTAGTCACCATTATTAGGGATCATATTATGTTTTTATAGGGATATTTTGATATTTCTTATATTTTTTATCATCAATTTGTTATTGATATAACCATGATCAGACACCAATTATTTTAAGACTCATAATATTGATATGGACTTTTTGATTCATTCGATACATCTTGTATTTTAGTATACCATTGATTTGTCTGATCATGATTAATCATCACAACTATCACTAATCATGTATACTGAATAATACTCATACCACCTGTTATTTATTTATGGGTTTATCCTTTTATTTGCATTTTTGTATATTTGTATTCTTGATATTTTTATTCCAAATAAATACATTATATGTATATTCTTCTACACTGTTCCAGATATATGTGTGTGCCATCCATATATACTTACTTTAGGTTATCCTTACCTGCTGTCCAAGAAAGGTTGTTTGGAAGTCAGAGTCGAAGTTGGAGTAGTGCGATTCTCATGGCAAAGATTCTCATAGAAAAAGCTACGTTTGCAATAATTATTTTTATTTAGATTTATTCTAACTATCTAATCTACACTCATGAGAAAAGCAAAGTACAACCTTTTGAATTCTATGGTTTTACATATCAGGACATAATAAAAAATGTGGCCCTCAGAAGGTCTTAAAATTAGGTAGATACGTACAACCTACAACTTACCTACAAGGGGGAGGGCAATGGGGCAATTTTTTTCATGATCTGGACGAGGGACACAGAAGAGTCAGACTTGTTTGCAGTCTGTAGCCATGAAGACACAAAGCACATGAACTTTAAACATAACATGGCAAGATACTTTAATAAAGACAATCTGCAAATTATTATTTTTTTTACTTAGGATATATTGTAGCAATATATATATGTCATGGAGGATACACCAAACCCTATTAACTCATTAATTGCATTAGGCTAGGTACAAACTAATCTAAAACATCACCACAAATAATGCCATTGATGTTAATAAATTCCCAATTATACAGCTCAACAATTTGTGTAAGTAATCCTTTACAGTACTTTCTGAGCATAGACGATAAAATATTTATAGACTTGCAGAGTAGGGATGAGCGAACTCGAACTGTATAGTTCGGGTTCGTACCGAATTTTGGGGTGTCCGTGACACGGACCCGAACCCGGACATTTTCGTAAAAGTCCGGGTTCGGGTTCGGTGTTCGTCGCTTTCTTCGCGCTTTTGTGACGCTTTCTTGGCGCTTTTTGAAAGGCTGCAAAGCAGCCAATCAACAAGCGTCATACTACTTGCCCCAAGAGGCCATCACAGCCATGCCTACTATTGGCATGGCTGTGATTGGCCAGAGCACCATGTGACCCAGCCTCTATTTAAGCTGGAGTCACATAGCGCCGCCCGTCACTCTGCTCTGATTAGCGTAGGGAGAGGTTGCGGCTGCGACAGTAGGGCAAGATTAGGCAGATTAACTCCTCCAAAGGACTTGATTAACTGATCGATCTGCAGCTGTGGATCATTGAGCTGCTGATCCTCAATTGCTCACTGTTTTTAGGCTGCACAGACCGTTTGTCAGTCTCATTTTTCTGGGGTGATTGGCGGCCATTTTGTGTCTTGTGGTGCGCCAGCACAAGCTGCGACCAAGTGCATTTAACCCTCAATGGTGTGGTTGTTTTTTGGCTAAAGCCTACATCAGGGTGAAGCTGTCACACCAAGTGCATTTAACCAGCAATAGTCTGTTCATTTTTTGGCCATATACAAAATCAGGGGCAAGCTGCGCCTGTCACCAAGTGCATTTAACCCTCAATGGTGTGGTTGTTTTTTGGCTAAAGCCTACATCAGGGTGAAGCTGTCACACCAAGTGCATTTAACCAGCAATAGTCTGTTCATTTTTTGGCCATATACAAAATCAGGGGCAAGCTGCGCCTGTCACCAAGTGCATTTAACCCTCAATGGTGTGGTTGTTTTTTGGCTAAAGCCTACATCAGGGTGAAGCTGTCACACCAAATGCATTTAACCAGCAATAGTCTGTTCATTTTTTGGCCATATACAAAATCAGGGGCAAGCTGCGCCTGTCACCAAGTGCATTTAACCCTCAATGGTGTGGTTGTTTTTTGGCTAAAGCCTACATCAGGGTGAAGCTGTCACACCAAGTGCATTTAACCAGCAATAGTCTGTTCATTTTTTGGCCATATCCCAGTCTAATTCTGTCACTAAATCCATACCGGTCACCCAGCGCCTAAATACTAGGCCTCAAATTTATATCCAGCTAAATCTGTCCCTAGTGCTGTAGCTGGGCGAGTTATTTAGTGTCCGTTCAAGCACATTTCTTGTTCTGGGTTGAAATACAATTCCCAATTTAGCAATTTCATAATTTAGTGGTTCCTGCTATATCAGAGCTATTTGAAATCTATCCCAAAAAGGGTATATAATATTGAAGGTGCACATAGGGTCATTCAGAATAACTTCACACACACCCGCTACTGTGTATTTCCAAGTCTAATTCTGTCACTAAACCCATACCTGTCACCCAGCGCCTAAATACTAGGCCTCAAATTTAAATCCCTCTAAATCTCTCGTTACCCACCGCTGTACTGTTGTTGCTGGGCAAGATATTTAGTGTCCGTCAAAGCACATTTTTTGTTCTGGGTTGAAGTACAATTCCCAATTTAGCAATTTCATAATTTAGTGGTTTCTGCTATATCAGAGCTATTTGAAATCTATCCCTAAAAGGGTATATAATATTGAAGGTGCACATAGGGTCATTCAGAATAACTTCACACACACGCTTCTGTGCATTTCCAAGTCTAATTCTGTCACTAAATCCATACCGGTGACCCAGCGCCTAAATACTAGGCCTCAAATTTAAATCCCTCTAAATCTCTCGTTACCCACCACTGTACTGTTGTTGCTGGGCAAGATATTTAGTGTCCGTCAAAGCACATTTTTTGTTCTGGGTTGAAGTACAATTCCCAATTTAGCAATTTCATAATTTAGTGGTTTCTGCTATATCAGAGCTATTTGAAATCTATCCCTAAAAGGGTATATAATATTGAAGGTGCACATAGGGTCATTCAGAATAACTTCACACACACGCTTCTGTGCATTTCCAAGTCTAATTCTGTCACTAAATCCATACCGGTGACCCAGCGCCTAAATACTAGGCCTCAAATTTAAATCCCTCTAAATCTCTCGTTACCCACCGCTGTACTGTTGTTGCTGGGCAAGATATTTAGTGTCCGTCAAAGCACATTTTTTGTTCTGGGTTGAAGTACAATTCCCAATTTAGCAATTTCATAATTTAGTGGTTTCTGCTATATCAGAGCTATTTGAAATCTATCCCTAAAAGGGTATATAATATTGAAGGTGCACATAGGGTCATTCAGAATAACTTCACACACACGCTTCTGTGCATTTCCAAGTCTAATTCTGTCACTAAATCCATACCGGTGACCCAGCGCCTAAATACTAGGCCTCAAATTTAAATCCCTCTAAATCTCTCGTTACCCACCACTGTACTGTTGTTGCTGGGCAAGATATTTAGTGTCCGTCAAAGCACATTTTTTGTTCTGGGTTGAAGTACAATTCCCAATTTAGCAATTTCATAATTTAGTGGTTTCTGCTATATCAGAGCTATTTGAAATCTATCCCTAAAAGGGTATATAATATTGAAGGTGCACATAGGGTCATTCAGAATAACTTCACACACACGCTTCTGTGCATTTCCAAGTCTAATTCTGTCACTAAATCCATACCGGTGACCCAGCGCCTAAATACTAGGCCTCAAATTTAAATCCCTCTAAATCTCTCGTTACCCACCGCTGTACTGTTGTTGCTGGGCAAGATATTTAGTGTCCGTCAAAGCACATTTTTTGTTCTGGGTTGAAGTACAATTCCCAATTTAGCAATTTCATAATTTAGTGGTTTCTGCTATATCAGAGCTATTTGAAATCTATCCCTAAAAGGGTATATAATATTGAAGGTGCACATAGGGTCATTCAGAATAACTTCACACACACGCTTCTGTGCATTTCCAAGTCTAATTCTGTCACTAAATCCATACCGGTGACCCAGCGCCTAAATACTAGGCCTCAAATTTAAATCCCTCTAAATCTCTCGTTACCCACCACTGTACTGTTGTTGCTGGGCAAGATATTTAGTGTCCGTCAAAGCACATTTTTTGTTCTGGGTTGAAGTACAATTCCCAATTTAGCAATTTCATAATTTAGTGGTTCCTGCTATATCAGAGCTATTTGAAATCTATCCCTAAAAGGGTATATAATATTGAAGGTGCACATTGGGTCATTCAGAATAACTTCACACACACCCGCTACTGTGTATTTCCAAGTCTAATTCTGTCACTAAACCCATACCTGTCACCCAGCGCCTAAATACTAGGCCTCAAATTTAAATCCCTCTAAATCTCTCGTTACCCACCGCTGTACTGTTGTTGCTGGGCAAGATATTTAGTGTCCGTCAAAGCACATTTTTTGTTCTGGGTTGAAGTACAATTCCCAATTTAGCAATTTCATAATTTAGTGGTTTCTGCTATATCAGAGCTATTTGAAATCTATCCCTAAAAGGGTATATAATATTGAAGGTGCACATAGGGTCATTCAGAATAACTTCACACACACGCTTCTGTGCATTTCCAAGTCTAATTCTGTCACTAAATCCATACCGGTGACCCAGCGCCTAAATACTAGGCCTCAAATTTAAATCCCTCTAAATCTCTCGTTACCCACCGCTGTACTGTTGTTGCTGGGCAAGATATTTAGTGTCCGTCAAAGCACATTTTTTGTTCTGGGTTGAAGTACAATTCCCAATTTAGCAATTTCATAATTTAGTGGTTCCTGCTATATCAGAGCTATTTGAAATCTATCCCTAAAAGGGTATATAATATTGAAGGTGCACATTGGGTCATTCAGAATAACTTCACACACACCCGCTACTGTGTATTTCCAAGTCTAATTCTGTCACTAAACCCATACCTGTCACCCAGCGCCTAAATACTAGGCCTCAAATTTAAATCCCTCTAAATCTCTCGTTACCGCTGTACTGTTGTAGCTGGGAAAGTTATTTAGTGCCCGTCAAAGCACATTTTTTGTTCTGGGTTGAAGTACAATTCCCAATTTAGCAATTTCATAATTTAGTGGTTCCTGCTATATCAGAGCTATTTGAAATCTATCCCAAAAAGGGTATATAATATTCAAGGTGCACATTGGGTCATTCAGAATAACTTCACACACCCGCTACTGTGTATTTCCAAGTCTAATTCTGGCACTAAACCCATACCTGTCACCCAGCGCCTAAATACTAGGCCTCAAATTTATATCCCGCTAAATCTGTCCTTAGTGCTGTAGCTGGGCGAGTTATTTAGTGTCCGTTCAAGCACATTTCTTGTTCTGGGTTGAAATACAATTCCCAATTTAGCAATTTCATAATTTAGTGGTTTCTGCTATATCAGAGCTATTTGAAATCTATCCCTAAAAGGGTATATAATATTCAAGGTGCACATTGGGTCATTCAGAATAACTTCACACACACCCGCTACTGTGTATTTCCAAGTCTAATTCTGGCACTAAACCCATACCTGTCACCCAGCGCCTAAATACTAGGCCTCAAATTTATATCCCGCTAAATCTGTCCCTAGTGCTGTAGCTGGGCGAGTTATTTAGTGTCCGTTCAAGCACATTTCTTGTTCTGGGTTGAAATACAATTCCCAATTTAGCAATTTCATAATTTAGTGGTTTCTGCTATATCAGAGCTATTTGAAATCTATCCCTAAAAGGGTATATAATATTCAAGGTGCACATAGGGTCATTCAGAATAACTTCACACACCCGCTACTGTGCATTTCCAAATCTAATTCTGTCACTAAACCCATACCTGTCACCCAGCGCCTAAATACTAGGCCTCAAATTTATATCCCGCTGAATTTGAATACAATACATTGGGCCAAATAATATATTTGTTGTTGTGGTGAACCATAACAATGAGAAAAACATCTAGTAAGGGACGCGGACGTGGACATGGTCGTGGTGGTGTTAGTGGACCCTCTGGTGCTGGGAGAGGACGTGGCCGTTCTGCCACATCCACACGTCCTAGTGTACCAACTACCTCAGGTCCCAGTAGCCGCCAGAATTTACAGCGATATATGGTGGGGCCCAATGCCGTTCTAAGGATGGTAAGGCCTGAGCAGGTACAGGCATTAGTCAATTGGGTGGCCGACAGTGGATCCAGCACGTTCACATTATCTCCCACCCAGTCTTCTGCAGAAAGCGCACAGATGGCGCCTGAAAACCAACCCCATCAGTCTGTCACATCACCCCCATGCATACCAGGGAAACTGTCTCAGCCTCAAGTTATGCAGCAGTCTCTTATGCTGTTTGAAGACTCCGCTGGCAGGGTTTCCCAAGGGCATCCACCTAGCCCTTCCCCAGCGGTGAAAGACATAGAATGCACTGACGCACAACCACTTATGTTTCCTGATGATGAGGACATGGGAATACCACCTCAGCATGTCTCTGATGATGACGAAACACAGGTGCCAACTGCTGCGTCTTTCTGCAGTGTGCAGACTGAACAGGAGGTCAGGGATCAAGACTGGGTGGAAGACGATGCAGGGGACGATGAGGTCCTAGACCCCACATGGAATGAAGGTCGTGCCACTGACTTTCACAGTTCGGAGGAAGAGGCAGTGGTGAGACCGAGCCAACAGCGTAGCAAAAGAGGGAGCAGTGGGCAAAAGCAGAACACCCGCCGCCAAGAGACTCCGCCTGCTACTGACCGCCGCCATCTGGGACCGAGCACCCCAAAGGCAGCTTCAAGGAGTTCCCTGGCATGGCACTTCTTCAAACAATGTGCTGACGACAAGACCCGAGTGGTTTGCACGCTGTGCCATCAGAGCCTGAAGCGAGGCATTAACGTTCTGAACCTGAGCACAACCTGCATGACCAGGCACCTGCATGCAAAGCATGAACTGCAGTGGAGTAAACACCTTAAAACCAAGGAAGTCACTCAGGCTCCCCCTGCTACCTCTTCTGCTGCTGCCGCCTCGGCCTATTCTGCTGCTGCCGCCTCGGCCTCTTCCTCCGCCTCTGGAGGAACGTTGGCACCTGCCGCCCAGCAAACAGGGGATGTACCACCAACACCACCACCACCACCTCCGTCACCAAGCGTCTCAACCATGTCACACGCCAGCGTTCAGCTCTCCATCTCACAAACATTTGATAGAAAGCGTAAATTCCCACCTAGCCACCCTCGATCCCTGGCCCTGAATGCCAGCATTTCTAAACTACTGGCCTATGAAATGCTGTCATTTAGGCTGGTGGACACAGACAGCTTCAAACAGCTCATGTCGCTTGCTGTCCCACAGTATGTTGTTCCCAGCCGGCACTACTTCTCCAAGAGAGCCGTGCCTTCCCTGCACAACCAAGTATCCGATAAAATCAAGTGTGCACTGCGCAACGCCATCTGTAGCAAGGTCCACCTAACCACAGATACGTGGACCAGTAAGCACGGCCAGGGACGCTATATCTCCCTAACTGCACACTGGGTAAATGTAGTGGCAGCTGGGCCCCAGGCGGAGAGCTGTTTGGCGCACGTCCTGCCGCCGCCAAGGATCGCAGGGCAACATTCTTTGCCTCCTGTTGCCACCTCCTCCTTCTCGGCTTCCTCCTCCTCTTCTTCCACCTGCTCATCCAGTCAGCCACACACCTTCACCACCAACTTCAGCACAGCCCGGGGTAAACGTCAGCAGGCCATTCTGAAACTCATATGTTTGGGGGACAGGCCCCACACCGCACAGGAGTTGTGGCGGGGTATTGAACAACAGACCGACGAGTGGTTGCTGCCGGTGAGCCTCAAGCCCGGCCTGGTGGTGTGTGATAATGGGCGAAATCTCGTTGCAGCTCTGGGACTAGCCAATTTGACGCACATCCCTTGCTTGGCGCATGTGCTGAATTTGGTGGTGCAGAAGTTCATTCACAACTACCCCGACATGTCAGAGCTGCTGCATAGAGTGCGGGCCGTCTGTTCGCGCTTCCGGCGTTCACATCCTGCCGCTGCTCGCCTGTCTGCGCTACAGCGTAACTTCGGCCTTCCCGCTCACCGCCTCATATGCGACGTGCCCACCAGGTGGAACTCCACCTTGCACATGCTGGACAGACTGTGCGAGCAGCAGCAGGCCATAGTGGAGTTTCAGCTGCAGCACGCACGGGTCAGTCGCACTACAGAACAGCACCACTTCACCACCAATGACTGGGCCTCCATGCGAGACCTGTGTGCCCTGTTGCGCTGTTTCGAGTACTCCACCAACATGGCCAGTGGCGATGACACCGTTATCAGCGTTACAATACCACTTCTATGTCTCCTTGAGAAAACACTTAGGGCGATGATGGAACAGGAGGTGGCCCAGGAGGAGGAGGAGGAGGATGAGGAAGAGGGGTCATTTTTAGCACTTTCAGGCCAGTCTCTTCGAAGTGACTCAGAGGGAGGTTTTTTGCAACAGCAGAGGCCAGGTACAAATGTGGCCAGCCAGGGCCCACTACTGGAGGACGAGGAGGACGAGGATGAGGAGGAGGTGGAGGAGGATGAGGATGAAGCATGGTCACAGCGGGGTGGCACCCAACGCAGCTCGGGTCCATCACTGGTGCGTGGCTGGGGGGAAAGGCAGGACGATGACGATACGCCTCCCACAGAGGACAGCTTGTCCTTACCCCTGGGCAGCCTGGCACACATGAGCGACTACATGCTGCAGTGCCTGCGCAACGACAGCAGAGTTGCCCACATTTTAACCTGTGCGGACTACTGGGTTGCCACCCTGCTGGATCCACGCTACAAAGACAATGTGCCCACCTTACTTCCTGCACTGGAGCGTGATAGGAAGATGCGCGAGTACAAGCGCACGTTGGTAGACGCGCTACTGAGAGCATTCCCAAATGTCACAGGGGAACAAGTGGAAGCCCAAGGCCAAGGCAGAGGAGGAGCAAGAGGTCGCCAAGGCAGCTGTGTCACGGCCAGCTCCTCTGAGGGCAGGGTTAGCATGGCAGAGATGTGGAAAACTTTTGTCAACACGCCACAGCTAACTGCACCACCACCTGATACGCAACGTGTTAGCAGGAGGCAACATTTCACTAACATGGTGGAACAGTACGTGTGCACACCCCTCCACGTACTGACTGATGGTTCGGCCCCATTCAACTTCTGGGTCTCTAAATTGTCCACGTGGCCAGAGCTAGCCTTTTATGCCTTGGAGGTGCTGGCCTGCCCGGCAGCCAGCGTTTTGTCTGAACGTGTATTCAGCACGGCAGGGGGCGTCATTACAGACAAACGCAGCCGCCTGTCTACAGCCAATGTGGACAAGCTGACGTTCATAAAAATGAACCAGGCATGGATCCCACAGGACCTGTCCGTCCCTTGTCCAGATTAGACATTAACTACCTCCCCATAACCATATATTATTGGACTCCAGGGCACTTCCTCATTCAATCCTATTTTTATTTTCATTTTACCATTATATTGCGATGCTACCCAAAGTTGAATGAACCTCTCCTCTGCCTGTGTGCTAGGCCTAAATATATGCCAATGGACTGTTGCAGTGGTGGCTGACATGAAGCCTGATTCTCTGCTATGACATGCAGACTAATTCTCTGCTGACATGAAGCCAGATTGTCTGTTACGGGACCTCTCTCCTCTGCCTGGGTGCTGGGCCTAAATTTATGACAATGGACTGTTGCAGTGGTGGCTGACGTGAAGCCTGATTCTCTGCTATGACATGCAGACTGATTCTCTGCTGACATGAAGCCAGATCGTCTGTTACGGGACCTCTCTGCTCTGCCTGTGTGCTAGGCCTAAATATATGCCAATGGACTGTTGCAGTGGTGGGTGACGTGAAGCCTCATTCTCTGCTATGACATGCAGACTGATTCTCTGCTGACATGAAGCCAGATTGTCTGTTACGGGACCTCTCTGCTCTGCCTGTGTGCTAGGCCTAAATATATGCCAATGGACTGTTGCAGTGGTGGGTGACGTGAAGCCTCATTCTCTGCTATGACATGCAGACTGATTCTCTGCTGTCATGAAGCCAGATTGTCTGTTACGGGACCTCTCTGCTCTGCCTGTGTGCTAGGCCTAAATATATGCCAATGGACTGTTGCAGTGGTGGGTGACGTGAAGCCTCATTCTCTGCTATGACATGCAGACTGATTCTCTGCTGACATGAAGCCAGATTGTCTGTTACGGGACCTCTCTGCTCTGCCTGTGTGCTAGGCCTAAATATATGCCAATGGACTGTTGCAGTGGTGGGTGACGTGAAGCCTCATTCTCTGCTATGACATGCAGACTGATTCTCTGCTGTCATGAAGCCAGATTGTCTGTTACGGGACCTCTCTGCTCTGCCTGTGTGCTAGGCCTAAATATATGCCAATGGACTGTTGCAGTGGTGGGTGACGTGAAGCCTCATTCTCTGCTATGACATGCAGACTAATTCTCTGCTGACATGAAGACAGATTCTCTGTTACGGGACCTCTCTCCTCTGCCTGTGTGTGCTGGGCCTAAATATATGCCAATGGACTGTTGCAGTGGTGGCTGACGTGAAGCCTCATTCTCTGCTATGACATGCAGACTGATTCTCTGCTGACATGAAGCCAGATTCTCTGTTACGGGACCTCTCTCCTCTGCCTGTGTGTGTGCTGGGCCTAAATATATGCCAATGGACTGTTGCAGTGGTGGCTGACGTGAAGCCTCATTCTCTGCTATGACATGCAGACTGATTCTCTGCTGACATGAAGCCAGATTCTCTGTTACGGGACCTCTCTCCTCTGCCTGTGTGTGTGCTGGGCCTAAATATATGCCAATGGACTGTTGCAGTGGTGGCTGACGTGAAGCCTCATTCTCTGCTATGACATGCAGACTGATTCTCTGCTGACATGAAGCCAGATTCTCTGTTACGGGACCTCTCTCCTCTGCCTGTGTGTGTGCTGGGCCTAAATATATGCCAATGGACTGTTGCAGTGGTGGCTGACGTGAAGCCTCATTCTCTGCTATGACATGCAGACTAATTCTCTGCTGACATGAAGACAGATTCTCTGTTACGGGACCTCTCTCCTCTGCCTGGGTGCCGGGGCCTAAATATCTGAGAATGGACTGTTCCAGTGGTGGGTGACGGGAAGCCAGATTCTCTGCTATGGAACCTCTCTCCAATTGATTTTGGTTAATTTTTATTTATTTAATTTTTATTTTAATTAATTTCCCTATCCACATTTGTTTGCAGGGGATTTACCTACATGTTGCTGCCTTTTGCAGCCCTCTAGCCCTTTCCTGGGCTGTTTTACAGCCGTTTTAGTGCCGAAAAGTTCGGGTCCCCATTGACTTCAATGGGGTTCGGGTTCGGGACGAAGTTCGGATCGGGTTCGGATCCCGAACCCGAACATTTCCGGGATGTTCGGCCGAACTTCTCGAACCCGAACATCCAGGTGTTCGCTCAACTCTATTGCAGAGCAGTAATGGTTATGCAGATTATCATTTTATTAGAATTCTCATTAAATAGATATACTAGTAAATATTAATAAAAACTGTCTGTAGAAACATTTAGTGAGCCGCCTCTTGTAATCAATTATTGTGGTTTAAGTATCAAGACTTGAGCTGTAAATTTGTCCTTAAAGCATGCTATAATTGAAAAAGTAACATATGTTGTGGTTGTATGAACAAAGGTTCATTTCATTGAAAACCACAGACGGACACATGGGGATACTGCAATTATTTATAAATGCAGAACAGCCATATACAAGACAGAAAAGGCCTGCCATAAACAGAAATTGTGGTCTTTTAATTCTGCCACATTAGTACAGTTGGTGTTTTCTGCAATTTTTTTAGACAAGATTTGTGCTAGATGATGAATTAGGAACATCCGCCAATTATAACAGCAATGCGTACTGTGGCGTACCTTACATGGAGGCAGAAAAAAAAATTGTTAACTCATTGGAAACCTGGGGTGTCGAGCTTTGCCTTTTATGCTGCCTGGGAGTATTTGACGCGCAAGTACATTGAACCTAGGTGGGGCAGTGGGGGCCATAATAAGCTTTGATTTGAGGCCCTATGAAATCTATGCATATCTGGATGCAAAGTGTAAATCAAATGCATGAGTGTACTACTGTAGGAGGGCACAAGGGACCATCGTTAATGGTAGATCATGTGTCACCGAGGTTCATGGCCTCGGTGAAGTAAGAGCCAGTATTTCAGGTGTCAGCAGCAGTAGGTGGTTGACACTGTGTTTATTTAGTATAGCTGTTAATAGCTGATCCAGGATGGCTCTTACTGGGAGTAGTTATAGTGCTAGGTGTGTGACTACTCCCCATGTTTCAGGCTGGGTCTTGACTGGCCTACAAAAAAACTGCCAGCAGTGTCAGGTGGGGGTGTTTACTTCTCTTTGACAGTGGAGCTCTGTGGAGTGCTGTGATGGATCAGAGTCTGAGATGTAGTTGCAGTGCCTGTAAGACTGAGGACAAAGCGAGGTCCACATACACCCATGGGGTTACAGCAGTGTGCAAAACCATACTTGCGTTGTGCTATAGATACGGGACTTTATTGTTTCTTTGAAGCCAGCTGAAACAAGCTGGTCGCTGCCATTTACTGATTTATTGTTTTGTCAAGAATAAAAGACAACCGTTGCTTTGCTTTTACCACTAAAAGGCTGCTGCTGTGTTCTTATATGAAGGCTACCATTGGGGCAAATCCCTACAATTGGTGGAGGATGCGTGCAAAGCGATTGTTGTAAGGAGCAACAGCAAGTTAAAGGGCTGGAAGCCGAATTGTTTGTGTTGGACATCTAAAGGGCCAGCAGCCTAGTTTACAGGATTGACCCATTGAAAGATAATTTTTGTCCTGAGTTAAGGCTGCTACAAGAATAACAGACCAGGCTGTTAAAATGGAGGATCTTGTGAAGCAACACGTGCAGGCAGCACCCAACAGCAGGAGACTAACCAGCTCCTCATCAAGCAATTGGCCATAATGTCAGAAGCCATCTGGGTCATGGAGACCCCAGCTACCCACAGTAATGAGGAATGCCAGTGAGCACGGAGGACAGTTCAAGAATCCATACAAAAATTGACTACAGAGGATGATGTAGAAGCCTTCCTCACAGTCTTCGAGTGGGTCGCAGAGCGTGAAAGACTACCAGCTGAGCAATGGGCCGAGGTCTTGGCCCCATTTCTCTCAGGTGAACCCCAGAAGGAATATTATGACTTGTCACTGCAGGATACCCCAAATTAAAAGTAGAGATCTTGGCATGTCTCGGGGTTACTGTCACAGTCTGGGCTCAGAGGGTTCATCAATGGGGGTTTAGGAGAGGTGAACCCCCCGAGGTCCCAAATGTTTGACCTACTGGACCTCGTCCAGATATGGCTACAGCCGGATGTCTGTTCTCCAGTCAAGATCGGCGTTAATGACAATGTCACAACTGGACTTTTGGATTCAGGAAGCCTGGTCACTCTCCTAACGTCCTGTATCCCTCATTGGTTGTTGCCTGGGGAAACCTTGAGGGTCAGCTGCATTCATGGCGATGGAAAAGGTTTACCCAGGGGTCACCTTAAAGACAGAGGAGGGTACAGTGTCCCACCAGGTAGGTTTGGTGCATGGGGTGATGCATGAAATGATCATTAGCCAGTATTGTGCTTTGTTCTGGGATCTTTGGGCCAGGGCAGTACAGCAGCAAACACCCTGCATGCAAAGACAGCCCTGTGCTCATTGACCTGGAGGTGGTCCCTGAATTTCCATTTTTGGCCATGGTAAGTGATAATGAGGAGGATTCTGCCATTGAGGAGATAGTCCTTGACTTACAGGGAGTGCAGAATTATTAGGCAAGTTGTATTTTTGAGGATTAATTTTATTATTGAACAACAACCATGTTCTCAATGAACCCAAAAAACTCATTAATATCAAATATGAATATTTTTGGAAGTAGTTTTTAGTTTGTTTTTAGTTTTAGCTATTTTAGGGGGATATCTGTGTGTGCAGGTGACTATTACTGTGCATAATTATTAGGCAACTTAACAAAAAACTAATATATACCCATTTCAATTATTTATTTTTACCAGTGAAACCAATATAACATCTCAACATTCACAAATATACATTTCTGACATTCAAAAACAAAACAAAAACAAATCAGTGACCAATATAGCCACCTTTCTTTGCAAGGACACTCAAAAGCCTGCCATCCATGGATTCTGTCAGTGTTTTGATCTGTTCACCATCAACATTGCGTGCAGCAGCAACCACAGCCTCCCAGACACTGTTCAGAGAGGTGTACTGTTTTCCCTCCTTGTAAATCTCACATTTGATGATGGACCACAGGTTCTCAATGGGGTTCAGATCAGGTGAACAAGGAGGCCATGTCATTAGATTTTCTTCTTTTATACCCTTTCTTGCCAGCCACGCTGTGGAGTACTTGGACGCGTGTGATGGAGCATTGTCCTGCATGAAAAGCATGTTTTTCTTGAAGGATGCAGACTTCTTCCTGTACCACTGCTTGAAGAAGGTGTCTTCCAGAAACTGGTAGTAGGACCGGGAGTTGAGCTTGACTCCATCCTCAACCCGAAAAGGCCCCACAAGCTCATCTTTGATGATACCAGCCCAAACCAGTACTCCACCTCCACCATGCTGGCGTCTGAGTCGGACTGGAGCTCTCTGCCCTTTACCAATCCAGCCACGGGCCCATCCATCTGGCCCATCAAGACTCACTCTCATTTCATCAGTCCAGGAAACCTTAGAAAAATCAGTCTTGAGATATTTCTTGGCCCAGTCTTGACGTTTCAGCTTGTGTGTCTTGTTCAGTGGTGGTCGTCTTTCAGCCTTTCTTACCTTGGCCATGTCTTTGAGTATTGCACACCTTGTGCTTTTGGGCACTCCAGTGATGTTGCAGCTCTGAAATATGGCCAAACTGGTGGCAAGTGGCATCTTGGCAGCTGCACGCTTGACTTTTCTCAGTTCATGGGCAGTTATTTTGCGCCTTGGTTTTTCCACACGCTTCTAGCGACCCTGTTGACTATTTTAAATTAAACGCTTGATTGTTCGATGATCACGCTTCAGAAGCTTTGCAATTTTAAGAGTGCTGCATCCCTCTGCAAGATATCTCACTATTTTTGACTTTTCTGAGCCTGTCAAGTCCTTCTTTTGACCCATTTTGCCAAAGGAAAGGAAGTTGCCTAATAATTATGCACACCTGATATAGGGTGTTTATGTCATTAGACCACACTCCTTCTCATTACAGAGATGCACATCACCTAATATGCTTAATTGGTAGTAGGCTTTCGAGCCTATACAGCTTGGAGTAAGACAACATGCATAAAGAGGATGATGTGGTCAAAATACTCATTTGCCTAATAATTCTGCACTCCCTGTAATGGAGAAATCTCTGTGAGGTAAAGAGCTGGTTCTAGGTTTGTTAGAAAGAAATTGTCACGTATATTTACGGTAATCATGGAATAACTCCTTTAAGATGAACTGTATAAAAAAGCAATGGTGGAATTCATATGAATTTTATGTAAATGTTATATGCATTGAAATCATCTAACAAAAAAGGAAGAAAAAAAAACCACCTTGTTATAAAGTCAAGTTCATGTGTCCATAGAGAGTTAATAATAGTAACTTACAGAAATTTTTGATATTTACATGGGAATGTACTTTGCTATTCACATGATTTACTTTCTGTTACTGAAAACATAGGCAGCATAAACATAAACAGCATAAAAAAGGTTCTATTGAACTTTTATGTTTGTTTGCTAAGTTAATTGTTTTCTCTTGATTAAAAATGTCTTCCTCTTCTGTGCCTTAATAAGAAACCCTGCCAACTGGATTGATAACCTTCTTGTCAATTTAATAATGTTTGCCCTTTTAATAAGCATTTGATTTGCTCCATAGAGACCAACAGAGAAAACCGAAAAAGACAAATAAATCAATACATCACTTTTGATGACCATCTTGTACAAGTGTAATCAGATTCAAGTTATTGGATTTTTTTATTGAAAAACTTTTCAAGTACATTTGAAAGCTTTATCTTTGCTCCCACTGGATACTGTTCTCATTCTGTTGGTTGGAAATCAGTTTAAAGGATATAGGATTAGCTTTATACTGTGCTATATAATTAGCAGATTAGTCATAGTGGTATGACAATGGAGAGAGCTTGTATTGTTACTGTACCCATACTTGATCTAAAAGATATAAGTAGATTTTTTTAAATTAAGAAACAATGTAAATAATTTTGGTCCATGGTATTTATGTGCTTAGTATTTATTATAAACTATTATAAGCATTAGGCTGTTTTTACATAGTCTGGGTTTGTTCAGTGTTTGACCAGTGATTTTCATCAGTGATGGTCAGCCCAAATCAGGTGCGGATCAAAAACAGAAAAGGTTCAATCTTCCCTTTATACTGTATCTCTGTGCATGCTCCATTCCTGGGTTTGGCTCACAGTCTCAATGGTTTTGGAAATTACTGATCAAAGACTGCGTGAAAGTGGATTTAGAAGGCAACATTTTGCACTGTACACTATACAGTGGTTCTTTGGTTGCAATGGCCTTGAGAGTTTCATTAGTCTATACGCTACACCAAAGAGTTAAGCTGATTTCACACAAGTGTTTTGATCAATGTTAGATCAGCAATTATCATCAGTTACTATGAGCCAAAATCAGGAATGGAGGCTACATATAGATAAGGTATAATGGAAAGATCTGCACCTCACTGATCAAACACTAACTTTATGAAAGCAGCCTTAGGCCCCTTTCACACAAGCGAGTTGTCCGCACGAGTGCAATGCGTGATGTGAACGCATAGCACCCGCACTGAATCCGGACCCATTCATTTTAATGGGTCTGTGTACATGAGCGTTGTTTTTCACGCATCAGTTCTGTGTTGCGTGAAAATCACAGCATGTTCTATATTCTGCGTTTTTCACGCAGCCCTGGCCCCATAGAAGTGAATGGGGCTGCGTGAAAAACACATTGCATCCGCAAGCAAGTGCGTTTTTTACTGATGGTTGCTAAGAGATGTTGTTTGTAAACCTTCAGCATTTTATCACGCGTGTGAAAAACGCATCAAAACGCATTTCACCCACGCGGAAAAAACGGAACAACTGAACGCATTCGCAGACAAAACGGACTGAACTTACTTGCAAAGTGGTGCGAGTTTCACTGAACGCACCCTGAACGCAACCGGCCCCAATCCGCAACGCCCGTGTGAAAGGTGCCTTAGAGTGTTTCACACAAAATGTAGACAGTAATGTTGCACATAAGTTACAACTAGTAGTGTTGAGCGGGAATATTCGAATAGCGAATATTATTTGCGAATATCGCCACTTCAAGAATTTGCAAATATTTAGAATATAGTGCTATATATTTGTTATATCGGATATTCAGCATTTTTTTCCATCTAAATACATGATTACTCTCTGCTTCTTGCTTGTGGGCCAATGAGAAGGAAGCAATGTCAAGTTTCTGTACACGGTGTCTGCTGCGAACAGTGACATTACATGGGGTACATCTCCTGCGTAGTGTTTCAACATCCCAAATACCTGTGACATTATCCGCTGCTGACATCAGCAACATTATCTGATCTACATCTCATGTGTAGGGATGAGCGAACCCGAACTGTATAGTTCGGGTTCGTACCGAATTTTGGGGTGTCCGTGACACGGACCCGAACATTTTCGTAAAAGTCTGGGTTCGGGTTCGGTGTTCGGCGCTTTCTTGGCGCTTTTTGAAAGGCTGCAAAGCAGCCAATCAACAAGCGTCATACTACTTGCCCCAAGAGTCCATCACAGCCATGACTACTATTGGCATGGCTGTGATTGGCCAGTGCAGCATGGGACCCAGCCTCTATTTAAGCTGAAGTCACGTAGCGCCGCACGTCACTCTGCTCTGATCAGTGTTGGGATAGGATGCAGCTGCTGCTGTTAGGGCGAGATTAGGCAGTGATTTACTCTTCAAAAACACTTAATGAAGTGATCGATCTACAGCTGTAAATCATTCAACCTCTGCTATTTAATTGCTCACTGTTTTTAGGCTGCCCAGAGTGTTTTTCTGTCACTTTTTTCTGGGGTGATCGGCGGCCATTTTGTGTCTTGTGGTGCGCCAGCACAAGCTGCCACCAAATACATTTAACCATCAATAGTGTGTTTTTTTTTCTGCTATATCCTACATCAGGTGCTTGGCTGTGCTTGCTATTTTATTGAGGGGTGAAATACAATTGCCAAAATAGCAGTACCCTAAATCTGGTGTTTTAGCTGTGGCTAGCCAATTGTAATACTGTCTGCTGTCTGGCAAAGAATATATTTTTGTTCTGGGTTGAAATACAATTCCCAACTTAGCAATTCCCTAAATCAGTGGTTTCTGCTGTATCAGGCCAACTTTAAATCTATCCATAAAAGGGTATATTAAATTGAAGGTGCGGATAGGGTCATCCTCAATAACTTTACACGCTACCGTGCATTTCCAAGTCAAATTCTGTCCGTAAACGTATGCCTGTCATCCAGCGCCTAAATAATAGGCCTACAATTTATATTCAGCTAAATCTGCTGTTACTGCTGTGGCTGGTCAATTTATTTAGTGTCCGCCAAAGCACAGTTTTTGTTCTGGGTTGAAATGCAATTCCCAACTTAGCAATTCCCTAAATCACTGGTTTCTGCTGTATAAGGCCAAGTTTAAATCTATCCATAAAAGGGTATATTAGGTTGAAGGTGCAGATAGGGTCATCCTCAATAACTTCACATGCTACCGTGCATTTCCAAGTCTAATTCTGTCCGTAAAAGGGATACCTGTCATCCAGGGCCTAAATACTAGGCCTACAATTTATGTTCAGCTAAATCTGTCGTTTTATGCTGTGCCTGTTTTATTGTAATACGGTACCTAAATAGATAGCCAGATAGTGTTAGGTGCCTGTAAAAAAAAGGCCTGAATTTGAATTTAATACATTGGGCCAAATAATTTTTTTATTTATTGTGGTGAATGGTAACAATGAGGAAAACATCTAGTAAGGGACGCGGACGCGGACATGGTCGTGGTGGTGTTAGTGGACCCTCTGGTGCTGGGAGAGGACGTGGCTGTTCTGCCACAGCCACACGTCCTAGTGAACCGACTACCTCAGGTCCCAGTAGCCGACAGAATTTACAGTGATATTTGGTGGGGCCCAATGCCGTTCTAAGGATGGTAAGGCCTGAGCAGGTACAGGCATTAGTCAATTGGGTGGCCGACAGTGGATCCAGCACGTTCACATTATCTCCCACCCAGTCTTCTGCAGAAAGCGCACAGATGGCGCCTGAAAACCAAGCCCATCAGTCTGTCACATAACCCCCATGCATATCAGGGAAACTGTCTGAGCCTCAAGTTATGCAGCAGTCTCTTATGCTCTTTGAAGACTCTGCTGGCAGGGTTTCCCAAGGGCATCCACCTAGCCCTTCCCCAGCGGTGGAAGACATAGAATGCACTGACGCACAACCACTTATGTTTCCTCATGATGAGGACATGGGAATACCACCTCAGCACGTCTCTGATGATGACGAAACACAGGTGCCAACTGCTGCGTCTTTCTGCAGTGTGCAGACTGAACAGGAGGTCAGGGAGGAAGACTGGGTGGAAGACGATGCAGGGGACGATGAGGTCGTAGACCCCACATGGAATGAAGGTCGTGCCACTGACTTTCAGAGTTCGGAGGAAGAGGCAGTGGTGAGACCGAGCCAACAGCGTAACAAAAGAGGGAGCAGTGGGCAAAAGCAGAACACCCGCCGCCAAGAGAGTCCGTCTGCTACTGGCCACCGCCATCTGGGACCGAGCACCCCAAAGGCAGCATCAAGGAGTTCTCTGGCGTGGCAGTTCTTTAAACAATGTGCTGACGACAAGACCCGAGTGGTTTGCACGCTGTGCCATCAGAGCTTGAAACGAGGCATTAACGTTCTGAACCTTAGCACAACCTGCATGACCAGGCACCTGCATGCAAAGCATGAACTGCAGTGGAGTAAACACCTTAAAAACAAGGAACTCAGGCTCCCCCTGCTAACTCTTCTGCTGCTGCCGCCTCGGCCTCTTCCTCCGCCTCTGGAGGAACGTTGGAACCTGCCGCCCAGAAAACAGAGGATGTACCACCAACACCACCACCTCGGTCACCAAGCATCTCAACCATGTCACACGGCAGCGTTCAGCTCTCCATCTCACAAACATTTGAGAGAAAGCGTAAATTCCCACCTAGCCACCCTCGATCCCTGGCCCTGAATGCCAGCATTTCTAAACTATTGGCCTATGAAATGCTGTCAATTAGGCTGGTGGACACAGACAGCTTCAAACAGCTCATGTCGCTTGCTGTCCCACAGTATGTTGTTCCCAGCCGCCACTACTTCTCCAAGAGAACCGTGCCTTCCCTGCACAACCAAGTATCCGATAAAATCAAGTGTGCACTGCGCAACGCCATCTGTGGCAAGGTCCACCTAACCACAGATACGTGGACCAGTAAGCACGGCCAGGGACGCTATATCTCCCTAACTGCACACTAGGTAAATGTAGTGGCGGCTGGGCCCCAGGCGGAGAGCTGTTTGGCGCACGTCCTTCCGCCGCCAAGGATCGTAGGGCAACATTCTTTGCCTCCTGTAGCCTCCTCCTCCTACTCGGCTTCCTCCTCCTCTTCTTCCACCTGCTCATCCAGTCAGCCACACACCTTCACCACCAACTTCAGCACAGCCCGGGGTAAACGTCAGCAGGCCATTCTGAAACTCATATGTTTGGGGGACAGGTCCCACACCGCACAGGAGTTGTGGCGGGGTATTGAACAACAGACCGACGAGTGGTTGCTGCCGGTGAGCCTCAAGCCCGGCCTGGTGGTGTGCGATAATGGGCGAAATCTCATTGCAGCTCTGGGACTAGCCGGATTGACGCACATCCCTTGCCTGGCACATGTGCTGAATTTGGTGGTGCAGAAGTTCATTCACAACTACCTCGACATGTCAGAGCTGCTGCATAAAGTGCGGGCCGTCTGTGCGCGCTTCCGGTGTTCACATCCTGCCGCTGCTCGCCTGTCTACACTACAGCGTAACTTCGGCCTTCCCGCTCTCCGCCTCATATGCGACGTGCCCACCAGGTGGATCTCCACCTTGCACATGCTGGACAGACTGTGCGAGCAGCAGCAGGCCATAGTGGAGTTTCAGCTGCAGCACGCACGGGTCAGTCGCACTGCGGAACAGCACCACTTCACCACCAATGACTTGGCCTCCATGCGAGACCTGTGTGCCCTGTTGCGCTGTTTCGAGTCCTCCACCTACATTGCCAGTGGCGATGATGCTGTTATCAGCGTTACAATACCACTTCTATGTCTCCTTGAGAAAACACTTAGGGCGATAATGGAAGAGGAGGTGGCCCAGGAGGAGGAGGAGGAGGAGGAAGAGGGGTCATTTTTAGTACTTTCAGGCCAGTCTCTTCGAAGTGACTCAGAGGGAGTTTTTTTGCAACAGCAGAGGGCAGGTACAAATGTGGCCAGCCAGGGCCCACTACTGGAGGACGAGGATGAGGAGGAGGTGGAGGAGGAGGATGAAGCATGTTCACAACGGGGTGGCACCCAACGCAGCTCGGGCCCATCACTGGTGCGTGGCTGGGGGGAAACGCAGGATGATGACGATACGCCTCCCACAGAGGACAGCTTGTCCTTACCTCTGGGCAGCCTGGCACACATGAGTGACTACATGCTGCAGTGCCTGCGCAACAATAGCAGAGTTGCCCACATTTTAACGTGTGCGGACTACTGGGTTGCCACCCTGCTGGATCCCCGGTACAAAGACAATGTGCCCACCTTACTTCTTGCACTGGTGCGTGATAGGAAGATGCGCGAGTACAAGAGCACGTTGGTAGACGCGCTACTGAGAGCATTCCCAAATGTCACAGGGGAACAAGTGGAAGCCCAAGGCCAAGGCAGAGGAGGAGCAAGAGGTTGCCAACGCAGCTGTGTCACGGCCAGCAACTCTGAGGGCAGGGTTAGCATGGCAGAGATGTGGAAAAGTTTTGTCACCACGCCACAGCTAACTGCACCACCACCTGATACGGAACGTGTTAGCAGGAGGCAACATTTCACTAACATGGTGGAACAGTATGTGTGCACACCCCTCCATGTACTGACTGATGGTTCGGCCCCATTCAACTTCTGGGTCTCCAAATTGTCCACGTGGCCAGAGCTAGCCTTTTATGCCTTGGAGGTGCTGGCCTGCCCGGCTGCCAGCGTTTTGTCTGAACGTGTATTCAGTACGGCAGGGGGCGTCATTACAGAAATTCGCAGCCGCCTGTCTACAGCCAATGTGGACGAGCTGACCAAGCAAGGATCCCATAGGACCTGTCCATCCCTTGTGCAGATTAGACATTTATAACTACCTCCCCTTAACCATATAATATTGTACTCCAGGGCACTTCCTCATTCAATC
Source organism: Bufo gargarizans (assembly GCF_014858855.1). Lineage (NCBI taxonomy): Eukaryota > Metazoa > Chordata > Amphibia > Anura > Bufonidae > Bufo > Bufo gargarizans. The sequence goes on along the minus strand of NC_058087.1, from coordinate 155,960,282 downwards.
CATTTTATATTTTCATTTTACCATTGTATTGCGGGGCAACCCAAAGTTGAATGAATCTTTCCTCTGTCTGGGTGCCGGGGCCTAAAAATATCTGACAGTGGTCTGTTCCAGTGTTTGGTGACATGAAGCCTGATTCTCTGCTATGACATGAAGCCTGAATCTCTGCTATGGGACCTCTCTCCTCTGTCTGGGTGCCGGGGCCTAAAAATATCTGACATTGGCCTGTTCCAGTGTTGGGTGACATGAAGCCTGATTCTCTGCTATGACATGAAGCCTGAATCTCTGCTATGGGACATCTCTCCTCTGTCTGGGTGCCGGGGCCTAGAAATATCTGACAAAGGCCTGTTCCAGTGGTGGGTGACGTGAAGCCTGATTCTCTGCTATGACATGAAGCCTGATTCTCTGCAATGGGACCTCTCTCCTCTGTCTGGGTGCCGGGGCCTAAATATCTGACAATGGCCTGTTCCAGTGGTGGGTGACATGAAACCTGATTCTCTGCTATGACATGAAGCCTGATTCTCTGCAATGGGACCTCTCTCCTCTGTCTGGGTGCCGGGGCCTAAATATCTGACAATGGCCTGTTCCAGTGGTGGGTGACATGAAGCCTGATTCTCTGCTATGACATGAAGCCTGATTCTCTGCTATGGGACCTCTCTCCTCTGTCTGGGTGCCGAGGCCTAAATATCTGACAATGGCCTGTTCCAGAATTGTTGTAACATGTCACAAAATTTTGCTATGCATAAGTATGCCTAAATGAATTACGCACTTAGAAAACAGTGAATAATTTTGAACAGAATGAGTTTTGCTCCAACAATTACCTGAACATTTCCGGGAAGCTCGGCCGAACTTCTCGAACCTGAACATCCAGGTGTTCGCTCAACTCTAATCAGGAACGGTACGTCGTATAGAGCTGAGACCCCACAAGATTTATTTCCAGGTAGCAAGGGATGTGTATACCAAGTTACCAAGTTTCGTTGAAATCGATGGTTGCATTTTTAAATGATCTCGGAACATGATGGGGTCCTGCACCAGATGACCTGGCCTCCACAGTCACCGGACCTGAACCCAATCGAGATGGTTTGGGGTGAGCTGGACCGCAGAGTGAAGGCAAAAGGGCCAACAAGTGCTAAGCATCTCTGGGAACTCCTTCAAGACTGTTGGAAGATCGTTTCAGGTGACTACCTCTTGAAGCTCATCAATAGAATGCCAAAAGTGTGCAAAGCAGTAATCAAAGCAAAAGGTGGCTACTTTGAAGAACCTAGAATATGACATATTTTCAGTTGTTTCACACTTTTTTGTTATGTATATAATTCCACATGTGTTAATTCATAGTTTTGATGCCTTCAGTATGAATCTACAATTTTCATAGTCATGAAAATAAAGAAAACTCTTTGAATGAGAAGGTGTGTCCAAACTTTTGGTCTGTACTGTATATAGCAATGTTTCTGGAGAAAGCAGCCATGTTTTCAAATACTGAACAACCTCTTAACATATACTGTTTAAAAACACAACATTTGAACTGATGAAACAATGAAGGGGTCAGTTGTAATATTTCTAAAATTGAAAAATAGTTTCTTACAAGCCTTAACTTTCACAACCCTTTCTATAATCTGGTGACTCCCCTTTTTAATTTTTTTATTTTCTTTAATCCTCCATTTTCTAAAATATAATAATGGGTCAATTATACCATTGTTACTGCTGTTAATACATGGAAAGAAGCTGTTTATATGCTATTAAGATGAAAAATAAGCAAATGTTTATGAGAGAATGAATTTCTAATGAGCACAGATGGGAAGAATATAAAATGAACGCCACATCATATGCACATTTATTTTGTAATTAAAATGCATTTATTCTTTGGTGCTTCTGCATGTTTCCAAGAACACCAAGGGGATATTAAGCACATGTTCATCTCCAGTAAGATCACATTTCCTCTATCAATGTAATGATATTTAAAGAGAAATAGAGTAGTATGCCAAGTCAAACCTATTGACTATTTTATGTGATGCTCTGTTTAAGGAGAGTAAATCCTGTATTACAACAGATATCTGACCAATATATGTCCGATAAGACCAATAGATGGTGTGTATAACAAAAGATCTGTGTGTGCAAACTGCTATCTGACCAATGATTCGGCAGAAAATCTGTCAGCCAATCTGTTGGTGAAATACAGGCCTAACTGATTGTCTTCACACTCTATCAATTCATCAAATAAGGATTTAACACCAGATACAGATCCATTACAGATAAACATTGAAGGGGATTTAAATGGAAAATATCAAGCTGGTAGGAGTGTTTTGAATAATGTTTTCTTTAGCTACCATGTATGAATAGTATTTAAAGGGGTTGTGCAAATCCATTGTATTGAAGACCTAGCCTTAGGACAGGTTATTAATACAGATTGGTGAGCAGAGATGGCCTTGCGGTTCGACGGCGGTCGTTTCGCAATGAACTTAGCTCGTTCGCTGAACGGGCAAACATATAGCAATATTTGCGCCCGCCATTTTCTTTTACATTGTGAAGAACTTTGACCCATGACACATCCATCAGGTGGTACAGGACAGCCAATTGAGACGATTCAGCACATGGACATACTCCCTACCTTATAAATAAAACTGATCTGGGCGCCATTCAGTCTTTTGCCAGTGTAGGGAGAGGTTGCTGTGTGGAGCAGGGACAGGCTGTTAGGGACACAAAACGCTAGCTAATAGGGCCACAAAAGTCCTTTTAAGGACTGGTATAGGTATGCTATTGATAGGTGTGACTTGCTGAGGGGTGTAATATACTTTCTACTTTCTAGTATATTGCTTGCGGTTCTGCGGCGTTACTGCAGCCACACAGAGTGGCAAACGCTATTGGAACAAATAATTTCTACTGGTGTGATTTACCAGTTGCCCCCCAAAAAATCTGATTGAAACAGGGGTGTTATATATCAATAATATACTTTCTATATAGTGCATTTAGGTAGTACAACATTTGTTTGCAGTTTTAATGCGTTACCGCATCTACACAGAGTGACAAACGCTATTGGAACCAATAATTTCCACTGGTGTTATTTACGGGGTGGATCATATGATATATTTATAGAGCCGTTTGTTACGGATGCAGCGATAACTAATATGTGCGGTTTTTCTTTTCTTTTAAATTTTTTATTAGAAAATCAGGGGAAAGGGGCGTGTTTTTTTTTTTTACTTGAAACTTAATTTTTTTATTCAAAGCACTTTTTTTTTACTTTTTTAAAAAAAACGTTATTTCTGTCCCACTTTGGGACTTCAACTTTTGGGAGTCTGATCCCCTCTGCAATGCATTACAATACATTCGTATTGTAATGCATTGCCTGTTCGTGTACTACAGTGAGTAGTACACAAACAGGTTGCCTAGGAGACCCAACCTGAGGCAAATATGAGCTGAAGGTTTTTCAGATTCGCCTGCCATTAAAGTGAATGGGGCCTGCCGCAAACTTGCTTGCTGATGTTCGTCCATCACTATTGGGGAGGAATCTATGTGACACCCTCTTCGACTACCTGTAATTACAGTGTAATTTTTGTCCCATTCACTTGAATGGTAGAGAGAACTTCAATGGGCAAGGCCGTGCAAGCTCTGCAACCCATTCAAACAGCTAATTAGCATAGGGTGCAGGGCATTGGACCCCCACCGTTCTGATATTGATGGCCTATCCTGAGAAAAGATAGGTCTTCAATGACTAATTGTTCATTTACTTCTATAATGTCCACATTTAGACATTGCAAAAGTTATTCATTTCACGGTTCATTTGTTTTATAATAGAATGAACACCTGCACTTGCATAATACTGAGTAATAATCAGACTACAGATGAGCAAAACGATTAGTTAGAATCGATGTTTGACCCAAATTTTGAAAAAAGTTTGATTAGGTAGAATCAGAGTTTCTTCATATTAAAGGGGTTCTGCAGTTTGTTTAAACTGATGATCTATCCTCTGGACACCCAAGACCACCGCCAATCAGCTGTTTGAGGAGGCAGCGGCGCTCCAGCAGCGCCGCGGCCTTCTCACTGTTTACCGCAGGCCCAGTGACATCACAACTAGTATCAATGGCCTGGGCAGCGCTAAGCGCTATTCACTTGAATGGAGCTTAGCCCCGCCCAGTTGATACTAGTCGTGACGTCACTGGGCCTGTGGTAAACAGTGAGAAGGCCGCGGCGCTGCTGGAGCGCCGCTGCCTCCTCAAACAGCTGATCAGATGCTGGGGGTCCCGGGTGTCGGACCCCCGCCGATCAGATGCTGGGGGAATACAAACTGCAGAACCCCTTTAATTTGGGTAGAACTTTGAGAAAGAGAGTTCCACGCATTTAACGCACTTTCAATTTGGCCAGAAAAGATTTGTACCAGAATCAAATTTCTTTTTCGGAAAAAGCTAACTGAAACAAATGTTGGGATATTTGCTCTCCTGTAATTCAGGCAACTTATCTCAAGATTCATAAAGGGGTTGTCCAGTCTATGACCTGACAAATGGTAGAAGGCAGGGCTTATGCCCAGTAAGAGTTTGGCAGCCTAAGGGAAAGATGATCTTTGAGTGTATGTTGGTTCTAAATCACAGAGTGACAATGGATTGATTTGCAGTAGGGAGGTAACAAGAATAGGGCTGTTGAGGCCTGTGAGTCTATAAAATGAGCAGAAGGAGGGCACAAAGTTCAAACCCAACAGTTGAGTCCTGGGTACAAGTAAATAGGAGGATCCAAGGTTCAAAAAGCTACTGTATGCATAGTAGGCATGGAAATGAAAAAGGAGACATGAGGGTCATTAGTAGTTATAATACTAAGAGCAACGATGGAGCACCACACCAATAATCAGTCAAGACTGAATTGGGTGTTCAGGACTGCAGTGCAAATAAATGTTACTTCATTAACACCACGCAACAAAAAAAAACCTTTTACCTTACTGGGCAAAAACCATTTGTATCAAGAGTGCGGATTAAAAATCCGAAGTCAGAATTGTTGTAACATGTCACAAAATTTTGCTATGCATAAGTATGCCTAAATGAATTACGCACTTAGAAAACAGTGAATAATTTTGAACAGAATGAGTTTTGCTCCAACAATTACCTGATCTACATCAAAGTTTGTGTAGTAAACAGTGTATGAAAATGTAATGGAATAACCAAATTTCAAAAAGTCTTGTTTTTCAGTTTAAAAGTGCTTCAGGAATCTGCTTTTGTGTTTGTGAACGGTCATATTTTCCCGTTGCAAAAACCAGCAGTATTCCCCCATCATGTTGGGATTCCAGCGGCCTTGATACCTGTTCTCAATTGTAGAAATATCTTTATGAAACCGCTCTCCATGTTTGTCACTTATGTGTCCCAAATTGGGTAGGAAAAAGTCAAGATGGGAATGTAATAAATTCACTTTCAACGGCATTCGGCAGCCAAGTTGTTCATATTCTGTAAGCATGTTGTCTACTAATTCAGCATAGTTTGCAGCTCGTCTGTTCCCAAGGAAGTTCTTCACTACTAGCACAAATGCATCCCAAGATGCAAGAAGCACTCGCTTTCTGAGATTCTTGCGCTGATCATAAGTAGTGTATATGCCACATATGTAGCAAAAATTGTCTGGATCGTTAACACATTTGTGTTTATCCATCTAAGGCTACTTTCACACTAGCGTTCGGGTGTCCGCTCGTGAGCTCCGTTTGAAGGGGCTCACGAGCGGACCCGAACGCAGCCGTCCAGCCCTGATGCAGTCTGAATGGAGCGGATCCGCTCAGACTGCATCAGTCTGGCGGCGTTCAGCCTCCGCTCCGCTCGCCTCCGCACGGACAGGCGGACAGCTGAACGCTGCTTGCAGCGTTCGGGTGTCCGCCTGGCCGTGCGGAGGCGTGCGGATCCGTGCGGATCCGTCCAGACTTACAATGTAAGTCAATGAGGACGGATCCCTTTGAAGATGCCACAATGTGGCTCAATCTTCAAGCGGATCCGTCCCCCATTGACTTTACATTGAAAGTCTGGACGGATCCGTCCGAGGCTATTTTCACACTTAGCTTTTTTTTTGCCATTTTAATGCAGACGGATCCGTTCTGAACGGAGCCTCCGTCTGCATTATTATGAGCGGATCCGTTCAGAACGGATCCGCCCGAACGCTAGTGTGAAAGTAGCCTTAAGTTTCAAAACGAATAGCCCTATAACAGATAACTTTATCAAAATCTGTCCAGCTTGCCTTAGATACTTACGGCTGACATCAGCATGAGTGCATCCGAACAGGTCAGGACATGTCCATTGGAATATCTCCAATATAATGCATTAATATAATAACTGAATAGGCTTTGCATGTATAACTTAAAATCTAGACATGTCAGGCAAATCCCGAGTTCATATTTGGAATCAGCGCGCTCATTTTAGTATAAATCACGTTTTTCTCTCACTCAGTAGCGCAATCATTGTTGCGCAGTGTAATCAACCATTCTGTAATTTTTCTTTGAATTGTTATTGGATTTATTTACATATCTGAATAAATCAATTTACACAAATGAAATTTGTCAAAAATTCCCCAAAAGATTCAAATTTTGGCAAATCCTTGAACTTTTATAATTCATTAAACTTGAATCTCTCAAAATAGTAGCCACCATTTTACAGATCGGAATTAAAAAACTGCACCTGTCACCAAAAAAGGATAACTTTTGGATCACTTTCTAATTTAATAAAAATCTGACAGTGGTGCTTTTAAACAGGCTGTTTGTTACCGCTGGCTACCATCCATTTACTGATAGTCATATATGCTGCTGTCACTTTGATATTAGTAATGCTGTCTTGAAGTTAAAGAGCTTGAAATGGGTTCAATACAGTCCTAAAAGACCTCAATATTTTCTACTTTTTAGGGCAGTTGGAGCACTTTTAATTCAGACAAATTTATTCAGACAGAATAAAACCTAATGCTAAAATCAAGCCTGTTATAGGAAATTCACTCATTTCTATTTATTTATTTTTGACTTTTAAAGTTTTACTAAGTAAAACATACAGTATATAGAACCAAACAATTTAATCGGTTCTTATTATTATATCTTATTATTATAGATGCTTTTATTTTATTTTATACTAGATTATGGGGGCAGTCAACTTCCCTGAGCTGCTGCTGTAACTTGAGAACATCAGTTCAAATATTTCTTTATAGCAGCCACATGAATATAAGAAACTTAGCCAAAAAAAATACTTTTACGGGGTAATTTCGTGGACATGATCTGTGACCTGTGCAGACGGCAGGGAATAACTATTGTCAATGCTGTTCTATGTGATCTATATACTGTATGTCTTACCATTTATTGTAATTCTCTCTTGAAAAGTTGATTCTGTCTGGTTTGCTCTGATAAAGAACTTTTGTCCTGGAAGAATTATTTGTATATGTGAGGCTAGCCTAACTATTATCTTAGTTATGTTAGGAAGCCTTACTAAAAGGTGGCACAATGGCAAGATGACGTGTTAGAAGAAAAAGCTGAATTGCACATATTTCATGTGTAGATCTCTTCCTCTTGATTTGCTTAAAACAAATAACAAACTATTTATTTGTTAGAATAAGAATTTTGTTTAGAAAATTTGGGATGAATTCTGAATTGATAGAATTGATTTGCTCATCTCTTGTGTGTGTATATATATATATATATATATATATATTTGAAACAATCAGGGGTTTGAGCAGCTCTCACCTGCCAAGGATTCCACTGTTATAGCATGGAACAGCTCCTTCACCCGAATCAGGAGCAAATACGAAGATATGAAGAAAAAGTTTTTTTCCAGCTTGTAGTTGTGGTAATCCAAAAGGCTCTTTATTCAAAATTTTATATAAAATCCAGGTACAAAATGCAAAGTCTACATGTTTCGGGCACAATTCAGTCTCAGCCCTTACTCATGACTATTTCAAATACATTGTTGAATTTACCCTTATAGAGAGGAGGGGGAGCTCCCTCACCTGAGGAAATCAGGCTGAAGATCAACCCCTCCCCTCTGCAAGGGCGTACATAGATAAAAACATACCAAAAAATACCAAAATATAATCCATATAAAAAACAGATTAACAAAGTAGGGAGAGAAAAAAAGGAGAGATACATTAACATTTTAGGCTCCTTTCACACTAGCGTTCGGCTGTCCGCTCGTGAGCTCCGTTTGAAGGAGCTCACGAGCGGAGCAGAACGCTTCCGTCCAGCCCTGATGCAGTCTGAATGGAGCGGATCCGCTCAGACTGCATCAGTCTGGCGGCGTTCAGCCTCCGCTCCGCTCGCCTCCGCACGGCCAGGCGGACACTGTCCGCCTGGCCGTGCGGAGGCGTGCGGATCCGTCCAGACTTACAATGTAAGTCAATGGGAACGGATCCACTTGAAGATGACACCATATGGCTCAATCTTCAAGCGGATCCGTCCCCCATTGACTTTACATTAAAAGTCTGAACGGATCCGCTCAGGCTACTTTCGCACTTAGAAATTTTTCTAAGTTATTAATGCAGACGGATCCGTACTGAACGGAGCCTCCGTCTGCATTAATATGATCGGATCCGTTCAGAACGGATCCGATCAAGCGCAAGTGTGAAAGTAGCCTAATACTGTAGGATTAAATCCAGTTTTTTGTTTAGACCTTGTGGTTGGTGACTTTCTAACCGGAAAATCCAATATGATTCTCTGTTTAAGAGTTTCCTTTTTCTGTCACCACCTCTTATTGGTTTTTTAACCTTTTCAATACCTTGTACTGACATATAGGAGACATCACCACCATGTACCATAGCTAAATGGAGACTTGCCACAGATATATTGCGGTTCTCATGGTGCGGTATGTCTGATATATGTTTTCTGATGCGTGTTTTTATTGCGTTTGTTGTACATCCTACATTATGTAACTTACAGCTTGTACATGTTATACAATAAATAGCATAGGTGGTGTTGCAATTTAAAAAGGATTTTATTTTGAAAACCTGGCCATTGGTGCTAGATTCAAAACTTTGACAGATTTTCAAATGTCTGCAGCAGGTGCAAATGGAGTGTCCACATTTATAATTTCCTTTTGTTGACAGCCATGTACTCTGTGTTGTTCGGGATTTATCATTTTTAAAGAGAGATGGGCTCACAGAACTGGCTATGCTGGGTGCCTTCCGTGCTGCACATTTGATGCCTATTTGTGCCATTGTTGCCCATTTTTTGTCACAAGCTAGCACTGGGAAGTGCTTTTTAACCACCTCCGGACCGCCTAACGCAGGATCGCTGTCCGGAGGCGGCAGCTCCAGGCAGAGTCACGCAGCAATGCGTCATCTCACGAGATGACGCGCTTAGCCGGCCCGCGCATGCACATTGCGGGCCGGCATTTGTTCGAGGGGGGTCACGTCATCAGCTTGTCAGCCTATGATCGTGGCTGGCAAGCTGATGATTTTTAAAGTTACCCCGTCGCAGCCACCGCACAGACAGGCCTGTAGACCCCATAGAATCCCTGAGGTGCTGGCAAATCCTGATTGGCAGTCCCCAACTTCAGCCGCACCAGTATTTCCCCCTTTCACCGCCCAGTCTGGAGTTCGGGTTGAGACAGCTCAGATCGGTTCGGCCCTGCGATTTTTTGAGCTGTTCTTGACTGCGGAACTCTTGGACATAGTTGTGGCAGAAACAAACCGGTATGCCACACAATTTATAACCGCCAAACCGGGAAGCTATTATTATCTGGTCTGGTGATGTGGCAGCCATACCATCTTTTGCAGAATATCTGAACGCATGTGTGAACGGTATCCAATTTACTGTTCAACACAGCGCCAGGAACATCGAGTTCCTGGATCTCCGTCTCAGGGGGGACTCCGCCACAGCCTCCATATACACCAGCACATACAGAAAACCAACAGCAGGCAATACATTATTGCATTGCATAGTCATGCCACCCAACCCACACTATCAGAAATATACCTAAAGGAGAATTGATCAGAGCAAGAAGAAATTGCAGTGAAGAGTCAACCTATGAGACAGAGGCGCAAGATATTATAAAAATTACACAGAGCATACCCAGGAAAAATGATGAAAAAATGCAACAGAGATATCCTAAATATGAACAGGAACACATTGCTGGCTGCATATGTAGGAACAAAGGGACACAAAATCAGAGAGATATCCAAGTGTGAAAGGAAAAAAAAATTGTCACACAATATAACAATGAATATATCCAAATTTGTAACATCATTAAAAAGCACTTTCCAGTGCTAGCATGTGACAAAAAATGGGCAACAATGGCACAAAAAGGAATCAAATGTACAGCACGTAAGGCACCCAGCATAGCCAGTTCTGTGAGCCCATCTCTCTTTAAAAATGATAAATCCCGAACAACACAGAGTACATGGCTGTCAACAAAAGGAAATTATAAATGTGGACACTCCATTTGCACCTGCTGCAGACATATGAAAATCTGTCAAAGTTTTGAATCTAGCACCAATGGCCAGGTTTTCAAAATAAAATCCTTTTTAAATTGCAACACCACCTATGCTATTTATTGTATAACATGTACAAGCTGTAAGTTACATAATGTAGGATGTACAACAAACGCAATAAAAACACGCATCAGAAAACATATATCAGACATACCGCACCATGAGAACCGCAATATATCTGCGGCAAGTCTCCATTTAGCTATGGTACATGGTGGTGATGTCTCCTATATGTGAGTACAAGGTATTGAAGCGGGTAAGAAAACAATAAGAGGTGGTGACAGAAAAAGGAAACTCTTAAACAGAGAATCATATTGGATTTTCCGGTTAGAAAGTCGCCAACCACAAGGTCTAAACAAAAAACTGGATTTAATCCTACAGTATTAAATGTTAATGTATCTCTCCTTTTTTTCTCTCCCTACTTTGTTAATCTGTTTTTTATATGGATTATTTTTTGGTATTTTTTGGTATGTTTTTATCTATGTACGCCCTTGCAGAGGGGAGGGGTTGATCTTCAGCCTGACGGGAGCTCCCCCTCCTCTCTATAAGGGTAAATTCAACAGTGTATTTGAAATAGTCATGAGTAAGGGCTTAGACTGAATTGTGCCCGAAACATGTAGACTCTGCTTTCTGTACCTGGATTCTATATTGAATTTTGAATGAAGAGCCTTTTGGATTACCACAACTACAAGCTGGAAAAAAACTTTTTTCTTCATATATATATGCCTTTTTGGGATTATAGATCAACGTCCTCTCTTTTTATGCACAAAGTGTTTGGTGGTAGCCTTGAATTGCTCAACCAGTTATTATGCATAATAAGATTTTCCCCTGGTGGTAGCCTCAAACTTTTCAATAAGGTTTTTTTTGTAATACTTTTATTTTATTTTCATTGCCATGCTTGTGTCCCTACATAATACTTTATCTGGAAGAGTGACATACAAGCTGGTCTAATTTCTAAAAGGGAAGAAAACCTATGACACGACACTCATGCCAGGATCTCAGCTCTTTCTGAGTAACCACACGTTAAGATTGCAGATAAAGAACATTTGCCTGGTTGCCTGAGCGGCCTGAACTGGGATACTATTTTTAATTATGGAGAGCGCCGAATATACATGAGGAGTATTGTAAGCCAGTTAACGCTCCTCTGGGTTTCTGTGAAAAAATATATGAAAACTAGCACATCTTAGATCTGCTGGCATCAGATAGTTTGAACAAATTTGACAGCTAACTTGAATAACTTCCCAGAAACTCAGAGTAGCATACTAGGCTCTCTATTCGATACCGGTAGAATCAATTTGGCACCAAATTGAATTTAAAAAAAATGCTGAATCGGAAATAAATTTTAAGAAATTTGCTAATCTCTAAGTAGACTATTTCTCACAGTTGATTTGCTTTAGATTGTTTCCAAAAAAAAAACTTCTGATCACACTGATGAAACAAAATAATTTTTCCTTCCTGTTCCTATATAAAAAAAAAACTATGGCTTGGTCTGTTGTTTGTTGTTATTTCTTATAGTTCTCTTTTTATGTCTATGATTTAAATGCTGGAGCAACATCTGCTTCTGTCTCTGAAGCAGCGAGGGACCTGTCTTTGGCTATGACAGGGAGTTCTCGTATGTCAGACTCAAAGTCAGCAGGAGGAAAATTAATAGCAGCAGCACTGCTGTCAATGGCTTGAAAAAGCTTAACATTGGTAGGAACAACAGTGCCAATTGTAACAGTACTGCTGAGACCTGCTCCCCTACTGATTGCGGATGCCGTAGAGTGCTATAATTTTCATCTAACGTCTGCTCTTTGACCCATTCCCCTGTTGGCAAGAATTGCATGCATAAAATATTATGGCACTTAAATTACAGTATGCTGACACATGACCACTCCTCATGATAAAAATGAGATTATTCTTTCAAAACCAAGCCAAATATTATACAATTACACCACATGTAGTATCAAATGGTAATTTATAGAGTCACATCTTTTATCCCCTTAAGATTTGCTTTTTGTTAAGATTTAAAAATAGGTCTTGTGCAGTACAACATTTACCAGACTCTATCAGATTCTTAATCTCAAGAGAGGTTTTGACTCAATAACTGGCCTACCTAATGACTCAAGACGCTGATGATTCACTTCCAAATTACTTCTACTTTCTTGACCTTTTCTTCTAAGTTTCATTGGTTGTTTGAATTTGACTATTTGTGACAATGCAGGCCACAGAAGTGCCATCGTAATTAAAGATATCAATAGGTAAGATTGTTGCAATTGATTTCATACTCATACTGTATTCTATAGGGATTAGGTCTAAATTCATACCTAGACATTTAAAAGAATTTGCAACATTTTAGTATAATATTTAATGTAAAAATATTGCAAATTAAGGTTTTCGATGGCTAGAAAGAGATGAAATGTAATTCCGCATGGTACTGTCCAGTTACATTTATGGTGTTCATTAATCATAATAACGAGGATGCAGGAAGGTCAAAATAATTCGTTTTTTAGAGGACATTAATCTAGTAGAAGGAGATATCTGAATGTAGCAAAAAATAACATTTACAAATACTGGAAAGTAGAAAGTCTAGACCAAAGAGACAACCTTTGATCATTAAATGCCAACTGCCATTAAATAAAATAAAGTGCTTGTCCTCATTTGAGTAATGGAGTAGTTCATGGAACATGGCAGGTAAATTATACCAGTATGAGATTTAATATTGTGATAACAGAATATTTATGATGACAAATATGGCAACATCCTTTGCTACAATGCAGTGCTACACACAATATCTATCTATCTATCTATCTATCTATCTATCTATCTATCTATCTATCACCCATCTCATAGCTATCCAAGGCCAAATGGCAGGCTGAGAAGACGGCACCCGAGAGCAACACTGAGCAGGTGGCAATTTACGCATTAAAAAAAGGAAAAAAAAATTGCTTTCAACCCTTTATACCCATGAGGTGTTTTCGTATTTGCATTTTCATTTTATGCTCCCTGCCTTTCCAGATTGAGGGTTTAGCCTTATATTGTCAATTGCATTTACCATTGTAGTGCACCAAATTTTTGTGTTTTGTTTTACATAATCAATCACGCACATTTAGCTATCCTGTGTAGGATGTTCTTGTGGCACATGTGCTCCGTTTCAGGCATCCTCCATTGTATGCATTTTTGGTAGGGATTTCTGTTAGCAACGGATCACATGGGCAGGATTTGCTCCCCCAGTTATAAATGTGTAACCGCATTTGGGGGTTTGAGCATTTTTCTTCCTCTTGAGACCATTTTTGCTTTGTCAGTTTGTCTGCCTTTCAAGAGTCATACATTTTTATTTTTCCATTCACTTAGCCAAATGAAGGCTTGTTTTTTTTAAGTTTTTTTTGCTAGACAAATTGTACCTTCCAATGCCACCATTTAATATTGTATCAGTAGGAAACAGGAAAATAATATTGATTTACAGTTTTACAGTTTTTTTTTAATTTACGACATTTGATGTGTGATAAAACTGGCCAGTTACTTTCATTCTACAAGTCAGTATGAATCTGTCAATACCTTATATGTAGTGATATCCTTATGCTTTGCCCGGCGGTCGAAATGTGCTTGCTTGTGATGTAAGCGCCATATTCTTTTGCATTGCGCCGAACTTTGACCCATGACACATCCATCAGGAGGGACAGGACAGCCAATTGAGACATTTCAGCACATGGACACACCCGCAACCCTATAGAAGAACCCGATCTGGCAGAAATCTTACATTATGTTTTTTGCCAGTGTAGGGAAAGGTTGAATTTTGAAGCAGGGACAGGCTGTTAGGAACTTATGGACATCAAACGCTAGCTAATAGTCCTTTTAAGGACTGGTAACATTGTGCTATCGATAGGTGTGATACACAGAGGGGTGTGATAAACTTATAATTTACTTTTTAACATAGAAAGTATATTATAGTGTATTTGTATGCTTCCAGAAAATACTGATTGAAGTCTACGATCTATCAGCTTCCACAAAATAGTGATAGTTTTCCATATTAAAAAATGAGGCTCACTGACTGTGCAATGTGGATAGAGGTGCTCATACACCGGTACACCTAGAAATCGTGTAGACAGTAAATTGGAAAATTATAGTTGTGATGGCACACTCTCATCTGGTATATATTGGAATAGGTTATTAGGTTTAAAAACATATTTATTTATATTCTTAGTATAAAAAAAGTTTCATAGACTGATTGAATGGTTTTGTGGTTGATATCAAGGTATTATATATAGGCTGAATGTATATACTACTTAAACTGGGTACATATAGTGTTGAATACCACAGCTGAGTAAGCGAGGATAGAGAAGACTGTCGTGTATATCCGGTTTGAGGTGCTGTATATCTTGAATATAGTAAATAGGTAGCATCAAGATACAGATACTCAGCTGTGGTATTCAACACTATATGTACCCAGTTTTAGTAGTATATACATTCAGCCTGTATATAATACCTTGATATCAACCACAAAACCATTCAATCAGTCTATCAAACTGTTTTTATACTAATATAAATAAATACACTTTTAAACCTAATAACCTATTCCAATATATACCAGATGAGAGTGTGCCATCACAACTATATTTTTCCATAGTTTTCCATATACCTGCGTACACAAAATACAGATTGAGGGTTTTGATATACCTGCTTCAACTAACAAATGATTGAGGCCTTCCATATATCAGCTTCTACAAAATAGTGATAAAGGTTTTCCATATACCTGTGTCCACAAAATACAGATTGCAGGTTTTCATATACCTGCTTCAACTAATAACTGATTGAGGCCTGCTATATGACAGCTTCCACAAAATAGTGATAGAGGTTTTCCATATACCTGCGTCCACAAAGTTACATCTTGAGGGTGATAGCCATCACCGGATCTCCAAAAAATGCCTTTGCCCTGCGCAAATTAGCGCAGGGCAAAGGAGAGCATCGGGGCATGAACTGCTCCGATGATCCTGTCAGGGGGGCTGTCGGGGTTAAAATGGAGGTATGTGTCACGACCCTTGGTCTTGGTCGTGAATCCTGTAACCGCATGCAGTTGCTTGCGGTCTTGGTGTTATTGTCAATCACAGGTGAGGGCTATAGTATGTTGCCTCACCTGTGGTTGCCGCTGGCAACACTGTGTATGTGGCAGCAGAGCAGCCTGAGCGGTGCTAGGCAGCTTGCTGCAATAGGCATGCGGTTGCACCTGGCAACCTCTCTTTATAGGTGTGCCTTTTATCGGTGTGCACGGGGTGTTATATGTGTTGTGTGCACTTCACCTTTAAGTTGATGTCTTCCCTTCCCTGGTGTTGGAAGGGTTAACTTCCTTCCTAGTGTGTGCGTGCACTGGGTGTGTCTCACTGTGGGTGTGGCTACTTGGCCCTATAAAGCCTCTGTGAATAGCAGTAGTCAGTGGGGGTTCTTCAGCCATGCTTGCTGGAGACATCCTCCTGGTTATTTTACCATCTGCCATTGAGGGCCACCCTGGTGGTCATAAACGTTATGTCTGGTGTTAGTTTATGGTTTATCTGTTATTGCAGCATATGGTTTACTGGGTTCCCGTGTGATGTCTGTTGTGTGCTGTGTCCTTTGTGTTGGTTGTGGATAGCAGCACTTGCACGTGGGTTCCAGGTTGTGTGTCTGTGGCGGATAAGTGTGGAACTAGTCTCACTTACCTGTCATTGCCATATGTCTGTTTATGCTCCCCTTTCTATGTAGCTTGGCCAGTGAGACTCCTGGTCCTCCGTGTCTAGGAGGAACGGGTCGTCTTACCCTGCTCCTAGTCCAGGGCCTCCCTGAGGGCGAGCAGGAATATCAGGTTCCAGAGTATGAGCCCTCCTACCTTCAGGGTTGGCTCATACGGATAGGATACAGAGTCAAAATTAGTGATGTGTAGGAGGTGACCTTCTCCCTTATTCCTGTCCTGGCCATGCTCTGATCACCCATCTGCTGATACCGCACGGCTGAGGGTTTTCCCCATCCTCAGCCGTGACAGTATGTCCGGGTTCAGCTCTGAACCCGGACAACCCCTTTAACGGGCACCTTTGCACATGGTAGAGGACAATCTAGCTACAGGCGGCCTCACCATAAAGTATAGAAGACAGATTAGCTACCTGTTCAAGAGCTTGGACGATACAGAAATTATAGGACTAAGCATACCCGAAAAGAGTACTACTAAACCACAGCCTGAGTCAGGACATAGCCAAAACCTATTAACAGTGGATCAGCAGAATTCCTCTATATACCCAGAGACTGTATGCTGTCTAGATGTTTATGCTGCAACTAAAACCAGCTGCAGTAAAAGTTGTGAGTTGTATCCTACCACTGTCTACCTCATTCTTTAATGCTACCGCTACAACTGGTTGTACCACCATAAACACCGCTGTCATCAAGGGCACCTCAACCACCATCTAGACTGGTTCTCCCTTACCACAGAGTGTGCCCCGTAAGGTTTTGTGCTGTCTTCCTCATCTCTGTGCTGCCGGCCCAGGGAGGCTTTCTGCTAACCGTGAGTAAACCGATGAACTGTATTACTACTCCCCCTCATCGGCCCACCGTGCACCTCACGTGTCGCCCCTGTGGTTCTGGCACTTCACACATATATCAGCTTCCACTAAATAGTGATAGAGGTTTTCCATATACCTGCGTCCACAAAGTTTCATCTTGACGGTGATATACCAGCTTCAACTAACAACTGATTGAGGCCTGCCATATATCAGTTTCCACAAAATAGTGATAGAGGTTTTCCATATACCTGCGTCCACAAAATACAGATTGTGGGTTTTCATATACTTGCTTCAACTAACAACTGATTGATGCCTGCCATATATATATATATATATCAGCTTCCACAAAATAGTGAAAGAGGTTTTCCATATACCTACGTCCACAAAATTATTGCTTGAGGGTTATATACCAGCTTCAACTAACAACTGATTGAGGCCGGCCATATATCAGCTTCCACAAAATAGTGATAGAGGTTTTCCATATACCTGCATCCACAAAATTATTGCTTGAGGGTTATATACCAGCTTCAACTAACAACTGATTGAGGCCTGCCATATATTAGCTTCCACAAATACTGCTCTTCTCTAGAGACTTTGTCATTTTGGTCATTTTGAAAATGACAGGCATAGGAAGAGGCATGCCGTTTCGCAGGGGTGGTAGTGGTCGGGCAGGTGCACCAGGCCGGAGCCTAACTGGGAAATTGGAGAAGGTGCGTGCGATTATGTCAAAGGATGCACTAGAGTTGGTTGAGTGGTTCACTCAGCCTTCTACTTCTGCTCCCTCCTCATCCTCTGTATCTGCACTCTCCTCACTCTCTGCTGCATGCACCCCCAAAAGACTGGCTCCGCAGTGTGGGCTTTTGTTTTTTACGTGTCAGCTGCTGACAATAGTATTTCCGTCTGCAGCCTGTGCTGTCAATGCATAAGTCGCAGTAAGACCAACACTCACCTAGGGACGACTGCCTTAAGAAGTCAACTGGCCTCCCATCACCTAGCCCAGTGGGAGCAATGCCGCCAGAACCCACAAAGCCTCACTCCCCCGGTGCTCCACTTCCTGCCTTTTCTCCTTCTCCTCCCATTTGTCCTCCACTTCACCTTCCACCATGCCATTGCCGTGTTCATCTGGCACAAGGCAGGCTTCCATGGCCCAAATGTTCGAGTGTAAAAAAATTATGACGCCGGATAATGCTCTTGCCTAACGGCTGACCGCTGGATTGTCGGAACTGCTAGCCCGCCAAATATTGCCATATAAATTGGTGGACTCTGAGGCCCTTAGAAAATTTGTGGCCATTGACACACTGCAATGGAAGGTCACGTGGAAGGAAATATTTCTCCCAGAAGGGCATCCCTGAACTATATGGCCACGTTCAGTGACAAGTTAATATATCTATGGCACACAGTGTCAGTGCCAAGATACATCTGACCACAAACACCTGGTCTAGCAAACAAGGGCAGGGAAGGTACATAACTTGTACTGCCCACTGGGTGAACCTTCTGACAGCTATCAAGCATGTAACCCGTGGCACTTGTGTGGATTGCATGCAGGCCGGCCCCCTCTTCTCCTCCTCCTACTCCATCCTCCGTCTCTTGCTCAGCTGACTCCTCCTTTTCCACTGCTACTGCCTCTTCCGCTGCACCCCCCAAGCTCCCAGAACCTATTTGACGTGCCAGGTTAGACGTTGCTATGCTGTGCTGCGGCTGTTGTGCCTGGAAGCCCGGAGCCACACCATTCCTGCACTTCTTTCAACTCTGCGGTCACAAGCCGATCAGTGGCTAACCTCACTCAATTTGACAGTTGGTAAAGTGGTTTGCAACAACATTGCCAATCTGCTGAGCTCGCAGAAACAAGGCAAAATGACACATGTGCCGTGTATGGCACACGTCCTGAACTTAGTCGTGAAGTTATTCATTGCTAAAAACCCCGGGATCCAGAACATCTTTCTGGAGCATGCATTGCGTCGTATCATTGATCAAGCTGTCGAGGAGCAAGAGCTGGAAGATGAGGAAGTCGCAATGCTCAATGAATTCCCAGGGGGCACTACTCCATCTGAGACAAGTCAGCAGGAGTCTGAAGAGGAGTCAGAGGAGGACGGTGGCTGGGGGGAGGAGGAGCAAGAAGAACATGCCTTAAACTTTTCTGAAATCCCTGGTGTTGACCGTGGCTGGAGGGAGGAGACTGAGGATGACATTCTCCTGGGCAATAAGCAGGAGTCAGGGTGCTCCACCTCTTCCAATTTAGCGCAAATGGGGGCCTTCATGTTCCAATGTTTGCAGATGGATCCCCGTATAAAAAGCATAAAGGTAAAGGACCTGTACTAGGTGGCAATGTACTTAGACCCCTGTTGCAAACACAAAATGGTGGACATGTTACCAGCATCACAGAGGGCTGCTAGAATGCAGCACGTTCAGGCCTTGCTGCAAGAGAGGCTGTATTCTTCTGTTTCGGGCACTGGCAGAGGAATTTCTACCCGCAGCGAAACAGGTGCGGGTACCAATCCTACCGCCCCTGCAAAAATAGTGCGGTTTGAAGATGTGTTGGTCACTTTGGATATGAGATCATTCTTGCAGTCAACCCATCGACAGCCACCCTCCGAATCTAGCCTCAGTGAACGCCTAGACTGACAGGTGTCCGACTACATCGGGTTAATGGGCATTGTGGATGCTCTGAGAAGCGAGTAAACCCTTGACTACTGGATGTGCAGGCTTGACCTGTGGCCAGAACGGGCACAATTTGCCGTGGAACTCTTGACTTGCCCCTCGTCGAGTGTCCTGTCCGAAAGGACGTTCAGCGAAGCAGGGGGGGTCGTGACCGATAAGCGCACTCGCCTAGCTCACGACAGTGTGGACTAACTCACATTTAAAAAAATTAATGAGGCATGGATCTCGGAGGAATTCAACACCTATGATCACCATGTGTAATTGAATTTCCTCATGCCATCTCACACATATCCGCTACCACCCAGAACAAAGAATGGTCCTTGCCTTATGTATATACAGCGACATAAAACTGTACTGGCCAACAGTTACATATTTATCCTGTGACCTCCTAATGCACCTCCAGCCATAGAATCCAAAGTTCTGTGCTGTCAGGTGAATGCCTGTTGTCTCATTTTTGGGGCCTGTACTGGCCGACAGTTAGATTTTTATCCTGTGAACGCCTAATGTACCCCCAGCCACAGAATCCAAAGTCCTTTGCTGTCAGGTGAATGGCTATTGGCTAATTTTTGGGGCCTGTACTGACCGACAGTTACATATTTACCTGTGACCGCCTAATGTACCTCCAGCCACAGAATCCAAAGTTCTTTGCTGTCAGGTGAATGCCTATTGCCTAATTTTTGGGGCCTGTACTGGCCAACAGATAATTTTTATTTTTTTTCTCTAGCCACATAATCACACCCCTGTCTCACTCCTCTGCCTCTCATTATGGTGGCATATGAACCGCCTTCACCATAAGGATCTTCTAATGTGACAGGGTTACTGTGCACCTTTATGCCCTGCATTGTGCCCTCTTACCACACCCTGTGAAGTGCCCCTAGTCATTCCCTATACTGTGCCCTCTTATACTTTTTTATCTGGTCACGGTATGGTGGTGTTTTCCGGTCACTGTACAGAGATGTTATCCGGTCAATGTATGGCGGTGGTATCCAATAACTGGATGACCATAACTGTATCCCTTTTTCTGCCCATGCCATCCTTTTTTAGACCTGGCATGAGCGGGAAAAATATGCAGATTGCGGTGCTAAGGACCTTTGCACCACAATCTGTCAGAAATACACCTAACATAGATGTATTTCTATATAATAAATGAACACCTAATTGTATTATTATTCGGGGGTAGGGCTAATATCTTTATAATATATAGATTCTAGTGTTTTATACTGTGCCCTGTATTTCCCAGTAGAAAATGATCCTTGGGAAACACAGTCTTCATCCCTGACCACCAGGACCAGGTAGCGCTCTGTCTGTACTTGGCGGCCTCCCCTCTCCGCCACGCTGCTCCGCTGTGTACTGGTGCTTATTCTGCCATCCATTTAATGTATGCCAAAAATGTATACGTTAACAGATGCTTTAGACTGATGCCGTACAGTGGAATCTGTTCACCATACAGTTCCATGGCAGATTTTTTTTTAACATTAATGTATGCATTTTTTTTTTATGGAAAAGAGAGGAGCACCTTCCTTGGAATTAGAACATTCAGTATTTAATCGCTGCCATCGATCCCCATTGAACTTTATCGATCTCCACTAGCTGCTATTTTAATACCTGGTTGCTGCTATATTTATGCATCATATTTAACACTTGTTTTCTGCTATCTGCTCATTTATACATTGTATTAATTGGTTCTAGCTGCTATATTAGATACAAGTTCTTTTACTATCACCTGGATTTATAACAATAAATACGTGCTCCTTATGTAAGTGTTTCCTGCTACCTTACATACATTTATTTTTTTAATGGACTCTGCAGGATACAAAAACGTGGAGTGCTGAACATTTGAATACTTCAAACTGATAGGAAATAAAAAATTTCTAGGCTCCAGCATGGCACATTTTTGAGAGTTTCCCTTTAAGACGCATAAAAATGGCCCCTGATTAAAATACATATTTTTTGTGGGAATTTTTGCCAATGGTATATCACTGTCCATGTTGTTGGACTATTTATGTACTTCTAGTAAGTGTTTGCTGGCTGCAAATATGACCTGAAGGTTATTCAGGTTCGCCTGCCAATAAAGTGAATGGGGCCCACCGAGAACGCGCGGTTCGCAAACATTAGATCGCGGACGCGCGTCCATGAATCATCCCGGACCATGTTCGTCCATCACTACTTATATGTATATTTTCTCTTGAATTTTGATGCTGGTAAAATAATCAAAACCTTGGAAAAATCTGTTTTATTTTTTTGTCGCCATATTCTGCCCCCTATAACTTTTTTGCAGTTATGTGTACGGAGCTGTGTGAGCATTCATTTTTTTGCGAGGTGGTCTGTACTTTTCATTGATACCATTTTGATACCACCTTTTTTTATCACTTTTTATTAATTTTTTTTAGGGAAATGAAGCGACCAAAAATGGTGAATCAGCCATTTTGACAAAAATTTAGAGGAAAATATTAGTTTTTTTTTATTGTATGGGAGTTTTCTTATGTGGTGATACTCATGATGTGTATTTTTATTTTATTTTTTGGGTAAAATAGGGGTGATTTGAATTTTTATATTTTTTATTTATTTCTTTTTACACTTTTTTATATAGTTCCCATAGGGAAGATTAGATTGCTATTCTCATAGACTCCATTAGCATTGGAGTTTATGAGAAATGTTCTAGTTTCCTATGGAGCCATGCTACAAACAGGGGCTCCATATGAAACACTGTGCAGCAGTCTCCTTTCATTTTCTATGACAGGGGCTGCTGTATATGAGCTCCGGCTCCTCCAATCGCGGCTGGAGGGAACTGTACCATACCCGGAAGCACAGGACAAAATCTTGCATGGGGTGATGTATAGCGGCACCACTCCGGCGCACTGGCCAAGCGCAGTGACGTCATCAGTGACCAGTCAACGTTATTATCATGTGACCATGCAAAATTTCTCACATTGTCTTCAATAAAGATGGCCGTGACGGCCTCTATGCGAGCAAATTTATAAGGCGAGAATTTATTTATTTAAGTATTGTACACTGATTAACCCCTGAAAGGCCTAAATTGTAACCTCAGATGTGCAATCAGCAATGAAATCGGCATCTGAGGAATTCAATGATGGGAAGGGGGGGGAGACGCGATCACCATTCCCTATCATTACACCCGCTACATACAAAGGAATGCGCTTCATCACAAATCTAAATTTTTTAATGAAATTCAGCAAAGGAGCCGAATAACATTTTTCATAACTTCGCTCAACTATAATGGCTACAATGTAAAGGTGGATAACCAGAGCTTTGCTAAATGCCCCTTTCACATTAGGGAGTCCCACGCATCGGACTCGTAGCTTGCCTCAGGGAGAGCACCCATCCTGACCTCCCAGCACTGATGGGGGTGCATAGCATTATATTGATTTAAGATGCTATTGTAACTGTTACAGTTTTGGAATGTATTGGATAACACTGACAGCATTATGTCAGTGTTATCCAATACATTCAAAAACTTTAAAGGTTATATAGCATCATAAATCAATATAATGCCAAGCGACCCCATCAGTGCTGGGAGGGCAGGGCGGGTGCTCTCCCTGAAACATGGTTCGAGTTCAATGCTTGAGACTCGCTCATGTGAAAGGGGCCTAAATGTCTATTTTTTTTGTCCACAAATAGGTTCTCTCAAAGAAGATCCTTCTATATCAGAATCTTACAGTTACTATATTACAATATATTCAACTTTATAACATACTGTATTTTATATGGTGGTTGTAGCAATATGTAAAAAAATCATATTATGGTTCATACTGTACTGTGGTTCTGCAATAGCAATAACAATCGATAGGTAGAGGTAAAACTTAAGCCATGTTAGACAGTACTGCTTACCGGTAAAGATGAGCAAATTTTTCACAAAGATTTGATTCAATCTAAGATGACAGGCGTCGCTCTTAGAATCTCTGGATACTTCACTTATTTGGGCAGTCACGGGGACAAAACTGACCAAATAACTGAAGTATCAACTCAGTCTTACAGGTCGATGTTAGCCACAAGAAGAAGCGCACTCCTTTTACACCCTCGTTAGTGATGAGCGGGAGGTGCCATGTTCGATTTCGACGAAATTCACGAATATTCGCTAGAATATTCGTTTCATATTCGTCAAAATCGAATATTCGTAATTTTTCTAGTTATCGCGATTAATATGCGATTTAAATAATCGCGTATTGCGATTGTAACTTAAGGCTACTTTCCTATTGGTTTGATATCTAGAATTAGCGAAGATAACGAATATGACAAATGTATTCAACATATTTCTCAAAACGAAGATAACAAAGTATTCTCCATCTTCGTTTTAGCTACCTATTCGTCAACTTCGCTAATTCTAGCAATCAAATAGGAAAGTTGACTATAGAGACAGCTAAGTTTAATTCGCTATGCGATTATATTACTTTGCTTTTTTTATATAAATATAATAATTATCAAGTATTATAATTATTCTATTTACTAAAAAAAAGGAAAGTAATATAATTGCATAGCAAATTAAACTTAGCTGTCTCTATAGTCAACTTTCCTATTTGATTGCTAGAATTAGCGAAGTTGACGAATATGGAGCTAAAACGAAACGAAAAATCGCAATTTGATTATTATAACTTGAATTAATCGAATTGTGATTTCAACTTAGCACTGCTATACTCCATATTCGTTAACTTTGTTAATTCTAGCAAGCTGACCCATTAGAAACACAGCTCTAAGTTGAAATCGCAATTCAATTAATATAACTTGAATTAATCGCATTGCGATTTCAACTTGGACCTGGTTTACTATGGTTGGCTTGGTAGAATTAGCAAATATGACGAATGTATTCGTCATATTCCTCAAAACGAAGATAACAAAGTATTCTCCATCTTCGTTTTAGCTCCATATTCATCAACTTCGCTAATTCTTGCAATTAAATAGGAAAGTTGACTATAGAGACAGCTAAGTTTAATTCGCTATGCGATTATATTACTTTGCTTTTTTTATAAATAGAATAATTATAATACTTGATAATTATTATAATTATTCTATTTATTTAAAAAAAAAAGCAAAGTAATATAATCGCATAGCGAATTAAACGTAGCTATCTCTATAGTCAACTTTCCTATTTGATTGCTAGAATTAGCGAAGTTGAGGAAATAGGTAGCTAAAACGAAGATGGAGATAACTTTGTTATCTTCGTTTTGAGTACCGTAATATGACGAATGCATTTGTCATATTTGCTAATTCTACCAAGCCAACCATAGTAAACCAGGTCTAAGTTGAAATCGCAATTCGATTATTATAACTTGAATTAATCGAATTGCGGTTTCAACTTAGCACTGCTATATTCTATATTAGGCTAGAATTAACAAATATGGAATATAGCAGTGCTAAGTTGAAATTGCAATTCGATTATTATAACTTGAATTAATCGAATTGCGATTTCAACGTAATTCTCAAATCCGACAGTACATAGTATGGAGACGTTCCCATGGTGATGGGGACGCTCGATGAGCATGGAAGTCAGCAGAAGCGGCAACGGGCAGTGACTGGAGCAGCCAGGAAGCCAGGAATCCTAAGGACAGGTAAAAACTACTTTAGGGAAGTGGGAAAGAAAAAAAAAATATATATAATAAATATATATAATATAAATAAATATATATATAATAAAAAATAGTGCCGGTATTCGCTAAAAAAATTTGATATTCGAATATTCGCGCTCAACACTAACCCTCGTCAGCTGATTCCACATAGATGTCTACAGAACCTGTCTTTTTAAACGCTTATAAAAATAGAGGCCCCCTGACAGAGTGGAGAGGTTGCCAGAAGTAAGTTTGTGTTGACGTCAATGATTTATTTGCCCTTCCTCTTATCCGTCAGAACAATAACCCACAAAAAACGGATCCTGTCTGTGGAGCATCCACATTCACTCGGTCAGCATTTGCTCAATAATCCATCAGTATTGCTAATGCCCCCAAAAAAACAGGAGTTGATCTAAAACAGAGATGACAAGTGAATAGAATATTTTCATGTCTTCTGTGTTTTGTACCCACTCCTGCTTTTGGCTACCAAATCATAAGCCAATTCTGATGGTACCATACAGGCCTTACAGCTGCTACACAGACAGAGTCCGTTGTGTGTCTCATTTTTCCTTCCCTCTGACAGATCAGAAGAAGGGTCAAATAAATGATGATGTCAGCCAGGCCGAAAGCCAAAATAGTGGCCCAGTCATTAAGTGGGGAGGGTGGGAACAGCATGAGAAGTCCACAGAGTGGATCTATGAAATAGTGGTGAGGTGGGAGCAGCATGAGGAGACCATCGAGTGGCCCAATGACAGGATCAGGAGGTAGCAGCAGTATGAGGAGCAGATAAAATGTTTTTTTTCTGTGTTTGCTCTTTTATTTAGTTTTCAACAGAAGCAGATTAACATACCGCAGAACATTTCCGGCTATGCAAAGCCTTCTTTATACACTGTGCCGCGGTGAGTGTAGTCAGAAAAGAAGACACCCGTTCAAGTTTTGGAGCACAGCTCCTGTACCTTTGGCGTGACCTCACTTCTTTTCTGACTACACCCACTGCAGCACAGTGTCTGAAGAAGGCTTTGCATAGCCGAAAACGTTCACACGTACTGCCACATGTTACTCTGCTTCTGTTGAAAACTAAATAAAAGAGCAAACACAGGAAAAAACATTTTATCTGCTTCAATTTTGTGTATATATTGCCTAGGGTGGGAACCCTATATACAGCAGCAACCGACTGATTGTGAACAAATCTTTGTATCAAGCAGTATGAGGAGGCCACCGAGTGGCACAATGACAGAGTCTGGAAGTGGCAGCAGTATTAGGATACCACAGAGTGGCACTATGACCTTGTGTAGAGGTGGCAGTAGCAGCATGAGGAAACCACAGAGTGTCCCAATGACAGAGTGTGGAGGTGGCGACAGCAACAGCATCAAGAGGATACCTAAGTGGCAAGGTGACATAGTGTGGAGATGGCAGCAGCAGCATCAAGCGACCACAAAGTGAACCTGTGACAGAGTGGGTCGGTGAGTGGCCATACCAGTACCCACTGATGAAGGTGGATGAAAGAAGGAGCACTTGGCATCAGATGTGTGGCATCAGATGGGTGTCAGCATTAGAATAGTAGCTGAGGCAGGTAGCCAGAAGAAACCAGTCTCTTTTGTCAAAATGTTCGTGTAGCACCATGATTGATCTAGTCTGATGCTTCAGGCATTGGTGGGTGGAAATTGTGGCTGATCCACATCTGATTCATCTTGACAAAGGTCAGTCTGTCCACATTTTGGGAGGACAAGTGAGTTTTTCTTGGGGTAAATATGGCCCCTGCCGCACTAAACACCTGCTCTGATGCCACACTACTGGCCTGGCACGACAGCTTTTCCAGGGCAAACTTGGCCAGTTGGGGCCACAAATCCAGTTTAGCTGCCCAGTAGTCCAGCGGATCTTCAATGTGGGTTGGCAGGGTGCTGTCCAAGTATGCCACTACCTGCTGGTTCAGGTCCTGCTCAAGGTCTACCTGCTGCTGCTAGTGAGTAGTTTTTTCACTATGCGTGTGAAGAAAGCTACTCATCAGCGACTGTAGACTCAGGCTGCTGCTAATGGAGCTGGTACTGTTCCTGCCACCCACCTCTCCCCAGCAGCCATGGAAGTGTAACATGAGCACAGAGGGCCCCCCCACCCCCTGTCAGACCTGCGAGAGGATGGGCAATGGCTCAGATAGGCAGCAGCCAACTGACTACATAAGATGTTTGTGTAGTAGTTCCATTTGTCCTCCCTCTCAGTGGGTGTAAAAAAGGACCCCAATCTGGACTGGTAGCGAGGGTCCAACAAGGTGGAGAGCCAGAAGTTATCCCTCTGCCGAATGGTGACAATTCGACCGTAACTGCACAAGCAAGTGAGTATGCATTGGGCCATTTGTGCAAGTGACTGGGAGGGACTCTCTGCCTCCATCTCCACTGCATACTGCCACAGTGCCTGGGTTCTCTGTCTTGTCTTCCTCATTGCCCTGGAGCTCCTCTAGCTGCTCCTGCTGCTCCTCTCCTGTCACCTGAATATAAAAACCACCAAATTCTATACACATTACCTGTGCTCAATTGTCTTCCTCTCCTTCCCCGTCCTCTTCCAGTTCTGCCCCCACAGGGCTCATGTGACTGTGAGATCTAGGTGCCACATCTCCAGTCCCCTGACCATCCATTGTTACCACCATCTGTTCCAGGATATGAAGCAGCGGAATTACGTCGTTCATCCCGTAGTCCTGGTGACAGACAAATAATGCGGCGTCCTCAAAGGGCCTGAGCTTGTTTGGTTCCCCACCTCCCAATGCTGCCACCCAGCTGACTGCCTGCCATGCTACCACCTTGGTGGCTTATGCTACCTCCCAATGCTACCACCTTGCTGGCCCTCACGGGCAAGCTGCCACCCGCTTCTCCTGGTGATGATGAAGCCCATTCTGCACCTGACTTCCAAGTGCGATCGGCTTCATCATCGAGTACTGTCTGCACGTCACTGATGTCCTCCTCAACGGTCTCTGGGTCAGGAACCCGACCGCTCGCAACACCAGCTCCCACACTACTCTTCTCATCACTACTTGCCTGCCTAGCAGAAGAAGCTGTGAATGTCTCCTCCAGATCTAGCTGCTGACTGCCCTCTAGTAGCTCTTCCTTGCTAAAAAGTGGAGCTGAGCCTACAGCATATAATACTTCTCGCAGAGAGGGAACAGAAAAGGACAGAGGCAGGTTGAGGACAGATGAGGGCACAGGGCCTGCTCCTGGGCCAGCCAACTTAGGGGTTTTGTCTGATGAACCCACCAACTGTTGGCTGGAGGTGTCTGACCGAGCTTACCAATCCAGAACCGCTGGGTTGCTGGTCAAGATATGACCTTTAGATGACACCGGGAGCTCAGGCCTCTCGCTGCGACTCCTGCTGCCACGCCCCCTTACTCAGCTGCTACCTATGCCTGCGCCAGAAACATTGAGGCCTCTGCCACTCCTCTGTGCATGGCCTGGCACTTCTCTGTCTCACATTTTTTCAGTTAAACTAAATAAATTAAAAGCAAATTAAAACACGTATTCACAGAATATTTTTACCAGGTATGCAACCCTAATGTATAACAATTGAATATTCCAACAAGGAGCCGTCCTGTAGTGGAGCCTTACAGGGGGGTGATCAATGACAGGGGGGTGATCAGGGAGTCTATATGGGGTGATCACCCCCCTGTCATTGATCACCCACCTGTAAGGCTCCATTCAGACATCCGTATGTGTTTTGCGGATCCGATCCATGGATCTGTGAATCCGCAAAACACTTATGACATCCCATATAGACACCCTGATCACCCCCCTGTCATTGCTCACTCCCCTGTAAGGCTCCATTCAGACATTTTTTTGGCACAAGTTAGCGGAAATAGATATTTTATTTTTCTTGCAAAGTCTCATATTCCACTAACTTGCGACAAAAAAATAAAATCTCACATGAACTCACCATACCCCTCACGGAATCCAAATGCGTACATTTTTTTAGACATTTATATTCCAGACTTCTTCTCACGCTTTAGGGCCCCTAAAATGCCAGGGCAGTATAAATACCCCACATGTGACCCCATTTTGGAAAGAAGACACCCCAAGGTATTCCGTGAGGGGCATGGCGAGTTCATAGAATGTTTTTTTTTTTTTGGCACAAGTTAGCGGAAATTGATTTTTTTTAGTTTTTTCTCACAAAGTCTCCCTTTCCGCTAACTTGTGACAAAAAATTAAATTTTACATGAACTCGCCATGCCCCTCACAAAATACCTTGGGGTGTCTTCTTTCTAAAATGGGGTCACATGTGGGGTATTTATACTGCCCTGGCATTTTAGGGGCCCTAAAGCGTGAGAAGAAGTCTGGAATCCAAATGTCTAAAAATGCCCTTCTAAAAGAAATTTGGGCCCCTTTGCGCACCTAGGCTGCAAAAAAGTGTCACACATGTGGTATTGCCGTAGTTGGGAATTGTGTTTTGGGGTGTCTTTTTACATATACCCATGCTGGGTGAGAGAAATATCTCTCTATAATCACAACTTTGTATAAAAAAAATGGGAAAAGTTGACATTTAGAGAGATATTTCTCTCACCCAGGATGGGTATATGTAAAAAGACACCCCAAAACACATTGCCCAACTTCTCCTGAGTACGGCGATACAACATGTGTGACACTTTTTTGCAGCCTAGGTGGGCAAAGGGGCACAAATTCCAAAGAGTACCTTTAGGATTTCACAGGACATTTTTTACACATTTGAATTTCAAACTACTTCTCACGCATATGGGCCTCTAAAATTCCAGGGCAGTATAACTACCCCACAAGTGACCCCATTTTGGAAAGAAGACACCCCCAGGTATTTTGTGATGGGCATAGTGAGTTCATGGAAGTTTTCATTTTTTGTCACAAGTTAGTGAAATATGAGATTTTGTAACAGACTAACTTGTGACAAAAAATAAAAAGTTTGATGAACTCACTATGCCCATTAGTGAATACCTTAGGGTGTCTACTTCCTGAAATGGGGTCATTTGTGGGGTTTTCTACTGTCTGGGCATTGTAGAACCTCAGGAAACATGACAGGTGCTCAGAAAGTCAGAGCTTCTTCAAAATGCGGAAATTCACATTTTTGTACCATAGTTTGTAAACGCTATAACTTTTACCCAAACCATTTTTTTTTTTACCCAAACATTTTTTTTTTATCAAAGACATGTAGAACAATAAATTTAGAGAAAAATATATATAGAAATGCAGTAAAAAAATAATAATTACAACTGAAAGTGAAAAATTTCATTTTTTTGCAATTTTTTTTGTCAATTTCGATTAATAACAAAAAAAAGTAAAAATGTCAGCAGCAATGAAATACCACCAAATGAAAGCTCTATTAGTGAGAAGAAAAGGAGGTAAAATTCATTTGGGTGGTAAGTTGTATGACCGAGCAATAAACGGTGAAAATAGTGTATTGCAGAATTGTATAAAGTAGTCTGGTCATTAAGGGTGTTTAACCTAGGGGAGCTGAGGTGGTTTAAAACAAAAAACAAAAAAGTTTTATTTGATATGCACTTTTAAAAAGGGAAAAGGAGGGAAAATTGCATAATATATGACACAGGGGAAGAAAACAATGAGAGGGTCACACTGTGGGTGTGACACAGCAAAGCAATGCTCGTTAATTTCTAACGATAATTTGTTTTCCCTTAGTCCTAACAGCAGCACAGATGGGGTTAACTGCCCCTGTGGACTGGTAGGACCGGCGGAATTTTAATGAGCCCAAGAACCAATAAACGATCTTCAGCTCCCTGAAAAGGAGGAGATCACCCCCCAGCCCACCGTGTTATTAACAAG
Organism: Bufo gargarizans; assembly: GCF_014858855.1. NCBI lineage: Eukaryota > Metazoa > Chordata > Amphibia > Anura > Bufonidae > Bufo > Bufo gargarizans. The sequence goes on along the minus strand of NC_058087.1, from coordinate 155,929,370 downwards.
CATAATGTATCTAGGGTGGGATATTTGTGTGCTGCTGTTAGGACTAAGGGAAAACAAATTATCGTTAGAAATTAACGATTCCCTTACGTCCTACCAGCAGCACAGATGGGGAGATAGCAAGAAGAATCCCCTAGGGAGGGTCCTCATGCCTGGCAGAACTAAGAACAGTCTGCCCAAAAGCCGAAAACTCTGCCATCCTAGCATCTATCCTATAATGGGAGATGAAGGTTGACTCAGAGCTCCAGGAGGCCGCCTTGCAGATCAACTCTAAGGGGAGAAGGCTTCTTTCCGCAACCGAGGTGGAGACCGCCCTAGTAGAATGGGCTCTCACAAACTCGGGAGGATCTAAGGATTGGGAGACAAAGGCTTCCCTAATGGCCTCCTTGATCCAGCGACTAATGGTGGCTTTAGATGCTTTACGGCCTTTAGACTTACCGGCAAACAGGATAAGGAGATTCTCCTCTATCCTGAACTCTCTGGATCTATCCACATAGATCTGGAGGCATCTTGAAATATCCAGCGGGTCTCTAGCTGGAGTATCAGAGGAGGAGGCTGTAAACAAAACTGGTAAAGAGATTACCTGGTTGATGTTTTGAAAGGTAGGCACCTTAGGTCTGAAGTATGGTAAAAACTTCAGGAGCACTCTATCCTGTAGGAAGATGATGTATGGATGAATTGCAGAGAAAGCCTGCAATTCAGAGACTCTTTTGGCTGAAGCTATAGCCAGAAGAAAGACCATCTTTAAAGTTAAAAATTTGAAATCTACCTCCTCCAAAGGCTTGAAGGGGGGAGATGCTAGCCCCCTGAGCACTACTGAAAGATCCCACTGGGGAATAAGTTTCAGTATAGTAGGCTTTAGTCTCTCAGCTTCCTTCAGGAAGCGTTTGATGAGTGGGTCCCGAGAATATGGCCTGTTGAGACAGGCCGAGATGGCACAAACCTGTACCTTCAAGGTAGCTGGAGATGGGCCTCTGTCTAATCCATCTTGAAGGAATTGTAGTATCGCAGCAAGGGGCGGATCTGCGGACGCCACCTGTTTGGAATCACACCATGCCATGAAGATTCTCATGATCCTGGAGTAGGCCTTCTTTGTAGACTCTGCTCGGGAATGCGACAACGTTCTCAGGACCGACTCGGAAAGCCCTTCTATGTTGGGAAGGGACTGATCAACCTCCAGGCTGTCAGGTTGAACCTGTGCAGATCTGGGCAGAGGTGAGTGTCCCACGAAACCAGGATCTCCTGGGCCAAAACGGTATGATGGCTATTACCGAGGCCTGATCCTGACGGATTTTCATCAATACCCTCGGTATCATAGAAAACGGAGGGAAGATGTAAGCCAGCCTGAACCTCCACGGTATCGACAGAGCATCTATCGCCAGGGGGTTGTCTTCCCTGTACAGGGAACAGAACCTCAGCACCTTGGCGTTGAACCTGGTTGCCATGAGATCCACCTCTGGCATACCCCAACTGTGAACTAGTTGCCTGAAGATCTCCGGATGCAGAGACCACGCCATGGTCGGTAAACCTCGACTTAAGCGGTCCGCTATCATATTGAGGGAGCCTCGAATATGAACGGCAGATAAATGGAAAAAGGTTCAACTCTGCCCACCGAAGGATCACCCCGATCTCTGATAGAAGGGGCAATGACCTTGTGCCTCCCTGTTTGTTTATATAGAGAACCGCAGTCATACTGTCTGACTGGACTTTCACCGCTTTGCCCCGAATCTGAGGGGCGAAGTGAAGGAGGGCTAGCCGGATAGCTCGCATCTCGCGAAGATTGGAAGAAAGACGCCGCTCCAGAGGGGACCAAGATCCCTGTATTGGGGATCCGTCCAGGTGAGCGCCCCAGCCTACCAGGGATGCGTCTGTAGTCAATATGACCCAAGCTGGTTGGGTCATAGACTTCCCTGCTGGTAGCCGAAACCACCATCTGAGGGAATTCCGGGTTTGACCGGACAGGGAGCACAGGGAATCTAGCCCCGCAGGGCTGCCGTTCCATAAGTGTAAGACCTCCAACTGAAGAGGACGGAGGTGCCATAGTGCCCAAGGGACTGCGTCCGTAGCCGCTGACATGAGCCCCAGCATCTTCATGAGAGTCCGGATAGAGACTCGACGAGGGACATAAAGGACCTTTGCCAGGTCCTGAATCCGCGCTTTCCTTTCTAGAGTCAACCAGAGGGACATCTCCACAGAGTCGACCACGAATCCTAAATAATGGATTGAAGTCGATGGGCTCACATTCGACTTCTGCCAGTTGATAATCCAGCCCAGGCGGAGGAGAAAGGAAATTGCGATCTGAAGATGGTGGGTAAGGACCGGAACTGAAGAGGCTTTGAAAAGCCAATCATCCAGATAAGGAATAATGGTCAGTCCTTGAAGTCTCAAGGCTGCCACCACCGACACCACCACCTTGGTGAAGATAAGGGGGGCAGAAGAGATTCCGAAGGGAAGCGCGGCAAACTGAAAGTGCCTGCGGACCCCTGAAATCTGGACCGCGATCCTGAGGAGTTTCCGGGACGCGGAATGGATCGGGATGTGAAGGTACACATCCTTGAGGTCCAGAGTAGCCATGACGTCCCCAGAGTTGAGGATATGGCTAAATAAATCCCTAGACCCCTCTCCCCTGCCGGCACCTCCTCTAGGGCTCCCTTGGAGATATAGTCCTGAATGTAAGATTCTAGGACCACTTGTTTGGCAGACCCGAAATTTCGTGTGGCGATGAATCTCTCTGGGGGGAGAGAGATGAGATCTACCCGGTACCCGACGGAAACTATGTCCTGGACCCAGGGGTCTGCAATCAATCGGCTCCAAGAGTCTTTGAAATGGGTAAGACACCCCCCCCGGGAATCTGGGGGAGGGGTACGGGAAAATCTAGAGGAGACATTGCAGGGGCAGCAGGGCTTATCCAAGAGCCTCGAGGAGGCCCATAGCCAGGAGGGTTTTGCCTCCCTGGTGGGTTTACGGGAGCGTCTTGAATATTTACGAGACGCCCCCCCCCAATCTCTGCGCCTAGACTGCTGCTCCGGACGACCTTCGCGCTTCTTCTCCTGTCTGGGGCGTCCCCGAAAGGGCTGCTGGGGGAGGCTCTTCCCCTTTTTATCGGATAGCCCCTCCATTATCTTGTCCAATTCGGACCCGAACAGCCTATCCGGTTCGAAGGGGAGCCCACAAAGGTTGAACTTGGACGCGTTGTCAGCGATCCATGGTTTCAGCCAAAGTGGCCTGCGGGCAGCTGAAACTAGGGCCATAGTTTTGGCGCCCAACTTCAACTGTATCTGGGTGGAATCGACCAGAAAGTCCATAGCCAGATTGGCTGACTTGAAGGCTGCCAGGATGTCATCTCTTGATACGCTCTGATCCACGTCCGTCTGGATTTGGTTGAGCCTGGAGCGTAAATAGGCGGCTACCTCCGTGGCCGCAATTGAAGTTGTTGCGGAGGCAGCAGCCGCCGCGTAACTCCTTCTAAGGGTGCCCTCTGCCCTCCGGTCTAGAGGGTCCTGCAGACTAGACCCATCGTCTGCAGGAACTAGAGTGCGCCGGGACAACTTGGCTATAGCCATGTCCACCTTGGGAACGGAACCCCATGATTCCACCAAGGGTTTAGCCATCGGGTACATAAGTTTGAATTTTCTAGTGAGTACTGGACCTTTCTCAGGCTGTCTCCACTCTGTGCGCATCACAGAGAGGAGGGTCTCATCCGCTCTAAAGACACGCTGTGTCCGTCCGGCGGGATCGGAAGACTCCCCCATGTCAACATCCTGGTCCCCCGACCTGATGGACTTGAGTAACTTCTGCGTCTTTTCTGGAGGGAAAAAGCAAGAAGTAAATTCTTCTTCCTCGGAAGAAGACCCCACAGAACAGGGGGTAGGTCTTTCGACCGGTGCAACCATCTCCATGGGAGTCTGAGAGGGAACTGGTAGCCTCTCATTAAGCAGCCGTACCACTCCCTTAATGGAATCATCCACGTATGTTTTTGTCCACTGGAACATCTCCTGCATCGTGGGTTCCGTGGATGCCGTGCGACAATTCTCACATCTGGAGTAAGGACAGCCGTCATCTAAGGGTGTGTTACATTCGTAACACGCCAAATGCTTCCTCTTGGCCCCAGCCTTCCGCTGATCCGGATCCTTAGGGGAAGCCATAGTCTGTAATTGGAAAGAAAAAAACAGGTCATAACACCTACAATACCTGGAGGTGGAGAAACAAGACCTTAAGGGGGCCCACCAGCACTAGAAGAAATTAGAGCTGTGAAAAAGAGGAACAACAAACCCCAAGCCAAGCAATATGAAAATATCTCAAGGCACAGGGAACTCTGGAGCTAACTTGTGAAAGCGATGCAACCAGAGCACTGACTGACAGGCTCTTGGGTGCTTTAAAGGAGGAAGCCCCGCCCCTTGGGCGGTTCCTTGATCGTAATTAGCCCAGCAAAATAACAGAGCCTATAATGGCTCAGCTGTTCTAAATGTCTCCCTAGATTTAATCCTGGGTCCCAGGATGTCTTTTATAAGGAGACAGTTAATAGAAATGGTGAGTTTTACAACCTCACCGCATCGCTCCGGAAAACCGGAAGTGACGTAGCGCACCCAGTGCGCGTCACTTCCGGAAGATGGCGGCGCCCATAGCGCCGCACACATGCGGTTGGAGAGACGGGACACCGCATGCTGAGATGAAAGAAGAGGGGAGGGGACACCCCCTTCCCCGACGGTACCCCAGCGACAAAAAATCTCTGCGATCAGGCCTAAAATAAAGGCACTGAAAGCAGGAAAAAAGCGATGCTTTAGCTTAAGGAAAAAAAGAGCCCCTAAGCACTCTTCAGCTCCCTGAGGGGGAGCGATACGCCAGTCCACCTGTCCAGAGGACAGAAAAAAACACGGTGGGCTGGGGGGTGATCTCCTCCTTTTCAGGGAGCTGAAGATCGTTTATTGGTTCTTGGGCTCATTAAAATTCCGCCGGTCCTACCAGTCCACAGGGGCAGTTAACCCCATCTGTGCTGCTGGTAGGACGTAAGGGAATCTCTGAATTCCACCCCTGTATCAATTACTAAAGAAGTGAGCAACGGTCCTATTAGATATGATTGGCCATGTCATTAATTAGTGTCAGCAGTGTGGTTTGCAACACTGTAAAATAAGACGTCCCCCATGCACATGGCCCCAAAACACTGTGCCACTGTGCAATCCAAAACACGGGGGGGGGGGGGGCCACAATGCTACAACACCCACACTGGTGTCACCAGCTGTTCAGCAGCTGTTGCAAGCCACACAATAAAGAAACTAATCTGCCGGCTATAAATATTGCTAAACTGCTCTAAACAAAGTTACAGCCACAAATAACTGCAACAGTGAAGTGCGTATATATTTTTCTTTCTGAACTAAAATAGTATAGGTTACAAAAAAGGGTAAGGGACCTAACCTGGGTAAAGGTATTTGTATACACATATATATTAATGCCAAGAATGGCCTAGACCTATCTTTACCCAGGTATAAAGTGTGTATTAAAACTTTTAATTCAACATAATGATAAAACGGCTGTGAGCCATAACAAACAATTAAAACACTTAGTTTGCACCCCAAAGAGTTGATGACTTAGTTGCTGCCAAGGTGAGGGAGATGTGCACTATCTCCTATTCACCACAACTATATCTGCAGAGCTTGAATATAGGGGGGCAATGTGTGGATGGACTAATGTAAGCAAACTACCTGTAGTTGCCTGCAAAAGCTGAATAAATGGAATAGGTGACTGTGCTCCTACACACAAACGTTTACAGCTCAGCCCACTTGTCTGACACTACATCAGTAGCTGTCAAGATGCATTCACACACTGCACACACGCTGCTAAGCGCTCCACCTAGCTCAAACAACCTTGCTATATTGAATGAAATGTCCTACACAAGGACTTCTAAGCTAATAAGCAACATTGGAGTGGACAACAATTGTTTAAAACAATCAACTTCCTCCCAGCAACACGTTTCACCAGATCACTGGCTTCTTCAGGGGTTTGGGCAGAATTGATGGTGGTATATATGCTGCAATTCTGTGATTGATTTGTGTGGTAGCCAATTACTGTTAATTTTTTTATTATTATTATTATTTTTTTTTGTTAACCAAGTGCTCACGCATCGGCTACCGGTGCAGGACATGCTCACCGGGCATGTCTTGATTTCCCTTACTTTTTAGCTGGTGCGCATGGGTAAAGGCACTCAGTGTCTGGGCTACTAGAAACTGAGTGCTCACGCACCCGGCGTGAAAAAAGCATCACTTAACTGATTTCCTTAGTGCAGTGACAGCTTGCGCATGATGTCATAAGGAAACCTCCTCTGCCCTGCTTTGATTTGTAAACAACAAAATAGGGAGGGCAGCTATTCCAAATCTCTTGCGTTCTCATTTGTCACTTGGTGTAGCTTGCTTAACAGTAATTGGCTACCACACAAATCACTCACAGATTTGCAGCATATATACCACCATCATGACTGTTGTCTTCCAACAGCTAGGTGGAGCCGTGAATGTTTGTGTGTAGGAGCACAGTCACCTATTCCATTTAATACGTTTTTGCAGGCAACTACAAGTAGTTTGCTTACGTTAGCCCATCCACACAGTAGAGATGTCCCGAACTATTAGCCGGCGAACAGTTCCTGGCGAACATCGCTTGTTCGCGTTCGCCGCTGCGGGTGAACATATGCGATGTTTGGTCCGCCCCCTATTTGTCATCATTGAGCAACTTTGACCCTGTACATCACAGTCAGCAGACACATTCCAGCCAATCAGCAGCAGACCCTCCCACCTCCTGGACAGCATCCATCTTAGATTCATTCGGAAGCTGCAGTCTTAGTGAGAGGAGGGACAGTGCAGCTGCTGCTGATTTAATAGGGAAATCAATAGCTAGGCAAGTATATTCAGTGTCCACTCCTGACAGCTTCCCAAAAAGCCCTTTTTAGGGCTAGTACATCAGTCTGCTTATTTATTTTTCCTCTGTAATCTAATTACAGTTGCCTGCCAGCGTGTGTGTCAGGCCCACAGCGTATACTGTGCCCACTTGCCCAGTGCCACCACTCATATCTGGTGTCACAGTAGCTTGCATAAAAACAATAAAAAAAACAGTTTTGACTGTAATATAATTGCAGTTAGTTGCCTGCAAGCGTGTGTGTCAGGCCTTTAGCGCCAGTGTGTTCTGTGCCAAGTACTTCCAGTGCACAGTGCCACCAGTGCCACTCATATCTGGTGTCACAGTAGATTACATAAAAAAAAAATACATTTTTGACTGTAATATAATTGCAGTTAGTTGCCTGCAAGCATGTGTGTCAGGCCTTTAGCATCAGCGTGTACTGTGCCAACTACTGCCAGTACACAGTGCCACCAGTGCCACTCATATTTGGTGTCATAGTAGATTACATAAAAAATAAAAATTTTGACTGTAATATAATTGCAGTTAGTTGCATGCAAGCGTGTGTGTCAGGCCTACAGCGTGTACTGTGCTATCTACTGCCAGTGCACAGTGCCACCAGTGCCACTCATATCTGGTGTCACAGTAGATTACATTTTAAAAAAACAGCAATATCTGGTGTCACAGTAGACTACATAAAAAAAAAACAGCAATTTTGACTGTAATATAATTGCAGTTAGTTGCCTGCAAGCGTGTGTGTCAGGCCTACAGTGTCAGCGTGTACTGTGCCAACTATTGCCAGTGCACAGTAACACCACTCATATCTGGTGTCACAGTAGATTACATAAAAAAAATAAAAAATGAACAGCAATTTTGACTGTAATATAATTGCAATTACTTGGTTGCAAGCGTGTGTGTCAGGCCTACAGCGTCAGCGTGTTCTGTGCCAACTACTGCCAGTGCACAGTGACACCACTCATATCTGGTGTCACAGTAGATTACATTTTTAAAAAAAATGCAATTTTGACTGTAATATAATTGCAGTTAGTTGCCTGCAAGCGTGTGTGCCAACTACTGCCAGTGCACAGTGACATCACTAATATCTGGTGTCTCAGTAGATTACATTAAAAAAAAAATAATAATAATTTTGACTGTAATATAATTGCAGCTAGTTGCCTGCAAGCGTGTGTGTCAGGCCTATAGTGTCAGTGTGTACTGTGCCAACTACTGCCAGTGCACAGTGCCACCACTCATATCTGGTGTCACAGTAGCTTGCACGCATAGTACAACTAATCTAAAAAAAGACAGGCATTGGCAGGCCACCCCGCAGGGGCCGTCGTAGTGCTGTGATTTCCTTCGGCCCTAAAATAATGCCCAGTGTTCAGAGGCCACGTACCCTGAACTCAAAAAGTTCTGAGGACATAGTTGACTGGCTAACACAGGACACCCAAACTTCTACAGCTTCTGCTCAGAACCTTGACGCACCATCCTCCTCCAGCTCAGCTTCGGGCACCTCTCAAAGTTACCACTCGCCCGCCTGCCGCCACCACCAACACTAGCACCACAGCTGCTTCACTTGATCTGTCAGAGGAGTTATTTACACATCAGTTGGAAGAAATGAGTGATGTGCAACCATTATTGCCAGAGGATGTAGATAACAGGGATATGTCTCAGTCAGGCAGCATTACACACATGGACGTACATTGTGATGATGATGATGTTGTACCTGCTGCTGCTTCCTTTGCTAAGTTGTCAGATACAAATAAAGCGTTTGATGATGACGATGTGTCCGTGGATGTCACGTGGGTGCCAGGTCTAAGAGAAGACGAACAGGGGGAAAGCTCAGATGGGGAGACAGAGAAGAGGAGGAGATGAGTTGGAAGCAGGGGGAGGTCATCGCAAGGAGCTAGTGGCACAGTCAGACAGCATGTATCGGCACCCGGGGTCAGCCAGACAGCACGCCAATCAACGCATGCTGTTGCCACCACCAGAATGCCATCATTGCAAAGCTCAGCAGTGTGGCATTTTTTTTGTGCGTCTGCCTCTGATAACAACGATGCCATTTGCAACCTGTGCCAAAAGAAACTGAGTCGTGGGAAGTCTAACACCCACCTAGGTACAATTGCTTTGCGAAGGCACATGATCGCACACCACAAACACCTATGGGATCAACACATGATGACGAGTACAAGCAGCACACAAGCTCAAAGCCACCATCCTCCTCCTGGTCCAGCATCTTCAGCCACGTCAACCACTGCTGTCCTCCTTGCCTCCTCTCAACCACCCGCCAATCTACCTCTCGCCTAGAGCAGTTCCTGCTCATCTTCCCACAGTCAGGTGTCTGTCAGGGACATGTTTGAGTGTAAGAAGCCAATGTCACAGAGTCACCCCCTTGCCCGGTGTCTGACAGCTGGGTTGTCGGAACTCTTAGCCCGCCAGCTTTTACCATACAAGCTGGTGGAGTCTGAGGCCTTCAAAAAATGTGTAGCTCGGTCAGGGCAGGTATATCACGTACACTGCGCATTGGGTAAACAGGCTGACGGCTGCCAAGCATGGAATGCGTGGCTCTGCAGAGGAGTTGGTGACACCGCCACAACTTGCAGACAGGCCTGCTGCCACCTCCTCTACTCCTCCTACTCCATCCTCTTCGCTAACCTGCTCGGCTGAGTCCTCTTCTGCTGCTGCGTCTTGCTCCACATCAACTGCACCCCCCAGCTCCCCAGGGACTATTCCACATGCTAGATACGACAGTGTCATGCCGTCTTGGGGTTGACGCCCTGAACGCACAGGTGGATCAGAGGCTGACTCCACTCCAACTGGAGATCGGTAAAGTGGTGTGTGACAACTGAAGCAATTTGTTGGCGGCATTGAATTTGGGCAAGTTGACACATGTGCCGTGCATGGCACATGTGTGTAATCTGATCGTACAACGCTTTGTGCATAAGTACCCAGGCTTACAGGACATCCTCAAGCAGGCCAGGAAGGTGTGTGGCAATTTTAGGCTTTCCTACACAGCCATGGCACACTTTTCAGATATTCAGCGTCGAAACAACATGCCAGTATGGTGCTTGATTTGTATCAGCCCGACACGTTGGAATTCAACACTCCTAATGTTCAAACCACCTGCTCCAACAAGAAAAAGCCATCAACGAGTATTTGTATGACCGGGGTGCTAGGACAGCCTCTGCGGAGCTGGGAATTTTTTTGCCACGTTACTGGACACTCATGCGCAATGCCTGTAGGCTCATGCGTCCTTTTGAGGAGGTGACAAACCTAGTCAGTCGCACCGAAGGCACCATCAGCAACATAATCCCATTTGTTTTCTTCCAGGAGCTTGCCCTGCGAAGAGTGCTGGATCAGGCCGTAGATGAGCGTGAAGAGGAAGAGTTGTGGTCACCATCACCACCAGAAACAGCCTTATCAGCATTGCTTGCTGGACCTGCGGCAACGCTGGAAGAGGAGTCTGAGGAAGAGGAGTCAGAGGAGGAATGTGGCTTTGAGGAGGAGGAAGACCAACCACAGCAGGCATCCCAGGGTGCTCGTTATCACTTATCTGGTACCCGTGGTGTTGTACGTGGCTGGGGGGAAGAACAGACCTTCAGTGAGATCAGTGAGGACAAGGAACGGGACATGAGTAGCTTGGCATCCAACCTTGTGCAAATGGGGTCTTTCATGCTGTCATGCCTGTTGAGGGACCCTTGTATAAAAAGGCTGAAGGAGAACGACCTGTACTGGGTGGACACGCTACTAGAACCTCGGTATAAGCAGAAAGTGTCTGAAATGTTACCAAATTACCGGAAGTTGGAATGGATGCAGCAGTTCCAAAACAAGTTAAAAAGTATGCTTTACACAGCGTATAAGGGTGATGACATTGCACAACGGGAATCTAACAGGGGAAGAGGTGAAAGTAATCCTCCTCCTACCACGACCACGCCGGCAAGGACAGGGCGCTTTACAGACGTGTTGTTGATGGAGGACATGCAGAGCTTTTTAAGTCCTACGCATCGCTACAGCCCTTCGGGGTCCACCCTCAGAGAACGACTCGACCGACAGGTAGCAGACTACCTCGCCTTAACTGCAGATATCAACACTTTGAGGAGCGATGAACCACTTGACTACTGGGTGTGCAGGCTTGATCTGTGGCCTGAGCTATCCCAATTTGCGATAAAACTTCTGGCCTGCCCCGCTTTTAAGTGTCCTGTCAGAAAGGACCTTCAGTGCAGCAGAAGGTATTGTCACTGAGAAGAGAAGTCGCCTAGGTCAAAAAAGTCTAGATTACCTCACCTTTATTAAGATGAATGAGCGATGGATCCCGAAGGTACTGACGGTGTGCGATACATTTGACTAAAAAAGGCCTGATGAGATGAGATGACTTGGGCTAAAAATGGTCCACATGCTGCTGTATTTTATCTCTGCATGCCGGATGACTTGCGTGACTTCTCCCCCGCCAACTAGGGTTCAAGACCCAATTTTTTAGGGCACTTTCTGCCTGGAAAACAGCAAGCAGCAGCGGCTGCAACAATACCTAATTTTTCAGGCATGTGTACATGCCTAATTTTTCTGGCCTCTGGTGCTGCACTGTGGCTGCAAAAACCAAACGAAAAAAGAAAGCAAAAAAATGTGTCAATTCCCTTTCGTGATCATTACCTTGTTGTGGTTAAGGGGCTTGCATATCACAATGAAGCAATCACCTCTATGAGTGTGTTGGCAAAAGCAATGTTGGCACACCCCAGATGATTAGGTCGTTGCTTCATTGTGAACAGACCAAAAGCGATCGGCTGGATAATGTTGCATAGAAAAAACATTAATTTTCTTTGTGAGCATTTAAGGTGATCATTAAAGCATGCTAGGCCAACAATGGTCCCACACTGCTGAATCATTGTTTTCTGGGTAACTGAACTACCTCAGCATGACCATAGGCTTTGAAAAACCGCCATCGCCTGAAATCTCCCAAACGTGCGCACGAGCACAGTCATCATTACACCAAGATTGATGCAAAGAGGAAAAAAGTTTATGTCATGAGTGTTTCAACTATTGCAGTTGTCTACAATCCCTGTACCGTCCCTTGATAGGGGACGTAACAGGGATTAAACTGATAGGAATAGTACTACTTAACACACCACTCATATCTGGTGGCACAGTACATTGCAAGGCGTACGCGCAGTGCTCCAAATTGGAAGTAAGAGGACCGACCAAGCATCTTTTTCCATCTCCCGGTTCCTAAAATCTATTCCATACACTGGCCCCTGATAGGGAACGTTACAGGGATTAAACTGATAGGAATAGTACTACTTAACATACCACTCATATTGGGACTGCACAGTACATTGCACGGTGCACGCGCAGTGCCCCAAATTGAAAGTAAGGGGAACGACCAACCATCTTTTTCCATCTCCCAGTTCCTAAAATCTATTTCATACACCGGCCCCTGATAGGGGACAAAACAGAGATTAAACTGGTAAGAACAGATTATTTTTTTAATTTAAAAAAACAAGAGGACAGCCTCTGCGGAGCTGGGTATTTTTTGGCTGCGTTACTGAATGCTCATGCACAATGGCTGTAGGCTCATGCGTCCTTTTGCAGAGGTGACAAACCTGGTCAGTCAAACCCAAGGCAACATCATCGTCGTTGTCGATTGCTGGACCTGCGGCAACGCAGAGAGAGGAGTCAGAGGAGGAAGGTGGCTTTGAGGAGGTGGAAGACCAACCACAGCAGGCATCCCAGGGGGCTAGTTGTCACCTTTCGGGGACCCTTGGTGTTGTACATGGCTGGGTGGAGGAAGAGACCTTCAATGATGTCAGTAAGGACAAGCAACGGGACATGGCTAGCTTGGTATCCAACCTTGTGCAAATGAGGAGTGTGAGGTTGTGCAAATGGACTGTTTGCGGTGCGTTAAACGGGGAGTTTGGTCTGTCACTTTGAAGTGGGCGTAACCCTTCCACTACCTAATCGATACAACATCATACCTGATCGTATACACACACTGGATGTTTTAAAGCACGTTATTCCAAACAATTTATGAATGTTAGGTGATTTATGTCCTTTATGGATTAAAACCCGACTCTGCGTCAACTATGTAATTTTCCATGGGAGTTTTGCCATGGATCCCCCTCCGGCATGCCACAGTTCAGGTGTTAGTCCCCTTGAAACAACTTTTCCATCACTATTGTGGCCAGAAAGAGTCCTTGTGGGTTTTAAAATTCGCTTGCCTATTGACGTTTATGGCGGTTCGCCCGGTTTGCCAGTTCGCAAACATTTTTGGAAATTTGCGTTCGCCGTTTGCGATTGGAAAATGTTATGCTTGCGACATCTCTACCACACATTGCCCCCCTATGTTCAAGCATTGCAGATATAGTTGTGGTGAATAGGAGATAGTGCACATCTCACCTTTGCAGCAACTAAGTCGTCAACTCTTTGGGGTGGAAACTAAGTGTTGTAATTGTTTGTTAGGGCTCACAGCCGTTTTATCATTATGTCGAATTAAAAGTAGAGTTGAGCGAACACCTGGATGTTCGGGTTCGAGAAGTTCGGCCGAACATCCCGGAAATGTTCGGGTTCGGGATCCGAACCCGATCCGAACTTCGTCCCGAACCCGAACCCCATTGAAGTCAATGGGGACCCGAACTTTTCGGCACTAAAAAGGCTGTAAAACAGCCCAGGAAAGAGCTAGAGGGCTGCAAAAGGCAGCAACATGTAGGTAAATCCCCTGCAAACAAATGTGGATAGGGAAATGAATTAAAATAAAAATTAAATAAATAAAAATTAACCAAAATCAATTGGAGAGAGGTTCCATAGCAGAGAATCTGGCTTCCCGTCACCCACCACTGGAACAGTCCATTCTCAGATATTTAGGCCCCGGCACCCAGGCAGAGGAGAGAGGTCCCGTAACAGAGAATCTGTCTTCATGTCAGCAGAGAATTAGTCTGCATGTCATAGCAGAGAATGAGGCTTCACGTCAGCCACCACTGCAACAGTCCATTGGCATATATTTAGGCCCAGCACCCAGGACAGAGGAGGGAGGTCCCGTAACAGAGAATCTGTCTTCATGTCAGCAGAGAATTAGTCTGCATGTCATAGCAGAGAATGAGGCTTCACGTCAGCCACCACTGCAACAGTCCATTGGCATATATTTAGGCCCAGCACACACACAGGCAGAGGAGAGAGGTCCCGTAACAGAGAATCTGGCTTCATGTCAGCAGAGAATCAGTCTGCATGTCATAGCAGAGAATGAGGCTTCACGTCAGCCACCACTGCAACAGTCCATTGGCATATATTTAGGCCCAGCACACACACAGGCAGAGGAGAGAGGTCCCGTAACAGAGGATCTGGCTTCATGTCAGCAGAGAATCAGTCTGCATGTCATAGCAGAGAATCAGGCTTCACGTCAGCCACCACTGCAACAGTCCATTGTCATAAATTTAGGCCCAGCACCCAGGCAGAGGAGAGAGGTCCCGTAACAGACAATCTGGCTTCATGTCAGCAGAGAATTAGTCTGCATGTCATAGCAGAGAATGAGGCTTCACGTCAGCCACCACTGCAACAGTCCATTGGCATATATTTAGGCCTAGCACACAGGCAGAGGAGAGAGGTCCCGTAACAGACAATCTGGCTTCATGTCAGCAGAGAATCAGTCTGCATGTCATAGCAGAGAATGAGGCTTCACGTCACCCACCACTGCAACAGTCCATTGGCATATATTTAGGCCTAGCACACAGGCAGAGCAGAGAGGTCCCGTAACAGACAATCTGGCTTCATGACAGCAGAGAATCAGTCTGCATGTCATAGCAGAGAATGAGGCTTCACGTCACCCACCACTGCAACAGTCCATTGGCATATATTTAGGCCTAGCACACAGGCAGAGCAGAGAGGTCCCGTAACAGACGATCTGGCTTCATGTCAGCAGAGAATCAGTCTGCATGTCATAGCAGAGAATGAGGCTTCACGTCAGCCACCACTGCAACAGTCCATTGGCATATATTTAGGCCTAGCACACAGGCAGAGGAGAGAGGTCCCGTAACAGACAATCTGGCTTCATGTCAGCAGAGAATCAGTCTGCATGTCATAGCAGAGAATGAGGCTTCACGTCACCCACCACTGCAACAGTCCATTGGCATATATTTAGGCCCAGCACCCAGGCAGAGGAGGGAGGTCCCGTAACAGAGAATCTGTCTTCATGTCAGCAGAGAATTAGTCTGCATGTCATAGCAGAGAATGAGGCTTCACGTCAGCCACCACTGCAACAGTCCATTGGCATATATTTAGGCCCAGCACCCAGGCAGAGGAGGGAGGTCCCGTAACAGAGAATCTGTCTTCATGTCAGCAGAGAATTAGTCTGCATGTCATAGCAGAGAATGAGGCTTCACGTCAGCCACCACTGCAACAGTCCATTGGCATATATTTAGGCCCAGCACCCAGGCAGAGGAGGGAGGTCCCGTAACAGACAATCTGGCTTCATGTCAGCAGAGAATCAGTCTGCATGTCATAGCAGAGAATGAGGCTTCACGTCACCCACCACTGCAACAGTCCATTGGCATATATTTAGGCCCAGCACCCAGGCAGAGGAGGGAGGTCCCGTAACAGAGAATCTGTCTTCATGTCAGCAGAGAATTAGTCTGCATGTCATAGCAGAGAATGAGGCTTCACGTCAGCCACCACTGCAACAGTCCATTGGCATATATTTAGGCCCAGCACCCAGGCAGAGGAGGGAGGTCCCGTAACAGAGAATCTGTCTTCATGTCAGCAGAGAATTAGTCTGCATGTCATAGCAGAGAATGAGGCTTCACGTCAGCCACCACTGCAACAGTCCATTGGCATATATTTAGGCCCAGCACCCAGGCAGAGGAGGGAGGTCCCGTAACAGAGAATCTGTCTTCATGTCAGCAGAGAATTAGTCTGCATGTCATAGCAGAGAATGAGGCTTCACGTCAGCCACCACTGCAACAGTCCATTGGCATATATTTAGGCCCAGCACACACACAGGCAGAGGAGAGAGGTCCCGTAACAGAGAATCTGTCTTCATGTCAGCAGAGAATTAGTCTGCATGTCATAGCAGAGAATGAGGCTTCACGTCAGCCACCACTGCAACAGTCCATTGGCATATATTTAGGCCCAGCACACACACAGGCAGAGGAGAGAGGTCCCGTAACAGACAATCTGGCTTCATGTCAGCAGAGAATTAGTCTGCATGTCATAGCAGAGAATGAGGCTTCACGTCAGCCACCACTGCAACAGTCCATTGGCATATATTTAGGCCCAGCACACACACAGGCAGAGGAGAGAGGTCCCGTAACAGAGAATCTGTCTTCATGTCAGCAGAGAATTAGTCTGCATGTCATAGCAGAGAATCAGGCTTCACGTCACCCACCACTGCAACAGTCCATTGGCATATATTTAGGCCCAGCACCCAGGCAGAGGAGGGAGGTCCCGTAACAGAGAATCTGTCTTCATGTCAGCAGAGAATTAGTCTGCATGTCATAGCAGAGAATGAGGCTTCACGTCACCCACCACTGCAACAGTCCATTGGCATATATTTAGGCCTAGCACACAGGCAGAGGAGAGGTTCATTCAACTTTGGGTAGCCTCGCAATATAATGGTAAAATGAAAATAAAAATAGGATTGAATGAGGAAGTGCCCTGGAGTCCAATAATATATGGTTATGGGGAGGTAGTTAATGTCTAATCTGGACAAGGGACGGACAGGTCCTGTGGGATCCATGCCTGGTTCATTTTTATGAACGTCAGCTTGTCCACATTGGCTGTAGACAGGCGGCTGCGTTTGTCTGTAATGACGCCCCCTGCCGTGCTGAATACACGTTCAGACAAAACGCTGGCTGCCGGGCAGGCCAGCACCTCCAAGGCATAAAAGGCTAGCTCTGGCCACGTGGACAATTTAGAGACCCAGAAGTTGAATGGGGCCGAACCATCAGTCAGTACGTGGAGGGGTGTGCACACGTACTGTTCCACCATGTTAGTGAAATGTTGCCTCCTGCTAACACGTTGCGTATCAGGTGGTGGTGCAGTTAGCTGTGGCGTGTTGACAAAAGTTTTCCACATTTCTACCATGCTAACCCTGCCCTCAGAGGAGCTGGCCGTGACACAGCTGCCTTGGCGACCTCTTGCTCCTCCTCTGCCTTGGCCTTGGGCTTCCACTTGTTCCCCTGTGACATTTGGGAATGCTCTCAGTAGCGCGTCTACCAACGTGCGCTTGTACTCGCGCATCTTCCTATCACGCTCCAGTGCAGGAAGTAAGGTGGGCACATTGTCTTTGTAGCGTGGATCCAGCAGGGTGGCAACCCAGTAGTCCGCACAGGTTAAAATGTGGGCAACTCTGCTGTCGTTGCGCAGGCACTGCAGCATGTAGTCGCTCATGTGTGCCAGGCTGCCCAGGGGTAAGGACAAGCTGTCCTCTGTGGGAGGCGTATCGTCATCGTCCTGCCTTTCCCCCCAGCCACGCACCAGTGATGGACCCGAGCTGCGTTGGGTGCCACCCCGCTGTGACCATGCTTCATCCTCATCCTCCTCCACCTCCTCCTCATCCTCGTCCTCCTCGTCCTCCAGTAGTGGGCCCTGGCTGGCCACATTTGTACCTGGCCTCTGCTGTTGCCAAAAACCTCCCTCTGAGTCACTTCGAAGAGACTGGCCTGAAAGTGCTAAAAATGACCCCTCTTCCTCCTCCTCCTCCTCCTCCTGGGCCACCTCCTCTTCCATCATCGCCCTAAGTGTTTTCTCAAGGAGACATAGAAGTGGTATTGTAACGCTGATAACGGTGTCATCGCCACTGGCCATGTTGGTGGAGTACTCGAAACAGCGCAACAGGGCACACAGGTCTCGCATGGAGGCCCAGTCATTGGTGGTGAAGTGGTGCTGTTCTGTAGTGCGACTGACCCGTGCGTGCTGCAGCTGAAACTCCACTATGGCCTGCTGCTGCTCGCACAGTCTGTCCAGCATGTGCAAGGTGGAGTTCCACCTGGTGGGCACGTCGCATATGAGGCGGTGAGCGGGAAGGCCGAAGTTACGCTGTAGCGCAGACAGGCGAGCAGCAGCAGGATGTGAACGCCGGAAGCGCGAACAGACGGCCCGCACTTTATGCAGCAGCTCTGACATGTCGGGGTAGTTGTGAATGAACTTCTGCACCACCAAATTCAGCACATGCGCCAAGCAAGGGATGTGCGTCAAATTGGCTAGTCCCAGAGCTGCAACGAGATTTCGCCCATTATCACACACCACCAGGCCGGGCTTGAGGCTCACCGGCAGCAACCACTCGTCGGTCTGTTGTTCTATACCCCGCCACAACTCCTGTGCGGTGTGGGGCCTGTCCCCCAAACATATGAGTTTCAGAATGGCCTGCTGACGTTTACCCCGGGCTGTGCTGAAGTTGGTGGTGAAGGTGTGTGGCTGACTGGATGAGCAGGTGGAAGAAGAGGAGGAGGAAGCCGAGAAGGAGGAGGTGGCAACAGGAGGCAAAGAATGTTGCCCTGCGATCCTTGGCGGCGGAAGGACGTGCGCCAAACAGCTCTCCGCCTGGGGCCCAGCTGCCACTACATTTACCCAGTGTGCAGTTAGGGAGATATAGCGTCCCTGGCCGTGCTTACTGGTCCACGTATCTGTGGTTAGGTGGACCTTGCCACAGATGGCGTTGCGCAGTGCACACTTGATTTTATCGGATACTTGGTTGTGCAGGGAAGGCACGGCTCTCTTGGAGAAGTAGTGGCGGCTGGGAACAACATACTGTGGGACAGCAAGCGACATGAGCTGTTTGAAGCTGTCTGTGTCCACCAGCCTAAATGACAGCATTTCATAGGCCAGTAGTTTAGAAATGCTGGCATTCAGGGCCAGGGATCGAGGGTGGCTAGGTGGGAATTTACGCTTTCTATCAAATGTTTGTGAGATGGAGAGCTGAACGCTGGCGTGTGACATGGTTGAGACGCTTGGTGACGGAGGTGGTGGTGGTGGTGTTGGTGGTACATCCCCTGTTTGCTGGGCGGCAGGTGCCAACGTTCCTCCAGAGGCGGAGGAAGAGGCCGAGGCGGCAGCAGCAGAATAGGCCGAGGCGGCAGCAGCAGAAGAGGTAGCAGGGGGAGCCTGAGTGACTTCCTTGGTTTTAAGGTGTTTACTCCACTGCAGTTCATGCTTTGCATGCAGGTGCCTGGTCATGCAGGTTGTGCTCAGGTTCAGAACGTTAATGCCTCGCTTCAGGCTCTGATGGCACAGCGTGCAAACCACTCGGGTCTTGTCGTCAGCACATTGTTTGAAGAAGTGCCATGCCAGGGAACTCCTTGAAGCTGCCTTTGGGGTGCTCGGTCCCAGATGGCGGCGGTCAGTAGCAGGCGGAGTCTCTTGGCGGCGGGTGTTCTGCTTTTGCCCACTGCTCCCTCTTTTGCTACGCTGTTGGCTCGGTCTCACCACTGCCTCTTCCTCCGAACTGTGAAAGTCAGTGGCACGACCTTCATTCCATGTGGGGTCTAGGACCTCATCGTCCCCTGCATCGTCTTCCACCCAGTCTTGATCCCTGACCTCCTGTTCAGTCTGCACACTGCAGAAAGACGCAGCAGTTGGCACCTGTGTTTCGTCATCATCAGAGACATGCTGAGGTGGTATTCCCATGTCCTCATCATCAGGAAACATAAGTGGTTGTGCGTCAGTGCATTCTATGTCTTTCACCGCTGGGGAAGGGCTAGGTGGATGCCCTTGGGAAACCCTGCCAGCGGAGTCTTCAAACAGCATAAGAGACTGCTGCATAACTTGAGGCTGAGACAGTTTCCCTGGTATGCATGGGGGTGATGTGACAGACTGATGGGGTTGGTTTTCAGGCGCCATCTGTGCGCTTTCTGCAGAAGACTGGGTGGGAGATAATGTGAACGTGCTGGATCCACTGTCGGCCACCCAATTGACTAATGCCTGTACCTGCTCAGGCCTTACCATCCTTAGAACGGCATTGGGCCCCACCATATATCGCTGTAAATTCTGGCGGCTACTGGGACCTGAGGTAGTTGGTACACTAGGACGTGTGGATGTGGCAGAACGGCCACGTCCTCTCCCAGCACCAGAGGGTCCACTAACACCACCACGACCATGTCCACGTCCGCGTCCCTTACTAGATGTTTTTCTCATTGTTATGGTTCACCACAACAACAAATATATTATTTGGCCCAATGTATTGTATTCAAATTCAGCGGGATATAAATTTGAGGCCTAGTATTTAGGCGCTGGGTGACCGGTATGGATTTAGTGACAGAATTAGACTTGGAAATGCACAGAAGCGTGTGTGTGAAGTTATTCTGAATGACCCTATGTGCACCTTCAATATGATCTACCCTTTTAGGGATAGATTTCAAATAGCTCTGATATAGCAGAAACGACTAAATTATGAAATTGCTAAATTGGGAATTGTATTTCAACCCAGAACAAAAAATGTGCTTTGACGGACACTAAATAACTTTCCCAGCCACAACAGGACAGCGGTAACGAGAGATTTAGCGGGATATAAATTTGAGGCCTAGTATTTAGGCGCTGGGTGACAGGTATGGGTTTAGTGACAGAATTAGATTTGGAAATGCACAGTAGCGGGTGTGTGAAGTTATTCTGAATGACCCTATGTGCACCTTGAATATTATATACCCTTTTAGGGATAGATTTCAAATAGCTCTGATATAGCAGAAACCACTAAATTATGAAATTGCTAAATTGGGAATTGTATTTCAACCCAGAACAAGAAATGTGCTTGAACGGACACTAAATAACTCGCCCAGCTACAGCACTAGGGACAGATTTAGCGGGATATAAATTTGAGGCCTAGTATTTAGGCGCTGGGTGACAGGTATGGGTTTAGTGCCAGAATTAGACTTGGAAATACACAGTAGCGGGTGTGTGTGAAGTTATTCTGAATGACCCAATGTGCACCTTGAATATATATACCCTTTTAGGGATAGATTTCAAATAGCTCTGATATAGCAGAAACCACTAAATTATGAAATTGCTAAATTGGGAATTGTATTTCAACCCAGAACAAGAAATGTGCTTGAACGGACACTAAATAACTCGCCCAGCTACAGCACTAAGGACAGATTTAGCGGGATATAAATTTGAGGCCTAGTATTTAGGCGCTGGGTGACAGGTATGGGTTTAGTGCCAGAATTAGACTTGGAAATACACAGTAGCGGGTGTGTGTGAAGTTATTCTGAATGACCCAATGTGCACCTTGAATATTATATACCCTTTTAGGGATAGATTTCAAATAGCTCTGATATAGCAGAAACCACTAAATTATGAAATTGCTAAATTGGGAATTGTATTTCAACCCAGAACAAGAAATGTGCTTGAACGGACACTAAATAACTCGCCCAGCTACAGCACTAGGGACAGATTTAGCGGGATATAAATTTGAGGCCTAGTATTTAGGCGCTGGGTGACAGGTATGGGTTTAGTGCCAGAATTAGACTTGGAAATACACAGTAGCGGGTGTGTGTGAAGTTATTCTGAATGACCCAATGTGCACCTTGAATATTATATACCCTTTTAGGGATAGATTTCAAATAGCTCTGATATAGCAGAAACCACTAAATTATGAAATTGCTAAATTGGGAATTGTATTTCAACCCAGAACAAGAAATGTGCTTGAACGGACACTAAATAACTCGCCCAGCTACAGCACTAGGGACAGATTTAGCGGGATATAAATTTGAGGCCTAGTATTTAGGCGCTGGGTGACAGGTATGGGTTTAGTGCCAGAATTAGACTTGGAAATACACAGTAGCGGGTGTGTGTGAAGTTATTCTGAATGACCCAATGTGCACCTTGAATATTATATACCCTTTTAGGGATAGATTTCAAATAGCTCTGATATAGCAGAAACCACTAAATTATGAAATTGCTAAATTGGGAATTGTATTTCAACCCAGAACAAGAAATGTGCTTGAACGGACACTAAATAACTCGCCCAGCTACAGCACTAAGGACAGATTTAGCGGGATATAAATTTGAGGCCTAGTATTTAGGCGCTGGGTGACAGGTATGGGTTTAGTGCCAGAATTAGACTTGGAAATACACAGTAGCGGGTGTGTGTGAAGTTATTCTGAATGACCCAATGTGCACCTTGAATATTATATACCCTTTTAGGGATAGATTTCAAATAGCTCTGATATAGCAGAAACCACTAAATTATGAAATTGCTAAATTGGGAATTGTATTTCAACCCAGAACAAGAAATGTGCTTGAACGGACACTAAATAACTCGCCCAGCTACAGCACTAGGGACAGATTTAGCGGGATATAAATTTGAGGCCTAGTATTTAGGCGCTGGGTGACAGGTATGGGTTTAGTGCCAGAATTAGACTTGGAAATACACAGTAGCGGGTGTGTGTGAAGTTATTCTGAATGACCCAATGTGCACCTTGAATATTATATACCCTTTTAGGGATAGATTTCAAATAGCTCTGATATAGCAGAAACCACTAAATTATGAAATTGCTAAATTGGGAATTGTATTTCAACCCAGAACAAGAAATGTGCTTGAACGGACACTAAATAACTCGCCCAGCTACAGCACTAGGGACAGATTTAGCGGGATATAAATTTGAGGCCTAGTATTTAGGCGCTGGGTGACAGGTATGGGTTTAGTGCCAGAATTAGACTTGGAAATACACAGTAGCGGGTGTGTGTGAAGTTATTCTGAATGACCCAATGTGCACCTTGAATATTATATACCCTTTTAGGGATAGATTTCAAATAGCTCTGATATAGCAGAAACCACTAAATTATGAAATTGCTAAATTGGGAATTGTATTTCAACCCAGAACAAGAAATGTGCTTGAACGGACACTAAATAACTCGCCCAGCTACAGCACTAAGGACAGATTTAGCGGGATATAAATTTGAGGCCTAGTATTTAGGCGCTGGGTGACAGGTATGGGTTTAGTGCCAGAATTAGACTTGGAAATACACAGTAGCGGGTGTGTGTGAAGTTATTCTGAATGACCCAATGTGCACCTTGAATATTATATACCCTTTTAGGGATAGATTTCAAATAGCTCTGATATAGCAGAAACCACTAAATTATGAAATTGCTAAATTGGGAATTGTATTTCAACCCAGAACAAGAAATGTGCTTGAACGGACACTAAATAACTCGCCCAGCTACAGCACTAAGGACAGATTTAGCGGGATATAAATTTGAGGCCTAGTATTTAGGCGCTGGGTGACAGGTATGGGTTTAGTGCCAGAATTAGACTTGGAAATACACAGTAGCGGGTGTGTGTGAAGTTATTCTGAATGACCCAATGTGCACCTTGAATATTATATACCCTTTTAGGGATAGATTTCAAATAGCTCTGATATAGCAGAAACCACTAAATTATGAAATTGCTAAATTGGGAATTGTATTTCAACCCAGAACAAGAAATGTGCTTGAACGGACACTAAATAACTCGCCCAGCTACAGCACTAGGGACAGATTTAGCGGGATATAAATTTGAGGCCTAGTATTTAGGCGCTGGGTGACAGGTATGGGTTTAGTGCCAGAATTAGACTTGGAAATACACAGTAGCGGGTGTGTGTGAAGTTATTCTGAATGACCCAATGTGCACCTTGAATATTATATACCCTTTTAAGGGATAGATTTCAAATAGCTCTGATATAGCAGAAACCACTAAATTATGAAATTGCTAAATTGGGAATTGTATTTCAACCCAGAACAAGAAATGTGCTTGAACGGACACTAAATAACTCGCCCAGCTACAGCACTAAGGACAGATTTAGCGGGATATAAATTTGAGGCCTAGTATTTAGGCGCTGGGTGACAGGTATGGGTTTAGTGCCAGAATTAGACTTGGAAATACACAGTAGCGGGTGTGTGTGAAGTTATTCTGAATGACCCAATGTGCACCTTGAATATTATATACCCTTTTAGGGATAGATTTCAAATAGCTCTGATATAGCAGAAACCACTAAATTATGAAATTGCTAAATTGGGAATTGTATTTCAACCCAGAACAAGAAATGTGCTTGAACGGACACTAAATAACTCGCCCAGCTACAGCACTAAGGACAGATTTAGCGGGATATAAATTTGAGGCCTAGTATTTAGGCGCTGGGTGACAGGTATGGGTTTAGTGCCAGAATTAGACTTGGAAATACACAGTAGCGGGTGTGTGTGAAGTTATTCTGAATGACCCAATGTGCACCTTGAATATTATATACCCTTTTAGGGATAGATTTCAAATAGCTCTGATATAGCAGAAACCACTAAATTATGAAATTGCTAAATTGGGAATTGTATTTCAACCCAGAACAAGAAATGTGCTTGAACGGACACTAAATAACTCGCCCAGCTACAGCACTAGGGACAGATTTAGCTGGATATAAATTTGAGGCCTAGTATTTAGGCGCTGGGTGACAGGTATGGGTTTAGTGCCAGAATTAGACTTGGAAATACACAGTAGCGGGTGTGTGTGAAGTTATTCTGAATGACCCAATGTGCACCTTGAATATTATATACCCTTTTAGGGATAGATTTCAAATAGCTCTGATATAGCAGAAACCACTAAATTATGAAATTGCTAAATTGGGAATTGTATTTCAACCCAGAACAAGAAATGTGCTTGAACGGACACTAAATAACTCGCCCAGCTACAGCACTAAGGACAGATTTAGCGGGATATAAATTTGAGGCCTAGTATTTAGGCGCTGGGTGACCGGTATGGATTTAGTGACAGAATTAGACTGGGATATGGCCAAAAAATAAACAGACTATTGCTGGTTAAATGCACTTGGTGTGACAGCTTCACCCTGATGTAGGCTTTAGCCAAAAAACAACCACACCATTGAGGGTTAAATGCACTTGGTGACAGGCGCAGCTTGCCCCTGATTTAGTATATGGCCAAAAAATGAACAGACTATTGCTGGTTAAATGCACTTGGTGTGACAGCTTCACCCTGATGTAGGCTTTAGCCAAAAAACAACCACACCATTGAGGGTTAAATGCACTTGGTGACAGGCGCAGCTTGCCCCTGATTTTGTATATGGCCAAAAAATGAACAGACTATTGCTGGTTAAATGCACTTGGTGTGACAGCTTCACCCTGATGTAGGCTTTAGCCAAAAAACAACCACACCATTGAGGGTTAAATGCACTTGGTCGCAGCTTGTGCTGGCGCACCACAAGACACAAAATGGCCGCCGATCACCCCAGAAAAATGTGACTGACAAACGGTCTGGGCAGCCTAAAAACAGTGAGCAATTGAGGATCAGCAGCTCAATGATCCACAGCTGCAGATCGATCAGTTAATCAAGTCCTTTGGAGGAGTTAATCTGCCTAATCTCGCCCTACTGTCGCAGCCGCAACCTCTCCCTACGCTAATCAGAGCAGAGTGACGGGCGGCGCTATGTGACTCCAGCTTAAATAGAGGCTGGGTCACATGGTGCTCTGGCCAATCACAGCCATGCCAATAGTAGGCATGGCTGTGATGGCCTCTTGGGGCAAGTAGTATGACGCTTGTTGATTGGCTGCTTTGCAGCCTTTCAAAAAGCGCCAAGAAAGCGTCACAAAAGCGCGAAGAAAGCGACGAACACCGAACCCGAACCCGGATTTTTACGAAAATGTCCGGGTTCGGGTCCGTGTCACGGACACCCCAAAATTCGGTACGAACCCGAACTATACAGTTCGAGTTCGCTCATCCCTAATTAAAAGTGAAGTTTTAATACACACTTTATACCTGGGTAAAGCTAGCTCTCGGCCATTCTTGGTATTAATATATATGTATCAACTGAAATATACCACTAATTGCTTTCACCACAAATAACTTCAACAGTGATGTGCTCATATATTTTTCTATCTGTACTCAAATAGGCCACTACACCTTTTTACCACAAATAACTGCAACAGTGACGTGCATATATATATTTTTCTTTCTGTACTGAAATAGTCCACTACACGCTTTTGCCACAAATAACTGCAAAAGTCAAGTGCCTATATATTTTTCTTTCTGCACTAAAATAGGCCACTACACACTTTTACCATAAATAACTGCAACGGTGAAGCGCGTATATATTTTTCTTTCTGTACTGAAATAGCCCACTACACATTTTCGCCACAAATAACTGCAAAAGTGAAGTGCGTATCTACTTTTATTTCTGTACTAAAATAAGGCAACTACACGCTTTTACCACAAATAACTGCAACAGTGACGTGCGTATATATTTTTCTTTCTGTACTGCAATAGGCCTCTAAACGCTTTTACCACGATTAACTGCATCAGTGAAGTACGTATATATTTTTATTTCTGTACTGCAATAGGCCAATACATGTTTTACCACAAATAACTGCAACAGTGACGTACGTATATATTTTTCTTTTTGTACTGAAATAGCCCACTACACTCTTTCGCCACAAATAACTGCAACAGTAAAGTGCGTATATATATATTATTTTTTAACTGAAATAGGCCACTAAAAGCTTTTACCACAAATTACTGCAACAGTGAAGTACGTATATATTTTCTTTCTGTATTGAAATAGTCCAATGCACACTTTCGCCACAAGTAACTGCAACAGTGAAGTGCCTATATATTTTTCTTTCTGTAATAAAATAGGCCACTACATGCTTTTACCATAAAGAACTGCAACAGTGAAGTACGTATATATTTTCTTTCTGTATTGAAATAGTCCAATACACACTTTCGCCACAAGTAACTGCAACAGTAAAGTGCCTATATATTTTTCTTTCTGTACTAAAATAGGCCACTACATGCTTTTACCATAAAGAACTGCAACAGTGAAGTGCCTATATATTTTTCTTTCTGTACTAAAATAGGCCACTACACGCTTTTACAACAAATAACTGCAACAGTGACGTGCATATATACTTTTCTTTCTGTACTAAAATAGTCCACTACATGTTTTACCATAAATAACTGCAACAGTTATGTGCGTATGTTTTTCTTTCTGTACTGCAATAGGCCACTACACGTTTTCACCATAAGTAACTGCAACAGTGAAGTGCTTATATATATTTTTTTCTCTACTGAAACAGCCCACTAAACGCTTTTGCGACAAATAACTGCAAAAGTGAAGTGCATATTTATATATTTCTTTCTGTACTAAAATAGGCCATTACACGTTTTTACCATAAATAACTGCAAAATAAAAATGCATATACAATTTTCTTTCAGAACTGAAATTGCCAGCTAAACACTTTTACCACAAATAACTGTAACAGAGAGGTACGAATATATTTTCCTTTCTATACTACAATAGGCCACTGAACGCTTTTACCACAAATAACTGCAACAGTGACGTGCGTATATATTTTTATTTTCTGTACTGAAATAGGCCACTAAATGCTATTACCACAAATATCTGCAACAGTAACGTGCGTATATATTTTTCTTTCTGTACTGAAATAGCCCACTACATGCTTTTGCCACAAATAATTGCAAAAGTAAACTGCGTATATATATATTTTAACTGAAATAGGCCACTAAATGCTTTTGCCACAAATAACTGCAATAGTAACGTGCTTATATATTTTTCTTTCTGTACTGAAATAGCCCACTTCACCCTTTCGCCACAAGTAACTGCAAAAGTGAAGTGCCTATATATTTTTCTTTCTGAACTGAAATAGGTCACTAAACGCTTTTACCACAAATAACTGCAACAGTGACGTGCATATATACTTTTCTTTCTGTACTAAAATAGTCCACTACACGTTTTACCATAAATAACTGCAACAGTGATGTGCGTATATGCTTTTCTTTCTGTACTGCAATAGGCTATTAAACGTTTTTGCCACAAATAACTGCAACAGTGAAGTGAGTATATATTTTTCTTTCTGTACTGAAATAACCCACTACACGCCTTCGCCACAAGTAACTGCAACAGTGAAGTGCATATATATTTTTCTTTCTGTACTGAAATAGCCCACTAAACGCTTTTGCGACAAATAACTGCGGAGCTACTAATTACTGAGTTCATGTTTGGAAGTTGGATTTCTGTTTTGTTTTTTGGGAGGTGTGGTCCTAAACTTTTCATCAGCTGAAAAACAGCCTGTTTCAGTTTATTCGTTGTTTTCATTAAATTGAATGCTCAAAATGTCTCACTCCCATTTCTTCTTGTTGCATATTGAAGCTCTACTTGGAACCTTGGAACCTTGTTAGGATCCAGCCATGCTAAATATGAATTTTTGCCATTTTTCAAGTGGTCTTAAACTTTTGATCAGGACTGTATATTTTTCTTTCTGTACTAAAATAGCCCACTACATGCTTTTGCAACAAATAACTGCAACAGTAAAGTGCGTATATATATATTTTTGAACTGAAATAGGCCACCAAACGCTTTAACCACAAATAACTGCAACAGAGACGTGCATATATTTTCTTCTTTCTGAACTGAAATAAGTCACTAAACGCTTTTACCAGAAATAACTGCAACAGTGACGTGAGTATATATTTTTATTTCAGTACTAAAATAGCCCACTACATGCTTTTGGAACAAAAAACTGCAACAGTGAAGTGAGTATATATTTTTCTTTCTGAACTGAAATAGGCCACTAAAGGCTTTTATCTCAAATAACTGCAACAGTGATGTGCGTATATATTTTTATTTCAGTACTGCATTAGACCACTACACTTTTACGCCACAAATAACTGCAACAGTGAAGTGTGTATATATTTTTCTTTCTGAACTGAAATAAGTAACAAAATGCTTTTACCACAAATAACTGCAACAGAGATGTGCATATATTTTTTTATTCTGAACTAAAATAGGCCACTAAACGCTTTTATCTCAAATAACTGCAATAGTGATGTGCGTATATATTTTTCTTTCTGTACTGCAATAGGCCACTACACGCTTTTGCCACAAATAACTGCAACAGTGAAGTGCGTATATATTTTTATTTCTGTACGGAACTAGGTTACAAAACGCTTTTACCACAAATAACTGCAACAGAGACGTGCGTATATATTTTTCTTTCTTTACTAAAATAGGCCACTACACACTTTTACCACAAATAACTGCAACAGTGAAGTACATATATATATATTTTTTTGTACTGAAATAGCCCACTATACGCTTTTGCCACAAATAACTGCATCACTAAAGTGTGTATATATTTTTCTTGCTGAAATTTATTAGGCCACAAAACGCTTTTACCACAAATAACTGTAACAGTGAAGCACATATATATTTTTCTTCCTGTACTGAAATAGGCTAATTCACGCTTTCGCCATAAATAACTGCAACAGTGAAGTGCGTATATATTTTTCTTTCTATACTGAAGAAGGCCACTAAATGCTTTTACCACAAATATCTGCAACAGTAACGTGCATATATATTTTTCTTTCTTTACTGAAATAGCCCACTACACGCTTTTACCACAAAAACCTGCAACAATGACGTGCGTATACATTTGTTTTTTCTGTATTGAAATAGCCCACTACATGCTTTCGCCACAATAAACTGCAATAGTGAAGTGCATATATAAATGTTTCTTTCTGAACTAAAATAGGCCACTAAATGCTTTTGCCACAAATAACTGCAACAGTGACATGTGTATATATTTTTCTTTCTGTACTGCAATAGGCCACTAAACTCTTTTGCCACAATTAACTGCAACAGTAAAGTATATATATATATTTTTTTTTTTTTTCTTTCTCAATTGAAATAGGCCACTAAATGATTTTACCTCAAATAACTGCAACGTGATGTACATATATATATATTTTTCTTTCTGTACTGCATTAGGCCCTTAACGTTTTACCACAAATAACTGTAACAGTGAAGTACGTATATATATTTTTCTTTCTTTACTGAAATAGCCCACTACATACTTTTGCAACAAATAACTGCAACACTAAAGTGTGTATATATTTTTCTTTCTGAAATGAAATAGGCCACTAAACATTTTTACCACAAATAACTGTAACAGTGAAGTGCATATATATTTTTCTCTCTGCACTGAAAAAGCCCACTACATGCTTTCATTACAAATAACTGCAACAGTGAAGTTTATATATATATTTTTATTTCTGCACTCTAATAGGCCACTAAACGCTTTTAACACAGATAACTGCAACAGTGACGTGCGTATATATTTTTCCTTCTGTACTAAGTTAGGCCACTAAACTTCTACAACAAATAACTGCAACAATAACGTGCGTATGTATTTTTCTTACTTTACTGAAATAGCCAACTACATGCTTTTGCCCAAAGAAACTCCAACAGTGACGGGTGTATATATTTTTATTTCTGTACTAAAATAGGCCACTACACGGTTTTACCATAAATAACTGCAACAGTGAAGTGCTTATATTTTATTTATTTCTGAACTGAAATAGGGCTCTACATGCTTTTACCACAAACAACTGCAACAGTGAAATGCATATATATTTTTCTTTGTGTACTGAAATAGCCCACTAAACGCTTTTACCACAAATAACTGCAACAGTGACGTACGTATATATTTTTCTTTCTGTACTGAAATAGCCCACTACACACTTTCGCCACAAATAACTGCGTATATATTTTTGTACTGAAATAGGCCACTAAACGTTTTTACCACAAATAACAGTGACTTTTTGTATATATTTTTCTTTATGTACTGAAATAGCCCACTACATGCTTTCGCCAGAAATAACTGCAACAGTGAAGTGTGTTTATATTTTTCTTTCTGAACTGAAATATGCCACTAAACGCTTTTACCACAAATACCTACAACAGTGAAGTGCATATATAAATTTTTTGTACTAATATTGCCCACTACACGCTTTCGCCACAAATAACTGCAACAGTGAAGTACATATATATTTTTCTTTATGAACTAAAAAAGACCACTAAACGCCTTTACCACAAGTACCTGCAACAGTGATGTGTGTATATATTTTTCTTTTTCTACTGAAATACACCACTAAACGCTTTCACCACATATAGCTGCAGAAGTATACTGAGAATACACAGTTCAGACCAAAAGTTTGGACATATTTTCTCATTCAAATAGTTTTCTTTATTTTCATGACTATGAAAATTGTAGATTCACACTGAAGGCATCAAAACTATGAATTAACAAATATGGAATTATATACATAACAAAAAAGTGTGAAACAACTGAAAATATGTCATATTCTAGGTTCTTCAAAGTAGCCACCTTTTGCTATGATTACTGCTTTGCACACTCTTGGCATTCTCTTGATGAGCTTCAAGAGGTAGTCACCTGAAATGGTTTTCACTTCACAGGTGTGCCCTGTCAGGTTTAATAAGTGGGATTTCTTGCCTTATAAATGGGGTTGGGACCATCAGTTGCGTTGTGGAGAAGTCAGGTGGATACACAGCTGATAGTCCTACTGAATAGACTGTTAGAATTTGTATTATGGCAAGAAAAAAGCAGCTAAGTAAAGAAAAACGAGTGGCCATCATTACTTTAAGAAATGAAGGTCTGTCAGTCCGAAAAATTTGGAAAACTTTGAAAGTGTCCCCAAGTGCAGTCACAAAAACCATCAAGCGCTACAAAGAAACTGGCTCACATGCGGACCGCCCAGGAAAGGAAGACCAAGAGTCACCTCTGCTGCGGAGGATAAGTTCATCCGAGTCACCAGCCTCAGAAATCGCAGGTTAACAGCAGCTCAGATTAGAGACCAGGTCAATGCCACACAGAGTTCTAACAGCAGACACATCTCTAGAACAACTGTGTGAATCAGGCCTTCATGGTAGAATATCTGCTAGGAAACCACTGCTAAGGACAGGCAACAAGCAGAAGAGACTTGTTTGGGCTAAAGAATACAAGGAATGGACATTAGACCAGTGGAAATCTGTGCTTTGGTCTGATGAGTCCAAATTTGAGATCTTTGGTTCCAACCACCGTGTCTTTGCAGTAAAGGTGAACGGATGGACTCTACATGCCTGGTTCCCACCGTGAAGCAGGGAGGAGGAGGTGTGATGGTGTGGGGGTGCTTTGGTGTTGACACTGTTGGGGATTTATTAAAAATTTAAGGCATACTGAACCAGCATGGCTACCACAGCATCTAGCAGCGGCATGCTATTCCATCCGGTTTGCGTTTAGTTGGACCATCATTTATTTTTCAACAGGACAATGACCCCAAACACACCTCCAGGCTGTATAAGGGCTATTTGACCATGAAGGAGAGTGATGGGGTGCTGCGCCAGATGACCTGGCCTCCACAGTCACCGGACCTGTACCCAATCGAGATGGTTTGGGGTGAGCTGGACATCAGAGTGAAGGCAAAAGGGCCAACAAGTGCTAAGCATCTCTGGGAACTCCTTCAAGACTGTTGGAAGACCATTTCAGGTGACTACCTCTTGAAGCTCATCAAGAGAATGCCAAGAGTGTGCAAAGCAGTAATCAAAGCAAAAGATGGCTACTTTGAAGAACCTAGAATATGACATATTTTCAGTTGTTTCACACTTTTTGGTTATGTATATAATTCCACATGTGTTAATTCATAGTTTTGATGCCTTCAGTGTGAATCTACAATTTTCATAGTCATGAAAATAAAGAAAACTCTTTGAATGAGAAGGTGTGTCCAAACTTTTGGTCTGTTCTGTATGTTTCTTTTTGTACTGAAAGACGCCGCTAAACTCTTTTACCACATATAACTGCAGAAGTGAACTGCATATATATTTTTCTTTTTCCACAGATATAAGCCACTAAAGGCTTTTTAACATAGCACTTGCACCCCAAGAACAAATTGCTGGAATGACAGAGCTGTATATTGACTATTTGGATCTCCAAATAATCTTTCCCTGAACTTGTAAATCGTTTTTTCTAGCACTGTCCCTAGTTCCTTCTGACGTTTCTCCCTGCACTAAGATGCTGTGAAATGATTCCTTCCTATCATTTCCCTGCACTTATAAATAGTTTTTTCAGAATTTTTTTCGCTATGAGGTTTTTCCTATTGCTTTCCTTAGCGCCTTCTCACGTCTGTGCACTCAGAACACTGGAAAATGTCTGATTCCACAATGGCTGCCGTATTTATAGGGCTGTGACATCACAGGGCTGGTTGGCTGCTGATTGGTTGCATGCAGGCATGTCAATCTGGGTTATCCCCCCTTCCCAGAGTTCCTTGCCCCATGTCCTCAGTCCTTACATGTGTAGTCACCATTTTAGGAAAAATTGTGATTCGTTACAAAAGCGCGAGGAAATTCGCATTTGTTGCAAATCAAATTTTTCTGATATTCGGATCGGATTCCACTTCGTCTGATTCTATTCGCTCATCTCTAGTGATGACCTTTGAATGATTAGGGCAATGTTCTAAGCCAAACTAGCATTAATATTCTATAATTATCTAGAAGCAATAATGCATCACAAAGCTGATTAAGATACCTTGTTTATGTTCTGATCTAATGATAAGAATATGGCTTTATCTTTTGTAAATAAATGCAGCTGATTTTCTGACTGTCTGAGTAGCCTAAAGAGTGGATGTATCAGTGGAATGAATACCAATGATTCAGACAGAAATGGATGTGCTCTAGGTGACTGCTGGGATTTAAACAGCTATAATATACAGTAGATACTATATAACAGCTCTCTGTATTCTTATCTGTGAAGGCTATAAACAGAGCCAAGCCAATCCTCTTCCATTGCTGGTGGATGTTAGAGACCTTGCGCTTCTCCATCTTCTATTTGAGGATGCCCCATATATGCTCAATAGGGTTTAGATCTGGAGACATACTGTCACGGGAAATGGGGAATAACACAAAATGACACACAGAAGGAATAGACCGGAGTCTTGGCCTCAAAGCTAAGGGAGAGGGATGGTGACCTCCTAAGAATCCCTAGAACTGTCCCTGACTCCTGCCAGTGGAAATACTCATACACCGTAACCTAGGTCCTGAAGACCCTGGAAGGCCCTAGGAATAGTGGCAGGGAATGTGACTACTGGTTCCTTTCCAGATGAAGGAACCAGCATCTCCCTGAGGCCTAGACAACAACACACACAAGCAAACAACAAAATGCAAGACAAAATGCACTTAGCATAAAGCAGAATGGAGATGAAGGAGATGCAATGGAACAACACACCAGCTCAACCAACTCCAGCAGGAAATATCAACCACATGGTAAGCAGTGAGAGTCAGAACTAAATAGGGCCTCAGTAATGACTACAAGCTGCACCCGACAAGAGGTGTAGTCATAACCAAACATAACACTGAAAGGAGAAAACAGAGAAACTGTCAGATACCCTCACATGTCGCCAGTCTCTCCGATCTTCTCACCTGTGTCATGGGAGGGACCATGACACATACTTGGCCAGTCCAACACCTTTACCCTCAGTTTCTTTAGCAAGGCAGCGGTCATCTTGGAGGTGTGTTTGGAATAGTTATCATGTTGGAATACTGCCCTTCCGCCCAGTTTCCGAAGGCAGAGGATCATGCTCTGCTTCGGTATGACACAATACATGTTGGCATTCATGGTTCCCTCAATGAACTGTAGCTCCCCACAGCCGGCAGCACTCATGCAGTCCCAAACCATGAAACTCCCACCACCATGCTTGACTGTACACAAGACACACTTTTCTTTGTACTCCTCACCTGTTGGCCTCCATACACACTTGACATCATCTGAACCAAATAATTTTATCTTGGTCCCATGAGACTGCAGGACATGGTTCCAGTAATCCATGTTCTTAGTCTGCACACTGTTTGTGGGCCTTCTTGTTCATCATCTTTAGAAGAGGCTTCCTTCTGGGACGACAGCCATGCAGACCAATTGGATGCAGTGTACGGCATATGTTCTGAGCACTGACAGGCTGACCCCCACCCCTTTAACTTCTGCAGCAATGCTGGCAGCACCCTGGATATGACTCTGAGCACCTGCACTCAAATTCTCTGATCAACCATGGCGAGGGCTGTTCTAAATGGAACTTGTCTTGTTTAACCACTGTATGGTCTTGGCCAACATGCTGCAGCTCAGTTTCAGGATGTTGGCAATTTTCTCTTAGCCTTGGGCATCTTTATGTTCAGCAACAATTCTTTTTTCAGATCCTCAAAGAGTTTTTTGCCATGAGGTGCCATGTTGAACTGCCAGTGACCAGTATGAAAAAGGGTGAGAGCGACCAAATTTAACACACCTGCTTCCCATTCACACCTGAGACCTTGTAACACTAGCGAGTCAAATGACACCGAGGAGGGAAAATGGCTAATTGTGAACAATTTGGCCATTTTCACTTAGAGGTATACTTTAATGGCTGTGTGTTGAGTAATTTTGAAATAACTAATACCACATATTCTGCATATACATCTAACAGAGTAATGTAGAGTAGGTTGAGAAATATGCAAAACATAACAAGAAACTGGAGCAGGGTTGGACAAGCAGGAAGTGTCTATGACTTCCAGTACACAGTGTACATCAAGTAGTCTGAGAAGCCATCTTGGATAAGAGAAGAGGAGCCCAGGAATCAGCAGATCCGCAGCTGAAACATTAGTCACCAGTTTTTCGCACTCGTTCCACCTCCACGCTAGATGTTGAACCTGAAGGCGATTTGGAAACCAACCCACCGGATCCAATAAGAAGAACATTCTACGGACAGATTACCTGCTAAATAAGGTAACCACTCCAAAGATTACTGTGAATATTCCTTCCCTTGCACACTCACCCAATACTGTGAATACCCCTTCCCTTGCACATCCACCCAATACTCTGAAACGTATCGGAATCAGCGCAGGTTCCGATTCTGATTTGTGTCCAAATCAGACCTTGATAATAACAAGAAACTAGTTTGTGACTACAATATATATTTTATATTGAGCTTTGTACACAGAAACCTTAAAGCAAGTCTATCACTTGAAAATGCCTCTGACTGTAACTGTAGATTATTACAAGGTCAGAGTTGTTCTACTCTTTGTTAAACTACTCTAAAAAATTTGAAGGAACTTTCAAATAATACAGCAGACTTACAGTTAGGTCCACTTTGGTCATGAAGGGATCTGCCTCCCTCCTCACAGTAATTCATAGGATAATCTGCTGTGTATCTGGTTAGACAGCCAGAAGCGACCAATAGGAGGAATGGGAAGACACAGGGCAGGGTGCTCCTCTCATGATTGTAGCAGATTAGATTAGGAGGTGCATGTCTCAATACAATTGTCACATCTTCTTCAGCCAGAAAAAAAAAAATACTCCTGCAGATAACTGGGGTAGATTTTTGGTGTATTGTCCACATATTGGGACAGTAGCATATTGGGACAGTTGCAAATTTTGTTTTAAAATTAATTTACACATGGTGATGTCACAGGTAGATATAAGGAACCCAGTGATGTCAGCACACTGAAAAATGATGTCATGACTAAAGGATAATGCACTCAATAAAGTACCTATACTGGAATATTGCATGCCATGAGATGTTCTGGTCCAGACATGTCCCAGCATAGAAATAATGGATGCTCCATGAGTCACACCTGGGACTAACCGTGTCATCAACCAAGAAATCAAATACTGGCTATCTCCTTGCCAACTAAAGATCTAAACCATGGTGATCGATAAAGGGAAAAACATTGTATTCATGCTCCATCAAGGAGCGCCTACCCATGTGCCCTGCATGGCACATGTCTTTAATCTGGTTGAAACCCGGTTCCTGAAGTCTTCCACCCAACTGCAAGAAGTCTTGAAAATGGCCTGGAAACTGTGCATTCATTTTAGTCACTCTTACTGTGCAAAACACACTCTGTTTGAGCTGCAAAGGCAGAATAGTGTTCCCCAACATTGCCTCATAGACAACGTTTCCAGATGTTGGAACTCCACCTTCAACTGTCACCGCCAGGTTCTTCAGTACCTCTTGCTTGAGGTTCTTTTGTTTTGGTTTCATTTTGTCATCTTGTTTCCCTCTCTTAGCTGTCATCTAGTTGCACTGATTGCATCCCTTTATATCCCCTCCCATACTGCATCACTTTGCGGTTTATACAACTTCCTGGATTGTGCTCACTGCTAGATGCTGCAACTGCTGGTTCCTCAGTTAGTCTTTTCCTTTATTTGTGTTTTCCTTTTGGCTTGATTCTAGGTGACCCTGACTCCCTCCGTATTAAGTGCAGGGAGCCGGTGGTCATGTCCCCTCACTATTGTAGGGTTTTCAGGTGTCACTCAGTCTAGGTACGAGGGCATGCAATTTTCTATCATTAAGATCTTTGCATGGGCTGAGCAGTCAGGGAGAGCTCTATGGCTTTTATAGACCAGGGGTCTCAGTCTCTCTCAATCTCCTCTGAGGTGGAGCCCATGCAGCTGGGTTTGTTTGCCTCTAAAAATAGAGGATTCAGCTCTCTGCTGAGGGTTTGTTTCTGTTGTGGAGGTATAAATCATTTTGCAAATGTTTGCCCCTCTCGGAGATTCAGGTAGTTTTTGAGGGTAATAAAGAAACAAAAACAAAAAACCTCTAAAAACATTCCATCTGTTACTATTGGCAAGGTTGATGCAGAAATGGAAGGTTTTCCATTTGCTTGTAGTTCCCGTTTTGTCCTACCTGCCAGGGTGGCGCTAGAAAGCAATAACATGGTTTGTGAGATTTTTGTAGATAGTGGAGCAGCTGTCAATCTCATTGATAGTCAATTTGCTATAACACATGGTTTCCAGGTATGCACTTTGGGAAAGGATATACCAGTTTTCGCTATCGATTCCGCTCCACTTTCTCAAAAAATCGTTAAAGGGCATAGTTCACAATATCCGTTTGACTGTGGGTGATGCTCATGTTGAGGATGTGTCATGTTTCGTCCTAAGCGGATTACCTACTCCTCTAGTGTTGGGGCTACCCTGGCTCACTAAACATAACCCTACCATTGATTGGCAAGCAAGGCAAATAAATGGTTGGAGTGACTTTTGCGCAGAGAATTGCCTCTTTCAGAGGTTTTCACCAAGACTGCACCATCTTTTCTCTCAGAATTTTCGGATGTGTTTTCAGAGAGTGGTGTCCAGGAGCTACCCCCTCATCGGGAGTATGATTGCCCTATTAATCTCATCGCAGGCGCCAAGCTGCCTAAATCTCATTTATACAATCTCTCCCAACCTGAAAGGGTCGCTATGCGTACGTATATCTCTGAGAGCCTGAGAAAGGGACACATCCGACCCTCAAAGTCACCTGTTGCCACAGTTTTTTTTTTTGTTAAGAAAAAAGATGGTTCTTTAAGACCATGTCTGGATTTCAGGGAGCTGAACAGTATCACAATTCGTGACCCTTATCTGCTTCCTCTGATCCCGGACCTGCTTAACCAGATTGTTGGAGCTAAAGTTTTTTCTAAGTTGGATTTAAGAGGGGCATACAACCTGGTCAGGGTCAGGAAAGGGGATGAATGGAAGACGGCCTTCAATACCCCTGAGGGTCATTTCGAGAATTTGGGTATGCCTTTTGGTTTGATGAATGCTCCAGCCGTCTTCCAACATTTTGTGAACAGCATTTTTTATCATGTAATGGGGAAATTTGTACTAGTGTATCTAGATGACATTTAGATTTTTTCTCCTGATTTCAAAACTCATAGGGACCACCTACGTCAGGTCTTGCTCATTCTGCGGGAGAATAAATTGTACGCTAAACTGGAAAAATGTGTGTTTGCGGTTCCAGAAATTTCTGGGTTTTCTTCTCTCCGCTTCTGGTTTTCGCATGGACCCTGAGAAGGTCCGGGCTGTGCTTGATTGGGAGCTTCCTGAGAATCAGAAGGCGCTGATGCGCTTTTTGGGTTTTGCCAATTATTACAGGAAGTTCATTTTGAATTATTCCTCTGTTGTTAAGCCACTCACTGATATGACTAAAAAGGGGGTAGATTTTTCCTCCTGGTCGGTAGATGCGCGTAAGGCCTTTTCTAGTATCAAAGAGAGTTTTGCTTCCGCTCCCATCTTGGTACAACCTCATGTCTCTCTACCTTTCATTGTTGAGGTGGACGCTTCTGAGTTGGGTGTGGGTGCGGTCATGTCTCAGGGTCCCTCTCCTGCCAACTGGTGACCGTGTGCCTTTTTCTCAAAGAAACTGTCCTCCGCAGAGAGAAATGACCCTTACCCGGGGCCCTGACCCTGGAAGCAACTTATGCCCTACGGCAACCATCAGGGACCATGGTGGTCACAGACTACTTCCATCCCGCCCCCACCAGGGGAACCAAAAGACATATAAGTTCAGACGAGGACGACGAGGAGGGAGAACAAGAACAAACAAGAACACCGACGTCCCCAAAAACAGAGACACACAAGGCAATCCCAAAGAGGAACAACAGGACACACTAGTTAGAATCTTTAATCTTTCGTCACACACACTTACTAGGGTGGAAACCAGCCTATTACAAAACGGCCTATCATTCTGCCCCACCAGCAAATTCGATGAATTTGAACTGTTCATTGACCTAAACACCTACATCCGCAAACTAACACTAACCCGACATTTGGAGATCCAAGCCTCAAGACCGAAGATTTCACCACAGGTAACATCAGATAATGTGATCTCACAGTCTGATGTGACCCCGGAAGCTATCAACACTGGGTTGAAACCCAAATCTACGTTCAACCCCACACACCATAGGGGAGCCAAATAGAGGCATTTTCCGCCCTGGTCACAAATGATCTTAGGACCATAAATAGAGGCCTGTAAATTCCAAATAACCTCAGCAAAGAAGAAAAAAACGCCTTAAGAAACCTTATGGCCAACAAGTCCCTTGTCATCAGGAATGCGGACAAATGGGGTGGCATTGTGATCCAGGATAGGAAGTCCTACCTGGCAGAAGCATACAAAATTTTAAGTGGCGAGGAGTATTATCTAACTCAACAGAAAATCCACAAAGAGAAGATGCCAAAAAACTAACAGCCCTCTTGAAAACAGCCGAAGTCTAAAAAATATTATCCAAAAAAGAAAAAGAATTCATCACCATAGACCATCCGAATTTAGCATTATTCTATCATCTACCTAAAATCCATAAATCCATCACCAACCCACCAGGAAGACCAATCATTTCCGGAATTTCCTCTTTGACATGCAACTTATCCCACTATATCGACATTCTGCTTCAAAAATACGTCATACAACTACCATCATATCTAAAGGATTTAGCTAGTTTGATCACCCTCCTTAAGGGAATTGAATGGAAGGACTCTTACACCTGGGCCACACTAGACGTCTCATCTTTATACTCCAATATCCCACACACAACAGGAATCAATGCTATACAGCAAATTTTACAGCAAGATGAGAGCCTGCCATACAAACAAAGCCAGTTTATACTGGAAGCCATAGAGTTTATACTCAACCACAACATCTTTACCTTTGAGGACAAATTATATAAGCAGACAAAAGGGACCACGATGGGGACGCGCTTTGCACCAAGCTTCACAAATTTATACATGGGGGTCTTTGGAGAGCAATTTATCCATAATGAGCAATCTTGGCAAAAGAAATAGATTTTTTACAGACGTTAAATTGATGATCTACTATTCATCTGGGACGGAAGTATAGATGACATCAACAAATTCATTACACACTTGAACAATAACGATTTCAACCTCACCTTTACAGCAAACTATTCCAAAACATCAGTTGAATACTTAGACCTAGTCCTTTCTTCCAAGGAAAACTCTATAGAAACCAAAACCTTTTTTAAAAAAGTAGATGGAAATAGCTATTTAGATTACCAGAGCGCACATCACAAAAAATGGAAGAACAACGTCTCATTTAGGCCTCTTTCACACTTGCGTTGTCCGGATCCGGCGTGTACTCCACTTGCCGGAATTACACGCCGGATCCGGAAAAACGCAAGTGTACTGAAAGCATTTGAAGACGGATCCGTCTTCAAAATGCTTTCAGTGTTACTATGGCACCCAGGACGCTATTAAAGTCCTGGTTGCCATAGTAGGAGCGGGGAGCGGGGGAGCGGTATACTTACCATCCGTGTGGCTCCCGGGGCGCTCCAGAGTGACGTCAGAGCGCCCCAGGCGCATGGATGACGTGCCATGCGATCACGTCATCCATGCGCCTGGGGCGCCCTGACGTCACTCTGGAGCGCCCCGGGAGCCGCACGGATGGTAAGTATGCTGCTCCCCGCTACACTTTACCATGGCTACCAGGACTTTAGCATCCCGGCAGCCATGGTAACCACTCTAAAAAAGCTAAACGTCGGATCCGGCAATGCGCCGAAATGACGTTTAGCTTAAGGCCGGATCCGGATCAATGCCTTTCAATGGGCATTCATTCCGGATCTGGCCTTGCGGCAAGTCTTTAGTTTTTTTGGCCGGAGCAAAAAGCGCAGCATGCTGCGGTATTTTCTCCGGCCAAAAAACGTTCTGTTCCGGAACTGAAGACATCCTGATGCATCCTGAATGGATTTCACTCCATTCAGAATGCATTAGGATAATCCTGATTAGGATTCTTCCGGCATAGAGCCCCGACGACGGAACTCTATGCCGGAAGACAATAACGCAGGTGTGAAAGAGCCCTTAGTCAGTTCAAACGCATCCATAGAAACTGCACTAATGATGAGGACTTCAAACAACAAAGTGAAGTCATCAAAAAAAGTTTCCTAAACAAAGGGTATCCTAGTGGAGTCATTAAGGCAGCCCTCCAGCGAACACAGAAATACACCCAAGAAAACTGCTTGTCCTCAAAAACGGAAGAATGTGACTCAAAAACTACCAAGAAATACCAAACTTCCTTCACCACCACATACAACACCAACCATAATGTTTTGCGTAACATCTTTTCAAAACACTGGCCCGTTTTACAAGCAGATCCGTTGTAAAAAAAACATATCCAATAAAAACCTCAAATAACCTTCAGAAGGGCCCAAACCCTCAAGAATCTCAACGCTCCTAGCCGATTATGGTCCCAAAAGACGCAAATACCGTCTACTGTAACCATGTTCCCCCAAGTCCTTGGAAGCTACAGGTGCAGACACCGCCGATGTAAATGCTGTAGTAACATCTCCTCCCGGGTCACCAGATTTTTCAGTAATGTCACCGGTGAACAATTCCAAATTGAAAATGTTCTAAATTGCTCATCTTCCTACGTCATCTACCTACTAGAATGCACCTGCGGATTACAATATATAGGCCGCACTACCATGACTCTGAGAGAGAGAATAAACAAACACCGGTGGAACATTACAAACGGTTTCATAAAACATGGAGTCTCGCAACATTTCCTCCACTGCCATAATAAAAATCCTGTGGACCTTTCCATAACACCAATAGAACAAATTCCCACCTCCTGTACCAACCGGTATCAGAAACTAAGAAGGAAAGAAATGTTCTGGATATTTAAATTACAGACAATAGAGCCCTATAGTCTCAATGAAACCCTTGAAAGCAACTGTTTCTAAAAATACCCCTCTTCCCTTGCCCCCCTCCCTTCTCTTATTATATACATTTTTTTATACATTTATCTATTAAATAAATTTTTATTAATAACAATATATATAAAAAACTCTTTTCATTATCATTATCATCATCAATATGACCAAGTTTCACCCTCACACCCTTATATTCTCAATTTGTCCTTTCAATCTACCACAGTGCCATCATCTCATACATTATTTCACCATCTCTTGCCTCAGTCACTCCCAGCCCATTCCCAATTAAGCATACCAATACACCAACATTCGACTACACTACTAATCCTCATCAATTCACCCCTATAACATTTGCCAGCACATATCTGCCCGATACCCCTCAATTACTAGTGCCAGTATTCCACTACAGAGGGCACTGACACTGCGCACACAGACAAGTTCACTGCAGCGGTCTGTCATTAGCCCCGCCTTCCCACATTCCCAATCAGCAGGCCGCAAACCAGCCACCCCCCCTTCTGCCTGAGCACTCCCACACACGTCCCCTGCTGAAAGATCAGAGTTTGCACCTGCAGCACATAGCCATCAGTCTTTTACCTCACCCCCTTGCAAATCAGCCAAGCAGTCTGAGCCCCAAGTCATGCAGAAGTCTCTTCTGCTTTTTGATGACTCTGCTGGCAGGGTTTCCTAGGGCCATCCACATAGCCCTGCTCCAGAAGTGGAAGATATTGAGTGCACTGATGCCCAACCACTTATGTTTCAGGATGAGTACATGGGAGGACCACCGCAGCACGTCTCGGATGAAACACAGGTGCCAACTGCTGCGGCTTTCTG
The DNA here is from genome assembly GCF_014858855.1 of Bufo gargarizans. Taxonomy (NCBI): domain Eukaryota; kingdom Metazoa; phylum Chordata; class Amphibia; order Anura; family Bufonidae; genus Bufo; species Bufo gargarizans. The sequence goes on along the minus strand of NC_058087.1, from coordinate 155,886,423 downwards.
CAGTGTGCAGATCGAGAAGGAGGGCAGGGGTGAAGACTGGGTGGAATATGATGTGGAGGACGATGATGCCCGACCCTACGTGGAATGAAGGTCATGAGAGTGACCTGTGTAGTTCGGAGGAAGAGGCAGTGGTTGCACAGAGCCACCAGCACAACAAAAGAGGGAGCAGGGTGCAAAAGTGGAGTGGCCGTCCCCTAGACAGTACGCCTGCTACAGCCAACTACACCAAGGGACCAAGCACACCAAAGCAAGCTCCAAGGAGTTCCCTGGCATGGCAATTCTTCAGACAATGTGCTGATAGCAAGACACGAGTGGTTTGAACGCTGTGCAATCAGAGCCTGAAGCGAGGCATAAACGTTCTAAACCTGAGCACAACCTGCAAGAGCAGGCATCTTAGTGCAAAGCTTGAGCTGCAGTGGAGTAGACACTTCAAAAACCTCCTGCTTCCTCTTCTGCTGCAGTTTCAGCCTCTTCATCCCCTTCTGGAGTGACAGTGGCACCAACCACCCCGCAAACAGAGGATGTGGCAGTAACTCCACCACCTCGGTCACTAAACATCTCCACAATGTCCCATGGAAGTGTTCAGCTGTTTATCTCCCAAACAATGGAGTGAAAGAGGAAGTATCCCTCTACCCACCCGTGATCCCTGGCCCTAAATGCCAGCATTTCAAAATCCCTGGCCTTTGCAATGCTTTCATTCCGTCTGGTGGACACAGACAGTTTTAAGAATCTGATGGCGGTAGCTGTCCCACAGTATGTTGTGCCCAGCCACCACTACTTTTCCAAGCGAGCCATCCCTTCCCTGCACAACCAAGTGGGGGACAAAATCAGGTGTGCACTGCGCAACGCCATCCATGGCAAGGTCCACATAACTACGGATACGCGGACCAGTAAGCACAGTCAGGGATGTTATATCTCCCAAACAGCAATCTGGGTAAATGCAGTGGCGGCTGGGCCTGAGGCGGATAGCAGTTTGGCGCATGTCCCTCCACCACCGAGGATTGCACAGCGTTTCTCTTTGCCTCCTGTTGCTTCCTCCTCCTACTCCACTTCCTCCTCCTCTACTGCCTCCTCATCCGGTTAGCGTAACACCTTCACCACCAACTTCAGCACAGCAAGGGTGAAACGACAGCAGGCAGTTTTAAAAATTATCTGTTTGGGGGACAAACCCCACACCACGCAGGAGCTGTGGATGGGCATGGAACAACAGACCAATGAGTGGTTGGTGCCAGTGAGCCTCAAGCCCGGCCTGGTGGTGTTCGATAATGAGCGAAAAATCGTAGCAGCTCTGGGCCTAGCTGGTTTGACGCACATCCCTTGCCTGGCACATTTGCTGAATTTGGTGGTGCAGAAATTCCTGAAAAATTACCCCAATATGTCAGAGCTGCTGCAGAAAGTGAGGGCCGTCTGTGCGCGCTTTCGGCGTTCTCACCCTGCTCCTGCTTGCTTTTCTGCGCTGCAGCGTAACTTCCAGCTTCACCGCCTCATATGCGACGTGCCCACAAGGTGGAACTCCACCTTGTACATGCTGGCCAGACTGTGAGAGCAGCAGCAGCAGGCGATAGTGGAGTTTCAGCTGCAGCACACACAGGTGAGTCGCTCTGCGGAACAGCACCACTTCACCACCAATGCGAGACCTGTATGCGTTGTTGCACTTATTAGAGTACTCCACCAACATGGCCAGTGCCAATGAGGCCGTTCTCAGCGTTACTGTCCCACTTCTATGTCTCCTTGAAACAACACTTTGGGCGATGATGGAAGAGAATGTGGCACAGGAGGAGGAGGAAGAGGGATCATTTACAAGGGTTTAAGGCCAGTCATTTACAAGTGGCTACGAGGGTAGGTTCCTGCACCAACATAGGCCAGGTACCCAATTGTCCGGCCAGGGCATTCCCACCTGACAGCGGGGGCACAGTGGAAGCACAAGGCGAAAGGCAGAGGCACCGCCAGCACCTCAGAAGGCAGGGTTAACATGGCCAAAATGTGGAAAAGCTTTGTCACCACGCCACAACAACCAGCACTACCAGCTGATATGGAACGTCTTAGCAGGAGGCAGCATTTCAGCAACACGGTGAAGCAGTATGTGTGCACATGCCTACTGTGCTGACCTTCTGGGTATCCAAATTGGGCACATGGCCTGATCTTGCCCTTTACATCTTGGAAGTGCTGACCTTCCCTGCAGCCAGTGCATTGTCTGATTGTGTGCTTAGCACGGCAGGGGGCGTTATCACAGACAAGCGCAGCCGCCTGTCCACAGCCAATGTGGACAAGCTCACGTTCATTAAAAGGAACCAGGCATGGATCCCACAGGACTTGTCTGTACCTTGTGCAGAATAGACATGTATACCGGCCTCACCCAGCCATTGTTATACTCCAGCGTTTTGCTCTCTCCCCTTGTTTTATTTTTTATATTTTCTAATGTTTTTGGGTGTACCTCCTCTTCCTCCACTGCCGCTTCCACCTACACAGCCACGTCCACCGCCTCCTCAACCTCTTACTCCATATGGACCTCCATCTCCTAGACCAAGATTATTATTTTTTATTTTTACGTATTTTATGTCATTTTAAGTCATTTCCTTATCCACATTTGTTTGCAGAACATTTTCCATCCACTTAACCACATTTTGCTGCCTTTTGCAGCCCTCTAGCCCTTTCCATGACTTTTTTAGAGCCATTTTAGTGCTCCAAAGTTTTGGTCCTGTCGAACCTGAACATCCAGTTGTCCGCTCAACTCTACCCATAGCCCATCTTCACGAAGGTCTGACCAGGGGGACCCTCTGTGCTCACGTTCCACTGCCATTAATGCTGGAGGGGGTTGAGGGGTATGTAGCAGCTCCAGCTCCATCAGCAGTAGCTTGAGCCTCCAGTCTCTGATGAGCATGTTTCTTCACCCGCCTACTGAAGAAACCAGCCAGCAGCAGCAGGACATGGAGCAGGACCTGAACCAGCAGGTGATGGCAAACTTGGACTGCACCCTGTCACACGGATTCAATATCCCCTGGACTACTGGGAAGCCAAACTTGAATTGTGGCCACAACTAGTCGAATTTGCCCAGGGCAAACTTTCCTGTCCAGTCAGTAGTGTGGCATCAGAGTGGGTGTTTAGTGCAGCAGGGGGGCATAGTTACCCCAAAGAGAACTCGCCTTTCAATCCAAAATGTTAAGAGATGAACCTTTGTAAAGACGAATCAGGCGTGGATCAGCCAGGACTTCCACACAGCGATGATTTGGAAGTCAAAAGCAGCAGTGGGTCTAAAACACAGAAGACATGCAAATATTTCCTGATCTCATAGTACAGTGAAGAAGGTTCAAGTGTTTAAGGTTCTAGTACATGGATCATGGATTATTACATTGGAACAGTGGATATGTTACTTTAAAAAAGGTATGTAAAATATTTTAACTGCTTGCCGTCACGGTAACGCCGATAGGCGTCCGGACGGCAGCGCTCTCAGGTCTCAGTGACGCCTATTGGCGTCATTTCGTGAGACCTGAGATTTCCAGTGAACACACGCTCACAGGAGCGCGCGTTCACAGAATTGCGTAGTTCACAAGTTGAACTAGAGCCTACCAGCGCTGATAATTGGCTGGCAGGCTGTAGATTTTTAAAATAACCAATCAAATAGGTATATCAGACGCTATTTTGTAATTAGCATCTGATATACCTGCTACCTGCTCCTCTGGTGGTCCCTTTTGCTTGGATCGACCACCAGAGGACACAGGCAGCTCTGTAAGTAGCACCAAACACCACACACACATTACACCCCCCTGTCACTTATTAACCCCTTATTAGCCCCTGATCACCCCATATAGACTCCCTGATCACCCCCCTGTCATTAATAACCCCCCTTGTAAGGGTCCCTTATCACCGCCAGTTACTTAGCTACTTGTTAGGTAGTTAGCGCCCAGCCCACCGCACCGCAGTCACTGATTAGTCGCTGATTAGCGTCATTGCTGTCGCTAATCAGCACTAGTACTATATAGTATCTGTAAGGGATCAAGACTGATCGCAATCAGATCTATATCAGTACATTAGGGTCACCTTCAGCTCTACAAAAAACGCAGTGTTTGCCCGATCAGGCATGATCTTGTGCCCACACTTGCGTTCAGTCCGCCCTACCGCAGTGACAGATTTTTTTTTTCTAATCACTGCAAAAACACAGTAAAATCGCTGTGGCGCTATAAAGATCAGAGGTGCTGGCGAACCCAAATTAGCAATCCCCTGCTTCTGCCGCACCCGTATTGCCCCCTTTCACCGCCCAGTCTGGAGTTTGCGTGGAGACAGCTCATTTAGGATCAGCCCTTGAGTTTTTTGAGCTGTTCTTCACAGCGAATCTCTATGACTTTGTTTTGGCAGAAACCAACCGCTACGCCACACAGTATATAACCGCCAATCCGGAAAGATTCTATGCCCAGCCTTACCAGTGGAAACCAGTCACAGTTTCCGAATTAAAAATATTTTTGGGCCTTATCATCAGCATGGGTCTAACTAAAAAAAATGTTTTGTGGTCCTATTGGTCTAAAGACCCAATACATTACATGCCCATGTTCTCTGCCGCTATGTCCAGGGCACGTTTTGAGGTCATCATGCGCTTTATGCATTTCACTGAAAATAAAACCTGCCATCCAAGAGGCCACCCTGCTTATGACCAGCTCCACAAAATTCGGCCCCTCATAGACCATTTGTCATTCAGGTTTGCAGATGTGTATACCCCAATCAGAACATCTGCATAGACGAGTCCCTCGTACATTTTACCGGGCGCCTTGGCATCAAACAGTACATCCCCAGCAAGCGCACCCGGTATGGGGTCAAACTGTATAAGCTCTGAGAAGCTATACATATCATTTTAGGGTCTATGAGGTAAAAGACTCAAAACTGGAGCGGGTTGGATGCCCTGACTACCTGGGGAGCAGTGGCAAGATTGTCTGGGACTTTGTGTCACCCTTACTACACAAGGGGTACCACTAATACGTGGACAATTTTTAAACAAGCGTGGCCCTCTTTCGGCACTTACATATAGCCGTAATTCAATGCTGTGGCAACACGCGACCTAGTCGCCAGGGCTTCCCCCAACGGCTCGTTAATACACGGAGGAGAGGGCTGCCTTGTGTGACCAAGAACTGCTCTCGGTGAAGTAAAGGGACAAGAGGGACGTTTACCTTCTGTCCACCATTCACGCAGACACAACAGTACAAATTGAAAGGGCAACTGGAGTAATTGAGAAACCCCTCTCTGTCCACGACTATAACCACGACTATAACCTTCACATGGGAGGGGTGGACTTCAATGACCAGATGTTGGCTCCCTATTTAGTGTCCCCAGAAGCTGGTATAAGAAGGTGTCTGTTTATTTAATTTAATTGGCTGTGTATAATAGTTTTGTTCTCTACAGTAAGGCTGATAGAACGGGATCCTTCCTAAAATTCCAGGAAGAGATCATTTCAGAACTCCTGTATCCAGGAGGGTCTGTGGCCCAAGTCCCTGATGTAGTTAGCCGACTACATGACATACACTTCCCGAGTGTCTATCCTGGTACCCCAACTCACCGTTCCCCAAGAAAAAGATGTTGTGTTTGTAGCAGGGCTAGAATAAAGTGTGACACCACCGTTTTTTGTCCTGACTGTCTTGACCAGCCTGCCCTATGCATAGGGGAGTGTTTCCGCAAGTACCACACATAGGTACACTATTAGTGTAGGGATCGCGTGACACGGGACAGGCACACAGGGGTCTTAGGGCCCTTTCACACAGAGCTGCTACAAACCTCTCCTTTCACCTAGGACAAAGTGCATAATGTATTTCGCTACATCTCTGGGCGATTTGCTCTTTGCACATTGTCCCATGGGGAAGGAGAGGTTTGTCCTCTAAAGGTAAAAAAATAAAAAATAAATCACAGGTAAGCAAAAAAGTTAATGTTCTGTTTCAAATGTTATATAAAGTTTATAAAAGTTGATGTTAATAAATTTATTGCGTTGCTGCCAGTTTTTTTTTTTTAGTTTCTAGGTGGACCAAGCGATCAACCAGCTGCAGCACTGATGTGCATTCTCACAGAAGCATTGCACTGCTGTCAGATTACACAAAGTCGGTGTATGCGGCACTGCAAGAAAATATTTCTCCTCTGCAGTAAAAAAAATATGTTTGCCGAGGCTTATGAGCTGAGGGGCGGTGTTCATATGCTTTGGCAAACACTTTGTATAAAAAAATTCTGGCAATGATTTATTCATCCACATCGATCGATGTGAATGGAGAAATCGGGTTTGCCAGGGCATACGAGCTGAAGTGGCTTTGGATGTTGGGCGGAGCTCCTATGTCCTGGCAGACGCCTTTCCCCTCTTTTTTTTTTTTTGCACATTTTTTGGCAGAGATTTTTTCATCCACATTGATTGATGCGAATGAAGAAATCTGTGCCGTTCATTTTTTCTTTCAGCCCAGAGGCTGAACGGAAAAAAAATCTCATTACCCGTATGCTCAATATAAGGAGAATAGCAGAAACTCCTAATGCTGGCCATACATATAATGATTGTGGAGACCATCAAATGTCAGGGCAGTACAAACACCCCACAAATGACCCCATTTTGCAAAGAAGACACCCCAAGGTATTCGCTGAGAGGCATATTGAGTCCATGAAAGATTGAACTTTTTGTCACAGGCTAGCGGAAAGGGAGACTGTGAGAAAAAAATAAATACAAAATTTCTGCTAACTTGTGCCATAATAAAAAATATTCTATGAACTCGCCATGCCCCTCACAGAATACCTTGGGGTGTCTTCTTTACAAAATGGGGTCACATGTGGGGTACTTATACTGCCCTGGCATTTTAGAGGCCCTAAAGCGTGAGAAGAAGTCTGGAATCCAAATGTCTAAAAATGCCCTCCTAAAAGGTACTCATTGGAATTTGGGCCCCTTTGCACAACTAGGCTGCAAAAAAGTGTCCCACATGTGGTATCGCCATACTCAGGAGAAGTAGGGCAATGTGTTTTGGGGTGTCTTTTTACACATACCCATCCTGTGCGTGAGAAATATCTCTGTAAATGACAACTTTTTCCATTTTTTATACAAAGTTGTCAATTTACAGAGATATTTCTCTCACCCAGCATGGGTATATGTAAAAATACACCCCAAAACACATTACCCTACTTCTCCTGAGTACAGCGATACCACATGAGTGACACTTTTTTGCAGCCAAGATGCGCAAAGGGGCCCTAATTCCAATGAGTACTTTTAGGATTTCACATGGCATTTTTACGCATTTGGATTCCAAACTACTTCTCATGCTTTAGGGCCCCTAAAATGCCAGGGCAGTATAAATACCCCACAAGTGACCCCATTTTAGAAATAAAACACCGCAAGGTATTCTGTGAGGGGTATGGTGAGTTCATATAAATATATATGGAAACTGCACCTGAAAGACAAAAATAATGCAAAGCAGGAACACACATCTACATTTGCAAATAACAGGACAAGTCCAGTGAAAAGGAGCGTTGTTCTCTTCTCTCAGGATAGTATAAGGGAACGGGGGGAGCTGACCTGGTGCAGCGTATCAAGGATACCAGGATAGTCCATAATAAAATACAATAGTCCATAACAAAACAGCATTTCAGAGGCCCACATAAATTAGAGTCATCTCTGGGCACATTTTCTTGAAGTATGAGTTGCATATAAAAGTCACAGCACACACAAGTCCACATTATTAAAATGGCATATAAAATAAGTGCTGTAATTTCCCTTAATCAACCTGAAAAGGGGGGGGTTAAAAGGGTTAAGGTGCAAATAAAACATTAGGCATAACTTGGCTTAAGTTCTTGAAGCAGGCAGGAGGTCCTGTAAACAGTATGGCCCTGTAGGAATTGGTCATTTCAGTGGCCCACCACTACCACTGAGCCGTGGGTGAACTGGCAGCAGCAACATGGGACCAAAACAAAGGACTCCCGTCCTGAAAGGGTTAAATCATCAGCAATTAGGGTCCTCCAGCAAAACAAATCACATAGTGGCCTGGCAGGCCTACTCACATGTGTGTATCAGTCCCACTTGGAGCATCAGTGGCACATCCTGGTTCCGCCTGCATAGTGGGCCTGATTCTAGGATCCACATATGGCTGGGCACACAAAATAGTATTTGGCAGCAATTGCAACATGAAGGGTCCCCGTATAGGTAAAGGCCCCATAGGCCTAAGGGTGTATGCCGCGGGAGGCCTCAATGCCTCAAGAGAAGTGCTGGCTCTAGCCGTAGGTACGGCAGGTGACTCCAAATGTCTGGGTTGTGCCGGCTGCAAGCGACGGCTCCGGGCATAGGTGAGTCACTCTGGCGCAGCAACAGCAGCGGCGGTCACTAGGAGTAACTGGCTGGTAGGGGTAGGGTGTTACCTCTGGCTCAGAGACGTCTGAGTCCTTAGAAGTGTCTTTCTTTTCAGGAGACGGAGGCACCGCATGGGTAATGGCAAGTTGGCGCAGGCCACGAAGGTGAAGCTCCAGCCGGACAATCTGGTCTTCTAAACTTTCAGCTTCTGCATCGCTGCTGGGATCCTCTGTTGTCACCGCAGGTGCAGGTAAGGGATCTAACTGGTCTTGCACGGCCGCTGCAGGTTCGGGCGCCGCATCCGCACTTTTTCCTCTGCGAATATTATCCAGGGCGACATGGACCAGGTTCTCGAATTCCCGGATAGTCTTTTCTTGGCGGGGCAGCTCAGGCGACGCGTACGGGCTTACCCATTTCTCCACCATGGTCGGCTGCCAAAACACATTTGGCCCTATGAACGAGCCCCGCTCCTGGAAGGTGGTATGGGTAGGTGTCGTAGGACGCTCCGGTTCAGGTTCTGGACTGGCAAAATCTTCGTCCTCGTCCCAATCTTCCGCTTTCGGCTTGGGCCGGGTCACAGTGGTGGCGTATGGGCCTCACAGGCCCTCAGCAGGGGTGAACTCTACCTCCTCTCCCTCGCGGAGGTTATGCAAATGTTCAGTGAGGTAGCTCCGCTTGACGGATCTGCGATTCACATAGAGATCCCTGCCGGTCACATAATCTTTAATGAAGCCAAAGCCTCGGTCCTTATCGAAGGCCACTACCAACCCCATTCTCCTTTCCAGGCAGGGTTGGTTGTCGGTGTGGCGCTCATACACGGTCTTCGACAATTCCTCGAAGTAGATTTTAGTTCGGGTAATCTTTCTAATCGCGCCCTCCCGCACTTCTGCCATCAGTATCGACCATTGCATAGAGGGCCGGATAATGTCCGAAGTAGGGCTCAGACTGGGCCCCGAGCGGCAGACAGGTGGGTCTCTCCGGTCCCGGAGAGTAGGCCGGTGGAGCGTCCTCTTCCTTAGCAGAACCCATTTCAAATTCGACAGGTGCGGCCAGTAAATCAAAGCAGTCCTCACTCTCCAACATGCTCGATCCTTCTCTGGAGAGCGACAGGGTGGCACCGAGTATCTCGCCTGCGACCTCCCACTGCTCCGGGAGGTTGCCTCCCGGGTACTCCAACATGGGGGAGGCGGAGTCCTTTTTAGCAGACATGAAAATTCGTAGACAGGGCGGTGGCGCGGACACACAGTCTTTCCTGCACTTTTAACAGAAGGCGCCAATTCTTCCCGCAAATTGCAACACAGAGATGGCGCAGCAAACAAATCCAGTCAGTCTTTAGGTGGCCATCTTTTTAAGCAAAATGCTGTCTATTCACTGACAGCAAGCGGTGGCTAAATAAGCAGCAAACAGTCCATGCAATATACAGTTTCCACACCGCTAATTATTACAGTTCTTTGGACCAGCAATTTCAAATAAACAATTAGGGCTTGTCACTTTAAGGGCAAATAATGGCACACAGCTTTAATTCCACAAGGGAGCAGGAATAATCCGTAAATCCTGTTTGTGACGCCAAATTTATGCAGCACGCCAGACCTGCAGGGTATTGCGGTTGTGAGGTCACGGTTTATGGGCAAGCGAGGGTTACTCACAGTTTTGTAGGAAAACCCTGGGCAGGCATACGACAGTGAAGGAGAGGCTGGAACAGGAGTGGGGCACACTTGGTATAAAGGGACCGGGCCTGATGGTGAATGAGGTGCCCTGGATGTTGCAGGTGTTTTATGTGCCTGGGGCAAGGTCCCTTTTAGAATCGTGACGCCAGTGCCTGTAACGGTGGCACACCAATTTCTAGTTGCTGTAATGAAGCAGGCAGGAGGAACACGGTTGTATGGTAAACCAAAATTTGCTTTACTGGAACAAGAGTTCAACTTTGTACAGTTGGATGTTAATACAGTCCCTCCAAATCAAGTTCCCTTCACAAGCAGGCTTACATCAACAATGGCAGGTATATTCCTTGCAAGATACTCGGAGGGTAATAATCACACACACTCAGATCAGGCTGTACCTTCTCCTCAGATATAGAGTACACTGTTCCTAGAACTCCTGTCTGGTTTCTATCCCAAGGCCCGGACGCACAGATGCTGGCTTTTATCCTTGGCAAATAATCTTCCTCCCGTATTTATCCTTGCTCTATATTTATGATTCTTCTGCCCTTCAGCTTACTTGAGTTTAGCTGGAACTCTGGCTCTGCTTGGCTTGTGGGAACTGCAGGTTTCTCCCAGGAGGCACATCTCTTCTACTGGGGTGACTCTTCTGAGCTAACATAGACTCAGGGAAACTTCAGGCAGGCTATACTTCTTCACTAGCCTCCTGGTGGCAACTGGACGCCTGGACTGTCTAGCTGCATGCCAGGAGAAGGCCCTCAGCTTGACTCTGGCTGGTGCCCTCTCACTTCTGTCTCCACAGACTGCTGACTACAGAATAACTCCTCCCTGTCTGGGCCTGAACATTTATACTAGGGGCTCTCTATCTCCCTCTAGTGTATAGGATGCTATACTACACCCCAATCGGCCTGCTATACATATCACAGGGGAACAATACAGATAAAAGCATATAGAAAATACATTACAATGGACGGTTAAATATACTGCCACTGTCCCTTAGGAGTAGGAGGACAATGTGGCCCAATTGACCCTTGTGTAGTGCCCACATTTACCTAGTGGGACACTACATACCCATGCTGGGTGAGAGAAATATCTCTGCAAAATGACAACTTTGTATAAAAAAATGGAAAAAGTTGTCATTTACAGAGATATTTCTCACACACAGTATGGGTATATGTAAAAATACACCCCCCAGGGGCGTGGCCAACTGCCGTCATGGACGGTCGCATCTGAGAGCAGCTCCGTCTCCCACCAGTAATCCTGAGCCATCCTGCACATTCCGGCTGTAGATATCGCCCACAGCAAGGAAGTTTGGATCTACTATCGGGACCGATTGCGCGCCATGAGCCCCAGCAAAGCACAGATGGCGGCGGAGCGGCTTAAGGAGTTTGCCAGGCAGGACTCCCAACATGGCGCTGCGGCCTCCTCACCATCCCGCACAGCCAGCACGCGGAGTCAGTCCTCACAGCAGCTCCCGTCTGACACAGAGGCCGCACCAGAACTAACCCTGCAAACCTCCCACCAGCAATTGATGGCGGCTATCACAGGTTGCCAGGTCTCCCTGACAGGGAAGATTGAGGAGGTCAGGGTGGATTTGGGCCTACTAAGACATGACGTGCAGCAGCTACGTGAGAGGGTTAAACTTACTGAAACCAGAGTGTCTGACCTGGAAGACATGACCACTCCATTACCAGCGAGGATAGCCGCCGTGGAGGCCTCCGTGGAACTTTACCGCCAGAAATGCGATGACCTGGAAAATCGCGCGCGTCGCAATAACGTGCGCATTATCGGCATGCCGGAACGGGCGGAAGGCAATGATCCGGCGATTTTCCTGGAAGGATGGTTCAAGGAGATATTCCCGAACGCTGCCTTCTCCACCGCGTACGCCGTTGAGCGGGCGCACCGTGTCCCGGCCAGGCCACTACCACCGGGGGCCCCGCCAAGGCCTTTACTTGCCCGCATGTTAAATTGGCGCGACAGGGATCTCATCCTAGCACAAGCCAGGGTCGCACAGGCCATTACACTGGGTTCGGCGAACATCTCCCTATATCCGGACTTCTCCGCTGACCTGCAGAAGAGGAGAGCCACCTTCGTCTCCATTAAAAGACGACTTCGTGAGATGAACCTGAAGTATTCCATGGCATACCCTGCGCGTCTGAGGATCGTCGACGGCGAAAAATCTCTGTTTTTCTCTACACCTGCTGAGGCAGAGGACTGGCTTTCGGGAAGACCTCGCCGCTCTCCTCCTAACTAATTTGGAGACAGGATGAAGCTTTGTCACCATCAACGGGGACTCAGTTCAGGATATGCTGAATATGTGGCGTGACTGTCCCATGATTCTACCTTTATAATTTTGCCTGGGTCCTTGGTTGGTAAAGTATTATCTTGCTGTGTTTAGACTCAGAGCCGTTAAGGGTTAATTGCACTCCTGCATATATGATGATGGTCCGATAGTGCTTATTTGGTCGGGACACTCTGCTATAAATGGTGGGATTTGCTGCTCTACCTGCACTGGGTTTCCATCCCTATACACCGTGCAGGTCCCCCAATGTACGGGGCCATTAGCTACAATGGGCATGTTTATGTTTTACTAGTTCACCCACTGTTTGGGTGGTTACAAGTATGCCTTATGTTAATCGCTTTATTTGAAATGTACAGTTACTTTATGCATATGATAATCCACATCCATCTCCTCTGCCATAGTGTTCCCCAGAGTCTAGAGTCTTATCCTCCTTCCATTTCTGGTGCTCACTATGGCGGACATTAGGATAATGTCTTGGAACGTCAGAGGGCTGGGCGGACCCAGGAAACGCATGGCTGTGTTTTCTCATATCCGAAGCCATGCTCCCCATATCCTAGGGTTGCAGGAAACGCACCTCACTGCTGAAACAGGGGGGAGGGTAAAGAAGCCCTGGGCTCAGTGGGTGGAAAATGCGTATGGAACCTCATACTCTAGAGGAGTATCATTGCTGATTCATCGGGCAGTCAGATGGGAACCGCACCACACTAGTATTGACCCAGAAGGGAAGTTTGTTTTTGTCTATGCTCATATAAATGGTATGCCATATGTGATTATGAATATGTACAACCCTCCTCCAGCCAGTCTAGCACTGCTTCAGGCGGCGGCAGGATTTGCAGCGCAATTCCCCACTGCCGGGATTCTAGGCATGGGAGACCTTAATATGGTCCTGGATGACTCGCAGGACAGATTTCGCAACCCGTCTGCTAGTCACCCCGGACGGCCCCCACACAGGACTGCTCTGGCGCGCTTTTTGTCTGAGCTGGGATGGCTGGACATATGGAGAGAGAGATATCCAGACAGGATAGAGTTCTCTTGTTTCACACCCTCTAGGGGAGCTCTCTCTAGGATTGACTACCTCCTGGGCACCCCTGGCACCTTTATGGCAACACGAGAGATCCGTCATGGGCTTCAGGGCCCGTCTGACCATGCACCTGTAGTGGCCTCACTTGCTGACCCTTATGTGGCAACCCGAACACCCAAGCAACGTATACACCCATTTTGGCTATCTCTGATATCTCTAAATGACAGGGTGCCTGATCAGCTCCACACCTTCTTAATGGCTCATCCAGATGATACTGACCCGGCCTTATTATGGGACACCCTGAAAGCCTTTCTGCGTGGCTGTCTGAAATCCTCCATTTCATATGTTAAGAAGTCCACTCGCCGTAAGGAGGAGGAGTTGGGCATACAGTGCAGAAATGCTGAATGTGCATTTGTATCGGATCCTACCGAGGAGAATAGGAGGGAGTGGTTGCTGAAAGGCAGGGATTATATGAACCACCTGCAGGAGAAGGGCGACCGCAAGATGCTTTTCTTGCAACAACAGACCTTTGAGCAAGGGAGTAGAGTGGGTAAGGTGCTTGCGCAGATAGTTAGGAGGAACAATATGTCCCCACCAATACTTCGTATTGCGAACAAGGATGGGACTGTGGTGTCGGACCCGGGGGGTATCCTAGATCGTTTCAGGGAATATTACCAGGACCTTTATTGCTCCCGGGCTGAGTATCCTCCTCAAGCATTAGAGACTTATCTGCAAGAAGTAGATCACCCACAGCTGTCCGAGCCGGATAGGGAATTATTAGATGGTGAGATCACACTGGAAGAAGTGAGTGAGGCAATTGCAGGGCTAAATCTGGGAAAAGCCCCCGGGCCGGACGGGATACCATTGGAGGTATACTCCAAATATGTGGAGATCTTGGCACCGCAGCTCCTGCGCATGTACAAGGCGTCTCTGAGCAATGGGGTCCTTCCGGAGACATTGTATGAGGCTTCCATAGTTGTTTTATTAAAACCTGATAAGGAGCCTATAGAGTGTGGGTCATACCGGCCCATTTCACTGTTAAATCTTGACTACAAGATCCTTACTAAAATATTTGCGAACAGAATGAACAGAGTCATATCTACTATCATACATGACGACCAATCAGGCTTTATTCCAGGTAGATCCACCTCTAGTAATATACGCAGAGCGCAGGCTATTGCCCAGCTGGGTTGTGCGGATGGGAGGCCATGGGCGCTGGCGGCTTTGGACACTGCCAAAGCGTTTGATTCCATCGAGTGGCCCTTCTTAGTGCAGGTCCTGCAGTTTTTTGGCTTTGGTCCTGGGTTCATCAAGTGGATCAATCTACTATATAGTTCCCCATCTGCGAACATCATGATTAATGGATCCTTATCACCCACATTTAGGCTATACAGGGGTACCAGGCAGGGGTGCCCCCTGTCTCCCTTGTTATTCGCGGTGGCCATAGAACATCTGGCGCTGAGAATTCGCCAGGATGCAGTCTATAGAGGTGTGGGGTTGGGAGGCAGGGAGGACAGGCTGGGTTTATATGCTGACGATCTTATTCTGTACATGGATTCCGTAGAGTGCACTTTACCGAGAGCAATATCCATCATTGAGCAGTTTGGTGCATTCTCCGGACTATGTATTAACTGGGCCAAGTCGGCCATTATGCCTTTATGGACCTCAGACTGGCCAGCAGTGTATCAGAATCTCTTAGTGGTGGACAGGTTTAAATATCTAGGAGTGATTATTACTAAAGCCCCGGAGTCCTCTCATTTGTTGAACATAGTCCCTCTGGTAGCATACTTCATGGATAGGTTTAAATCCTGGAATACTTTACCGTTGTCCACGATGGGCCGGGTAAACTTAATCAAAATGGTTCTTCAACCCAAAGCCTTATACCTGTTAGAACACGCTTGTACACCTGTCCCACGAGTATTCTTTGATAAGCTACATTCCCTTATGGCGACATTTATTTGGGGTAGGAATAGGAGAAAATTAGCCGTCAGGTCTCTACAGAGGAGTTGGGATCAGGGTGGAGCAGCTCTGCCAGACTTGCATCTCTATTTCCTTGCTGGTCAGTTGCGGTATCTGGTGCCATGGGTGACCCGGGACGTGCTTCCTAGTTCTGAATACTATTTGCGGGAATATTTGCAGCTTCCCACCCTGTGGCCTGTACTTGAGGGCCGTTCTTCAGTGTCAGGCTCACTCCTACCGATACATAAATTGGCGCACCAGGTATGGGGAGCTGCAAAGTTGCAGCAATATAAGGACTTGCCAGAGGATATACCATTATGGAACAACCCGATGTTTCCGCACCTGATGCAGAGTGAATGGGAGGTGATTTGGAGAGGATATG
The DNA here is from genome assembly GCF_014858855.1 of Bufo gargarizans. NCBI lineage: Eukaryota > Metazoa > Chordata > Amphibia > Anura > Bufonidae > Bufo > Bufo gargarizans. The sequence goes on along the minus strand of NC_058087.1, from coordinate 155,870,814 downwards.
GGGTATGCTGCTTGAAAGATCTATATGAAAAGGGTATACTGTTCTCCTTCTCACAGTTGCAGGCCAAAGCGGGTGTTTTGAGGTCACACTTTTTCAGATATCTCCAATTGAGACATGCCCTCCAAGCTCAGTTGAAGGATTTGAATAGGCCGGTGTCAGTTTATCCCCTGATAGGGGTCTTCAGGACCCAAGGCCCAAAGGGATTGATTTCCGCCATCTACACACACCTACTTGGCCTCAAAATCTCAGCTTCTCCTTTAGGCGCGGAATGTAAATGGAGAGGGAATATTCCTACTTTGACGGATGGGGAATGGGGAGAGGCTCTGGAGGCTCCGGTGGCTGTATCCCCATCTCTCAATAACAGATTGACACAGCTCTTCATCTTAAATAGATGTTATTTAACCCCAACCAGGCTTTTTAAAATGGGTAGGAGGCAGAACACGGAGTGCCATAGGTGCCACCTGGCAAATGCGGACTTCTGGCATCTAATTTGGGAGTGTAGTCATATACAGCGGTTTTGGAAGGGAGTGGTGGAGGTGGTCTCATCCCTGATCCCGGACTCACTAATTGTTTGTCCTAAATCTTGCCTTTTGGGTATAGTAGAAGATGAGTCACGATCACGTTACACTCTTACCCTCATTAGGGAAACCCTATTTATGGCCAGGAAAGCCATTGCGGTTAGATGGATGGCGGACAGACCTCCTACGGTTGGACAATGGAAGACCTTGGTCAATAACATTATTCCCTTTGAGAGGATTATGTACTCCCGTAGAGGTTGCCCACAAAAATTCGAGAAAATATGGGGTCCATGGTGTGCTTCCCATCTGACTGCTACGACGGCCCATCTGCATTCGATGGATTAAGGGTGTTTCCGCCTGAATGAGGTACATCAGGCTCTGTTGAAAAGTTTCACTTGCATGTCATAAAATATGATATGACCTGTAATGTATGGCCTAATGGCGTCAGACAAATGATGTTTCGTGGATAACGAACACTGTTTATTGCTCTTTGTAATGACAAGAATTACATGCTATGGCAATTGTATCTACGCAATACTGCACGACTCTTCTCAATGTACGAATCCTTGAATGTACTGTTACATAACTTGCTTGTCATTTTCCAATAAAGCGAGTTTAAAAAAAAAAAAAATACACCCCCAAACACATTGCTCTACTTCTTCTGAGTACTGCGATACCACATGAGTGACACTTTTTTGCTGCCTAGGTGCGCAAAGGGGCCCAAATTCCAATGAGTACCTTTAGGATTTCACTGGGCATTTTAATGCATTTGAATTCCAAACTACTTCTCACGCTTTAGGGCCCTTAAAAAGCCAGGGCAGTATGAATACCCCACAAGTGACCCCATTTTGGAAAGAAGACACCCCAAGGTATTCCACCAAATACCACCAAAAGAAAGCTGTATTTGTGAGAAGAAAAGGAGGTAAAATTCATTTGGGTACCAAGTTGCATGACCGAGCAATAAACCGTTAAAGTTGTGAACTGCTGATTTGTAAAAAAAAAAAAAGGGCCTGGTCACTAGGGGGGTATAAACCTGTGGTCCTTAAGTGGTTAAATAAGTTCCATAAATCCTTCTTTCAACTATGACCTTAAATTAATATAACACATTTTTTATTTCATTAGTTTTTTTAAGAGTGACCTATAAACTAGAATTGCTGCCAATAAAATACAATAAAAGCACTACTGTGGAGACCAGAACAGCTTTCCGACACATTGGGTAACATTTCAACACACCAAAGCACATAGACTCCTTTATCAGATTATTTAAGAAAAATATCAGAAATACTGTATACTTTAAAACCCATCTGTCTTATTCCTTAACTAAGCAGTAATTATAGGTGAACCTAAAAACTGCAGACAAAACAAGTTTGAGTCTATAAGGGAATGAGCTTTGCCTCTGTACGCTTTTACAGTTTCATCATTTTTCTGTTCTCGTCATGTATTTCTATTAATGAATGGGTACTGAGAACCTTAATATTTTATAACTGAAAAGAACAAATGGGATTCTTGATCCAAGAACAGGACTCAGGGGAAACTAGCTCCAGAATTTTTTTCCACTGCAGTCTTCACCAGTAATTAAAATAAGTTCACTAAGTTCCCATAAAACTTGACCTTTTCTTTCAAATATTTCCCATAAGGAATTTGTAAACTTTAAACCCTGATGAGTTTCTATTAATTATATTTAGCAGATGAATGAAAATTAGAACTATATCTGAACTTTGGCTGTTAGATATATCTTTTAAAATTATGCTTAGAATCAGTGTAAAATGCATTAATTGATCCACAAGAAGATTTTCCTAGTACCTAATATAAGAAGTGGCTCCCGGAAGAATGTGACAGGGACTAACGAACAACTGAACAAAACACTTCATTAAATAGTGGCAATCACTTTAGTGAATGCTCCTCATTGTGAAGGGGGTGCCATTTCTAGTGTTGAGCACGAATATCGCCACTTCGAGACTTCAACAAATATTTAGAATATAGTGCTATATATTCGTATTCGCGAATAGTTTGATCTCGGATATATTACATTGCCGATTTTCACAATAAAGTAAATAATGACTAGAGATTTACTTTATTTACTGTTTCTCATCTTATCACCTGACTGACCATCAGCAAAGCTTGTAAACTCCCTTTTACCAGTGGCATAACTAGAGTTATATGGGCCCCAGGGCAAACTTTGGAATGCCCCCCCCCCCCCCCCCACCAGGCCTGGTCGCTCCCTCTGTGACCATGATCGCTAATAATAATAATAATAATAACACCCCACTAATGTACCTAATGTACCTATAGTGCCCACAGTCATATCCCTATAATGCTCATAGTAGTGTATTTACACTGCCCCAGTAATGTCAATCCACTTCCCCCAGTAATATCCTCCACTGCCCCCAGTGATGTCCCCACTGCCCCCAGTAATGTCCCTCACTGCACATTGTAATGTCCAAGCCAGTCTTGAGTGGGACTCGCAGACTCATCCCTCCTCCCATTGTTAGCATGGTTCCATGCTGGAGGTAACTGGTGAGTTGTCTGTGAGTCGGACCTCACGCTCCTGTATTTTGCCCACTGGCCCCTGACCTGAGCTACTTGAGAAACCTTGGCGTGGTGCTCGAGCTCAGACATGTCCTCCACAGTAGGATAGTTAGGCTAATCGCTCAATTTTAATCAGTTTGAGGGTTTAGGAAGACCACAGAGTGCACCTGTCTTTGTAATTTTTATATTGTTATATTGTCTTTTACATCCACATAATTGCTACCTTGTGTAGGATGTTTATTATGTACTTGTGGTCCACTGCGGGCATCCTCTACTGTATGCATTTTTGCTGCGGATCGCCATTAGCAACGGGCCACAAGTACAAGATTTGCTCCCCTGTATATATACAGGGGAGCACAACTGCATATGGGTTTGAGCACTTCCTGCCTGTTTAACACCACACCAATTTTTTTTTTCTGATGAAAGCAAGGTTGAACTTTTTGGCCATAATTCCAAAAGTTTGGCGCAAAAACAACAATGCACATCACCAAAAGAACACCATACCCACAGTGAAGCATGGTGGTGGCAGCATCACGCTTTGGGGCTGTTTTTTTTTTTCCTGGAACTCGGGCCTCAGTTAAGCTAGAGGGAATTATGAACAGTTCCAAATACCAGTCAATATTGGAACAAAACCTTCTGGCTTCTGCTAGAAAGCTGAACATTTGTCTATTTTAATCTTTTTAAGTCGTTGTTGTACTTTTTAAGTCGCTGGGTCAGACAGGACACTTTTAATGGGGAATTTATTTTTACAATCAGTATTTCATCTGACAGTTTATTTTCCTCAGTGAATGTATTGGAGAAAAAAATATTTAACAGCTTTGCTTTCTCCTCATCGCTCTCTGCATTAGTATACATACATTTGAGAGGTTTATGTATATTTTTTACCCTACACCTTTCCTTCTGAACTGTTCTAGTCTCTCCTTCCATTCCTTTCCCAGTCCCACTACCTTGCCCCCGGTCTCTATCTGCACTATCTTCCCCTCCTATAATTCAAATCCCTCCCCCCCAGTCCGTAGTTTAAACATTCCTCCAACCTTCTAGCCATATTTCTCCCCAACACAGCTGCCCCTTCCCCATTGAGGTGCAGCCCATCCCTACGATAGATCCTGTAGCCGATAGAGAAGTCGGCCCAGTTCTCCAGGAACCCAAACCCCTGCTTCCTACACTAGTTCCTAATCTCCCGCTGCCTTTCTTATGTGGCCCGTAGTACAGGCAGTATTTCAGAAAACACTACCTTTGAGGTCCTTGCCCTAAACTTTTGACCTAAATCCCTGAAATATTTTTAAGGACTCTCCACCTACCTCTAACTTTGTCATTGGTTCCGATATAGACTATGACCGCTGGATCTTCTCCAGCCCTCCCAGTAATCTGTCAACCCGATCCGCGATGTGAAATGTGTCAAACTCTAGCGCCAGGAAGACAGCACACTGTTCCGCAATCACTGTCTTTGTGACAGATTTCCCTATCTGTTCCCCTAATAATGGAGTCTACCACTACCATCACCTGTCTGGCCTGCCCTGCTATCCTGGTTCCCTGCTTACTGGAGCTGACATTCCCCTGACTGGCAGAGGAAGTGTCCGGCTGTAGCAGTGCCATCCCTGGACTGACATCCCCCTCATCTGCCAAACGTGCAAACTTGTTGTGTGTCAGATCAGGCCAACCTTCCTGACACTCTCATCTCTACCCCACTTTCTAACTGTTACCCAGCTAGCTACCTCACTTTCCTCAGCCTCTTCTCTGTCACCCTCCCCCTCATTTACCCCAAAAAGTGCTTGCTCGGTGAGAAGCAAACTCTTTTGCAAATTGTCAATGCTTCTCAGTGTTGCAACTTGCCCATTTAGAGACTCAATTTGCAATTCCAAACGGATAATTTGCTCACATCTTGAACAAAGATATACACCCTCTAACAGCTGTTCCAGGACTGCATACATCATGCAAGATGTGCACTGGACTGCGTTGTCAATTGTGCAACACATACTAAATGGGAATTACACCACAAAAGCGTAAAATACAATATCATGTAGTAATAAGAAACTGGCTAATTGCAGTTCCCCACTGAAGTCCCTGAATCTAAAGTCACTTAATCTTAAGTCACACACATACACAACCACACACTTAATCAACAACACGTCGCGGTCAAACTCGGGTTATATATCTCCTTTTATTAATATAAATAAAGTTTACTACAACAGGCTGGTTTGTTTTCCCTCTGGATTCAAATCAACAATGGAATGGCTTCACCAGAAGAAGATTAAACTTTTGAAATAGCCCAGCCAGAGCCCAGGCCTGAATCCGAATGAACATCTGTGGGGTGATCTGAGGAGGGCTGTGCACAGGAGATGCCCTCGCAATCTGACCAATTTGAAGTGTTTTTGCAAAGAGTGGGCCAAGTCAAAATGTGCTATGTTGATAGACTCAAAAAGACTGAGTGCTGCAATAAAATCAAAAGGTGCTTCAACAAAGTATTAGTTTAAGGGTGTGTACACTTATGCAACCATATTATTTTATTTTGATATTTTTTCCTCCCTCTACTTAAAAGATTTCAGTTTGTTTTTCAATTGAGTTGTACAGTTTATAGTTTAAAGGTGAAAAAAGTTCTGAAAAGATTTATCTTTGTCTCATTTTTTTACATCACAGAAACCTGACATTTTAGCAGGGGTGTGTAGACTTTTTATAATATATATATATATATATTGTGAGACAGTGACAGGTCTCACGCAGGGTAGAGGCAAGGAAGGGGTGGATAGTTCGGTCCACACCCCTATTCCACCACAGGTGAGACCAGCTGGAAGTAATCAGGCTGGTACATTTCACCTCCCAGGGGGTCTCACTGTGGGGAGTGTGTTGCCTGTGGACAGAGGCCTGGAGGCTCTGTGTGCTCCAAGCCAGGAGGGCTGAGAGACCACGATTCCCCATGTGTGCTGAGACACTGGACTGGAGGCAGTGGGCGTACTGTGCTCTGTACAGCCAGGAGGCTGTGGGACATTGGCTGACAAAGCCGCACGTGTTCACAGGGTGTGAACAGGGACTTAGGTGAGTCAGGAAACTCTGTGTTAGTTAGAGCCTAGCCGGGCAAGTGTTTATTATTTTATGTGGATGTCACATGTGTTAGGTGAAGCTGCGACTTCATGATAACCTGTATTGGTTGGAGTGTGCACAATAAATGCACGGTTTGGTCCTGAAACCTGGTGTCCTAATGTTTTATCTGTGAGAATGACCCCCAAATAAGAGGTGATCCCTTACAATATACAGTCATGTGAAAAAATTAGGACACCCTTTGAAAGCATGTAGTTTTTTGTAACATTTTTAATAAAAGGTTATTTCATCTCCGTTTCAACAATACAGAGAGATTAAAGTAATCCGACTAAACAAAGAAAACTGAAGAAAAGTCTTTTCAAGATCTTCTGTAAATGTCATTCTACAAAAATGCCTATTCTAACTGAGGAAAAAGATAGGACACCCTTGCCCCTAATAGCGAGTGTTACCTCCTTTGGCTGAAATAACTGCAGTGAGACGGTTCTTGTAGCCATCTACCAGTCTTCGACATCGGTCTGAGGAAGTTTTACCCCACTCCTCAATGCAGAACTTTTTCAGCTGTGAGATGTTTGAGGGGTTTCTTGCACGTACAGCCCTTTTCAAGTCACCCCACAGCATCTCAATGGGATTCAAATCTGGACTTTGACTTGGCCATTCCAGGACTCTCCATTTCTTCTTTTTCAGCCAATCTTTGGTTGATTTACTAGTATGTTTTGGGTCATTGTCATGTTGCATGGTCCAGTTCCGCTTCAGCTTTAATTTTCTAACTGATGGTCTCACATGTTCTTCAAGCACCTTCTGATACACAGTAGAATTCATCGTGGATTCTATGATGGTGAGCTGACCAGGTCCTGCTGCAGCAAAGCAGCCCCAAACCATGACACTTCCACCTCCATGCTTCACAGTTGGTATGAGGTTCTTTTCTTGGAATGCTGTGTTTGGTTTACGCCAAACATGTCCTCTGCTGTTGTGTCCAAATAATTCAATTTTGGACTCATCTGTCCAAAGAACATTATTCCAGAAGTCCTGGTCTTTGTCAACTTTATCTCTGGCAAATGTCAGTCTGGCCTCGATGTTTCTGTTGGAAAGCAAAGGTTTCCTCCTTGCACACCTCCCATGCAAGTTAAACTTGTACAGTCTCTTTCTGATTGTAGAGGCATGTACTTCTACATCAACAGTAGCCAGAGCCTGCTGTAGTTCTCGAGATGACACTTTAGGGTTTTTGGAGACCTCTTTTAGCATCTTGCGGTCTGCTCTTGGGGTGAACTTGCTGGGGCGACCAGTCCTGGGCATGTTGGCAGTTGTTTTGAAAGCCCTCCACTTGTAGACTATCTTCCGGACAGTGGAATGGCTGATTTCAAAATCTTTTGAGATCTTTTTAAATCCCTTCCCAGACTCATAGGCTGCTACAATCTTTTTTCTGAAGTCCTCTGACAGCTCTTTTGCTCTCACCATGGTGCTCACTCTCACTTCAACAGTCAGGAGCACACCAAACTAAATGTCTGAGGTTTAAATAGGGCAAGCCTCATTCAACATGCAGAGTAACGATCTACTAATTATGTGCACCTGGTGTGATATACCTGTGTGAGATCTGAGCCAATTTAAGAGGGAATACATGTGAGGGTGTCCTATCTTTTTCCTCAGTTAGAATAGGCATTTTTGTAGAATGACATTTACAGAAGATCTTGAAAAGACTTTTCTTCAGTTTTCTTTGTTTAGTTGGATTACTTTAATCTCTCTGTATTGTTGAAACGGAGATGAAATAACCTTTTATTAAAAATGTTACAAAAAACTACATGCTTTCAAAGGGTGTCCTAATTTTTTCACATGACTGTATATATATATATATATATATATATATATACATACATATATACAGTACAGACCAAAAGTTTGGATACACCTTCTCATTCAAAGAGTTTTCATGACTATGAAAATTGTAGATTCACACTGAAGGCATCAAAACTATGAATTAACACATGTGGAATTATATGCATTGGAATTCTCTGACTTATTAAACCTGAAGTCATCAAAACTATGAATTAACACATGTGGAACTATATACATAACAAAACAGTGTGAAACAACTGAATAATATGTCATATTCTAGGTTCTTCAAAGTAGCCACCTTTTGCTTTGATTACTGCTTTGCACACTCTTGGCATTCTCTTGATGAGCTTCAAGAGGTAGTCACCTGAAATGGTTTTCACTTCACAGGTGTGCCCTGTCAGGTTTAATAAGTGGGGTTTCTTGCCTTATAAATGGGGTTGGGACCATCAGTTGTGTTGTGGAGAAGTCAGGTGGATACACAGCTGATTGTCCTACTGAATAGACTGTCAGAATTTGTATTATGGCAAGAAAAAAGCAGCTAAGTAAAGAAAAATGAGTGGCCATCATTACTTTAAGAAATGAAGGTCAGTCAGTCTGAAAAATTGGGAAAACTTTAAAAGTGTACCCAAGTGCAGTCGCAAAAACCATCCAGCACTACAAAGAAACTGGCTCACATGCGGACCGCCCCAGGAAAGGGAGACCAAGAGTCACCTCTGCTGCGGAGGATAAGTTCATCTGAGTCACCAGCCTCAGAAATCGCAGGTTAACAGCAGCTCAGATTAGAGACCAGGTAAATGCCACACAGAGTTCTAGCAGCAGACACATCTCTAGAACAACTGTTAAGAGGAGACTGTGTGAATCAGGCCTTCATGATAGAATATCTGCTAGGAAACCACTGCTAAGGACAGGCAACAAGCAGAAGAGACTTGTTTGGGCTAAAGAACACAAGGAATGGACATTAGACCAGTGGAAATCTGTGCTTTGGTCTGATGAGCCCAAATTTGAGATCTTTGGTTCCAACCACCGTGTCTTTGTGCGACGCAAAAAAGGTGAACGGATGTACTCTACATGCCTGGTTCCCACCGTGAAGCATGGAGGAGGAGGTGTGATGGTGTGGGGGTGCTTTGCTGGTGACACTGTTGGGGATTTTAAAGGCATACTGAACCAGCATGGCTACCACAGCATCTTGCAGCGGCATGCTATTCCATCTGGTTTGCGTTTAGTTGGACCATCATTTATTTTTCAACAGGACAATGACCCCAAACATACCTCCAAGGTGTGTAAGGGCTATTTGACCATGAAGGAGAGTGATGGGGTGCTGCGCCAGATGACCTGGCCTCCACAGTCACCGGACCTGAACCCAATCGTGGACTTCTATCTGAATTTCAGGAAAAATTAGATTTGCAACGAATCACAATTTTTTTGAGGACATGGGGCAAGTAACTCTGGGAAGGCGGGCTGACCCATAATGCCATGCATGCAGCCAATCAGGAGCCAGCACTGTGATGTCACAGCCCTATAAATACAGTGGCCAAGTCAGATATTTTCCAGCGTTCAGAGTGCAGGGACAGATGTGAGAAGGCGTTAGGGACAGCAATTGGAAAAACCTCATTGTGAAAAAAATTGAAAAAACGATTTATAAGTGCAGGGAAAGGATAGGGAGGACTCATTTTACAGCATCTTAGTGCAGGGAGAGATGTCAGAAGGCTCTAGGGACAGTGCCATAAAAGTGATTTACAAGTGCAGGGAAAGGATAGGGAGTAGTGTTGAGCGAGCACCAAAGTGCTTGTGTGTTTGGGTGCTCTGGCCAAACAAAGCGGTATGCTTGTGTGCCCTACCGAACACAATGGAAGTCAATGGGAGAACGCCAGGCGCCCCCTGCACGGAAAATAAGAGGGTGTCTGGTTCATAAAAAAAGGTTAGAAATTGATGGAAACCCAAGCAAAATGGTTTGGCAACAGCATTCAGAGGATAGCTGGATGCGTCTTAGACTCCTATTATGTACGACATAAAATAGACAACCACACAAAGACTATATGCCAAAAGCAAAGTATGTGCCCAATCTATCCATGAGACAGATAACAGCCAGCATACCTTACAATGGCAGCCTTGTGCACTATGAGATATTCCAAACCAGCTCTCATCTGACTGAAAACCAGTAAACCTCAAAGTTATTTTGCATCTGTTGGATGGCTTGGGTGGACTTGCACACCTAGATCAATATCATTAGGGCGACAAAAAGTTTTCTGATTGTCCTAACATAATATTCAATAACCTTTCTATACAGTTTCGTTATGTAAAAACGAATTGCAATAAACATGAGAATATGGGAAAGACATGCAAATTAGCAGACTTTGCCTTGTTCTTCAGCTGTCATAAGACTATGAAAACCTATAGATGGCGTTATTGAGTTATGAACAGCGCCATCTATTGGTTTCACAGTTTTATGACAAGACTAATATTCTTGTCAGAAGACTATGAAACCAATAGAGGGCGCTGTTTATAACTCAATAGCGTAGTTCGAGCACCCAAATTATTCAGCCAAGCACTCGGATCTGCCGCGCATAGCGATGCTCTAGCTGAACAGTAGTTCGGCCGAGCATGTTCGCTCAACACTAATAAAGAGGAATCATTTCACAGCATCTTAGTGCAGGGAGAGACGTCTGAAGTTGCTTGGGACAGTGCTAGAAAAACCTCATTGTGAAATAAAAGCGATTTACAAGTGCAAGGAAACATTATTTTGGGATCCAAATAGCCATTAGCCAGCTCTGGCATTGCAGCAATTTGCTCTTGTTATTGGGATGCAAGTGATATGTTGAAAAGCATCTAGTGGCTTATATCTGTGGAAAAAGAAAAATATATATGCATTTCACTTCTGCAGTTATTTGTGGTGAAAGCGTTCAGTGTCCTATTTCAGTACAAAAAGGAAAAAAATATATATGCACTTCAGTGGTGCATTTATTTGTGAAAGAGTTTAGTGGCCTATTTCAGTACAAAAAGTTAAAAAAAATATACACATTTCACTTTCTACAGTTATATGAGGTTAAAGCATTCAGTGTCCTATTTCAGTACAGAAAGGGAAAAAAAATATACGCACTTCACTGTTGCATTTTTTGGGAATGAGTTTAGTGGCCTATTTCAGTACAAAAAGGAAAAATATATACGCATTTCACTTCTGCAGTTATATGTGGTGAAAGAGTTTAGTGGCCTACTTCAGTACATAAAGGGAAAAAATATACGTACTTCCCTGGTGCATTTATGCTAAAAGCGTTTACTGGCCTATTTCAGTACAGAAAGAAAAATATATACATACTTCACTGGTGCAGTTATTTCTGGTAAAAGCGTTTACTGGCCTATTTCAGTGCAAAAATAAAAATATATAGGCACTTCAATAGTGCATTTATTTTAGCTAAAGCGTTTAGTGGCCTATTTCACTACAAAAAGAAAAATATATAGGCATTTCAATAGTGCATTTATTTTAGCTAAAAGCATTTAGTGGCCTATTTCACTACAAAAATAAAAATATATTCTCAGTTCACTTCTGCAGTAATGTGGTGAAAGCGTTTACTGGCCTATTTCAGTACAGAAAGACATATATAAGCACTTCACTGGTGCATTTATATCTGCTAAAAGCGTTTAGTGGCCTATTTCACTACAAAAAGAAAAATATATAGGCATTTCAATAGTGCATTTATTTTAGCTAAAAGCGTTTAGTGGCCTATTTCACTACAAAACGAAAAATATATTCTCAATTCACTTCTGCATTTATATGTGGTGAAAGTGTTTATAGGCCTATTTCAGTAGAGAAAGAAAAATATATACGCACTTCACTTTTGCAGTTATTTGTGGCAAAAGCTTTTAGTGGCCTATTTCAGTACAGAAAGAAAAATATATTCGTTGCTTTTAGGGGTGTTTTAATTTGCTATTAATTTATTTAGTTCATCTCAAAGTATGTCAGCCAGAGAAGTGCCAGGCCATGCACAAAGGAGGGGAAGAGGCCTAAATGTTTATGGCACAGGCAGTGGTCGCAGCAGAGTAAGGGGGCGTTGCAGCAGGAGTCGAAGCGAGAGGCCTGAGCTCCTGCTGTCATCAAACGGGCGTGTCTTGACCAGCAAACTAGGAGTTCTTGATTGGTTAACTCTGTCATCCACTTCATCCCAAGTGACATCAGCCATCAGTCAGTGGGTTCGTCAGACACAACCTTTAGTTGGCATGGCCCGGGAGCAGGCCCTGTGCCCTCACCTGCTCACCTGTCCTCAACCTGCCTCTGTCCTTTTCTGTTCCCTCAGCCAGAGAAGTTATGTATGCCGAGGACGAGCTACTAAAATACAGTCAGCAGCTACTGAGCAAACATGATCTGGAGGGCACAGCCACCTCTTCCTCCACTAGGCAGGCAAGTAGTAATGAGGAGAGTGGCATGGTAGGTGTTGCGAGCAGTCAGGCTCCTGATTCAGGGACCGTTGAGGAGGACATCAGTGACGTGCAGACACTACTCGATGATGATGAAGCAGATCACAATTGGGAGCCAGGTGCAGAAGGGGCTTCATCATCATCAGCAGAAGAGGGTGGCAGCTTGCCCGTGAGGAAGCGGCAGAGCCAGCAAGGTGGTAGCATGGCTGGGAGTCAGAAGGGTGGCAGCAGTGGGAGGTCGGGAGCTAAACATGCCCATGGTAGACCACCTGCTTTGCAGCAGCCTACCTGCCCGGGAAGTAGTGGTGCAGTGGTTCACGGAGGCAGCAGCAGTAGCAGTCAATCAGTATGGACTGTTGAGGGGAAAATCACCTACTCAGTGGTGTGGCAGGTTTTTTTAAAATTAAGCTGCCATAGGAGGTTAACGTGGCCATATGTAGAATCTGTGGGCAGAAAGTGAAGCGTGGCCAGGATGCCAATGTTGGCACTACGGCCCTGCGTCAACATATGCAGCATTGCCATACAGCAGCCTTAGAAAACTTTGGCTCCGATGTGGTGGTCCAGCTTGCCGCAGCTACTGCTGCATCACCCAGTGGCATGCACCCGGTTTCAGCCAGTCAAGGCTCCACCAACGTAGCCAAAGGGAGCTGTCTGTCATTCCCATATTCTGCTGGTCCAGATGCTCCTGCTCCTACTCCTTGTCAGTTATTCAGCCAGCAATCAATCGCGATAGCGATTGCCAAAAGACAGCAGTATGTGTGCACGCATTCAACGGCACAGAAGCTGAACGTGCTCCTGTCCAATTTTCTTGTGCTGCAGTCCCTCCCTTTCCAAGTGGTGGACTCTGCACTTTTCAGACAACTGATGGCTTGTGTTGAGCCGAGGTGGAGAGTCCCAAGCCATCATTTATTTGCAAGGCAGTACCAGCCCTGCACAAATATGTAGAACAGAAGATGGGCCAGTCCTTGAGCCTGTCTGGGTCTGCCAAAGTGCATAGCTGCGCCGACGTGTGAAGCTGTAACTATGGTCAGCGACAGCACATGTAAGGCCAACTGGGTGAATGTGGTTCCTGCACAGCCACACCAGCAACTTGGCCAGGTCATGCCGCTTCCGCCTCCACGTTGTCACACCGTTGGTCCTGCGACAATGTCCACCTCTGTCTTCTCATCCTCCACCAGGTCCTCAGTCTCCACTGCAGGGACAAGTCACAGTTCCCCTCCAGCATACCACATGTGCAGGACACGGCACTGTCTCGCTGTTCTGCACCTCGTTTTCCTGGGCGAATCGAGTCACACAGGGGAAGAACTACTCTGTGTCCTTCGTCAAGAAATCGAATCCTGGCTTTCTCCCCAACAAATCAAAATCGGAACTATGGTGACCGACAACGGGAAGAACATTGTGTCGGCACTGCGTCAAGGAGGGCTGAGCTATGCGCCCAGCATGGCACACATGTTCAATCTGGTTGTCAAGCGGTTACTGAAGTCTTCCACCCATCTGCAAGACATCCTAAAAATGGGCAGTAAACTTTGCATGCACTTCAGCAACTCGTACAACTCAAAGCACACCCTGTTTGAGCTGCAGCGGCAGAACGGCATTCCCCAACATAGGCTAATATGCGACGTTTCCACCCGTTGGAATTACACCCTCCATTTGATTGACTGACTATACTAACAGAGAAAGGCCATCAACAAATTCTTGATGATGCAAGCAGATAGGAGTACTCCACTGTGTAACTTTGATGTCAGCCAGTTGTAGCTCATGGATGACACCTGTAGTTTGCTCATGCCCTTTGAGGATGCCATGTTATTTGTCAGTCGCCAGGATTATGGGCTGAACAACATCATTCCACTGCTTCATGTCCTGGAACAGATGCTGGTAACAATGGCTGGTCAGGGGACTGGAGACGTGGTGCCTAGATCTCAAGGCCACATAAGCCCTGTGGGGCCTGAACAGAAAGAGGAGGAGGAGGAGGAGGACATTGGAGCAAAGGCAATGTGTAGCCAAATGGATGGTTTTTCTACTCAGGTGACAGGAGAGGAGGAGCAGCCAGAGGAGCTCCAGGGCGATGAGCAAGACAGACGGAGGACAAGGAGACACTGTGGCAGTATGCAGTGGAGATGGAAGAAGGGAGTCCCTCCGAGTCACTTGCGCAAATGGCCTGATCCATGCTCATCTGCTTGCGTAGTGACAGTCGAATTGTCACCATTCGGCAGAGGGATGACTTCTAACTCACCACCTTGTTGGACCCCCACTACTGGTCCAGAATGGGGGCCTTTTTTATACCCACTGAGAGGGAGGACAAACTTAACTACTACAGAAACATCCTATGTAGTCAGTTGGCCGCTACCTATCTGCGTCATTGTTCATCTTCTCGCAGGTATGACCGGGGGGCCCTCTGAGCTCACGTTCCACTGCCATAGCTGCTGGTAAGGGGTGGGTGTGGCAGGAACAGTACCAGCTCTATCAGCAGCAGGCTGAGTCTACAGTCGCTGATGAGTAGCTTTCTTCACCTGCATAGTGATGAAACTACTCACCAGCAGCAGCAGCATTTAGACCTGGAGCAAAACCTGAACCAGCAGGTGGTAGCATACTTGGACAGCACCCTGCCAACACACACTGAAGATCCGCTGGACTACTGGGCAGCCAAACTGGATTTGTGACAGCAACTAGCAGAGTTTGCCATGGAAAAGCTGTCCTGCCTCGCCAATATTGTGGCATCAAAGCGATTGTTTAGTGTGGCGGGGGCCATAGATACTCCAAGGAGAACTCGCCTGTCCACCCAAAATGTGGGGAGAGTAACCTTTGTCAAGATGAATCAGGCGTGGATCAGCCAGGATTTCCAACCACCAATTCCTGATGCATCAGACTAGATTATCCATGGTGCCACACCAACACTTTAATAAAAAAGATCAGTTTCTTCTGACTACCTGCCTCTGCTACTACTCTGTTGCTGCCACCCGCCTGATGCCACACATCTGATGCCAAGTGTTCCTTCTTTCAGCCACCTTCATCAGCGGGTACTGTGCCACCCACCACCACACTCTGTTACCGGGTCACTTTGTGGTCTCCTGATGCAGCTGCTGCTGCCATCTCAACACTATGTCACCTTGCCACTCTGTCGTGTTCTCCTGCTGCTGCCATCTCCAAACTATGTCACCTTGCAAATCTGTGGTATCCTCCTGCTGCTGCTACTGCCATCTCCACACTGTCACCTTGCCACTCTGTGGTTTCCTATAGCTGCTGCTGCCATCTCCACACTATGTTACTTTGCCACTCTGTGGTATCCTCTGGCTGCTGCTGCCATCTCCAAACTGTGATATGCAAAATAATCGTGGACTTTGTTTGAGTAGTCTCTAAGGCATTTCTCCCAGTTAGCCAGACTCCTACACCAAACTGATGAGGGGCAACACCCCAAAACAAATGTCTGTGGATGGATAACTGGCTTAGGTCTTCCCTGTCACATCCTTAAAGCTTTTAAAAGACATAGGGGCCACTTAATATGATGGATTTGGTGATCTCTGTAATGGGGACACTCCTTTGCTCCGTTTTCCTTCCTTTGAGGGATATATAGCTTTCACTGTTTTGAAGACCCAAAACTCCCAGGGAGCTTTGCACTTTGGATTGCTGTGTCGAGACTCTTAAATGAGGTTCCACAGTGTTTTCGGTAGCTGGTCTCCCTAAGATCAGCTATTGTTTTGTTTGAGATCTCCAGACTGTGTCACCTTGCCACTCTGTTCTATCCTCCTGCTCCGGCCATATTCACACTATGTCACCTTGCTACTCTGTGGTATCCTGATGCTGCTGATGCCATCTCCACACTATGTCACCTTGCATTTCTGTGGTGTTCTCCTGCTGCTGCCATATCCACACTGTGTCACCTTCCACCTCTGTTGTATCCTGATGCTGCTGCTTCCATCTCCACACTATATCACCTTGCCACTATGTTGCATCCTCCTGATGCTGCTACCATCTCCACACTATGTCACCTTGCCACTCTGTGGTATCCTTCTGCTGCTGCTGCCATCTCCACACTATGTCATCTTTCCACACTGTGGTCTACTGATGCTGCTGCCATCTCCACACTATGTCACCTTGCCACTCTGAGGTATCTTGATGCTGCTGCCATCACCACACTATGTCACCTTGCCACTCTGAGGTATCTTGATGCTGCTGCCGCCGCCATCTCCACGCTATGTCACACTCCCACTCTGTGGTATTATTCTGCTGCTGCTGCCATCTCCACACTATGTCAACTTGCCACTCTGTGGTTTCTTGATGCTGCTGCTGCTAGTGCCATCTCCACAGTAGGTCACCTTGCCACTCTGTGGTATACTCCTGCTGCTGCGGGCATCTCAACACTATGTCACCATGCCACTCTATGGTATCCTGATGCTGCTGCCGCCAATCCCCACACTATTTCACCTTCCCACTCTGTGGCATCCTCCTGCTGCTGCTGTTGCCGTCTTCACACTATGTTCTACTTTCCAATTTGTGGTATCCTGATGCTGCTGCTGCTACCGCTTTCTGCACACTATGTCACCTTTCCAGTGTTCTACACCAGTATAAAGGCTCTCAAAAGCCAGGAAATAGTCTTTTTTTAATGTAATTCGCCGGGAATATATTCAGATCGAATCAAATATTTCCCCAAAAATTTGGCAAATCGGCTAATCAATTTTTTTTTTTATTCACTCATTTCTAGTCTGTACCCGCGACCCCCTCAACTGATGAACAAGTGCTCTTCTTATTGAAAAGCTTAAAAAGCTCCTTCCTAATAATTGCTCCAATCATTGGTCCATGTAAGGATGAGCGTGACAGTGACAGATTAGGTCCGGATGCGTTCAGGATGCGTTCAGTGAAATTGACAACTTTTTGCCAGCAAGTTCAGTCAGTTTTGTCTTCAATTGCGTTAAGTTTTTTTCACGAGTGCAATGCATTTTGATGCCTTTTTTCACGTGCGTGATAAAAAGCTGAAGGTTTACAAATAACATGTCATAGCAACCATCAGTGAAAAACACATTGCATCGGCACTTGCTTCTGGATGTAATGCGTTTTTCACTGAAGTTCCATACACTTCTATGGGGCCAGGACTGCGAAAAACGAGGAATATAGATCATGCTGTTTTTTTCATGCAACCCAGAACTGATGCGTAAAAAAAAAATCCACTCATGCAAACAGACCCATTGAAATAAATGAGTCAGGATTCAGTGTGGGTGCTATGCGTTCACATCACGCATTGTACCCGCGCAAAAAACTCCCTCGTGTGAAAGGGGCCTAAAGGAGTTTTTAGGCACCTGGACCTGGTTGTACAAAGTCAGAAAAAATCTACATTTGCCCCCTAGGTTTTCAGATAAAAGTGAACTTTGAAAATACTTTTAACTTTAAAATGCCCCATTGTGTTTGACAAAGCCATTCAATAACAAGAAAAAATGCAAATGGGCCCATCTCATTGTATTTTATGGTTTATAACTTTGCTAGAGTTTAAGTTTCCCACACGTGAACAAGTAGTAAAATGGAGATACCTACCTTATAGGCGAGAAACTGTAGACCTTGTGTTCAGTGCCGAGTCCCATATAATGATTGCTTGAAAATTAGACTGACTTGAACATCTGTCAAAAATGTTACAATATGATGCTTTTATTTCTGTGTACGATAACTTTTTTGTTTATTTGCATTCTGGCTTTCAATAGCTAGATTCAGCAGAAACTTACTGTGAAATGTCTTTTTGGCCTCAGGAAGTTGTGTATCTATAGCAATTAAAGAAAGTAGAAATATACTGACAGTGCTGCAAACAGCCGGTGCATAATATAACTATATCTCAACAGATGTTTCTGATTTAAGCACTGGCTATATATTCAGTCTTTGTTGCAAAGTGTAATGTTGCTATATGACTTTTTGTATTAAGGGGATCACAAGAGAGGCTAAATGTGTATATAGGGGACATTAAATAGTTCATTTTGTATTTTAATGGCCATTTAAATGCTATGAACATAACAACAAATGCCCAATGTACTCTAAACATAGTAATTCTATCCACGTCCCTGCAGCCTATTATTTCTGTAGTAGGAATAGGCAACTTTGGTATAGCAGAGTTGTGCTGTAAAAATCTAGAATGTGCTTGAAGATATTGTCCATTTTGGACAATCCTTTTGCATAAGAGAGGCCTCCTGAAAAAAACAGAACACAGATCTCTAATTTGGGAATCTTGCAGAAAGTATTCAATCTCCACCACAGGGGGAAAAGCACTGTATAATGCTGATTCATATTAATGGGTTGTTCTGCATCCTTCAAAGTGTGCAATGCTCTTTATAGTTGCTCTCATCTCTGGCTAATTTATGAAGGTTACACATGAGGAACTCTCTTGTATTATTTTCTGTATGTATTATTTACACTAATAGTAGAGATGAGCTAATTGACTCTAAACAAATCAAATTTGACCCAAATTTTGCAAATATTTTAGTTGTATCCAAATCCAAATTTTTGTGATTCGATTCAGGCAAATTCTGGACAGATACAGAGCGAGAGAGAGAAAACAAATCTATACTCAAGCAAAGTGATCACATTTTGATAGTTTTTTAAGCCCCTTTCACACGGGCGAGTTTTCCACGTGGGTGCAATGCGTGAGGTGAACGCATTGCACACGCACTGAATCCGGACCCATTCATTTCTATGGGGCTGTCTACATGAGTGGTGATTTTCATGCATCACTTGTGCGTTGGGTGAAAATCGCAGCATGCTTTATATTGTGCATTTTTCACACAACACAGGCCCCATAGAAGTGAATGGGGCTGCGTGAAAATCGCAAGCATCCGCAAGCAAGTTTTCACTCATGGTTGCTAGGATGAAAGTCTATTCACTTTATTATTTTCCCTTATAACATGGTTATAAGGGAAAATATTAGCATTCTTTAATACAGAATGCTTAGTAGAAGGTCAATTGAGGGTTAAAAAAATAAAATAAAAATCACTCACCTCCACCAATTGATCGCGTAGCTGTCGGTCTCCTGTTCTTTTATCAGGACCTTTCAAAGGACCTGAGATGACATCACTGTGCTCCTCACATGATACATCACATGATCCATCACCATGGTGATGGACCATGTGATGAGCTCAGTGACATCACCACAGGTCCTTTAACAGGTCCTGAAGAAAGAACAGGAGATCGGCAGCTACATGATCAATTGGAGGAGGTGAGTTAATTTTTATTTATTTTTTTACCCTCAATTCTACTGAGCATTCTGCATTAAAAAACACTATTTTCCATTATAACCATGTTATAAGGGAAAATAATAAAATTTACAGAATAATGAACCCAAACCCAAACTTCTGAGAAGAAGTCCGGGTTCGGGTCTGGGTACCAAACATGCCAATTTATCTCACGCGCGTTCAAAATGCATTAAAACGCTTTGTACTCGCGGGGAAAAATCGTGCATTTTCCCGCAATGCACCAGCATCTTTTCCCGCAACGCCCATGTGAACCCAGCCTAACACATTTCTTGGCTCTATTTAATTTTTTGTACTAGAGATGAGTGAACCACTCAAGATTCATTTCAGGTCCGGTTTGCCGAATTTTTGAAAAAGTTCATTTCGGATCCGAATCGATTCGGGCTGAACCAAAGTTGCTTCAATTGCCCTAAAAGTTGTAAATACAGTAACCCCCTCTTGCCTCCTAGGACAAGAAACTTCAAGGAAAGCTTGAGATCTCATTTCATTAATTTTTTCTGAATCTTCTTTTCCTTTTCTCCCTCCCCCTCCCTAAGCTCTGAAATACAATAAAAGCAATAGTAAATTATGTCTGAGTGACACTGACATACATAGCTGTGAGTAAACGCATGTTTGATGGCGTTAATATATAGCGTGGTTAAGAACACACCGCGTCGGTACTGATGGATGAACATCTGCCGGGACAGTTCGTGAACGCGATCCTGCGAACGCGATTAAATGTTCGCGATCCGCAAGTTTGCGGCGGGTTCCATTCATTTTAATGGCAGGCGAACCTAAAAAACCTTCAGCTCATATTTGCAGCCAAGAAATAATTACTAGAAGTGCAAAAATAGTCCCACAACATGGACAGTGACATACCAGATGAATTATTCGAATTTCCGATCTCCATTCATTCATTTTTTCAATGTGAAATATCGGCAATATAATTTTCGCGTACACGCATGCGCACACCAGTTATAATTATTTTTTCCAATACCATTTGTCCCTGTGTGTAGCAGAGGGAACACAGCAAAACTGCAAACAAATGCTGCAGTACCCAAATGCACTATACAGAGTATATTATTGGTATATAACACCCCGCTTCTATCTTTTTTTTTTTTTGGGGGGGGGCGACTGGTATATCACACCAGTTATAATTATTTTTTCTAGTTGCGTTTGTCACTCTGTGTAGATGCAGTATCGCTGCTGAACCGCTCACCACTGCTGCACAATACAAATCCACTATAATATGCTTTCTATGTTAGAAAGTATATTATAAGTGTATTACACCCCTCTGTACTGCACAGCTATCAATAGTACACCTATACCAGTCCTTAAAAGGACTTTTGTGGACCTATTTGATAGCGATTTTGTCCCTAACAGTCTGTCCCTGCTCCACACAGCAACCTTTCCCTACACTGACAAAAGACTGAATGTAAAATGGTGGCCAGATTGGGTCTATTTATAAGGTAGGGGATATGTCCATGTGCTAAAACTTTTCAATTGGCTGTCCTGTACCACTTGATGGATGTGTCCTGGGTCAAAGTTCTTCACAATGTAAAAGAATATGGTGGGAACGAATATCGCCATATGTTTGCATGTTTGGTGAATTGTGAACGAGCAAAGTTCGCCGCGAACCGACCACCGGGTGAACCGCAAGGCCATCACTACGCGTCGGCACATGTGTTATGCGTTTTCATATTTAAAATCCTCCAAAAATAGCCTCTTATCATGTGCCGATGATATTTAAACACATACGGTGTTATGCGTAGAAAAATAAAATAAAAAGTTGCTTGTTGGGAACCAAGCGTCCAATAATTAGGCCTTTAGAGAATTCCTGCCTGTACAACACACACAAGTATTGATTATCAGAAGAAAAAGTGGCTCACCGTGAACTAGCCTGAAAAATTCTCACCTTTAATTGGAAGCAGCATCAGTACAGTGTAGCTATGGAAAGGATACAGTATGGATATAGGGGCATGTGGCCTCAAAAGTAGAGGCAGCAGAAACAGCACGGCATGGAACATACAAGGCTGTCTATGGGTAGTAGTAATAATAGTAGTAGTAGGGATATAGGTAGTGATGGCAGATGCTTTACTGTAATGGTGTCAACAGTAGGTTATTAGCAGCGAGAAGCAGCAACAGCTGAGGCAGCGGCGGCAGCCATATGGTACAGTACATGTTGGCAGAAAGGCAGAAGCATGATGGAGGCAGCAACAGCCTTAAGGAAGATAATGGTCAGCAAGCTGCAGCAGTGGCATGATGACAGTGGTGGCATGACGGAGGTGGCAGCAGCAGCCATACAGAACGTGATGGTAGGCAGGTTGCAGCAGTGGCATAATGGCATCAGCAGCAGCTGTACAAAAAGTGATGGTAGGCAGGTCACAGTAGTGGCATAATGGTGGCGACAGCAGCAGCCGCACAGAATAGGATAGTAGGCAGGTGGCAAAAGTGGCATGATGACAACAGACAGGTAGGCAGACAGCAACAGTAGCATGATGGGAAACCATCAGCAAGACTAGATCTATCGGAATAAGCTGGAGTAGTTTGAAAATCCTCCTGAATCCAGGCTTGCTTCATTTTGACAAAAGTGATGTTTTGGATGCTGGCAGAGGAAAACTTGGCCCGTTTAGGTGTCACCAAGTCCCATACGGCGCTAAAAACCCTCTCCTAGATGACACTGGAGGCTTTGCAAGAAAGAAGATAGAGTGCTATGCCAGTTTGGGCCACTGTTCCAGTCTGTTTGCCCAGAAATCCATTGGTTCAGGGATTTGTGATGAGTGGCAGGGGCAACATTCGAATTTGCGATATTTCGTAAATATTTTGCAGAATATTCGTCATAAATTCTCAAATTCGAGAATTTCTGATTATATTCTTGAAAATCGGCAATGCAATATTCGCATAATGAGTGCGAAATACAAGCGTGGATTACTTATGCTACATTTTTTAAGCTGGTATAAAGTTCCTGAGACTGGAGAAAAAGGTTGGCACGGCAGAACATTAGAATAGCTTTATATACAGATAGAGTGCTCCAATATATATATATATCAGGGATGTGCATCAGAGACTGGCCAGAGTTTAGGTAGGCCTGAATCTAGGCATTGAGGCAGGAGCTGAAATGGATGATTGAAGCCTAATGCTCAATTTCTAGTCATCACTTAATGGTAGATTACCGCCATTCCATTTGTTTTGTTGTAGTAATCACATATACTGCATATGCTGGCTTCATTAAATCGAACATTCCCCCCCCCCCCAAAAATGTAATTCCAAACATGTGGAAATGGAAATCACAAAAATGGATGATTAAGGCCTGACACTCAATTTCTGGTTGTCACTCACAGGTAAATTGCTGCACTACCCTGTGTTATGCTGGTTTAATTAAATTGAACAATAAAAAAATAATAATAATATATATATATCAGCTATAAAGGATATGAATTCACAAAAACAGATGAGTTAGGCCTGACGCTCAATTCCTCATTATCACTCACAGGTAGATTTCTACCCTACCTTGTGTTTTCCTGTAGTAATCATGTATATATGCTATTTTAATTAAATTTCACAGTCTTCCCCCAAAAAAAATAAAAAAAAATATTCCAACCGTGAGGAAATAGAATTTACGAAAACGGACGATTGAGGGTTGATGCTCAATTTCACATTAACACTCACAGGTATATTGCTGCCCTATCTTGTGTATTGCTGTAGTAATCACGTATATATGCTGGTTTAATTAAATTAAACAAGCCCCCACCCCCCAAAAATAAAAGAAAAAATTTATACATATATATATATATATATATATATATATATATATATTATATTTCAAACTGTGTGGAAACTAAATATCTGTAAACTGACAATTGAGGCCTGACCCTTAATATCGCCTTAACACTGACAGGTAAATTGTTACCCTTGCCTGTGTGTACTGGTATAGTGATCACCTACAGTGCCTTGCATTCCTGCCTCAATCAGATTTTTTCAAAAGCAACTGTTATATCAAACCAGTTGCAATTAGTTGTTCCAATGGTGTTTGTCCATCTGTATAGCTGCGGTATCGCAGCAGAACCGCTGAACACAAATGCTGCAATATACAAATGCACTATATAGAAATTATATTATAGGTATATCGCACCCCTGCCTAAATCAGATTTTTTTGGGGGGAACAGTGATATAACACCAGTTGCAATTAGTTGTTCCAATGGCGTTTGTCTGTATAGCTGCGGAATCTCAGCAGAACTGCACACAAATGCTGCACATCACAAATGCACTATATAGAATTTATATTCTTAGTATATCACACCCCTGCCTCAATCAGTTTTTTGGGGGGGCAACTGCTATATCACGCTACCAATGTACGCGGTGACGCAATGCGGGAGACGTCACCTAGAAACGCCCACTTCATTCCAGATGAAAGCAGGTCACGTGAGTTTGACTGAGAACACACCGATACTGGCCCCTCCTATATCCACACCAGGTGGGCTATTTAAATCATATTTAGAGTAGCAGCCAGCTACCTCACATTGAATTCATTGAGGAACCTGCGCAGGTAGGTCTCTATAAGCACGGATGATCTGAGTCTCTGGACAATGAAGTCAGTAATATGGCTATTGCGATGACTAAACACTCCAATTCCCCCCCCCCTTTCTCTCCTACAGACCACCATAGGTCATGCCGTAACACCTTTGGCTGTCATACTCTTTAGAGAGTGTATGGAACCACCCCTATGTAGGTGTTCTTGGGCACGCAAGTGCCACAATCTATCTCTTATGATGTGGTTTACATAAGCAATTATATGTGACCACCTTTATAGGGCTATTTACGGGCATGTTTTTATCACTGTGTAACTGGACGGGTTGTGGCATCTCTAAAGCACTTTGGCCCTGTTGGTTTCCTGACTATACATGGATCATGTCCACCGGAAAATGAATGTATAGGGGTTTGATCTGGTCCAATAGTCTGGCTGTACGATATATTATCATAAGAGTTATTTGTCATGTATAACTAATGTACGGCTGTAATGAATGACAGCCTGGTATGGATGACAACTTCATCAGTGTCATCAGTGAGGAGGAATATTGTGTTTTCTTCACGTAAGCATTAATGCCTATTAGGACACTGAATCTGGTGTCCCCTGATGAGCCCAGGTTATTGGTGTGTGCACTGAGCAGCTGCCTAGATTGTGTACATAGAATATTGTATACAGTACAGACCAAAAGTTTGGACACACCTTCTCATTCAAAGAATTTTCTTTATTTTCATGACTATGAAGGCATCAAAACTATAAATTAACACATGTGGAATTACAAACCGGATTCCAAAAAAGTTGGGACACTATACAAATCGTGAATAAAAACTGAATGCAATGATGTGGAGGTGCCAACTTCTAATATTTTATTCAGAATAGAACATAAATCATGGAACAAAAGTTTAAACTGAGAAAATTTACCATTTTAAGGGAAAAATATGTTGAATCAGAATTTCATGGTGTCAACAAATCCCCAAAAAGTTGGGACAAGGCCATTTTCACCACTGTGTGGCATCTCCCCTTCTTCTTACAACACTCAGACGTCTGGGGACCGAGGAGACCAGTTTCTCAAGTTTAGAAATAGGAATGCTCTCCCATTCTTGTCTAATACAGGCCTCTAACTGTTCAATCGTCTTGGGCCTTCTTCGTTGCACCTTCCTCTTTATGATGCGCCAAATGTTCTCTATAGGTGAAAGATCTGGACTGCAGACTGGCCATTTCAGTACCCGGATCCTTCTCCTACACAGCCATGATGTTGTGATTGATGCAGAATGTGGTCTGGCATTATCTTGTTGAAAAATGCAGGGTCTTCCCTGATTCCCTGAAAGAGATGACGTCTGGATGGGAGAATATGTTGTTCTAGAACCTAAATATATTTTTCTGCATTGATGGTGCCTTTCCAGACATGCAAGCTGCCCAAGCCACACGCACTCATGCAACCCCATACCATCAGAGATGCAGGCTTCTGAACTGAGCGTTGATAACAACTTGGGTTGTCCTTGTCCTCTTTGGTCCGGATGACATGGCGTCCCATATTTCCAAAAAGAACTTTGAATCGTGACTCGTCTGACCACAGAACAGTCTTCCATTTTGCCACACTCCATTTTAAATGATCCCTGGCCCAGTGAAAACGCCTGAGCTTGTGGATCTTGCTTAGAAATGGCTTCTTCTTTGCACTGTAGAGTTTCAGCTGGCAACGACGGATGGCACGGTGGATTGTGTTAATTGACAATGGTTTCTGGAAGTATTCCTGAGCCCATTCTGTGATTTCCTTTACAGCATTCCTGTTTGTGGTGCAGTGTCGTTTAAGGGCCCGGAGATCACGGGCATCCAGTATGGTTTTACGACCTTGACCCTTACGCACAGAGATTGTTCCAGATTCTCTGAATCTTCGGATGATGTTCTGCACAGTTGATGATGATAGATGCAAAGTCTTTGCAATTTTTCAATGGGTAACACCTTTCTGATATTGCTCCACTATCTTTCTGCGCAACATTGTGGGAATTGGTGATCCTCTACCCATCTTGGCTTCTGAGAGACACTGCCACTCTGATAAGCTCTTTTTATACCCAATCATGTTGCCAATTGACCTAATTAGTGTTAATTGGTCTTCTAGCTCTTCGTTATGCTCAAATTCACTTTTTCCAGCCTCTTATTGCTACTTGTCCCAACTTTTTGGGGATTTGTTGACACCGTGAAAATTTGAATCAACGTATTTTTCCTTTAAAATGATACATTTACTCGGATTAAACGTTTGATCTGTCATCTACGTTCTATTACAAATAAAATATTGACATTTGCCATCTCCACATCATTGCATTCAGTTTTTATTCACAATTTGTTTAGTGTCCCAACTTTTTTGGAATCCGGTTTGTATATACATAACAAAAAAGTGTGAAACAACTGAAAATATGTCATATTCTAGGTTCTTCAAAGTAGCCACCTTTTGCTTTGATTACTGCTTTGCACACTCTTGGCATTCTCTTGATGAGCTTCAAGAGGTAGTCACCTGAAATGGTCTTCCAACAGTCTTGAAGGAGTTCCCAGAGATGCTTAGCACTTGTTGGCCCTTTTGCCTTCACTCTGCGTTCCAGCTCACCCCAAACCATCTCGATTGGGTTCAGGTTCGGTGACTGTGGAGGCCAGGCCATCTGGCGCAGCATCCCATCACTCTCCCTCATGGTCAAGTAGCCCTTACACAGCCTGGAGGTGTGTTTGGGGTCATTGTCCTGTTGAAAAATAAATGATGGTCCAACTAAACGCAAACCGGATGGAATAGCATGCCGCTGCAAGATGCTATGGTAGCCATGCTAGTTCAGTATGGCTTCAATTTTGAATAAAATCCCCAACAGTGTCACCAGTAGAGTTGAGCGAACACCTGGATGTTCGGGTTCGAGAAGTTCGGCCGAACTTCCCGAAAATGTTCGGGTTTGGGATCCGAACCCGATCCGAACTTCGTCCCGAACACGAACCCCATTGAAGTCAATGGGGACCCGAACTTTTCGGCACTAAAACGGCTGTAAAACAGCCCAGGAAAGGGCTAGAGGGCTGCAAAAGGCAGCAACATGTAGATAAATCCCCTGCAAACAAATGTGGATAGGGAAATGAATAAAAATAAAAATTTTATAAATAATAATTAACCAAAATCAATTGGAGAGAGGTCCCATAGCAGAGAATCTGGCTTCCCGTCACCCACCACTGGAACAGTCTATTCTCAGATATTTAGGCCCCGGCACCCAGGAAGAGGAGAGAGGTCCCGTAACAGAGAATCTGGCTTCATGTCAGCAGAGAATCAGTCTTCATATCATAGCAGAGAATCAGGCTTCACGTCAGCCACCAGTGCAACAGTCCATTGGCATATATTTAGGCCCAGCACACAGGCAGAGGAGAGAGGTCCCGTAACAGACAATCTGGCTTCATGTCAGCAGAGAATTAGTCTGCATGTCATAGCAGAGAATGAGGCTTCACGTCAGCCACCACTGCAACAGTCCATTGGCATATATTTAGGCCCAGCACCCAGGCAGAGGAGAGAGGTCCCGTAACAGACAATCTGGCTTCATGTCAGCAGAGAATTAGTCTGCATGTCATAGCAGAGAATGAGGCTTCACGTCAGCCACCACTGCAACAGTCCATTGGCATATATTTAGGCCCAGCACACAGGCAGAGGAGAGAGGTCCCGTAACAGAGACTCTGGCTTCATGTCAGCAGAGAATCAGTCTGCATGTCATAGCAGAAAATCAGGCTTCACGTCACCCAGCACTGTAAGAGTCCATTTTCATAAATTTAGGCCCAGCACCCAGACAGAGGAGAGAGGTCCCTTAACAGACAATCTGGCTTCATGTCAGCAGAGAATCAGTCTTCATATCATAGCAGAGAATCAGGCTTCACGTCACCCACCACTGTAAGAGTCCATTTTCATAAATTTAGGCCCAGCACCCAGGCAGAGGAGAGAGGTCCCGTAACAGACAATCTGGCTTCATGTCAGCAGAGAATTAGTCTGCATGTCATAGCAGAGAATGAGGCTTCACGTCAGCCACCACTGCAACAGTCCATTTTCAAAAATTTAGGCCCAGCACCCAGGCAGAGGAGAGAGGTCCCGTAACAGACAATCTGGCTTCATGTCAGCAGAGAATTAGTCTGCATGTCATAGCAGAGAATGAGGCTTCACGTCAGCCACCACTGCAACAGTCCATTTTCAAAAATTTAGGCCCAGCACCCAGGCAGAGGAGAGAGGTCCCGTAACAGACAATCTGGCTTCATGTCAGCAGAGAATTAGTCTGCATGTCATAGCAGAGAATGAGGCTTCACGTCAGCCACCACTGCAACAGTCCATTTGCATAATATTTAGGCCCAGCACCCAGGCAGAGGAGAGAGGTCCCGTAACAGACAATCTGGCTTCATGTCAGCAGAGAATTAGTCTGCATGTCATAGCAGAGAATGAGGCTTCACGTCAGCCACCACTGCAACAGTCCATTGGCATATATTTAGGCCCAGCACCCAGGCAGAGGAGAGAGGTCCCGTAACAGACAATCTGGCTTCATGTCAGCAGAGAATTAGTCTGCATGTCATAGCAGAGAATGAGGCTTCACGTCAGCCACCACTGCAACAGTCCATTGGCATATATTTAGGCCCAGCACCCAGGCAGAGGAGAGAGGTCCCGTAACAGACAATCTGGCTTCATGTCAGCAGAGAATTAGTCTGCATGTCATAGCAGAGAATGAGGCTTCACGTCAGCCACCACTGCAACAGTCCATTGGCATATATTTAGGCCCAGCACCCAGGCAGAGGAGAGAGGTCCCGTAACAGACAATCTAGCTTCATGTCAGCAGAGAATTAGTCTGCATGTCATAGCAGAGAATGAGGCTTCATGTCAGCCACCACTGCAACAGTCCATTGGCATATATTTAGGCCCAGCACACAGGCAGAGGAGAGAGGTCCCGTAACAGAGACTCTGGCTTCATGTCAGCAGAGAATCAGTCTGCATGTCATAGCAGAGAATGAGGCTTCACGTCACCCACCACTGCAACAGTCCATTTTCATAAATTTAGGCCCAGCACCCAGGCAGAGGAGAGAGGTCCCGTAACAGACAATCTGGCTTCATGTCAGCAGAGAATCAGTCTTCATATCATAGCAGAGAATCAGGCTTCACGTCAGCCACCAATGCAACAGTCCATTGTCAGATATTTAGGCCCAGCACCCAGGCAGAAAAGAGAGGTCCCGTAACAGACAATCTGGCTTCATGTCAGCAGAGAATCAGTCTTCATATCATAGCAGAGAATCAGGCTTCACGTCACCCACCACTGCAACAGTCCATTTTCATAAATTTAGGCCCAGCACCCAGGCAGAGGAGAGAGGTCCCGTAACAGACAATCTGGCTTCATGTCAGCAGAGAATCAGTCTTCATATCATAGCAGAGAATCAGGCTTCACATCAGCCATCAATGCAACAGTCCATTGTCAGATATTTAGGCCCAGCACCCAGGCAGAGGAGAGAGGTCCCGTAACAGACAATCTGGCTTCATGTCAGCAGAGAATCAGTCTTCATGTCATAGCAGAGAATCAGGCTTCACGTCACCCACCACTGTTTCAGTCCATCTTCATAAATTTAGGCCCAGCACCCAGGCAGAGGAGAGAGGTCACGTAACAGACAATATGGCTTCATGTCAGCAGAGAATCAGTCTTCATGTCATAGCAGAGATTCAGGCTTCACGTCACCCACCAATGCAACAGTCCATTGTCAGATATTTAGGCCCAGCACCCAGGCAGAGGAGAGAGGTCCCGTAACAGACAATCTGGCTTCATGTCAGCAGAGAATCAGTCTTCATGTCATAGCAGAGAATCAGGCTTCACGTCACCCACCACTGTTTCAGTCCATTTTCATAAATTTAGGCCCAGCACCCAGGCAGAGGAGAGAGGTCCCGTAACAGACAATCTGGCTTCATGTCAGCAGAGAATCAGTCTTCATGTCATAGCAGAGAATGAGGCTTCACGTCACCCACCACTGCAACAGTCCATTTTCATAAATTTAGGCCCAGCACCCAGGCAGAGGAGAGAGGTCCCGTAACAGACAATCTGGCTTCATGTCAGCAGAGAATCAGTCTTCATATCATAGCAGAGAATCAGGCTTCACGTCAGCCACCAATGCTACAGTCCATTGTCAGAAATTTAGGCCCAGCACCCAGGCAGAGGAGAGAGGTCACGTAACAGACAATCTGGCTTCATGTCAGCAGAGAATCAGTCTTCATGTCATAGCAGAGATTCAGGCTTCACGTCACCCACCACTGTAACAGTCCATTTTCATAAATTTAGGCCCAGCACCCAGGCAGAGGAGAGAGGTCCCGTAACAGACAATCTGGCTTCATGTCAGCAGAGAATCAGTCTTCATGTCATAGCAGAGAATGAGGCTTCACGTCACCCACCACTGCAACAGTCCATTTTCATAAATTTAGGCCCAGCACCCAGGCAGAGGAGAGAGGTCCCGTAACAGACAATCTGGCTTCATGTCAGCAGAGAATCAGTCTTCATATCATAGCAGAGAATCAGGCTTCACGTCAGCCACCAATGCAACAGTCCATTGTCAGAAATTTAGGCCCAGCACCCAGGCAGAGGAGAGAGGTCACGTAACAGACAATCTGGCTTCATGTCAGCAGAGAATCAGTCTTCATGTCATAGCAGAGATTCAGGCTTCACGTCACCCACCAATGCAACAGTCCATTGTCAGATATTTAGGCCCAGCACCCAGGCAGAGGAGAGAGGTCACGTAACAGACAATCTGGCTTCATGTCAGCAGAGAATCAGTCTTCATATCATAGCAGAGAATCAGGCTTCAAGTCAGCCACCAATGCTACAGTCCATTGTCAGAAATTTAGGCCCAGCACCCAGGCAGAGGAGAGAGGTCACGTAACAGACAATCTGGCTTCATGTCAGCAGAGAATCAGTCTTCATGTCATAGCAGAGATTCAGGCTTCACGTCACCCACCACTGTAACAGTCCATTTTCATAAATTTAGGCCCAGCACCCAGGCAGAGGAGAGAGGTCCCGTAACAGACAATCTGGCTTCATGTCAGCAGAGAATCAGTCTTCATGTCATAGCAGAGAATGAGGCTTCACGTCACCCACCACTGTAACAGTCCATTTTCATAAATTTAGGCCCAGCACCCAGGCAGAGGAGAGAGGTCCCGTAACTGACAATCTGGCTTCATGTCAGCAGAGAATCAGTCTTCATGTTATAGCAGAGAATCAGGCTTCACGTCACCCACCACTGCAACAGTCCATTTTCATAAATTTAGGCCCAGCACCCAGGCAGAGGAGAGAGGTCCCGTAACAGACAGTCTGGCTTCATGTCAGCAGAGAATCAGTCTTCATATCATAGCAGAGAATCAGGCTTCACGTCAGCCACCAATGCAACAGTCCATTGTCAGAAATTTAGGCCCAGCACCCAGGCAGAGGAGAGAGGTCCCGTAACAGACAATCTGGCTTCATGTCAGCAGAGAATCAGTCTTCATATCATAGCAGAGAATCAGGCTTCACGTCAGCCACCAATGCAATAGTCCATTGTCAGAAATTTAGGCCCAGCACCCAGGCAGAGGAGAGAGGTCACGTAACAGACAATCTGGCTTCATGTCAGCAGAGAATCAGTCTTCATGTCATAGCAGAGAATGAGGCTTCACGTCACCCACCACTGTAACAGTCCATTTTCATAAATTTATGCCCAGCACCCAGGCAGAGGAGAGAGGTCCCGTAACAGACAATCTGGCTTCATGTCAGCAGAGAATCAGTCTTCATGTCATAGCAGAGAATCAGGCTTCACGTCACCCACCACTGTAACAGTCCATTTTCATAAATTTAGGCCCAGCACCCAGGCAGAGGAGAGAGGTCCCGTAACAGACAATCTGGCTTCATGTCAGCAGAGAATCAGTCTTCATGTTATAGCAGAGAATCAGGCTTCACGTCACCCACCACTGCAACAGTCCATTTTCATAAATTTAGGCCCAGCACCCAGGCAGAGGAGAGAGGTCCCGTAACAGACAATCTGGCTTCATGTCAGCAGAGAATCAGTCTTCATATCATAGCAGAGAATCAGGCTTCACGTCAGCCACCAATGCAACAGTCCATTGTCAGAAATTTAGGCCCAGCACCCAGGCAGAGGAGAGAGGTCCCGTAACAGACAATCTGGCTTCATGTCAGCAGAGAATCAGTCTTCATATCATAGCAGAGAATCAGGCTTCACGTCAGCCACCAATGCCACAGTCCATTTTCATAAATTTAGGCCCAGCACCCAGGCAGAGGAGAGAGGTCCCGTAACAGACAATCTGGCTTCATGTCAGCAGAGAATCAGTCTTCATGTCATAGCAGAGAATCAGGCTTCACGTCATCCACCACTGCAACAGTCCATTTTCATAAATATAGGCCCAGCACCCAGGCAGAGGAGAGAGGTCCCGTAACAGACAATCTGGCTTCATGTCAGCAGAGAATCAGTCTTCATATCATAGCAGAGAATCAGGCTTCACGTCAGCCACCAATGCAACAGTCCATTTTCATAAATTTAGGCCCAGCACCCAGGCAGAGGAGAGAGGTCCCGTAACAGAGGATCTGGCTTCATGTCAGCAGAGAATTAGTCTGCATGTCATAGCAGAAAATCAGGCTTCACGTCAGCCACCACTGCAACAGTCCATTGTCAGATATTTAGGCCCAGCACCCAGGCAGAGGAGAGAGGTCCCGTAACAGAGGATCTGGCTTCATGTCAGCAGAGAATTAGTCTGCATGTCATAGCAGAGAATCAGGCTTCACGTCACCCAACATTGGAACAGTCCATTGGCATATATTTAGGCCCCGGGAACCCAGACAGAGGAGAAGTTTATTCAACTTTGGGTAGCCTCGCAATATAATGGTAAAATGAAAATAAAAATAGGATTGAATGAGGAAGTGCCCTGCAGTACAATAATATATGGTTAAGGGGAGGTAGTTAATGTCTAATCTGGACAAGCTACGGACATATCCTGTGGGATCCATGCCTGGTTCATTTTTATGAACGTCAGCTTGTCCACATTGGCTGTAGACAGGCGGCTGAGTTTGTCTGTAATGACGCCCCCTGCCGTGCTGAATACACGTTCAGACAAAACGCTGGCCGCCGGGCAGGCCAGCACCTCCAAGGCATAAAAGACTAGCTCTGGCCACGTGGACAATTTAGAGACCCAGAAGTTGAATGGGGCCGAACCATCAGTCAGTACGTGGAGGGGTGTGCACACGTACTGTTCCACCATGTTAGTGAAATGTTGCCTCCTGCTAACACATTGCGTATCAGGTGGTGGTGCAGTTAGCTGTGGCGTGTTGACAAAACTTTTCCACATCTCTGCCATGTTAACCCTGCCCTCAGAGGAGCTGGCCGTGACACAGCTGCCTTGGCGACCTCTTGCTCCTCCTCTGCCTTGGCCTTGGGCTTCCACTTGTTCCCCTGTGACATTTGAGAATGCTCTCAGTAGCGCGTCTACCAACGTGCGCTTGTACCCGCGCATCTTCCTATCACGCTCCAGTGCAGGAAGTAAGGTGGGCACATTGTCTTTGTAGCGTGGATCCAACAGGGTGGCAACCCAGTAGTCCGCACACGTTAAAATGTGGGCAACTCTGCTGTCGTTGCGCAGGCACTGCAGCATGTAGTCGCTCATGTGTGCCAGGCTGCCCAGGGGTAAGGACAAGCTGTCCTCTGTGGGAGGCGTATCGTCATCGTCCTGCCTTTCCCCCCAGCCACGCACCAGTGATGGGCCCGAGCTGCGTTGGGTGCCACCCCGCTGTGACCATGCTTCATCCTCATCCTCCTCCACCTCCTCCTCATCCTCCTCGTCCTCAAGTAATGGGCCCTGGCTGGCCACATTTGTACCTGGCCTCTGCTGTTGCAAAAACCCTCCCTCTGAGTCACTACGAAGAGACTGGCCTGAAAGTGCTAAAAATGAACCCTCTTCCTCCTCCTCCTCCTCCTGGGCCACCTCCTCTTCCATCATCCCCCTAAGTGTTTTCTCAAGGAGACATAGAAGTGGTATTGTAACGCTGATAACGGCGTCATCGCCACTGGCCATGTTGGTGGAGTACTCGAAACAGCGCAACAGGGCACACAGGTCTCACATGGAGGCCCAGTCATTGGTGGTGAAGTGGTGCTGTTCCGCAGTGCGACTGACCCGTGCGTGCTGCAGCTGAAACTCCACTATGGCCTGCTGCTGCTCGCACAGTCTGTCCAGCATGTGCAAGGTGGAGTTCCACCTGGTGGGCACGTCGCATATGAGGCGGTGAGCGGGAAGGCCGAAGTTACGCTGTAGCGCAGACAGGCGAGCAGCAGCAGGATGTGAACGCCGGAAGCGCGAACAGACGGCCCGCACTTTATGCAGCAGCTCTGACATGTCGGGGTAGTTGTGAATGAACTTCTGCACCACCAAATTCAGCACATACGCCAAGCAAGGGATGTGCGTCAAATTGGCTAGTCCCAGAGCTGCAACGAGATTTCGCCCATTATCGCACACCACCAGGCCGGGCTTGAGGCTCACCGGCAGCAACCACTCATCGGTCTGTTGTTCTATACCCCGCCACAACTCCTGTGCGGTGTGGGGCCTGTCCCCCAAACATATGAGTTTCAGAATGGCCTGCTGACGTTTACCCCGGGCTGTGCTGAAGTTGGTGGTGAAGGTGTGTGGCTGACTGGATGAGCAGGTGGAAGAAGAGGAGGAGGAAGCCGAGAAGGAGGAGGTGGCAACAGGAGGCAAAGAATGTTGCCCTGCGATCCTTGGCGGCGGAAGGACGTGCGCCAAACAGCTCTCCGCCTGGGGCCCAGCTGCCACTACATTTACCCAGTGTGCAGTTAGGGAGATATAGCGTCCCTGGCCGTGCTTACTGGTCCACGTATCTGTGGTTAGGTGGACCTTGCTACAGATGGCGTTGCGCAGTGCACACTTGATTTTATCGGATACTTGGTTGTGCAGGGAAGGCACGACTCTCTTGGAGAAGTAGTGGCGGCTGGGAACAACATACTGTGGGACAGCAAGCGACATGAGCTGTTTGAAGCTGTCTGTGTCCACCAGCCTAAATGACAGCATTTCATAGGCCAGTAGTTTAGAAATGCTGGCATTCAGGGCCAGGGATCGAGGGTGGCTAGGTGGGAATTTACGCTTTCTCTCAAATGTTTGTGAGATGGAGAGCTGAACGCTGCCGTCTGACATGGTTGAGACGCTTGGTGACGGAGGTGGTGGTGGTGTTGGTGGTACATCCCCTGTTTGCTGGGCGGCAGGTGCCAACGTTCCTCCAGAGACGGAGGAAGAGGCCGAGGCGGCAGCAGCAGAAGAGGCCGAGGCGGCAGCAGCAGAAGAGGTAGCAGGGGGAGCCTGAGCGACTTCCTTGTTTTTAAGGTGTTTACTCCACTGCAGTTCATGCTTTGCATGCAGGTGCCTGGTCATGCAGGTTGTGCTAAAGTTCAGAACGTTAATGCCTCGCTTCAGGCTCTGAAGGCACAGCGTGCAAACCACTCTAGTCTTGTCGTCAGCACATTGTTTGAAGAAGTGCCATGCCAGGGAACTCCTTGAAGCTGCCTTTTGGGTGCTCGGTCCAAGATGGCGGCGGTCAGTAGCAGGCGGAGTCTCTTGGCGGCGGGTGTTCTGCTTTTGCCCACTGCTCCCTCTTTTGCTACGCTGTTGGCTCGGTCTCACCACTGCATTTTTCTCCGAACTGTGAAAGTCAGTGGCACGACCTTCATTCCATGTGGGGTCTAGGACCTCATCGTCCCCTGCATCGTCTTCCACCCAGTCTTGATCCCTGACCTCCTGTTCAGTCTGCACACTGCAGAAAGATGCAGCAGTTGGCACCTCTGCTTCGTCATCATCAGAGACATGCTGAGGTGGTATTTCCATGTCCTCATCATCAGGAAACATAAGTGGTTGTGCGTCAGTGCAGTCTATGTCTTCCACCGCTGGGGAAGGGCTAGGTGGATGCCCTTGGGAAACCCTGCCAGCAGAGTCTTCAAACAGCATAAGAGACTGCTGCATAACTTGAGGCTCAGACAGTTTCCCTGATATGCATGGGGGTGATGTGACAGACTGATGGGGTTGGTTTTCAGGCGCCATCTGTGCGCTTTCTGCAGAAGACTGGGTGGGAGATAATGTGAACGTGCTGGATCCACTGTCGGCCACCCAATTGACTAATGCCTGTACCTGCTCAGGCCTTACCATCCTTAGAACGGCATTGGGCCCCACCATATATCGCTGTAAATTCTGGCGGCTACTGGGACCTGAGGTAGTTGGTACACTAGGACGTGTGGATGTGGCAGAACGGCCACGTCCTCTCCCAGCACCAGAGGGTCCACTAACACCACCACGACCATGTCCACGTCCGCGTCCCTTACTAGATGTTTTCCTCATTGTTATCGTTCACCACAACAACAAAAATGTTATTTGGCCCAATGTATTGTATTCAAATTCAGCTGAATATAAATTTGAGGCCTAGTATTTAGGCGCTGGGTGACAGGTATAGATTTACTGACAGAATTAGACTTGGAAATGCACAGTAGCGTGTGTGTGAAGTTATTCTGAATGACCCTATGTGCACCTTGAATATTATATACCCTTTTAGGGATGTATTTAAAGTAGGCCTGATAAAGCAGAAACCACTAAATTAGGAAATTGCTAAATTGGGAATTGTATTTCAACCCAGAACAAAAAATGTGCTTTGACGGACACTAAATAACTTGCCCAGCCAGAACAGTACAGCAGTAACGAGAGATTTAGCGGGATATAAATTTGAGGCCTAGTATTTAGGCGCTGGATGACAGGTATAGATTTACTGACAGAATTAGACTTGGAAATGCACAGTAGCGTGTGTGTGAAGTTATTCTGAATGACCCTATGTGCACCTTGAATATTATATACCCTTTTAGGGATAGATTTAAAATAGCTCTGATACAGCAGAAACCACTTAATTAGGAAATTGCTAAATGGGGAATTGTATTTCAACCCAGAACAAAAAATGTGCTTTGACGGACACTAAATAACTTGCCCAGCCAGAACAGTACAGCAGTAACGACAGATTTAGCGGGATATAAATTTGAGGCCTAGTATTTAGGCGCTGGGTGACAGGTATAGATTTACTGACAGAATTAGACTGGGATATGGCCAAAAAATAACCACACTATTGCTGGTTAAATGCACTTGGTGTGACAGCTTGACCAACCACACTACTGAGGGTTAAATGCACTTGGTGACAGGCGCAGCTTGCCCCTGATGTAGTATATGGCCAAAAATGAACAGACTATTGCTGGTTAAATGCACTTGGTGTGACAGCTTGACCAACCACACTACTGAGGGTTAAATGCACTTGGTGACGGGCACAGCTTGCCCCTGATGTAGTATATGGCCAAAAAATAAACAGACTATTGCTGGTTAAATGCACTTGGTGTGACAGCTTCACCCTGATGTAGGCTTTAGCCAAAAAACAACCACACCATTGAGGGTTAAATGCACTTGGTGACAGGCGCAGCTTGCCCCTGATGTAGTATATGGCCAAAAAATAAACAGACTATTGCTGGTTAAATGCACTTGGTGTGACAGCTTCACCCTGATGTAGGCTTTAGCCAAAAAACAACCACACCATTGAGTGTTAAATGCACTTGGTGACAGGCGCAGCTTGCCCCTGATCTAGTATATGGCCAAAAAATAAACAGACTATTGCTGGTTAAATGCACTTGGTGTGACAGCTTCACCCTGATGTAGTCTTTAGCCAAAAAACAACCACACCATTGAGGGTTAAATGCACTTGGTCGCAGCTTGTGCTGGCGCACCACAAGACACAAAATGGGCGCCGATCACCCCAGAAAAAAGTGACTGACAAACGGTCTGGGCAGCCTAAAAACAGTGAGCAATTGAGTATCAGCAGCTCAATGACCCACAGCTGCAGATCGATCAATAATCATGTCCTTTGGAGGAGTTAATCTGCCTAATCTCGCCCTACTGTCGCAGCCGCAACCTCTCCCTACGCTAATCAGAGCAGAGTGACGGGCGGCGCTATGTGACTCCAGCTTAAATAGAGGCTGGGTCACATGGTGCTCTGGCCAATCACAGCCATGCCAATAGTAGGCATGTCTGTAATGGCCTCTTGGGGCAAGTAGTATGACGCTTGTTGATTGGCTGCTTTGCAGCCTTTCAAAAAGCGCCAAGAAAGCGTCACAAAAGCGCCAAGAAAGCGATGAACACCGAACCCGAACCCGGACTTTTACGAAAATGTCCGGGTTCGGGTCCGTGTCACGGACACCCCAAAATTCGGTACGAACCCGAACTATACAGTTCGAGTTCGCTCATCCCTACTCAAAACGTATTATATATCTCTATTATATATCCAAAAAGTTAGCAAAACTCACTGACTCCTTAACTTTCTACTTGGTGTGGATTTTCGACCTGCATAAGACCATACATTTAGCTGCTGGCAATTGATGGTACATTAAAAGGGTTTCTGGGGGTAGAATTTTCACCTCTCTCTCAGAATAAGCCATCAATATTTGATCAGTAGGTGTCTGAATCCTGACACCTTTACCGCCAATCAGCTGTTTGAAGAGAACAGCACAGTACAGCACAGTGAGCTCTGAGGCCTCCTTACAGCATACCATGCATAGGACCAAACATTGTATAGCAGCCATGCTTGATATTGTAAGTTACAATTTGTAACCCAGGCCCAGTCAATTGAATGGGGCTGAGCTGCACATTGGCCATGTGAAATAGGAACGTGACGTCACTAGCCTACAGTAGGAAGAGGCCACAGCATTCACCAGCGCTACAGACCATACAAACAGCTAACTAGTGGGAGTGCTGGGAATAGGATCTCTACCAATCAGCTATTGATGATCTACCTTTAATCTAATTCGCTAAATTTGTTCAAACTGAAGTATTCAAGATAGTACATCATTATCAGATTAGTGGGATCTGACCCCCAGGACCCCCATCAATCCGTGGTTTTGGGCTGCCACCGCACTGGAAACTAACAGGGTATGGAGGAAAAAAAAAATTCCATTCTACTGTACAGTTTCTGGCACTGACAGAAAGTCCCAAAGTCTCGTGAAGTACCAGCCTTTACCGAAGCCGACTTTTTTTTTTAAGTTGTAGAATCGAAGCTCGAAGTTCTTCACAAAAGTCTTGCATGACTTCGGTCTTAAAGACAACCTGTCACTGAGATTTTATGTATAGAGATGAGGACATGGATTGATAGATGGCCGCTAGCACCTCTGCAATACCCAGTCCCCATAGCTCTCTGTGCTTTTATTGTGTTAAAAAAACAATTTGATACATATGTAAGTTAACCTGGGATGAGTTCTGTCCCTGACTCATATCCTTTTTATTATATGTGATACTTTCTTGAGTTTCATATTTGTATCACTAATAGATAGTGTTGGGCAAGCACAATGGAAGTCAATGGGAGAACCCCAGGTACCTCCTGTTCTGAAGAGGGGATGGTGTCAGGACTCTAGTACAGCTTAGGAGTCCCTGCTCTGACTCCATATATAGATATATCCATATATGGAGTCAGTGCTTGGGGACACCCCAATGTATTTATAGCTATAAAGCTGAATGCGAAACTGTGTCAGAAAAACCTCATAGTAGTTTCTGATATAGTTAGGATTCCTATTCAGCAAAATACTTATTTTATATTTCTGTGCAGGTTAACATGTAGCTGAATAGTGTAGTGGTTAAAGGGGTTATCCCATCATAATAATCACTGTTAATTCTGTTAATGATTTGACATTGATCATTTTTGTAAATATACTTGATTAACAAATTCCCACCATTTAGGATAAAATTCATCCCCACTTACCTTATTGTTGCGACTCGGTCTCCCCTGGTTACGGCCACCGCTCTTCTCCAAAATCCCGATGGCCGTGCTTGCGCATTAGACTCCTTCTTTTCTCCCAGCCGGGCCGCTCGCTTACCTGAACGCGCACACTGCCGCGCATGCGCGACGGTGACTTCTTCCCGGCCAGAATAGTACAGAGCTGCGAACTCGCACGCCGGCTCTGTACTATACTGGCCAGAAATAAGTCACCATGGCGCATGCATGGCAGCATGCACGTTCATTCCAGCGCGCGGCCTGGCCGGGAGAAGACTTCAATCAAGATTAAGCCCGCCCCCAGCCAGAATCCAGAAAGTGAACAGCGCGGTGGCAGCAGGTAGGTATAAAAAGACAAAGTTGGATAACCCCCTTTAATATCCTTGCCTCCAATGTACAAGGTTGTGAGTTCACATCCCAGCAGAAACATTTCAGAAAAAGAGTTTAAAGGGCTATTATCAACACGCTATTTGATACTTACCTGCTCCCGGTGCGCTGTCCACTTCCTGGCTTCGGCAGGGGGCGGGCTCCATCTTGATTGATGTCTTCTCCCGGCCAGGCCGTGCGCTGTACTGAACATGCAGGCGCCCTTGTGACTTCTTCCTGGAAAGTATACTATACTGGCCAGGAAGAAATCACCATAGCGCATGAGTGTTCAGTACAGCGTGTGGCCAACCGGGAGAAGAGAAGAAGTCGTCTGCGCACCCGGCGCCACCGCGATTCCTGAGAAGAGCGGTTGCCGTAACCAGAGAAGACAGAAGACAACAGTCAGGTAAGTATATGTTTATTTTCTTCTAAGGGGTGGGAATTTGTTAATTAAATATATTTAGAAAAATGATCACTGTTAAATCATTAACAGATTTGAAAAGTGATCATTAAGATGGGAATACCCCTTTAATTTTATATTTAAATTTTTTTTGTAGTTGTAAAAAATGTATGGCACAAAATAAATGTGTAATTACTAAAAAATAATAATAAAATTATATATATAATTTTTTTCCCGACAGAGGTCTCATTGCCGTGCTCTGACTGATCCTGGAGATGGCGAGGCGTTGAGGGTAAGCGCTTCCTGGTTGTCAGCCAACGGTTCACGTGACTCAGTCATGTGACCGGGAGGCCTGAACAGGAAGACGCTGCTCTCCGGATCGTCACGCTTCGGGGGAGGTGCCAGGTTGCCTGTGTGCGCATCAGAACCTACGTCACTTGTAGGCGCGGTCTCTGTTTGTAATCAAAATGTGTAAAAAATGGCCTGTGAAATCCGAAAGGTGCTCTCTGGAATGTGTGCCCCTTTTCCCACCTGGGCTGCAAAAAAAGTGTCACACATCTGGTATCGCCGTACTCAGGAGAAGTTGGGGAATGTGTTTTGGGGTGTCATTTTACATATACCCATGCTGGGTGAGAGAAATATCTTGGCAAAAGACAACTTTTCCCATTTTTTTATACAAAGTTGGCATTTGACCAATATATTTATCTCACCCAGCATGGGTATATGTAAAATGACACCCCAAAACACATTCCCCAACTTCTCCTGAGTACGGCGATACCAGATGTGTGACACTTCTTTGCAGCCTAGGTGGGCAAAGGGGCACACATTCCAAAGTGCACCTTTCGGATTTCATCGGTCATTTTTTACAGATTTTGATTGCAAACTTCTTCTCATACATCTGGGCCCCTAGAATGCCAGGGCAGTATAACTACCCCACAAGTGACCCCATTTTGGAAAGAAGACACCCCAAGGTATTTTGTGATGGGCATAGTGAGTTCATGGAAGTTTTTGTTTTTTGTCACAAGTTAGTGGAATATGAGACTTTGTAAGAAAAAAATAAAAATAAAAAAAATAATCATTTTCCGCTAACTTGTGACAAAAAATAAAAAGTTCTATGAACTCACTATTCCCATCAGTGAATACCTTAGGGTGTCTACTTTCTGAAATGGGGTCATTTGTGGGGTGTTTGTACTGTCTGGGCATTGTAGAACCTCAGGAAACATGACAAGTGCTCAGAAAGTCAGAGCTGCTTCAAAAAGCGGAAATTCACATTTTTGTACCATAGTTTGTAAATGCTATAACTTTTACCCATACCATTTTTTTTTTTTACCCAAACATTTTTTTTTTATCAAAGACATGTAGAACAATAAATTTAGTGAAAAATTTATATATGGATGTTGTTTTTTTTGCAAAATTTTACAACTGAAAGTGAAAAATTAAATTTATTTGCAAAAAAATCGTTAAATTTTGATTAATAACAAAAAAGTAAAAATGTCAGCAGCCATGAAATACCACCAAATGAAAACTCTATTAGTGAGAAGAAAAGGAGGTAAAATTCATTTGGGTGGTAAGTTGCATGACCGAGCAATAAACGGTGAAAGTAGTGTAGTGCAGAAGTGTAAAAAGTGGCCTGGTCATTAAGGGGGTTTCAGCTAGCGGGGTTGAAGTGGTTAAAAACAGCCATTATGGTCAAAAATTTTATTGTGGCCTAGTCTGGATCAGTCGGTGTGAGATACACCCTTTAGATACTGTGATTATTTTCTTCTATTAATGAAAAATTTTCAGCCCTTGCTGCATCAGCATGTGTGAAATTCAAGGTTATATGTTTTATACTTCTGTCATATTCAGTTATTAAACAAACATCCGTTTTGGGCAAAAAAATAATAATTGCAGCCTTTGCCCAGGTCGTGGTGCTGCTGGTGGAGCTCCTGTTGCAGGGAGAGGACATGGTCGATCTTTGCCAGCTACACGCACAAGTGAAACACCTTCCTCAGGTGCAAGTAGGTGACAGAACCTGCAGCGATATTTGGTCGGGCCTAATTCGGCTCTACGAATGGTGAGCCAGAACAAGTACAGGCGATAGTAGATTGGCTTGCTGACAGTGCCTCCAGTTCCTTCATGTTGTCTCCCACCCAGTCTCCTGTTGAAAGATCAGAGTTGGCGCCTGCAGCCGATGTCCATCAGTCTTTTACCTCACGCCCTTGCAAATCAGCCAAGCAGTCTGAGCCCCAAGTCATGCAGCAGTCTCTTCTGCTTTTTGATGACTCTGTTAGCAGGGTTTTCCAGGGCCATCCGCCTATCCCTGTCCCAGAAGTGGAATAGATTGAGTGCACCGATGCCCAACCACTTATATTTTAAGATGAGTACATGGGAGGACCATCGCAGCACCTAGTAGACAGGTAAAAAAAAAAAATATAATTGCCTGTTACATTTTCAGGTGAAATTTACAAATTTTTGGGTGTAATATACCTAGTTGACAGCTTAATAAATTTCAATAATTTTTCTTTTACATTTTCGGGTGACAATAAACATTTTTTTTTTGTCATAGACCCCTGCTCTACCAAGTTAATACATTTCTGTAATTTTTCTGTTACATTCTTGGGTTGACATTTTGCGATTTTGGACGTGAATAAACCCCTGCTCTGCATAGGTGACAGGGAATAAAATTTCTGAAATTCTTCTTTAATTGATGCGCGCCACCTCCACCTTCAATGCTTAAACTTTACTAATTTGTCCCACATTTGCGCTTCAATAATTTGTCCCACATTTGCGTTTTACTAATTTGTCCCACATTTGCGTTTCAATAATTTGTCCCACATTTGCGCTTTACAAATTTTTCCCACATTTGCGCTTCAATAATTTGTCCCACATTTGCGCTTTAATAATTTGTCCCACATTTGCGCTTTAACAGCTTTTCCCACATTTTAGCTCGATCAAATTTTTTTTTAATCCATTCTCTCTTTCTCACGCTCCCTCTCAGTGTGGAACCCTGATTCACCGATTAACATTGTAGGCTCAGAAAAGAACATCGAAAGTTGATAGAGAAGATATCTAAATGGATGGTGGACGTCACAGGGACGTGCAATCAGGCAGAAGTTAGCTAGAGTCAACAAAGCGGCAGCAGGGCTTCTCCTGGCTAATGTTTGCAAATAAAAAATACCACAGTGACATTCCCTATAATTTTTTATTAATCATTCCAATAACAGGGCATCTTAAGAGTCCTGTATTGTTATTTATCGTCACTACCTCCCCGAGTAGGGAGTGGGTAATTGCCACGTGCCCCTTCCTTAACTTGGAAGCTTATGCTTTAATACTTTGTCCCACATTTACACTCGATTACATTTAATTTCATCCATTGACCTCCCTTGCATGTGGTATCCTTTTCTCAGGCTCTCTCTCTTGACTGGAACCCTCATTCACCGCCAACCGGGATTACCATGGTAGGCGCATAAAAGAACATCGAAAGTTGATAGAGCAGATATCAAATTGGATCGCGAACATCACGGGGACGTGCGACATGGTGGGGCAGTAAGTGTGCACACACCTACACGAACTGACTGACAGGGGTCAGCCGCTGCAACTTCTAGGTCTCCAAATTTGGCACATGGCCTGAGCTTGCCCTTTACGCCTTAGAGGGGCTGGCCTGCCCTGCAGCCAGTGTATTATCTGAACATGTGTTTAGCACGGCAGGGGGCGTCATCACAGACATGCGCAGCCGCCTGTTCACAGCCAATGTGGACAAGCTCATGTTTATTAAAATGAACCAGGCATGGATCCCTCAGGAATTGTCAGTTACATTTTCTGGTGAAATTCACAAATTTTTGGGTGTATAGTACCACTGCTATACCTAGTAGACAGGTTAAAAAAAATTAAAATTGTTATTTACATTTTCAGGTGAAATTCACCAATTTTTTTCTGTCATAGACCCCTTCTCTACCAAGTAGACAGGTTAATAAATTTCTGTAATTTTTCAGTTACATTCTTGGGTTGACATTATACAATTTTAGACGTGAATAAATCCCCTGCTCTGCATAGGTGACAGGGAATAACATTTCTGAAATGCTTCTTTAATTGATGCGCGCCACCTCCTTTGATTCAATGCTTAAACTTAAACAAGTTGTACGACATTTGCACTTCAATAATTTGTCCCACATTTCCGCTATACTCTTTTGGCCAACAT
Source organism: Bufo gargarizans (assembly GCF_014858855.1). NCBI lineage: Eukaryota > Metazoa > Chordata > Amphibia > Anura > Bufonidae > Bufo > Bufo gargarizans. The sequence goes on along the minus strand of NC_058087.1, from coordinate 155,825,979 downwards.
TTGCGCCTTAATAGCTTTTCCCACATTTCCACTTTACTATTTTGGCCCACATTAGAGCTTCTGTAATTTGTACAACATTTGTGCCTCAATAGCTTTTCCCACATTTCCGCTTGACTCTTTTGGCCCACATTGGGCTTCTGTAATTTGTCCCACATTTGTGCCTCAATAGCTTTTCCCACATTTCTGCTCGATCCCAATTATTTTTTAGAACTTTATCTCCCTCAAATTTGGTCTCTTTTTCTCACGCACCCTCTCCGGCCTGGAGCCCTGATTCCCCACCACCCGTGATCACCATGGTAGGTGCATAAAAGAACATCGAAAGTTGATAGAGCAGATATCAAATTGGATCGTGAACATGCGACATGGTGGGGCAGTAAGTATGCACACACCTACACGAACTGACTGACAGGGGTCAGCCGCTGCAACTTCTGGGTCTCCAAATTGGGCACATGGCCTGAGCTTGCCCTTTACCCCTTGGAGGTGCCAGCCTGCCCTGCAGCCAGTGTATTGTCTGAACGTGTGTCTAGCACAACTGGAGGGTTATATTTCCCAATGTTTTGAGGTGTACCCTAATATAAAAAAATAAAATATTTAAACCAAAAAGCAGTGTAGGCTACCTCCTCCTCCTTTACCTCCACTACCTCCTACTCCATATGGACCTCGCCCTCCTAGATCAAGATTATTTTATTTTTTTATATACGTATTTTATGTTATTTAAAGTCATTTTCCTATCCACATTTGTTTGCAGAGCACTTGCCATGCTCTTAACCGCCATTTTAGTGCTCAAAAGTTTGGGTCCCCATTGACTTTAATGGGGTTCGGGTTTGAGGTCAAGTTCGGGTCCCAAACTCGAACATTTTTGTGAAGTTCGGCCGAACCTGTCGAACCCGAACGTCCAGGTGTCCGCTCAACTCTAGTCACTATCTGTAGCTGAGGTAACGCAGCAAAACCGCTAACAAATACTGTACTACCTAAATGCACTATATAGAAAGTATATAATTGGTATATCACACCCCTGCTTCAATCAGTTTTTTCAGGGGGCAACTGGTATATCACACTAGCAGAATTTATTTGTTCTAATAGTGTTTGTCACTCTGTGTAGCTGAGGTAACGCAGCAGAACCGCAAACAAATACTGCACTACCCAACTGCACTATATAGAAAGTATATAATTTGTATATAACACCCCTGCTTCAATCACTTTTTGGGGGGGCAACTGGTATATCACACTAGTTGAAATGATTTGTTCCAATGGCATTTGTCACTATCTGTAGCTGAGGTAACGCAGCTACGGATGTAGCATGGTTAGCACTCCTTTTTTCTGACATTTCTGAGTTTGGTTATCTAATCTAAGCAAACACCTTCAATTGCTTTTCAATGGCTATTGTCTTAAGATAATGAAATGAGTTAAGAAATTTGAGTTAACAGCGGGAGTGCTAACCCTGCTACATCTGTAAACCGCAAACAAAACCTACACTACCCAAATGCACTATATAGAAAGTATATTATTGGTGGGGCAACTGGTATATCAGACCATTAGAAATTATTTTTTACAATGGCATTTGTCACTCTGTGTAGCTGTGGTAACTCAACTAAACTGCAAACAAATGCTGCACTACCCAAATGTAATATATAGGAAGTATATTATTAGTATATAACACCCCTGCTTCAATATTTTTTTGGGGGGGGGGCTACTGGTATATCACATCAGTAAAATTATTTGTTCCAATGCCATTTGTTATTTTCCTTAGCTGTGGTAACACAGCAAAACCGCAAACAAATGCTGCACTACCTAAATGCACTATATAGAAAGTATATTTTTGTTATATAACACCACTGCTTCAATCTGTTTTTGAGGGGCAACTGGTATATCACAACAGTAGAAATTATTTGTTAACGTTTGGCACTCTGTGTACCTGCAGTATTGCAGCAGAACCGCACACAACTGCTGCACAATAAAGATGCACTATAATATACCTTCTATGTTAGAAAGTATATTATTAGTATATTACACCACTCAGTAAGACACACCTATCGATAGCACACCTATACCAGTCCTTTAAAAGGACTTATGTGGCCCTATTAGCTAGCGTTTGTTGTCCTTAACAGTCTGTCCCTGCTCCACACAGCAACCTCTCCCTACACTGGCAAAAGACTGAATGTAAAATGGTGGCCAGATCAGGTTTATTTATAAGGAAGGGGGTATGTCCATGTGCTAAAACATCTCAATTGACTGTCCTCTACCACCTGATGGATGTGTTATGGGTCAAAGTTCTTCACAATGTAAAAGAATATGGAGCCGGCGAACATCACCATATGTTCGCCCGTTCCGCAAACCGCGAACAAGCAAAGTTCGCCCAAAACGACCACTTCTCGAACCGCCAGGCCATCTCTAACTAGGACATCTCCACCTGCAGTTGCTTGAATGAGGAAAGCCATTGGGCAAGGGACTCCTGTCCTGAAAGTCATGCTGAAGGATATGTGGATTGTAAGATCAGCTAACGGTTTATTATTATTGCCTTAGCTACCTAACATAAGGTTGTTATTATTGACTAACTTTTTCATAGTTATTATTGTACAGTATGTTATTTCTTACTGTATTGTTTAATTTAAATTAATTTTGTTACACTTAATTGTTATTTGATACTTATAATTTTTATTTTCTTAAGTTCTTATTTTAAAGTGTCTGTTTGTGATTATTGAATTAAACATCCAGAGGTATGTTGAAAGAACCTTCAGGGGGTAAGCCTAAAAGTTTGCACTTTCTAATACATCTGTGTATATTGCTTACTTGCTGCTGGCACCACGAGTATTGCCCACAGAAAAAAAGGTAGAACAGCAACCAAAGATTATTTTTATTTTTATTTTTTTTGCTAAAAATGTCTCACTTGCTTGTACACAAGGTGGTTCAGATTAGAGGTGAGTGATTCAATTCTAAAGAAATCGAATTTGTGACAAATTTCCCAAAAACTTCAGTTTCAAATGAATTAGGATTATAATTTTTTTATCCCACATGAATCGCGCAAAATGGTGGCCACTATTTTACCATTCTGGAAACAGAGAAGAAAGCATCTTCCACCAAAAACATTGACCATTATGTCTGTAAGAGGACTGCTCGATAGAGGGTCATGTGACCAGGCAAATCAGCTCATTGTGATGTCTCCTCTGCTCAAATACACCTTGCCAGCCATCTGCACTTGCTTTGTTGGCTGTGCCCTGGAGGGAGGCATGGCTAAGTATCTACCTGGTCTTCACTAGAGCCTATGATGGTGAGGATAGGCTATCAGTTATCAGGTACCACTCCAGACCAGTCCCTGAGGGTCAGAGATACTGGTGCAAGCTCCCAGAGGAAATACGTAGTCAGGAAGTCCAGAGTCAGGGCAGGCAGTGATAAGCAATGTCCATAATCAAAGTCCAAGGTCAGAGGCAGGCAGCAAACAAGCAAAATCAATTAAATTGAGAAGCAGAGTCCGGGGCACAGAAAAGCAGAACATTTCAAACATCATCACACAAGGAACTAGACAAGCTAGTGATAAAGATTGCTCAGGTGCCTTTCTGGTTCAGTAAGTGCCTTTAAATACTTTATGCAACTCAGCCAGGCTGGAGAGATAGAGGGCATGTATGTGTTGCCTCACAAGAGAGGAGAGAAACGCCCGTGCACCCCCTAACAGCAGTATAGGACACAAGCAAGAAGTAAGCTTTGGCACAGAGCTCATATACAACAGTTAGGCTACCTACTTCCTATGCTTGTCATCACGGTGCACAGCAGTAATGGGGAACGAGGAAGCCTGGTGCCCATGCCCGCAAGTATGGCCAGCAGCGAAGGAATGGAATGTCGGGCTGACACAGATGCAGTGTGTTAGAATGAAGGAACAAAGTAATGGTATGTGTCTGGTCACAAGACCCTCCATCAGTGGCCACTTTATAGAGAGGATCTCTATGCTGACCGAAAATTTGCCTAACAAGGAGGCATGGCTCATAAAACACTGCTAACCACACAGAATATAAAAAAGGCTATATTAGCAAATGGGTAGAAACTCAATATCTTGGAAATAGCTCACTAGCCCCACAACCATAAGACGTGCACAGTCTGATGAATTCACCCTTCAAATTGTGTAACTGTCGATATAGGATTGGCACACTCAAACATGCAGAACCCCCACGGAGTTAGAACAATTTATTATAACTATGCTTGATAAAATATAATAAAATATTTAAAATACAATAAAAATGCGGTTGTGAATAAAATTGAATTAAACAATATGGGATAGGTTCTTTAACAGCTAACCTATCGCAATATATTGACATCCTGCTGCAGCCATTGGTAAAACCACCAAGTCCTAAATTAAGGACACAACCCAAATTATTGGTGTATTAGAGGGACTGGACGTCCAACCAGAGTGGATTATTAACACACTGGACATACAGTCCCTCTACACGATAATAGACCATACACAGGGAACTCTGGCCCTAAGGGAACAACTCAATTCCAATGGGACTATGCAGCAGGAACAAATAGACTTTATAATAGAGGGTGTGGATAATATCCTTCGCCACAATTATTTTTTCTTCAATGATGAATATTATTTACAGTTGAGGGGCACCACCATGGGTACCTGGTTCGCCCCCAGCTATGCTAACCTATTTTTGGCTCAGTGGGAACACGATTTCATAGATCCCAAGCTTGGGGGCGACCTGGTCCTATGGCGGCGCTACATCGACGACGTCATTTTCATTTGGAGAGGTGGTGAGGACGGATTACAGCAGTTTATGCAGGATTTGAACAAGAACGTATATAACTTGCGTTTTACGGCAGGCATAAATGAAGAGAAAACAGACTTCCTAGATATACAAATGACAAAAAAAGAAAACAAATACCTGTGTAATACCTATCACAAACCAACATCTAAAAATGGGTTTATTCTTTTCTCTAGCTGCCATTTGCCAAGATGGCTCATAAATGTCCCCCTCGGGCAGTTCCGCCGTATTAGGCGTAACTGCACTGAGAACAAAGCCTTTGAGGAGGAAGCTATGAAAATGAGTCAACAGTTTAGAGAAAAGAATTACCCTGTTAAAACACTTGAGGAAGCATTGGGAAAGGTGAGACAGCTGGACAGAGGATTCTTTTTTGAAACCAAACCCCCACAGAACTTTGACAAATGTTCTGAGTTCAGAATAATCCTGCCCTATAATGCCCAATCAAGACAAATCTCACAGTTGATTAAAAGACATTGGCACCACGTGCTATATGATAAAACAATTGGTTCTATTCTACCAGCACAACCACTCATTACTTATACCAAAGCTCCGAATTTGGGTATACAGATAGCCCCCTCAATTAAGGATAAGAAGAAGAAAATAAATACATCAAGTTGGCTGAACCCTAAAGGTTTCTTTAGATGCGGAATATGCATAGGATGTAGGAAAACTAAATTCCCTAAAAAAAAAACTAAAAAAAAAGAAATCTCTTCAACCCAAAACGTCTTCTCGATGATGGTAAAACAACCCCTGACATGCAATTCCTCCAGTGTGGTCTATCTAATCCAGTGCCCTTGTCCTAAACAGTACATTGGCCGTTCCAAAAGACAGCTGAAAGTTAGGATATCAGAACATCTCTACAATATTACAAAAGGATGTGAGAATAATCCACTATCCAAACACTTTAAAGAGATACATAACAAAAGCTGTACAGGCCTGTCATTTATGGTGCTGGAGAAGATAGACATACACTGGAGGGGGGGCAATCACATAGAAAAAATGTAGAGAGCGGAATCTAGGCGTATATACGATTTTGGCTGCATGATACCAAAGGGGCTAAACTCAGAGCTGGACATTTTCAGCTTTTTATAGATAATGGGTCGTCCGCCCGTATGTTCACGGAGAGTCACATGTCAGGCTGTCTACCAGCACTGTGACTCTCTCTGTACTGCGGGTGTGCGCCCCTTGATTCTCCCCTGAATGTGTCTGATGGATCACCATTCGACCCAGTTTTGAAGTCAATATTTTGAAGGTTAATACTTTGAAGAATATATCTACAAATTGTCTTATAATTTAAATTATGAATGCTATTTTAAGAAAATATGACATGCAGTCAATTCAGAAGTGAAAAATGCAACAAATATCGAAAAAAAAAGCATCAATGGAGAAAAAAACGCATCACAAGAAAAAACGCACAAAAACCGCAACTAAAAATCGCATGCACAAAAACACTTGAAAATTAATAAAATTACATTGTTTATGAATTCTGGAATAATCATGGACAGCGAAAATAAGAAATATATAAGAAAAATATCCTCAAAACTGAGAAAAGAAGTATATATATGAGGAAGATCCACACTGGGGGAATCCATATTCCATTTCTTCCAGAACACTGCTTTCCCATGATACCTCTTTTTCCCATGATACCTTTCTTTATTTTTTCACAAGACTATCAAGGGGTATAAAAACCCATCATTTACTTGTAAGGGGTGATGCCACTGAGGAAGGAGAGAGTTATCCCCGAAACGCGTCTGGCGAAAGTTTCACCCCGGAAAGACTTGAACCCTCAACGGACAGTGCACTGTCAAATCCAAAGAACATCAAGGATTCAAGCAAGACGCTCTACATTTACCTGCCTTTAATCAGCTGAAAGCCATTAGTGGGAATATACCCCATGCGAAATACAGAGGAATAAGAAGCCGACATAGTAAAAGACCGGGACGCCGGCCCAAAGTCGGAAATAACGACCACCCTGAAAAACCAGCTGAACAAAAAGGACAGGTAAGCCCACAAGTGTGGGTTGTCGGTACTGACTTTAAACTTACGTCTTACAGCGTCTATTTAAAAGAACCATTGCATGTGATTCCACATAGAGACTTTTGCAGCGTTATATTTTTTCAAATGCGAATATAATCCTCGAAAATTTGAACATAGATGTATGCGAATACTCTCATGAGAAATCGAGTATATAACAACTAGGAAACGCATGGACTGTAGGAATAAAGAGTACAAAGGGATATCAACACAGTGTCTATATACAGAATTACTGCATGCAATTTCGCACAAAGATTTTCCAAGCGTCTATTGAATGCGAATATAATCAGAACTTTGTGCGAATAACATTTCCGAAAATTCTTCCGAAAAGATTTTTTCGGTAATTCTCGAAAATTTGAATATAGATTTAGTTACAACTAGGGATGAGCGAACTCGAACTGTATAGTTTGGGTTCGTACCGAATTTTGGGGTGTCCGTGACACGGACCCGAACCCGGACATTTTCGTAAAAGTCCGGGTTCGGGTTCGGTGTTCGTCGCTTTCTTGGCGCTTTTGTGACGCTTTCTTGGCGCTTTTTGAAAGGCTGCAAAGCAGCCAATCAACAAGCGTCATACTACTTGCCCCAAGAGGCCGTCACAGCCATGCCTACTATTGGCATGGCTGTGATTGGCCAGAGCACCATGTGACCCAGCCTCTATTTAAGCTGGAGTCACATAGCGCCGCCCGTCACTCTGCTCTGATTAGCGTAGGGAGAGGTTGCGGATGCGACAGTAGGGCGAGATTAGGCAGATTAACTCCTCCAAAGGACTTCACTTGATTAATCGATCGATCTGCAGCTGTGCATCATTGAGCTGCTGAAATTCAAATGCTCACTCACTGTTTTTAGGCTGCCCAGACCGTTTGTCAGTCACTTTTTTCTGGGGTGATCGGCGGCCATTTTGTGTCTTGTGCGGTGCTGCGACCAAGTGCATCCAAGCTGCGACCAAGTGCATTTAACCCTCAATGGTGTGGTTGTTTTTTGGCTAAAGCCTACATCAGGGTGAAGCTGTCACACCAAGTGCATTTAACCAGCAATAGTCTGTTCATTTTTTGGCCATATACGAAATCAGGGGCAAGCTGCGCCTGTCACCAAGTGCATTTAACCCTCAATGGTGTGGTTGTTTTTTGGCTAAAGCCTACATCAGGGTGAAGCTGTCACACCAAGTGCTTTAACCAGCAATAGTCTGTTTATTTTTTGGCCATATACTACATCAGGGGCAAGCTGCGCCCGTCACCAAGTGCATTTAACCCTCAGTAGTGTGGTTCGTCAAGCTGTGACACCAAGTGCATTTAACCAGCAATAGTCTGTTCATTTTTTGGCCATATACTACATTAGGGGCAAGCTGCGCCCGTCACCAAGTGCATTTAACCCTCAGTAGTGTGGTTGGTCAAGCTATCACACCAAGTGCATTTAACCAGCAATAGTCTGTTCATTTTTTGGCCATATACTAAATCAGGGGCAAGCTGCGCCCGTCACCAAGTGCATTTAACCAGCAATAGTCTGTTCATTTTTTGGCCATATACTACATCAGGGGCAAGCTGCGCCCGTCACCAAGTGCATTTAACCCTCAGTAGTGTAGTTGGTCAAGCTATCACACCAAGTGCATTTAACCAGCAATAGTCTGTTCATTTTTTGGCCATTTACTAAATCAGGGGCAAGCTGCGCCCGTCACCAAGTGCATTTAACCAGCAATAGTCTGTTCATTTTTTGGCCATATACTACATCAGGGGCAAGCTGCGCCCGTCACCAAGTGCATTTAACCCTCAGTAGTGTGGTTCGTCAAGCTGTGACACTAAGTGCATTTAACCAGCAATAGTCTGTTCATTTTTTGGCCATATACTACATCAGGGGCAAGCTGCGCCCGTCACCAAGTGCATTTAACCAGCAATAGTGTGGTTATTTTTTGGCCATATCCCAGTCTAATTCTGTCACTAAATCCATACCGGTCACCCAGCGCCAAAATACTAGGCCTCAAATTTATATCCCGCTAAATCTCTCGTTACCGCTGTCCTGTTGTGGCTGGGAAAGTTATTTAGTGTCCGTCAAAGCACATTTTTTGTTCTGGGTTGAAGTACAATTCCCAATTTAGCAATTTCATAATTTAGTGGTTTCTGCTATATCAGAGCTATTTGAAATCTATCCCTAAAAGTGTATATAATATTCAAGGTGCACATAGGGTCATTCAGAATAACTTCACACACACGCTACTGTGCATTTCCAAGTCTAATTCTGTCACTAAATCCATACCGGTCACCCAGCGCCTAAATACTAGGCCTCAAATTTATATCCCGCTAAATCTCTCGTTACCGCTGTCCTGTTGTGGCTGGGAAAGTTATTTAGTGTCCGTCAAAGCACATTTTTTGTTCTGGGTTGAAGTACAATTCCCAATTTAGCAATTTCATAATTTAGTGGTTCCTGCTATATCAGAGCTATTTGAAATCTATCCCTAAAAGGGTATATAATATTCAAGGTGCACATAGGGTCATTCAGAATAACTTCACACACACGCTACTGTGCATTTCCAAGTCTAATTCTGTCGCTAAATCCATACCGGTCACCCAGCGCCTAAATACTAGGCCTCAAATTTATATCCCGCTAAATCTCTCGTTACCGCTGTACTGTTGTGGCTGGGAAAGTTATTTAGTGTCCGTCAAAGCACATTTTTTGTTCTGGGTTGAAGTACAATTCCCAATTTAGCAATTTCATAATTTAGTGGTTCCTGCTATATCAGAGCTATTTGAAATCTATCCCTAAAAGGGTATATAATATTCAAGGTGCACATAGGGTCATTCAGAATAACTTCACACACACGCTACTGTGCATTTCCAAGTCTAATTCTGTCGCTAAATCCATACCGGTCACCCAGCGCCTAAATACTAGGCCTCAAATTTATATCCCGCTAAATCTCTCGTTACCGCTGTACTGTTGTGGCTGGGAAAGTTATTTAGTGTCCGTCAAAGCACATTTTTTGTTCTGGGTTGAAGTACAATTCCCAATTTAGCAATTTCATAATTTAGTGGTTCCTGCTATATCAGAACTATTTGAAATCTATCCCTAAAAGGGTATATAATATTCAAGGTGCACATAGGGTCATTCAGAATAACTTCACACACCCGCTACTGTGCATTTCCAAGTCTAATTCTGTCACTAAACCCATACCTGTCACCCAGCGCCTAAATACTAGGCCTCAAATTTATATCCCGCTAAATCTCTCGTTACCGCTGTCCTGTTGTGGCTGGGAAAGTTATTTAGTGTCCGTCAAAGCACATTTTTTGTTCTGGGTTGAAATACAATTCCCAATTTAGCAATTAAAAAATTTAGTGGTTTCTGCTGTATCAGAGCTATTTGAAATCTATCCCTAAAAGGGTAGATCATATTGAAGGTGCACATAGGGTCATTCAGAATAACTTCACACACCCGCTACTGTGCATTTCCAAGTCTAATTCTGTCACTAAACCCATACCTGTCACCCAGCGCCTAAATACTAGGCCTCAAATTTATATCCCGCTAAATCTCTCGTTACCGCTGTCCTGTTGTGGCTGGGAAAGTTATTTAGTGTCCGTCAAAGCACATTTTTTGTTCTGGGTTGAAATACAATTCCCAATTTAGCAATTTAAAAATTTAGTGGTTTCTGCTGTATCAGAGCTATTTGAAATCTATCCCTAAAAGGGTAGATCATATTGAAGGTGCACATAGGGTCATTCAGAATAACTTCACACACACGCTACTGTGCATTTCCAAGTCTAATTCTGTCACTAAACCCATACCTGTCACCCAGCGCCTAAATACTAGGCCTCAAATTTATATCCCGCTAAATCTCTCGTTACCGCTGTCCTGTTGTGGCTGGGAAAGTTATTTAGTGTCCGTCAAAGCACATTTTTTGTTCTGGGTTGAAATACAATTCCCAATTTCATAATTTAGTGGTTTCTGCTATATCAGAGCTATTTGAAATCTATCCCTAAAAGGGTATATAATATTCAAGGTGCACATAGGGTCATTCAGAATAACTTCACACACCCGCTACTGTGCATTTCCAAGTCTAATTCTGTCAGTAAATCCATACCGGTCACCCAGCGCATAAATACTAGGCCTCAAATTTATATCCCGCTGAATTTGAATACAATACATTGGGCCAAATAATATTTTTGTTGTTGTGGTGAACCATAACAATGAGGAAAACATCTAGTAAGGGACGCGGATGTGAACATGGTCGTGGTGGTGTTAGTGGACCCTCTGGTGCTGGGAGAGGACGTGGCCGTTCTCCCACATCCACACATCCTAGTGTACCAACTACCTCAGGTCCCAGTAGCCGCCAGTATTTACAGCGATATATGGTGGGGCCCAATGCCGTTCTAAGGATGGTAAGGCCTGAGCAAGTACAGGCATTAGTCAATTGGGTGGCCGACAGTGGATCCAGCACGTTCACATTATCTCCCACCCAGTCTTCTGCAGAAAGCGCACAGATGGCGCCTGAAAACCAACCCCATCAGTCTGTCACATCACCCCCATGCATACCAGGGAAACTGTCTCAGCCTCAAGTTATGCAGCAGTCTCTTATGCTGTTTGAAGACTCCGCTGGCAGGGTTTCCCAAGGGCATCCACCTAGCCCTTCCCCAGCGGTGAAAGACATAGAATGCACTGACGCACAACCACTTATGTTTCCTGATGATGAGGACATGGAAATACCACCTCAGCATGTCTCTGATGATGACGAAGCAGAGGTGCCAACTGCTGCGTCTTTCTGCAGTGTGCAGACTGAACAGGAGGTCAGAGATCAAGACTGGGTGGAAGACGATGCAGGGGACGATGAGGTCCTAGACCCCACATGGAATGAAGGTCGTGCCATTGACTTTCACAGTTCGGAGGAAGAGGCAGTGGTGAGACCGAGCCAACAGCGTAGCAAAAGAGGGAGCAGTGGGCAAAAGCAGAACACCCGCCGCCAAGAGACTCCGCCTGCTACTGACCGCCGCCATCTGAGACCGAGCACCCCAAAGGCAGCTTCAAGGAGTTCCCTGGCATGGCACTTCTTCAAACAATGTGCTGACGACAAGACCCGAGTGGTTTGCACGCTGTGCCATCAGAGCCTGAAGCGAGGCATTAACGTTCTGAACCTGAGCACAACCTGCATGACCAGGCACCTGCATGCAAAGCATGAACTGCAGTGGAGTAAACACCTTAAAACCAAGGAAGTCACTCAGGCTCCCCCTGCTACCTCTTCTGCTGCTGCCGCCTCGGCCTCTTCTGCTGCTGCCGCCTCGGCCTCTTCCTCCGCCTCTGGAGGAACGTTGGCACCTGCCGCCCAGCAAACAGGGGATGTACCACCAACACCACCACCACCACCTCCGTCACCAAGCGTCTCAACCATGTCACACGGCAGCATTCAGCTCTCCATCTCACAAACATTTAAGAGAAAGCGTAAATTCCCACCTAGCCACCCTCGATCCCTGGCCCTGAATGCCAGCATTTCTAAACTACTGGCCTATGAAATGCTGTCATTTAGGCTGGTGGACACAGACAGCTTCAAACAGCTCATGTCGCTTGCTGTCCCACAGTATGTTGTTCCCAGCCGCCACTACTTCTCCAAGAGAGCCGTGCCTTCCCTGCACAACCAAGTATCCGATAAAATCAAGTGTGCACTGCGCAACGCCATCTGTAGCAAGGTCCACCTAACCACAGATACGTGGACCAGTAAGCACGGCCAGGGACGCTATATCTCCCTAACTGCACACTGGGTAAATGTAGTGGCAGCTGGGCCCCAGGCGGAGAGCTGTTTGGCGCACGTCCTTCCGCCGCCAAGGATCGCAGGGCAACATTCTTTGCCTCCTGTTGCCACCTCCTCCTTCTCGGCTTCCTCCTCCTCTTCTTCCACCTGCTCATCCAGTCAGCCACACACCTTCACCACCAACTTCAGCACAGCCCGGGGTAAACGTCAGCAGGCCATTCTGAAACTCATATGTTTGGGGGACAGGCCCCACACCGCACAGGAGTTGTGGCGGGGTATAGAACAACAGACCGACGAGTGGTTGCTGCCGGTGAGCCTCAAGCCCGGCCAGGTGGTGTGTGTAATAATGGGCGAAATCTCGTTGCAGCTCTGGGACTAGCCAATTTGACGCACATCCCTTGCTTGGCGCATGTGCTGAATTTGGTGGTGCAGAAGTTCATACACAACTACCCCGACATGTCAGAGCTGCTGCATAAAGTGCGGGCCGTCTGTTCGCGCTTCCGGCGTTCACATCCTGCTGCTGCTCGCCTGTCTGCGCTACAGCGTAACTTCGGCCTTCCCGCTCACCGCCTCATATGCGACGTGCCCACCAGGTGGAACTCCACCTTGCACATGCTGGACAGACTGTGCGAGCAGCAGCAGGCCATAGTGGAGTTTCAGCTGCAGCACGCACGGGCCAGTCGCACTACAGAACAGCACCACTTCACCACCAATGACTGGGCCTCCATGCGAGACCTGTGTGCCCTGTTGCACTGTTTCGAGTACTCCACCAACATGGCCAGTGGCGATGACGCCGTTATCAGCGTTACAATACCACTTCTATGTCTCCTTGAGAAAACACTTAGGGCGATGATGCAAGATGAGGTGGCCCAGGAGGAGGAGGAGGAGGAGGAGGAAGAGGGGTCATTTTTAGCACTTTCAGGCCAGTCTCTTCGAAGTGACTCAGAAGGAGGTTTTTGGCAACAGCAGAGGCCAGGTACAAATGTGGCCAGACAGGGCCCACTACTGGAGGACGAGGAGGACGAGGATGAGGAGGAGGTGGAGGAGGATGAGGATGAAGCATGGTCACAGCGGGGTGGCACCCAACGCAGCTCGGGTCCATCACTGGTGCGTGGCTGGGGGGAAAGGCAGGACGATGATGATACGCCTCCCACAGAGGACAGCTTGTCCTTACCCCTGAGCAGCCTGGCACACATGAGCGACTACATGCTGCAGTGCCTGCGCAACGACAGCAGAGTTGCCCACATTTTAACCTGTGCGGACTACTGGGTTGCCACCCTGCTGGATCCACGCTACAAAGACAATGTGCCCACCTTACTTCCTGCACTGGAGCGTGATAGGAAGATGCGCGAGTACAAGCGCACGTTGGTAGACGCGCTACTGAGAGCATTCCCAAATGTCACAGGGGAACAAGTGGAAGCCCAAGGCCAAGGCAGAGGAGGAGCAAGAGGTCGCCAAGGCAGCTGTGTCAATGCCAGCTCCTTTGAGGGCAGGGTTAGCATGGCAGAGATGTGGAAAACTTTTGTCAACCCGCCACAGCTAACTGCACCACCACCTGATACGCAACGTGTTAGCAGGAGGCAACATTTCACTAACATGGTGGAACAGTACATGTGCACACCCCTCCACGTACTGACTGATGGTTCGGCCCCATTCAACTTCTGGGTCTCTAAATTGTCCACGTGGCCAGAGCTAGCCTTTTATGCCTTGGAGGTGCTGGCCTGCCCGGCGGCCAGCGTTTTGTCTGAACGTGTATTCAGCACGGCAGGGGGCGTCATTACAGACAAACGCAGCCGCCTGTCTACAGCCAATGTGGACAAGCTGACGTTCATAAAAATGAACCAGGCATGGATCCCACAGGATCTGTCCGTCCCTTGTCCAGATTAGACATTAACTACCTCCCCTTAACCATATATTATTGGACTCCAGGGCACTTCCTCATTCAATCCTATTTTTATTTTCATTTTACCATTATATTGCGAGGCTACACAAAGTTGAATGAACCTCTCCTCTGTCTGGGTGCCGGGGCCTAGATATATATGCCAATGGACTGTTCCAATGTTGGGTGACGTGAAGCCTGATTCTCTGCTATGACATGCAGACTGATTCTCTGCTGACATGAAGCCAGATTGTCTGTTACGGGACCTCTCTCCTCTGCCTGTGTGCTGGGCCTAAATATATGCCAATGGACTGTTGCAGTGGTGGCTGACGTGAAGCGTCATTCTCTGCTATGACATGCAGACTAATTCTCTGCTGACATGAAGTCAGATTGTCTGTTACGGGACCTCTCTCCTCTGCCTGTGTGCTGGGCCTAAATATATGCCAATGGACTGTTGCAGTGGTGGCTGACGTGAAGCCTCATTCTCTGCTATGACATGCAGACTAATTCTCTGCTGACATGAAGCCAGATTGTCTGTTACGGGACCTCTCTCCTCTGCCTGTGTGCGGGCCTAAATATATGCCAATGGACTGTTGCAGTGGTGGCTGACGTGAAGCCTCATTCTCTGCTATGACATGCAGACTAATTCTCTGGTGACATGAAGCCAGATTGTCTGTTACGGGACCTCTCTCCTCTGCCTGTGTGCTGGGCCTAAATATATGCCAATGGACTGTTGCAGTGGTGGCTGACGTGAAGCCTCATTCTCTGCTATGACATGCAGACTAATTCTCTGCTGACATGAAGCCAGATTGTCTGTTACGGGACCTTTCTCCTCTGCCTGTGTGCTGGGCCTAAATATATGCCAATGGACTGTTGCAGTGGTGGCTGACGTGAAGCCTCATTCTCTGCTATGACATGCAAACTAATTCTCTGCTGACATGAAGCCAGATTGTCTGTTACGGGACCTCTCTCCTCTGCCTGTGTGCTGGGCCTAAATATATGCCAATGGACTGTTGCAGTGGTGGCTGACGTGAAGCCTCATTCTCTGCTATGACATGCAGACTAATTCTCTGCTGACATGAAGCCAGATTCTCTGTTACTGGACCTCTCTCCTCTGCCTGGGTTCCGGGGCCTAAATATCTGAGAATGGACTGTTCCAGTGGTGGGTGACGGGAAGCCAGATTCTCTGCTATGGGACCTCTCGCCAATTGATTTTGGTTAATTTTTATTTATTTAATTTTTATTTTAATTCATTTCCCTATCCACATTTGTTTGTAGGGGATTTACCTACATGTTGCTGCCTTTTGCAGCCCTCTAGCCCTTTCCTGGGCTGTTTTACAGCCTTTTTAGTGCCGAAAAGTTCGGGTCCCCATTGACTTCAATGGGGTTCGGGTTCGGGACGAAGTTCGGATCGGGTTCGGATCCCGAACCCGAACATTTCCGGGAAGTTCGGCCGAACTTCTCGAACCCGAACATCCAGGTGTTCGCTCAACTCTAGTTACAACCCATGTAATTAACACTCAGAGCACTACAACTAGTATTTGTAACGAGTTAATTTGAACAATATAGAAGTAACCACTATTGTTTAATTCAATTTTATTCACAATCGCATTTTTATTGTATTTTAAGTATTTTATTATATTTTATCAAGCATAGTTATAATAAATTGTTCTAACTCCGTGGGGGTTATGCATGTTTGAGTGTGCCAATCCTATATATTAGCAAATGTCATGTAGTTATTCTACATGCATATTGGTCACAAGTAGCCAGAAAGAGGCCAATCTCTTTAATATTACAAACAATAACACATGTGAAAGCTACTAAAATTTAAAGAGTTTTTGTGACAAAAAATAAAATTTTACATGAACTCGCCATGCCCCTCACAAAATACCTTGGGGTGTCTTCTTTCTAAAATGGGGTTACTTGTGGGGTATTAAGACTGCCCTGGCATTTTAGGGGCCCTAATGCGTGAGAAGTAGTTTGAAATCCAAATGTGTAAAAAATGCCTGGTGAAATCCTAAAGGTGCTCTTTAGAATTTGGGCCCCTTTCCCTACCTAGGCTGCAAAAAAGTGTCACACATGTGGTATCACCGTACTCATGAGAAGTTGGGCAATGTGTTTTTGGGTGTCTTTTCCCTTTTTTTTATACAAAGTTGTAATTTTAGAGAGATATTTCTCTCACCCAGCATGGGTATATGTAAAAAGACACCCCAAAACACATTGCATAACTTCTCCTGAGTACGGCGATACCAGATGTGTAACACTTTTTTGCAGCCTAGGTGCGCAAAGGGGCCAAATTCCTTTTAGGAGGGCATTTTTAGACATTTGGATGCCAGACTTCTTCTCACGCCTTAGGGCCCCTAAAATGCCAGGGCAGTGTAAATACCCCACATGTGACCCCATTTTGAAAAGACACCCCAAGGTATTCCATGAGGGGCATGGCGAGTTCATAGAAGATTTTTTTTTTTGGGCACAAGTTAGCGGAAATTGTTTTTTTGTTTGTTTTTTCTCACAAAGTCTCCCTTTCTGCTAACTTGGGACAAAAAGTTCAATCTTTCATGGACTCAATATGCCCCTCAGCGAATACCTTGGGGTGTCTTTTTTCCAAAACGGAGTCATTTGTGGGGTGTTTGTACTGCCCTGGCATTTGAGGGTCTCCGCAATCATTATATGTATGGCCAGCATTAGGAGTTTCTGCTATTCTCCTTATATTAAGCATACGGGTAATGAGATATTTTTTTTTTTCCGTTCAGCCTCTGGGCTGAAAGAAAAAATGAACGGCACATATGTCTTCATTCGCATTGATAAATGTGGATGAAAAAATCTCTGCCAAAAAAAAAGAGGGGAAAGGCGTCTGCCAGGACATAGGCGCTCCGCCCAACATCCAAATCCACTCAGCTCGTAGGCCCTGGCAAACCAGATTTCTCCATACACATCAATCGATGTGGATGAATAAATAATTGCCTGTATTTTTATTTTTTTTATATACAAAGTGTTTGCCAAAGCATATGAACACCGCCCCTCAGCTCATAAGCCTCGGCAAACGTATCTTTTTTTAACTTTATATAACATTTGAACAGAACATTAACTTTTATAAACTTTATTGAACTTTTGGAACAGAACAATAACTTTTTTGATTACAGGCAATTTTTTTGTTTGTTTTGCTTTTTTATAGGACAAACCTCTCCTTCCCCATGGGACAATGTGCAAAGCACAAATCGCCCAGAGATGTGGCGAAGTACATTATGCACTTTGTCCCAGGTGAAAGGAGAGATTTGCAGCAGCTCTGTGTGAATGGGCCCTAATAGCCCTGTGTGCCTGTCCTGTGAGATGCAATCCCTATGCTAAGTGTACCTGTGTGTGGTACTTCCAGAAACACTCCCCTAAGCATAGGGCAGGGTGGTCAGGGCAGTCAGGACAGAAATAGCGGGTGTCACGCCTTATTCCACTCCTGCTACAGACACAACATTTTTTTCGGGGTGGCGGTCGGTTTGAGGTACCAGCAACGACATTGGGGAAATGTCGCTCGTGTAGACGGCTTACTACACTGGTGGATGGGGCCACGGAACCTCCTGGATACAGGAGGTTCTCGATGATCTCTTCCTGAAATTTGAGGAAGGGTCCTGTTCTCCCAGCCTTACTGTAGAGAACAAAACTATTATACAGAGCCAATTGAATTAAATATACAGACACCTTCTTATACCAGCATCTGGTCCTGCGGGAAAGTAGACAAGGAGTCAACATCTGGTCATTGAAGTTCATCCCTCCCATGAGCGAATTATAGTCGTGGACACAGAGGGGCTTTTCAATGACACTGGTTGCTCGTTCAATTTGGATTGTCGTGTCTGCGTGAATGGAGGAGAGCATGTAAACGTCACGCTTGTCTCTCCATTTCACCACGAGCAGTTCTTGGTTACACAAGGCAGCCCTCTCCCCCCCCTTGCAAGACGGGTGGCAACGAGCCGTTGGGGGAAGCCCCGGCGACAAGGTCGCGCGGTGCCACAGCAGCCAATCTGTTCTAGGAACTAGAGTTGAGCGAACACCTGGATGTTCGGGTTCGAGAAGTTCGGCCGAACATCCCGGAAATGTTCGGGTTCGGGATCCGAACCCGATCCGAACTTCGTCCCGAACCCGAACCCCATTGAAGTCAATGGGGACCCGAACTTTTCGGCACTAAAAAGGCTGTAAAACAGCCCAGGAAAGAGCTAGAGGGCTGCAAAAGGCAGCAACATGTAGGTAAATCCCCTGCAAACAAATGTGGATAGGGAAATGAATTAAAATAAAAATTAAATAAATAAAAATTAACCAAAATCAATTGGAGAGAGGTTCCATAGCAGAGAATCTGGCTTCCCGTCACCCACCACTGGAACAGTCCATTCTCAGATATTTAGGCCCCGGCACCCAGGCAGAGGAGAGAGGTCCCGTAACAGAGAATCTGTCTTCATGTCAGCAGAGAATTAGTCTGCATGTCATAGCAGAGAATGAGGCTTCACGTCAGCCACCACTGCAACAGTCCATTGGCATATATTTAGGCCCAGCACCCAGGCAGAGGAGGGAGGTCCCGTAACAGAGAATCTGTCTTCATGTCAGCAGAGAATTAGTCTGCATGTCATAGCAGAGAATGAGGCTTCACGTCAGCCACCACTGCAACAGTCCATTGGCATATATTTAGGCCCAGCACACACACAGGCAGAGGAGAGAGGTCCCGTAACAGAGAATCTGGCTTCATGTCAGCAGAGAATCAGTCTGCATGTCATAGCAGAGAATGAGGCTTCACGTCAGCCACCACTGCAACAGTCCATTGGCATATATTTAGGCCCAGCACCCAGGCAGAGGAGGGAGGTCCCGTAACAGAGAATCTGTCTTCATGTCAGCAGAGAATTAGTCTGCATGTCATAGCAGAGAATGAGGCTTCACGTCAGCCACCACTGCAACAGTCCATTGGCATATATTTAGGCCCAGCACCCAGGCAGAGGAGGGAGGTCCCGTAACAGAGAATCTGGCTTCATGTCAGCAGAGAATCAGTCTGCATGTCATAGCAGAGAATGAGGCTTCACGTCAGCCACCACTGCAACAGTCCATTGGCATATATTTAGGCCCAGCACCCAGGCAGAGGAGGGAGGTCCCGTAACAGAGAATCTGTCTTCATGTCAGCAGAGAATTAGTCTGCATGTCATAGCAGAGAATGAGGCTTCACGTCAGCCACCACTGCAACAGTCCATTGGCATATATTTAGGCCCAGCACCCAGGCAGAGGAGGGAGGTCCCGTAACAGAGAATCTGTCTTCATGTCAGCAGAGAATTAGTCTGCATGTCCTAGCAGAGAATGAGGCTTCACGTCAGCCACCACTGCAACAGTCCATTGGCATATATTTAGGCCCAGCACACACACAGGCAGAGGAGAGAGGTCCCGTAACAGAGAATCTGGCTTCATGTCAGCAGAGAATCAGTCTGCATGTCATAGCAGAGAATGAGGCTTCACGTCAGCCACCACTGCAACAGTCCATTGGCATATATTTAGGCCCAGCACCCAGGCAGAGGAGGGAGGTCCCGTAACAGAGAATCTGTCTTCATGTCAGCAGAGAATTAGTCTGCATGTCATAGCAGAGAATAAGGCTTCACGTCAGCCACCACTGCAACAGTCCATTGGCATATATTTAGGCCCAGCACCCAGGCAGAGGAGGGAGGTCCCGTAACAGAGAATCTGGCTTCATGTCAGCAGAGAATCAGTCTGCATGTCATAGCAGAGAATGAGGCTTCACGTCAGCCACCACTGCAACAGTCCATTGGCATATATTTAGGCCCAGCACCCAGGCAGAGGAGGGAGGTCCCGTAACAGAGAATCTGTCTTCATGTCAGCAGAGAATTAGTCTGCATGTCATAGCAGAGAATGAGGCTTCACGTCAGCCACCACTGCAACAGTCCATTGGCATATATTTAGGCCCAGCACCCAGGCAGAGGAGGGAGGTCCCGTAACAGAGAATCTGTCTTCATGTCAGCAGAGAATTAGTCTGCATGTCATAGCAGAGAATGAGGCTTCACGTCAGCCACCACTGCAACAGTCCATTGGCATATATTTAGGCCCAGCACACACACAGGCAGAGGAGAGAGGTCCCGTAACAGAGAATCTGGCTTCATGTCAGCAGAGAATCAGTCTGCATGTCATAGCAGAGAATGAGGCTTCACGTCAGCCACCACTGCAACAGTCCATTGGCATATATTTAGGCCCAGCACACACACAGGCAGAGGAGAGAGGTCCCGTAACAGAGGATCTGGCTTCATGTCAGCAGAGAATCAGTCTGCATGTCATAGCAGAGAATCAGGCTTCACGTCAGCCACCACTGCAACAGTCCATTGTCATAAATTTAGGCCCAGCACCCAGGCAGAGGAGAGAGGTCCCGTAACAGACAATCTGGCTTCATGTCAGCAGAGAATTAGTCTGCATGTCATAGCAGAGAATGAGGCTTCACGTCAGCCACCACTGCAACAGTCCATTGGCATATATTTAGGCCTAGCACACAGGCAGAGGAGAGAGGTCCCGTAACAGACAATCTGGCTTCATGTCAGCAGAGAATCAGTCTGCATGTCATAGCAGAGAATGAGGCTTCACGTCACCCACCACTGCAACAGTCCATTGGCATATATTTAGGCCTAGCACACAGGCAGAGCAGAGAGGTCCCGTAACAGACAATCTGGCTTCATGACAGCAGAGAATCAGTCTGCATGTCATAGCAGAGAATGAGGCTTCACGTCACCCACCACTGCAACAGTCCATTGGCATATATTTAGGCCTAGCACACAGGCAGAGCAGAGAGGTCCCGTAACAGACGATCTGGCTTCATGTCAGCAGAGAATCAGTCTGCATGTCATAGCAGAGAATGAGGCTTCACGTCACCCACCACTGCAACAGTCCATTGGCATATATTTAGGCCTAGCACACAGGCAGAGCAGAGAGGTCCCGTAACAGACAATCTGGCTTCATGTCAGCAGAGAATCAGTCTGCATGTCATAGCAGAGAATCAGGCTTCACGTCAGCCACCACTGCAACAGTCCATTGTCATAAATTTAGGCCCAGCACCCAGGCAGAGGAGAGAGGTCCCGTAACAGACAATCTGGCTTCATGTCAGCAGAGAATTAGTCTGCATGTCATAGCAGAGAATCAGGCTTCATGTCAGCCACCACTGCAACAGTCCATTGGCATATATTTAGGCCTAGCACACAGGCAGAGGAGAGGTTCATTCAACTTTGGGTAGCCTCGCAATATAATGGTAAAATGAAAATAAAAATAGGATTGAATGAGGAAGTGCCCTGGAGTCCAATAATATATGGTTATGGGGAGGTAGTTAATGTCTAATCTGGACAAGGGACGGACAGGTCCTGTGGGATCCATGCCTGGTTCATTTTTATGAACGTCAGCTTGTCCACATTGGCTGTAGACAGGCGGCTGCGTTTGTCTGTAATGACGCCCCCTGCCGTGCTGAATACACGTTCAGACAAAACGCTGGCTGCCGGGCAGGCCAGCACCTCCAAGGCATAAAAGGCTAGCTCTGGCCACGTGGACAATTTAGAGACCCAGAAGTTGAATGGGGCCGAACCATCAGTCAGTACGTGGATTGGTGTGCACACGTACTGTTCCACCATGTTAGTGAAATGTTGCCTCCTGCTAACACGTTGCGTATCAGGTGGTGGTGCAGTTAGCTGTGGCGTGTTGACAAAAGTTTTCCACATCTCTGCCATGCTAACCCTGCCCTCAGAGGAGCTGGCCGTGACACAGCTGCCTTGGCGACCTCTTGCTCCTCCTCTGCCTTGGCCTTGGGCTTCCACTTGTTCCCCTGTGACATTTGGGAATGCTCTCAGTAGCGCGTCTACCAACGTGCGCTTGTACTCGCGCATCTTCCTATCACGCTCCAGTGCAGGAAGTAAGGTGGGCACATTGTCTTTGTAGCGTGGATCCAGCAGGGTGGCAACCCAGTAGTCCGCACAGGTTAAAATGTGGGCAACTCTGCTGTCGTTGCGCAGGCACTGCAGCATGTAGTCGCTCATGTGTGCCAGGCTGCCCAGGGGTAAGGACAAGCTGTCCTCTGTGGGAGGCGTATCGTCATCGTCCTGCCTTTCCCCCCAGCCACGCACCAGTGATGGACCCGAGCTGCGTTGGGTGCCACCCTGCTGTGACCATGCTTCATCCTCATCCTCCTCCACCTCCTCCTCATCCTCGTCCTCCTCGTCCTCCAGTAGTGGGCCCTGGCTGGCCACATTTGTACCTGGCCTCTGCTGTTGCCAAAAACCTCCCTCTGAGTCACTTCGAAGAGACTGGCCTGAAAGTGCTAAAAATGACCCCTCTTCCTCCTCCTCCTCCTCCTCCTGGGCCACCTCCTCTTCCATCATCGCCCTAAGTGTTTTCTCAAGGAGACATAGAAGTGGTATTGTAACGCTGATAACGGTGTCATCGCCACTGGCCATGTTGGTGGAGTACTCGAAACAGCGCAACAGGGCACACAGGTCTCGCATGGAGGCCCAGTCATTGGTGGTGAAGTGGTGCTGTTCTGTAGTGCGACTGACCCGTGCGTGCTGCAGCTGAAACTCCACTATGGCCTGCTGCTGCTCGCACAGTCTGTCCAGCATGTGCAAGGTGGAGTTCCACCTGGTGGGCACGTCGCATATGAGGCGGTGAGCGGGAAGGCCGAAGTTACGCTGTAGCGCAGACAGGCGAGCAGCAGCAGGATGTGAACGCCGGAAGCGCGAACAGACGGCCCGCACTTTATGCAGCAGCTCTGACATGTCGGGGTAGTTGTGAATGAACTTCTGCACCACCAAATTCAGCACATGCGCCAAGCAAGGGATGTGCATCAAATTGGCTAGTCCCAGAGCTGCAACGAGATTTCGCCCATTATCACACACCACCAGGCCGGGCTTGAGGCTCACCGGCAGCAACCACTCGTCGGTCTGTTGTTCAATACCCCGCCACAACTCCTGTGCGGTGTGGGGCCTGTCCCCCAAACATATGAGTTTCAGAATGGCCTGCTGACGTTTACCCCGGGCTGTGCTGAAGTTGGTGGTGAAGGTGTGTGGCTGACTGGATGAGCAGGTGGAAGAAGAGGAGGAGGAAGCCGAGAAGGAGGAGGTGGCAACAGGAGGCAAAGAATGTTGCTCTGCGATCCTTGGCGGTGGAAGGACGTGCGCCAAACAGCTCTCCGCCTGGGGCCCAGCTGCCACTACATTTACCCAGTGTGCAGTTAGGGAGATATAGCGTCCCTGGCCGTGCTTACTGGTCCACGTATCTGTGGTTAGGTGGACCTTGCTACAGATGGCGTTGCGCAGTGCACACTTGATTTTATCGGATACTTGGTTGTGCAGGGAAGGCACGGCTCTCTTGGAGAAGTAGTGCCGGCTGGGAACAACATACTGTGGGACAGCAAGCGACATGAGCTGTTTGAAGCTGTCTGTGTCCACCAGCCTAAATGACAGCATTTCATAGGCCAGTAGTTTAGAAATGCTGGCATTCAGGGCCAGGGATCGAGGGTGGCTAGGTGGGAATTTACGCTTTCTATCAAATGTTTGTGAGATGGAGAGCTGAACGCTGGCGTGTGACATGGTTGAGACGCTTGGTGACGGAGGTGGTGGTGGTGGTGTTGGTGGTACATCCCCTGTTTGCTGGGCGGCAGGTGCCAACGTTCCTCCAGAGGCGGAGGAAGAGGCCGAGGCGGCAGCAGCAGAATAGGCCGAGGCGGCAGCAGCAGAAGAGGTAGCAGGGGGAGCCTGAGTGACTTCCTTGGTTTTAAGGTGTTTACTACACTGCAGTTCATGCTTTGCATGCAGGTGCCTGGTCATGCAGGTTGTGCTCAGGTTCAGAACGTTAATGCCTCGCTTCAGGCTCTGATGGCACAGCGTGCAAACCACTCGGGTCTTGTCGTCAGCACATTGTTTGAAGAAGTGCCATGCCAGGGAACTCCTTGAAGCTGCCTTTGGGGTGCTCGGTCCCAGATGGCGGCGGTCAGTAGCAGGCGGAGTCTCTTGGCGGCGGGTGTTCTGCTTTTGCCCACTGCTCCCTCTTTTGCTACGCTGTTGGCTCGGTCTCACCACTGCCTCTTCCTCCGAACTGTGAAAGTCAGTGGCACGACCTTCATTCCATGTGGGGTCTAGGACCTCATCGTCCCCTGCATCGTCTTCCACCCAGTCTTGATCCCTGACCTCCTGTTCAGTCTGCACACTGCAGAAAGACGCAGCAGTTGGCACCTGTGTTTCGTCATCATCAGAGACATGCTGAGGTGGTATTCCCATGTCCTCATCATCAGGAAACATAAGTGGTTGTGCGTCAGTGCATTCTATGTCTTTCATTGCTGGGGAAGGGCTAGGTGGATGCCCTTGGGAAACCCTGCCAGCGGAGTCTTCAAACAGCATAAGAAACTGCTGCATAACTTGAGGCTGAGACAGTTTCCCTGGTATGCATGGGGGTGATGTGACAGACTGATGGGGTTGGTTTTCAGGCGCCATCTGTGCGCTTTCTGCAGAAGACTGGGTGGGAGATAATGTGAACGTGCTGGATCCACTGTCGGCCACCCAATTGACTAATGCCTGTACCTGCTCAGGCCTTACCATCCTTAGAACGGCATTGGGCCCCACCATATATCGCTGTAAATTCTGGCGGCTACTGGGACCTGAGGTAGTTGGTACACTAGGACGTGTGGATGTGGCAGAACGGCCACGTCCTCTCCCAGCACCAGAGGGTCCACTAACACCACCACGACCATGTCCACGTCCGCGTCCCTTACTAGATGTTTTTCTCATTGTTATGGTTCACCACAACAACAAATATATTATTTGGCCCAATGTATTGTATTCAAATTCAGCGGGATATAAATTTGAGGCCTAGTATTTAGGCGCTGGGTGACCGGTATGGATTTAGTGACAGAATTAGACTTGGAAATGCACAGAAGCGTGTGTGTGTGAAGTTATTCTGAATGACCCAATGTGCACCTTGAATATTATATACCCTTTTAGGGATAGATTTCAAATAGCTCTGATATAGCAGAAACCACTAAATTATGAAATTGCTAAATTGGGAATTGTATTTCAACCCAGAACAAAAAATGTGCTTTGACGGACACTAAATAACTTTCCCAGCCACAACAGGACAGCGTTAACGAGAGATTTAGCAGGATATAAATTTGAGGCCTAGTATTTAGGCGCTGGGTGACAGGTATGGGTTTAGTGACAGAATTAGACTTAGAAATACACAGTAGCGGGTGTGTGTGAAGTTATTCTGAATGACCCAATGTGCACCTTGAATATTATATACCCTTTTAGGGATAGATTTCAAATAGCTCTGATATAGCAGAAACCACTAAATTATGAAATTGCTAAATTGGGAATTGTATTTCAACCCAGAACAAAAAATGTGCTTTGACGGACACTAAATAACTTTCCCAGCCACAACAGGACAGCGTTAACGAGAGATTTAGCAGGATATAAATTTGAGGCCTAGTATTTAGGCGCTGGGTGACAGGTATGGGTTTAGTGACAGAATTAGACTTAGAAATACACAGTAGCGGGTGTGTGTGAAGTTATTCTGAATGACCCAATGTGCACCTTGAATATTATATACCCTTTTAGGGATAGATTTCAAATAGCTCTGATATAGCAGAAACCACTAAATTATGAAATTGCTAAATTGGGAATTGTATTTCAACCCAGAACAAAAAATGTGCTTTGACGGACACTAAATAACTTTCCCAGCCACAACAGGACAGCGTTAACGAGAGATTTAGCAGGATATAAATTTGAGGCCTAGTATTTAGGCGCTGGGTGACAGGTATGGGTTTAGTGACAGAATTAGACTTAGAAATACACAGTAGCGGGTGTGTGTGAAGTTATTCTGAATGACCCAATGTGCACCTTGAATATTATATACCCTTTTAGGGATAGATTTCAAATAGCTCTGATATAGCAGAAACCACTAAATTATGAAATTGCTAAATTGGGAATTGTATTTCAACCCAGAACAAAAAATGTGCTTTGACGGACACTAAATAACTTTCCCAGCCACAACAGGACAGCGTTAACGAGAGATTTAGCAGGATATAAATTTGAGGCCTAGTATTTAGGCGCTGGGTGACAGGTATGGGTTTAGTGACAGAATTAGACTTAGAAATACACAGTAGCGGGTGTGTGTGAAGTTATTCTGAATGACCCAATGTGCACCTTGAATATTATATACCCTTTTAGGGATAGATTTCAAATAGCTCTGATATAGCAGAAACCACTAAATTATGAAATTGCTAAATTGGGAATTGTATTTCAACCCAGAACAAAAAATGTGCTTTGACGGACACTAAATAACTTTCCCAGCCACAACAGGACAGCGTTAACGAGAGATTTAGCAGGATATAAATTTGAGGCCTAGTATTTAGGCGCTGGGTGACAGGTATGGGTTTAGTGACAGAATTAGACTTGGAAATACACAGTAGCGGGTGTGTGTGAAGTTATTCTGAATGACCCAATGTTCACCTTGAATATTATATACCCTTTTAGGGATAGATTTCAAATAGCTCTGATATAGCAGAAACCACTAAATTATGAAATTGCTAAATTGGGAATTGTATTTCAACCCAGAACAAGAAATGTGCTTGAACGGACACTAAATAACTCGCCCAGCTACAGCACTAAGGACAGATTTAGCTGGATATAAATTTGAGGCCTAGTATTTAGGCGCTGGGTGACAGGTATGGGTTTAGTGACAGAATTAGACTTGGAAATGCACAGTAGCGGGTGTGTGAAGTTATTCTGAATGTCCCTATGTGCACCTTCAATATGATCTACCCTTTTAGGGATAGATTTCAAATAGCTCTGATATAGCAGAAACCACTAAATTATGAAATTGCTAAATTGGGAATTGTATTTCAACCCAGAACAAGAAATGTGCTTGAACGGACACTAAATAACTCGCCCAGCTACAGCACTAACGACAGATTTAGCTGGATATGAATTTGAGGCCTAGTATTTAGGCGCTGGGTGACAGGTATGGGTTTAGTGACAGAATTAGACTTGGAAATACACAGTAGCGGGTGTGTGTGAAGTTATTCTGAATGACCCAATGTGCACCTTGAATATTATATACCCTTTTAGGGATAGATTTCAAATAGCTCTGATATAGCAGAAACCACTAAATTATGAAATTGCTAAATTGGGAATTGTATTTCAACCCAGAACAAGAAATGTGCTTGAACGGACACTAAATAACTCGCCCAGCTACAGCACTAACGACAGATTTAGCTGGATATGAATTTGAGGCCTAGTATTTAGGCGCTGGGTGACAGGTATGGGTTTAGTGACAGAATTAGACTTGGAAATGCACAGTAGCGGGTGTGTGAAGTTATTCTGAATGACCCTATGTGCACCTTGAATATTATATACCCTTTTAGGGATAGATTTCAAATAGCTCTGATACAGCAGAAACCACTACATTTTTAAATTGCTAAATTGGGAATTGTATTTCAACCCAGAACAAAAAATGTGCTTTGACGGACACTAAATAACTTTCCCAGCCACAACAGGACAGCGGTAACGAGAGATTTAGCGGGATATAAATTTGAGGCCTAGTATTTATGCGCTGGGTGACCGGTATGGATTTAGTGACAGAATTAGACTGGGATATGGCCAAAAAATAACCACACTATTGCTGGTTAAATGCACTTGGTGATGGGCGCAGCTTGCCCCTGATGTAGTATATGGCCAAAAAATGAACAGACTATTGCTGGTTAAATGCACTTGGTGTCACAGCTTGACCAACCACACTACTGAGGGTTAAATGCACTTGGTGACGGGCGCAGCTTGCCCCTGATGTAGTATATGGCCAAAAAATAAACAGACTATTGCTGGTTAAATGCACTTGGTGTGACAGCTTCACCCTGATGTAGGCTTTAGCCAAAAAATAAACGCACCATTGAGGGTTAAATGCACTTGGTGACAGGCGCAGCTTGCCCCTGATGTAGTATATGGCCAAAAAATAAACAGACTATTGCTGGTTAAATGCACTTGGTGTGACAGCTTCACCCTGATGTAGGCTTTAGCCAAAAAACAACCACACCATTGAGGGTTAAATGCACTTGGTCGCAGCTTGTGCTGGCGCACCACAAGACACAAAATGGCCGCCGATCACCCCAGAAAAATGTGACTGACAAACGGTCTGGGCAGCCTAAAAACAGTGAGCAATTGAGGATCAGCAGCTCAATGATCCACAGCTGCAGATCGATCAGTTAATCAAGTCCTTTGGAGGAGTTAATCTGCCTAATCTCGCCCTACTGTCGCAGCCGCAACCTCTCCCTATGCTAATCAGAGCAGAGTGACGGGCGGCGCTATGTGACTCCAGCTTAAATAGAGGCTGGGTCACATGGTGCTCTGGCCAATCACAGCCATGCCAATAGTAGGCATGGCTGTGATGGCCTCTTGGGGCAAGTAGTATGACGCTTGTTGATTGGCTGCTTTGCAGCCTTTCAAAAAGCGCCAAGAAAGCGTCACAAAAGCGCGAAGAAAGCGACGAACACCGAACCCGAACCCGGACTTTTACGAAAATGTCCGGGTTCGGGTCCGTGTCACGGACACCCCAAAATTCGGTACGAACCCGAACTATACAGTTCGAGTTCGCTCATCCCTACTAGGAACAAATGCCTGAAGAGGGGCATACTTGTGTAGAAATTGTCCACATAAAGATGGTACCCCTTGCCGAATAAGGGTGACACCAAGTCCCAGACTGTCTTCCCACTGCTCCCCAGGTAGTCAGGGCAACCGACTGGCTCCAGGGTCTGATCTTTACCCTCATAGATCCGAAATTTGTGGGTATAGCCTGTGGCCCTTTCACAGAGCTTATACAATTTGACCCCATACCGGGCGCGCTTGCTTGGGATGTATTGTTTGAAGCCAAGGCGCCCGGTAAAATGTATAAGGGACTCGTCTACGCAGATGTTTTGCTCAGGGGTATACAAATCTGCAAATTTGTTGTTGAAGTGGTCTATGAGGGGCCAAATTTTGTGGAGCCGGTCAAAAGCTGGGTGGCCTCTGGGACGGGAGGTGCTGTTATCACTAAAGTGCAGGAAACGCAGGATGGTCTCAAATCGTGTCCTGGACATGGCAGCAGAGAACATGGGCATGTGATGAATTGGGTTCGTGGACCAATATGACCAATTCATGCTTTTTGGTTAAGCCCATGTGGAGGAGAAGGCCCAGAAAAAATTTAAATTCAGAAACCTGGATGGGTTTCCACCGGAAAGACTGGGCATAATAGCTTCCCGGGTTGGCGGCTATAAATTCAGTGGCATATCGGTTTGTTTCTGCCACAACTAAGTC
This sequence comes from Bufo gargarizans, assembly GCF_014858855.1. Classification (NCBI taxonomy): domain Eukaryota; kingdom Metazoa; phylum Chordata; class Amphibia; order Anura; family Bufonidae; genus Bufo; species Bufo gargarizans. The sequence goes on along the minus strand of NC_058087.1, from coordinate 155,796,249 downwards.
CAAGAGTTCCGCAGTCAAGAACAGCTAAAAAAAAAAAACAGTGCCGAACCGATCTGAGCTGTCTCAACCCGAACTCCAGACTGGGCGGTGAAAGGGGGAACTACTGGTGGGGCTGAAGTTGGGGGCTGCCAATCAGGGTTTGCCAACACCTCAGGGACTCTAGGGGCTCTACGGGCCTGTCTGTGTGATGGCTGCGACGGGGGAACTAATGCATGTGCCACCGTACCAGCTTTAACTGCCTTTCTGGTGCTCGCCACTTCATGTTTTTTTACGGCAGTACTGGTACTAGGTCCAGGATGGGCTGCGCTGTTGGTGTATGCCTCACCATGTAATCCGACAGCGCCAGCCCCAATCTGCTGCCCTTGAAGTGGATCCTGTGCAACCTGTGGTCTAGCAACACGGGGCCGGGTACGCCTGGTGCTATCAGGGACCTCAACCTCCTCGTCCGAACTTTGGGTCAGAATGCCACTGCTTTCTACAGGTTCATATTCTGACCCGCTGGATTCGTCAGATGAGGGTTCCCATTCCTTATCTGACTGGGTCAGAAGCCTGTAGGCCTCTTCAGAAGAATACCCCTTGTTTGCCATTTGGTCAACTAAATTTAGGGGGTATTCCCTGAGACTACCCAAGAAAAAAAGCAAGCCTGTCTTACAAATGGGAGGCTAGCGAAGTACCGGAGGCCGCTGCGATTGATAAAAAATATCAAAACTGATTTTTTTTTTTTATCGCCGCAGCGCTTGTAAAGTGATTGTGCAGTGATAAAAAAATATTATTATTTTTTGTCACTGCGGCGGGGCGGGCGTGAGTGAACGCACGTGTGGGCGACCGATCAGGCCTGATCGGGCAAACACTGTGTTTTGGGTGGAGGGCGAGCTAAGGTGACACTAATACTATTATAGATCTGACTGATCAGTTCTGATCACTTACAGATACTATAAAAGTACAAATGCTGATTAGCGATACGCGATAGCGAATCAGTGACTGTGGTGCGGTGGGCTGGGCGCTAAACGATCGCTAACTACCTAGCCAAGGGGCCTAAACTATCATAAAACTATCAGTCAATACCAGTGGGAAAAAAATGTGACAGTTTACACTGATCACTTTTTCCCTTTCCCTAGGTGATTGACAGGGGCGATCAAGGGGTGATCAAGGGGTTAATTGTGGTGCTGGGGGGGTGATCTGGGGCTAAGTGAAGTGTTTGGTGGCTACTCACTGTGAACTGTGCTCCTCTGCTGAGACCAACCGACGAAAAGGACCAGCAGAGGAGCAGAGAAGCCATTTAACACCTTATATTTATAAATACAAAGTGTCAACTGGCTTCTGATTTGATTTTTTAAAAATCATCAGCCTGCCAGCAACGATCATTGGCTGGCAGGCTGATGACAAAATTCTCTTCTAACTTTTGCCTGTCCGCAATGTGCTAATGCGCGGGCCGGCTTTGCCTGAAATCTTGCGTCTCGCGAGATGACGCACCAGCGCGTCCACCCGGAATAAAAGGGCTGCCGCAAAGACGCAATCCTGTGTACGGCGGTCCTGTAGTGGTTAATATCCAATAAATTTATCTGGAAGAACTATCAAACCCTCAAGAGTGTATGAAAGACTCTGGTGGAGCCTAAATTGCATGAAAGGCTTTTATGTATTTTGGATTAAAAAGCACCTGGAGTTTTTCATGCACATGATGCCACAGCAAGGAATATAAATCCAGCTTAATTGAAGTAGACAGCCTGATTCCAGCTCTGAAGAAGGGTCTCTAAGCTTATGTTTTAATGCTTGATTGTTTTGTGTAAATGGAGTTGGAAGGTTTCAAGATGACACATAGTTCTTATTGTTTACTCTATATTTTCCATATCTCTTTTGTAGCATTTCTTTGCCTATTTTGTTCTCCGCACCCCAATATTATTGGAGTTAATAGAGTTGTTCCAAAAATACAAGCCATTCCAGTATGCCCTGTTGTGGCATATTGAGTTAATGGAGGGTTATTTAACTCTTTAACCACTTAAGGACCACAGGTTTATACCCCCCTAGTCACCAGGCCCTTTTTTACAAATTGGCACTTCACAACTTTAACGGTTTATTGCTCAGTCATGCAACTTGGCACCCAAATTAATTTTACCTCCTTTTCTTCTCACAAATACAGATTTCTTTTGGTGGTATTTGATTGCTGCTGACATTTTTCGTTTTTCCGATATTAATCAAAATATCCCCCAATTTTCTAAAAAAAAGTGTATTTTTAACTTTTTCTGGTTAAATTGTTCAAATATAATTACATTTCTATACAAGTTTGTGTCAGAATTTATTGTGCTACATGTCTTTGATTAAAAAAAATATCCAATAAGTGTATATTTATAGGTTTGCGCAAAAGTTATAGCGTTTGCAAACTATGGTACAAAAATGTGAATTTCTGCATTTTGAAGCAGCTCTGACTTTCTGAGTAGGGATGAGCGAACTCGAACTGTATAGTTCGGGTTCGTACCGAATTTTGGGGTGTCCGTGACACGGACCCGAACCCGGACATTTTCGTAAAAGTCCGGGTTCGGGTTCGGTGTTCGTCGCTTTCTTCGCGCTTTTGTGACGCTTTCTTGGCGCTTTTTGAAAGGCTGCAAAGCAGCCAATCAACAAGCGTCATACTACTTGCCCCAAGAGGCCATCACAGCCATGCCTACTATTGGCATGGCTGTGATTGGCCAGAGCACCATGTGACCCAGCCTCTATTTAAGCTGGAGTCACATAGCGCCGCCCGTCACTCTGCTCTGATTAGCGTAGGGAGAGGTTGCGGCTGCGACAGTAGGGCGAGATTAGGCAGATTAACTCCTCCAAAGGACTTGATTAACTGATCGATCTGCAGCTGTGGATCATTGAGCTGCTGATCCTCAATTGCTCACTGTTTTTAGGCTGCACAGACCGTTTGTCAGTCTCATTTTTCTGGGGTGATCGGCGGCCATTTTGTGTCTTGTGGTGCGCCAGCACAAGCTGCGACCAAGTGCATTTAACCCTCAATGGTGTGGTTGTTTTTTGGCTAAAGCCTACATCAGGGTGAAGCTGTCACACCAAGTGCATTTAACCAGCAATAGTCTGTTCATTTTTTGGCCATATACAAAATCAGGGGCAAGCTGCGCCTGTCACCAAGTGCATTTAACCCTCAATGGTGTGGTTGTTTTTTGGCTAAAGCCTACATCAGGGTGAAGCTGTGACACCAAGTGCATTTAACCAGCAATAGTCTGTTCATTTTTTGGCCATATACAAAATCAGGGGCAAGCTGCGCCTGTCACCAAGTGCATTTAACCCTCAATGGTGTGGTTGTTTTTTGGCTAAAGCCTACATCAGGGTGAAGCTGTCACACCAAGTGCATTTAACCAGCAATAGTCTGTTCATTTTTTGGCCATATACAAAATCAGGGGCAAGCTGCGCCTGTCACCAAGTGCATTTAACCCTCAATGGTGTGGTTGTTTTTTGGCTAAAGCCTACATCAGGGTGAAGCTGTCACACCAAGTGCATTTAACCAGCAATAGTCTGTTTATTTTTTGGCCATATCCCAGTCTAATTCTGTCACTAAATCCATACCGGTCACCCAGCGCCTAAATACTAGGCCTCAAATTTATATCCAGCTAAATCTGTCCCTAGTGCTGTAGCTGGGCGAGTTATTTAGTGTCCGTTCAAGCACATTTCTTGTTCTGGGTTGAAATACAATTCCCAATTTAGCAATTTCATAATTTAGTGGTTCCTGCTATATCAGAGCTATTTGAAATCTATCCCAAAAAGGGTATATAATATTGAAGGTGCACATTGGGTCATTCAGAATAACTTCACACACACCCGCTACTGTGTATTTCCAAGTCTAATTCTGTCACTAAACCCATACCTGTCACCCAGCGCCTAAATACTAGGCCTCAAATTTAAATCCCTCTAAATCTCTCGTTACCGCTGTACTGTTGTTGCTGGGCAAGATATTTAGTGTCCGTCAAAGCACATTTTTTGTTCTGGGTTGAAGTACAATTCCCAATTTAGCAATTTCATAATTTAGTGGTTCCTGCTATATCAGAGCTATTTGGAATCTATCCCTAAAAGGGTATATAATATTGAAGGTGCACATTGGGTCATTCAGAATAACTTCACACACACCCGCTACTGTGTATTTCCAAGTCTAATTCTGTCACTAAACCCATACCTGTCACCCAGCGCCTAAATACTAGGCCTCAAATTTAAATCCCTCTAAATCTCTCGTTACCGCTGTACTGTTGTTGCTGGGCAAGATATTTAGTGTCCGTCAAAGCACATTTTTTGTTCTGGGTTGAAGTACAATTCCCAATTTAGCAATTTCATAATTTAGTGGTTTCTGCTATATCAGAGCTATTTGAAATCTATCCCTAAAAGGGTATATAATATTGAAGGTGCACATTGGGTCATTCAGAATAACTTCACACACACGCTTCTGTGCATTTCCAAGTCTAATTCTGTCACTAAATCCATACCGGTGACCCAGCGCCTAAATACTAGGCCTCAAATTTAAATCCCTCTAAATCTCTCGTTACCCACCGCTGTACTGTTGTTGCTGGGCAAGATATTTAGTGTCCGTCAAAGCACATTTTTTGTTCTGGGTTGAAGTACAATTCCCAATTTAGCAATTTCATAATTTAGTGGTTTCTGCTATATCAGAGCTATTTGAAATCTATCCCTAAAAGGGTATATAATATTGAAGGTGCACATAGGGTCATTCAGAATAACTTCACACACACGCTTCTGTGCATTTCCAAGTCTAATTCTGTCACTAAATCCATACCGGTGACCCAGCGCCTAAATACTAGGCCTCAAATTTAAATCCCTCTAAATCTCTCGTTACCCACCGCTGTACTGTTGTTGCTGGGCAAGATATTTAGTGTCCGTCAAAGCACATTTTTTGTTCTGGGTTGAAGTACAATTCCCAATTTAGCAATTTCATAATTTAGTGGTTTCTGCTATATCAGAGCTATTTGAAATCTATCCCTAAAA